>NC_060139.1:158745994-159373494 GCF_021461385.2 Schistocerca piceifrons | reverse complement strand
GGACGGCAGCCACCGCCAGCACAACCAAATGTCTATGAGTATGCAGACCTGGATGTTTTGAGAACTCAAGTGGGAACCCCTGGAGGGAATGCGATGTTCTTTTTGCAAGGAATACTATTGAGAACGACATTTCAGTCTGACTGCAGATGTAATCTACTGCCGCTAACGCATATGAAGCGTAAGGACCACGGAGATAACATACGAGAACATAGCGCTCTTATGGAGGGAATAGACACTCTCTTTGCGTGTGGAATAAGAAAGGAAATGCTTAGTGGCGGTCCAGGGTAGCCTCTGCCAGGCGCCATACGATATCTTACAAGGTATGCATATAGATGTAGATGTATACTTAGTCTGCCTATTAAGATGTTAGTCCATGAATTTGTAGGCACAAAAAGCTCATGGAAGGATATGGCCTCTTATGTATCGAGAAAACAAGTGACAGAACTTCTGCTGCTGATTGTCTCTCGGTACAAACCTTCGTATTATCCCTAATTTTCTCATTGCAGTCATTTCACGAGATGTATGTGAGAGGCTGTAGTATGTTTCTCCACAATATTTAGAAGAAACGGTACACAGATCGCCTCTCAACTCCTGTTTCATCAGGGTCTCGATTTCCTGCTGTATTGTCACGAATCCTCCACTCTTCGACCTACAGCATTTGAAGCCATCTTGTTTCGACGAGTACGACACGCCAAGTCAGAGACTTCTGGTAATTCTCTCTGACAGCACTGTTCCATTAGTTGCAAGACTCCTCCACATCTCACTGACTAAATAGAGAGCTGTCGCAACGTAGAAAATTGTACACTAATGTAGAGGAGGAAATTCACAACCATGCAACGTATACGTGGACTGCAAAAAGAAATTCAGAAGCAAAACATCTAAAATTCATTGATATCGATTGACCCTCTATAAATATCCCACTACACATGTCCCAATCTCCTTTATCATACTGCTATGATTACTGCACTAGAGATATGACAGCGTCATGGTGTCAAGTCTTCGATGACAGCATTATGTCTCTCTCACCTTCTCACTCTCTCTCCTCATGGTTCTGGGTA
Source organism: Schistocerca piceifrons (assembly GCF_021461385.2). Classification (NCBI taxonomy): domain Eukaryota; kingdom Metazoa; phylum Arthropoda; class Insecta; order Orthoptera; family Acrididae; genus Schistocerca; species Schistocerca piceifrons. The sequence goes on along the minus strand of NC_060139.1, from coordinate 159,372,436 downwards.
CTCCTAATGGAACAGTGCTGTCAGAGCGTGAAGGCATTTCGAGAGAATTACCAGAGGTCTCTGACTTGGCGTGTCGTACTCGTCAATACCAAACAACGGAGTAAACTAAGAAAGTTCGCTAACATAATCTGGAGAGCTCCATAACATTTTACAACGTTTCTCTCTTCTGATGTATCGAGAACAAATACAGTCTGCCTGTGGACATCGAGCATATGTCTTGATCCCAATATACAGGGTGATTTTTTACATCATGTACGTACTGTAGCAATTGATTGATGAGAAGATACCGATCAAAAAAGGTCTAATGAACTTATTTCCGGAAATGCATGGTTTCCATGCTACAGACCACCTATTCGATCATACAGTCTGCTGTCTAATGCGCGTCTGTAACATGCAGCCACACACGTAGTATGCATGTTTTCCTCCTAGAGGGTGGTACTGTTCCTCATACGTCGTGCCCTAGCGCCCTCTCCTGCCGTAGTAATTGGTAATGTTGTGTCCGATTCACTTCTCTTGCTGACTCACCTTATAATGGATGTGATACAGCGTTCTACACAACGGTTCCATATTCGAATTGAGAGCTTGACGACATGGTGTTTACTTATGGAAAGGAAATGGCAGCGGGTGGCGGGCAGCAAGGTTGTATCGGGAGACCTGTCTCCACCGACAACAGCCATGGCATTCAAGTTTTCGATAGTGTTTCAGCGTTTGTCTGAGACAGGTTTGTTTCAGGAAGCAGGAAATCATGAAGGACATACGTGAAATGTCCGGACACCAGACTAGGAGGGAAATATGATTAACACTGGGGAAGGCGACAGCCATGTCAGTACCAGACAGTTGGCTCCCCCAGTACAGTGTAGGCCAGACGACTGCGTGGAACATTCCCCATGACAGTTGTTACTACCCTTATCACTTACAGCGTTTGCAGGAATTACTAGCGACAGATTTTCCACATCAGGAGCAGTTTTTTGATTGGGTTCCTGACCAGGCACCCATGATTTCGGGATTTGTGTCATCCATGTTATTCACAGATGAGGCCAACCTTATATGAAGTGACTTCCATAACAGTCACGTATGGGGTACTAGGCAGAACCCCCATGGTATGGTAACAGCGAATCATAAGTATTGGTGCAGCCAGAATGTGTGGGCCGGGATACGAAGTGGCATCTTCAATTTTCATAACAGCCATGTATGGATTAGTATGCAAAACCCCCATGGTATGGTGACAGCGAATCATTGGTGCAGCCAGAATTTGTGGGCCTGGGTAATTGTCGACCATATTTTGGGATCAGTCTTCCTTCCACGTCAGAAAACAAGTGGGAACTATCGGCGTTTCTTGTGGATGACTTTGCCTCTCCTGCTGGAAAAAATGTCGCTGATGATTTGACGTGTGACGTGGCTGTTCCATAGAAATGCTCCCGCCCACTTTGCCATTAATGTCTGGACGCATCTCAATCATGTCTTTGCTGTTGGATGGCTGGGACGAGGGAGTCCAGTTGCATAGCTTGATAGTTCACCGGATCTCGATCCGTGAGTTTTCTGGTTAGGCGCAATCTGAAAAGTGTCGTGTAGGCAGAGCCGATTTCATGTGTGGAAACACTGGAGCAGCGTATGAATGTATCCTTCCACACTGTCTGGATGCAGCCTGGCTAATGTGAACGTGTGAGACCGTACATTCTATGGCAAGTACATGCATACATTGAGGCACTTCAAAACTATTTTCAGCACATACTATAACTGTGGCAGCATGGTGCAGCGTATGTTAGATCAGAGTCTGTAATAATCTTTGACTGAATAAATGGTCTCCAGCTTGGAACCCAAGCATATCTGCACATAAGTTCACTAGGACTATTTTGTTCCGTATCCTCTCATCGATCAATCCCTGGAGCTTGTACACGGTGGGAGAAACCACCCTCTATATTTGTGTATAGGTCCACTGGAGCGGGCAGCCGATGACTGAAGTCGCTTCCATGGATCTGTGTAAAGATTTGTTGCCTGCAGTGGAGGAAGACCATATACCACAGACTATCAATCGCAAAAGAGGGCTGTAGTGTAGTTGTTATATAAGTAGTTTGAAGCATTGGCTCTCCAGCTTTGGGCACTAGAATATAAGTATTTCATTTTTCTACCATGACTTTGAGACTTGTGTGCCTTGCTAAACCAACATTCACACATTTCGATATATTGGCTCCCACAGGAAGCAGCAAATCACATGGTGTACAGTAAATTGCTCCCACAGCACACCAAATGGTTGAAATAAAAGACGGAACTTGTGTTTCTTATTGATTATCCTAGAAGATAGAACCTTCTGCCTCTAAATTGACATGTATCTGCGTTAAAGGATGACAGAAAGTAGATGAAACAGTTGGTTGAGAAGGATTGTGTCGAAGCAGGATTTAATGGCAGATTGATGATACATTCTAGACAGAGAGAGATGGTGTGGCAGGTCATTTATCATACATTTAAAAAGTTTTCGCATTGTTCCCTCAGGCTGTATCAGTAGTGTGGTATAAAATGCGCTCGACTTGTATTCTATGGTGTGTTCTGGGTGTGACTTAGGGCACTGTCTACCTGCAAACGTTAACAGCTAATATCCCCACATGACAGCCAGCCAAGGACTTCCAATGCGTGTGTGATGAATCATGTCCATCAAACTGATAGGAAAACCTATTTCGGCGCCCTTCTCTACATGAAGAAAGATGTATGGAAAGCACTCTACTTCCCTGCCACGCCGGACGTAAATCTGGTCTTTATTTTCATAACGGCTGTGATACTAAGCCAGTGAAAGGGTTTGTGAGGTACAGCAACACCTGTGTGTACATCTGCTTGGCAGTTGTTGTGTGTGAAAGAGACTGTGTTCTGTTCACGGAGTTAGTGTTGTGTGGCGTGTAATTTCAGCAGTGAAACACGGCTGCTATGCATTTGTCTGTTCCCTCATAAGACGTTGTTTCATGCATTTTCCGTTGCTGACGGTCACTTTAGAGGTCTGATGAGAGCATAGCGTAATTTACGAACAGTAATCAGTAATTGGATGCGAAAAGGGGCGCTATGAAAGAGTCAATTTTTTTCCCTTTGGTTTAGAAAGTAGTAGTTTTATCACCTTCAAGTTTTTCACCGTAGTCGGTGGGATAGAAAGCCTGCAGGGTGAATGTATATCAGGTGTTTGAGTATTAACAGTGGAGCATTCCATGCGGAAACCACACTGCTCGACATTAGAGTATGGGTAAGTACAAGACTTTGTAGCCATAGGAGTATGTGTTCATGTTCTACCATCATTTCTATCTTTCCAATACTTTCTTGGTGTAGAATCCAAACACTAAAACAGTACAACCGAACAGTTAGCAAAAGAGATATTCGTAAAATGTTTCAAATTTCTTCGGCCTGGAGCTCCATCATGCATAGAACCTATGCTTCTTCTTCTTATCCATCTGTTATATCACCACAACACTCTGAAATGTATCAGGCTCGTATCAACTAAATACCAGTAATGGTTGATAATCTCCTCGCCATGCACATATCTTGAGTGATCATGTGTAACTCAATGGGTGACATGAGATGACCGCTACGGAACAGTCGTCACAGAACGGTGCTCCTGGTACTGGAATTCCAGTGTATTCATTAGCGATGGTCGCTTGAGCAAGTTTGGAACATGTGTTACGGTCTGTACGAAAGGATAATAATAAAGTGTATTAATTACGTGAAACTCAGCTTGTTCTGTCTCTTCACAGGACGTCGGATGGACTGTGTATAAACCTTCATACTTCTTGTCAGTTCCAAATTAAATGTGACAAAGTTGCAGGGCAGGTTGGTTGAAGACAGAGGAACAGTTACAAGATGTATAGAGAGACTGTCTAGAGATTTGCTCGGGATCCTTAGCCGACGGACTCAACGAAGGTGTAGCTCATTTAGAAATAGAGGACAGAGTGCTGCTACTGAATTGACTCGTTTGTTGGAGTGGTAATCATCAAAACGTGTTGGAGAGATCTTTCAATATCCAGCTATATCCTACGAATGCTCCCTTTCACGTAGGAGAGACGGCAACTCGTAATAAAATCTTATCGAATTTATAAAGTGTTTCTGCTGAGGTCTATTTCGTTCACTAATAATGGTTCTAATGGCTCTAAGCACTATGGGACTTAACATCTGAGCTCATCAGTTCCCTAGACATAGAACTACTAAAACCTAGCTAAGGACATCACACACATCCACCCCCGAGGCAGGATTCGAGCATGCGACCATAGCAACAGGAGGTCCCGGACTGAAGCGCCTAGAACCGCTCGGTCACAGCTGCCGGCCGTTCACTAATGAACAGTATTTGTGTCATATGATGTAGGCAGGGTAACAGTGGTCAAGATATGTCAACATGTTTTAGTACTTTCCAAGAAATGGAGGAGATGCCTTAGCAATGATACAGAAACTGAGAAGCGAGCTGCAATGTCGTTGACTAATAGCATCTCGACATAGATGAGACGAGACGTTTTTTGACGTGTCAAGTCGTAGCGAGTGGTGGCTGGAAACTCGAGTAATTGCGTAAAATGCTTTGAAATTACGGAATACCTGATAAATTACGAAAAATAAAAAAATACGTAAAATTTTCCGAAAATATGACAATGATGTGGAGGCATGAAGATGCTTACATCCTCGCCAGGGTGTACGAAAATCATTCCATTCCTCGATTGGCTGGAGCGACAACTGATAGTGCACAATATCCTGCTCTATGTGTTCAAGTCCTGCCAGATACCCCCTGTTCGACATGCAGTTATGCCTTGTAGGCCATAATAATGAAAGAGCCATTTGCAAAGATTTGGAGGTCTGTACGGCCACCATCTAGGACACCGAAACAGCGAATATATACCGGGGTGCCACATCCACAACCAATATGAGGAATCAGTGCTCTCCGAAAGCAGAATATTGAGACGTCTGCTACCCCTTCACTGCGGAAGATGAGATTAAATGTAGAGGTAATCACCGTCGTGTAGCTTTCTGGAAACGCTCCTCAGTGCCGCAAACTCTTCCAGTTTCCCTGTATTGCGTTGTTTTCCAATTTTTTGTAAATAATGAACACCACATCTGTCACTTATTTCAACCATCCCGTGTGTTGTGGAAGCACGACACCCTACACCATGCGATATCAAACTTTCTGTGGGAGTCAAACGTGTTAATGTCGGTTTAGCATCTAACTTTGACGTCAAAGTCGTGGTACAAACACAAAATTTATGGCACTGTACAAACATGCGATCATACATTGCTTTGATGTAATACAGCAAAAGCACAATGTATCATGCTTTGAAATTGTTGTGAAACAACAGTAGAAGAACTCCCTATGGTGATAGGTAGTCTGTGGGATATCGTCTTCCTGCAGTACTGACGGCAATAATTTACACAGGTCCGTGGAAGCAACTTTAATCACTGGGCGCCTGCTCTGATGGACCAGTACATACACGTTTAAAGGGATCACTACATATGCTCGATGTTAGCACGCAGACTGTATTTGTTCTTGATGTACCGAAAGAGAGAGACACAGTAAAATCTTAAGGAGTTCTCTACCAGGTGACGTAAACGAAGTTTTCTTTTTTGTAGTTTTACTCTTTTGGATATTATAAAACTCACGAGGAGAGAGAGAGAGAGAGAGAGAGAGAGACTGTGCTGTCAACGAAGGCTCTGACACCATTACAGTGTCGTATTTCTAGCGTAGTAAACATAGGAATACGATAAAGGAGATTAGGACATGTATTGAGGGATATTTGTAGAGGATCATTCGATATGAGTGAAATGTAGATGTTATGCTCTTGAATTTCTTTTTGCATTCAAACTATACGTTGCATGGTTGTGAATTTCCTCCTGTACCTTAGGTGCTCTTTTTTGTCGTTGTTACAGTTCTCTACCTAGTGAGTAATATGTGGAGAACTAGAGAGTCTTCTGCCTAATGGTATGTGAAAGCATTTCGAGAGGATTAGAAGAGGTCTCTAACTTGGCGTGGCTCTCATCCCACTCGGCAAACTCATGTGGGTTCAAATGCTGTACGTCGAAGAGTGTAGGATACGGGACAATACGGCAGCTAAGCTACACTTTGTTGAAAGATGAATCGAGAGGTGAGCTGTTACAGTTTCTTCTGAGTAATGTGGACAAACGTAGTGCAACATGTCACATACATGTCGTAAATTGACTGCAATGGGAAAATTAGGGGCTTATACGCAGGTTTCTACGAGAGACGATCAGCAGCTGCAGTTCTGTCTCTTGTTTTCTCAGTAAATTAGACGCGACATCCTCACGTGAGTTTTGTGTGCCTATAAATGGATGGACTAACAACATCATAGGTGGACTAGATATACATATGCGTAGCTCAAAAGTTATCATACGGTGCGTGGCAGACGGTGCCCTGTACAACTACTAGTCATTTGCTACCCTATTCCACCCGCAAATTGTGTGAAGGAGAAAAGGACTGTCTGTATGCTTCCGTATGAATGCGAAATTACTCCTACCTTATCTTCGTGGTTCTCTCGAGAAATATATCTTGGCGAAGGTAACTACATCTACAGTCAGCTTCAAATGACGGTTCTCAAAAATATTCCTAGAAATGAACATTGCATTCCCTACATTGATTCCCATTTGAGTTCTCGAAACATTCGCCTACTAATTTTGCGTGAGCCTAAAGGAATGCTTCTGGAGCGTTGTATCTGGAGAGAAACCCAGGTCTGGAGACACATGCACTTGGCGGCATTGGCTGCTGTTTACATGTGGGCCAGTGGCAGGGTTGGGGACAGGCGCGCAGATGTCACGGGGTTAGCAAACAGAGTGAATGTTCTTACTGCCCGCGTCTACTGGCATAATTAGGAGGCAGTAAACTGAAAGTCGAAGTGACTTATTTCCACCAGCATGACAAGGCAGCCGACAACAGAACGTAATTCGTGTTATATATCTTCAGCTATTTGACAATGGTTACCATCCAGTTTGGGGTACCAGACGAAGTGACTACCTAGTCTGTATGAAGCCCCTAAAGATGTTACAGAAACATCTGTATTGGTTACCTGGAGAGTGTAATGAGACTGGCTCTGAGCACTATGGGACTTAACACCTATGGTCATCAGCCCCCTAGAACTTAGAACTACCTAAACCTAAGTAACCCGAGGACATCACACAACACCCAGTCATCACGAGGCAGTCATCCCTGACCCCGCCGGGAATCGAACCCGGGAACCCGGGCGTAATGAGACTGCAGGAAATAATTACGTAGTACAGAAAGCTACCCTTATGTCCCGTTACATTGATTGGCGAATGAACCTGTTACTAAGTTCATTTTACGGGGAGGATGAAAGCGAGTGATGGAGATTCGAGAGTTGGAGGGGTAATAGGGCTTGTTTCCTTGCGGCAGTATCTTTTAACGTAATTTAAACACAGGGAAAGATGTCCATCTTAATTAAATCAATTATATTTCGCCTTGCGGCGAGTTCTTTTAACGTAATTTAAACAAAGGGAGAGATCTCCACTTTAATAAAATTAACTGTATTACCGAATATCGATAATCAGGCACTATTTCCTTGCGGCGAGATCTTTTAACGTAATTTAAACACAGGGAAGGAAGCCCATTAATAAAATAGAAAACATATTACCGAATTTCGATAATCAGGCATTATTTCCATGCGGTGAGGTCTTGTAAAGTAACTTAAACATATGGAAAGAAGCTCATTAGTAAAATCAATTGTATTGCGGAATTTATAAGGTGATACGTTATATTAGCCCGATACTTACAACTCCTCATTGCTGCTACTTTAAGAGACTTCGTAGGTGGTAAGGCACGTGGCTGTCTGAAGGGAGTCTGAAGGTGAGGAGGCATCCTGTGGCAGAAACAGAGCATGTTCTTAACACTCCATCATGAACCAAAAATTTGTTTAATTTTCTAGTCCTGTGATGCACGACTCAACAGATATTAAGCTTTTAAGAGCTAGCCCATGCCAGACTGTTGCACTGGATTTTCACAAGTAACGGTACTTTAGTGATGTGGAAATGCATTTGTGATTAGATTTCTTTTGTCTTTGAAAATAGCTCGTATAAAATGGACAATCTACAATTCGATTGGGAAGCTTGAGGTGCTTCGACAATAACGTGCTGATTTTGAATTGGGTAAAGTGAATTTTTTAAACTGGGGAGAGTCTATGTTGGGCGCGGAGTTGCAGTTAGAACTTGAACCTGTCAAACTTGAACTAGAAAGTTCAAGTCGTGCCTTGCGTCTGCGGTCAGCGGCTGACCGGAATCTGCCCTTTGGCTCGCGTGGTTGGCAGGTATAAAGAACACTCCTACCTGTTGGCCATTGCCTGCAGGCGAAGGGGCAAGTCCCGGCGATGGCCCCCGCAGCGCACTCCGGACGGATCAAGTATGAACTAGCCAATATGGTGGCTGAGCAGCGACAAAAGCACATACACTGGGTTAATCACAAGAATAAATGTTGGGAGTATTTGTTGAAGGATTATTCTTCTCATGTAAATTGATTGTTGCTCTGTGACAGTCTCTCTGTCCCACGAATGTCTGATGTGGCTGGAGATGTGAGTGCAGCTGCCGGCGTGGCTGACACAGGTAAAGGTCCCTAGTCTTCTCTTGGCTGCCTCATTCACAGTTCCTAAGCTGTTGGTGACTGGTGTGCATTTCACCATCGCGAGTGTGTGCGATCGGAAGATTTTCTTCACCACATATACGTGTAAGGTGGAAACGTTGTGGTGGAGGAGGGTGCTTGTGTTCTCAAATGTCAGTGCATACAAGACCTTGGATATGTTTAGTGTTATGATCTATTGTGGTGAAAATTTAATTAGATGATTTTCAACACGTTTGTGTGTGTTTCTCAAAAGTTGAAAATATGTTTTATTATGAATAACAATCACCATATGGTGGTGGTGAGTCTTTTAAGTGATCTATTAAATCAAGTAAATTGTTAAACAATTGATTTGACAGGGCAATGCAAATATACTATTTCCCACCATCTTTGAGATTACGATTGCGCCAGCTCTTCCTTTGTCCTTAGTATTAGCCAAACGGAACATAATATCCTGAGGAGAGATGAAAGCTTTCATCTGCATGTTTGGACACTTTGGTTCACGCTTGTTGGTTCACACAAACTGGAAATAATGAACTCGGAGAGAGACACAGACAGGGAGCAAGTCGGGAATTTCCTAGTGAAAGAAATGCTTCCACCTGCTGATTTTTTTGGAGCAGCGAGATCAAGGCAGACTGACATGCAGTCAGCGGTGGGTGGCATTTACTATCTATCATGATCTGTCATTATGATCTTCTCGACCTTCATGGCGGTACCAGGACGAGAAACATACGTGTGGGCGACCCAAAATGAGACTAATACAATGCACTTCATTCCATTCCTCGGTGTTTACAGTTACTGCGTGTTGGAAGTGGAGGTGTGGGTGAAATCGGAGGTAGAACTAAAATTTTATGGGCCATATAGACATAATTGGCTTACATCTACTTCACTGTTTCTTCTAACAGTAACAGGACACATTTGTTAATTTCAACAAGAAAATTGTTTGAGGTAAGATTAAGGAGAGAAATATTGGAATAATGGGAAAAATGTTTCCGTATTCCTGAAAAACTTACATATTTGCACTTACATTTTGAACGACTTAAAGTGTTTATGACATTGCCACAAGACTCAAATGACGCATGTTTAAGGTATGTTACACAGATGTGGCGGAGTACTGAATAATATATTGTATCTCTTTACATAGATTGACAAACTAAAAATAAAGATTACGTTGAGAACTGACAGTTAAGTTTTAATTTTACATTTTTACACCCTCAACTCGTGATTTCACTCGCTTATTAACATACAGACTGATTCAAAATACTCTATGAAATTTATTGCTTATATTACTACCTAATTTATACTTGTTTAAATCCAAATATATTTAGTAATAACCACCAATTTACTTAAGATACCATTTACATTAAGTTCTGTGTATAAATGAAATTAAACAACCTACAACATAGATATCTTGTTTATATGCGATTCCACATCCTCGAAGTATTTCATAAGTGAAAACATTGCCCAGTGATAGGTAGTATAGTCATGTCATTTATTTGCTGTGCTGGTGGTCAATTTCAGCTACTGTGTCATTATCATGTACGTACACTGAGGCAACAAAAGTCATGAGATACTTCCTTCTATCGTGACTGGCCTCGTTTTACCCGGCGTAAAGCAGGAACTCGACGAAGCATGGACTCAACAAGTCGTTGGAAGTCCCTTGCAGGAACACTGAGCCATGGCCGTCCATAACTGCGAATGTGTTGCCAGTGCCGGAATTAGTGCACGAAAACTGCCCTCTCTATTATGTTTTATAAACGTTCAGTAGTACTCCTGTCGGGCGATCTGGGGCCAAATCATTTGCTCGAATTGTTCAGAATGCTGTTCAAAGCAATCGCGAACATCTGCGGTCTGGTGACATAGCACAATGTCATCTATAAAAATTACATTGTTGTTTGACTACTTGAAGTTCATAAATGGCAGAAATTGGTCTCCAAGTAGCCACACATAAGCATTTACGGTTAGTGATAGGTTCAGTTGCACCGGAGGACCCCACGCCATATAGAGCTACCACCACCAGCCTGCACAGCATCCTGTTGGCAACTTGGGCCCATGATTTCCGGGGGACTGCGCCACACTCGAACCCAACCATCAGCTCCTACGATCTGAAATCGTAGCTCAACTGACCAGGACACCGTTTCCCAGTTGTCTAGGGTCCAACGTATATGACGACGAGCCCAGGAGAGGCGCTGCAAGCGATGCCCTACTGTTCGCTTATGCACTCTGTCCCAACGGATAAGTTCGTCATAAGTGCAACATTAATTTCCGCCCACGCAGTGTAGCTTGTTTGTTAGGAATGGCAACTTACTGTGCAAAAGAGGCTGCTCTCGGTTGCTATGCGACGACCGTCGGCCACTGTGTTGGCCGAGGTGAGAGATAACGCCTGATATTTGGTATTCCATGCGGATTCTTGATACTGTACACCGCATGATACTGAATTCACTGAAGATTTGCCAAACACAATGTCCCATGCGTCTAGCTTCAACTGCCATTCCACGATCAAAGTCTTTTTATTCCCGTCGTGTTACAATAAACGCGTCGGCAACCTTTTCACAGGAATTACCTGAATACAAATGACGACTCCCCTAACAAACCGCCCTTGTAGTCTATGTAAGCGATACTAAAGTCATCTGTGTATGTGGATATCGATGTTCCATGTTTTTTGTCATTTCAGTGTAAAATGAAGAGCATACTCCATCGCACGAGATGTGGGATACAAATCAAGTTATCAGCTAAAATCTGGTTCAAAAATGGCTCTGAGCACTATGGGACTCAACTGCTGTGGTTATCAGTCCCCTAGAACTTAGAACTACTTAAACCTAACTAACCTAAGGACATCACACACATCCATGCCCGAGGCAGTATTCGAACCTGCGACCGCAGCAGTCGCACGGTTCCGGACTGCGCGCCTAGAACCGCGAGACCACCGCGGCCGGCTAAAATCTGGTGCCACACATGAATAACAGTACATTATTTATAGAATACAAGCGAAAGAGCACAGAAATGCGCAACAGATCCCTAAACAGTATCAACTCACAATGAAGATTTCATCTTTGCACCACAGGATCTCATCGCAGTTTGTATCTCCTGCGGGTTTACTGCTCATTCGTTTAAATTCGACGCCTAGCATTCTGTTATTCACATGTCGTTTTGCATCTGGATTAATTATTTGATTTGTATGCCACATCTCGGGCGATATGATGCATACTTTTAAGATATACATGCTTGATAATGTCATGATGGTCGAAAATGGTCAACAGCACAATAAATAAATGATAAAAATATACAGCCTTCAACGGCAGTGTTTTTCCTTTTCTTGCGAACGACCGGAAAATCACAGTAAGTACGATCTGGAGGTTAGTGGGAGAGATGGACTGAGGGGGAAGTAGAAGGTATATGGATAGAAAGAGAGAGAGGGAGAGACAGAGAGGTAGAGGGAGAGAGAGAGAGAGAGAGAGAGAGAGGGAGGGAGAGAAACGAGAGAGAGGAGACCAAGGTAGGGGGACTCAGATAGAGATGGGAGAGAGGGAGAGGAACAGACAGACAGACAGCAAGAGAGAAACGAGAGAAAGGAGACCAAGGTAGATGGACTGAGACAGAGATAAAAGGCTGTGCTTATATTCGAGGCAGAGTGTAAAACAACTACTTTCTGTTTTACGCATATTTCTAGGGCCTCTATTATGTTGAGCTTCGTGACTGAGTGTTACCTATGGTAGAATGTGACACCTTAATTGCTGTCTAGAAGTACTGTCACAAAGTTGCCACTTCAGATTTATGAAGTACACTTAAATGTAGAGCTGACATGTCTTCATTGACTTATACCGTACGGCGACTGATCTGTTTGCTCTTCTAAATAACAGCAGAGACAATCTGGCGTTAAAAGTGTAAACCCCTGGATGCTAAAATTTTTCAGGGGTGTAGCAAATGTATGGAACAACAAGAGTTCCTTTATCTTTTGTGTAATAACTAGTTTGAATGTCGTATTTCTTGAATATATTTGAAATTCTATAAGGGGCCCTTCCAATAAAAGAAACACTGAAAAATTGTATGGTTTTAATGTCTGCTGGAAATAAGTGTGTTGTATCTTTCCGTTTCCCTTCTTTTACATCGTCTAGAGCAGGCTGTTCCAGCTCGTCGGCTCCGTTGTGAGCCGCGGAGCGTTCCCTGCTCCAGGGAGCCGTGTCGCTCGCTGTGACCATTCAAGTGGGCCGGCACGTAGCACGGCTGGCTGAGGCAGGCAGGCAGCAAGGCAAGTTTTTTGATGTGCCAGCTGCGTCTTACAAGATCGACGACCTCATACTCTTAGCTGCTAAGACGTGGTTACATGCTGCACCAGGAAATACGATGTTCAGGAGATAAATAAGAAAGAACTGTTTTACAAAAAATTTTTTCATACTAAATTTATTGGGCCTCCATAGTTTGACATTCTCTTTGCATTACAAGATCGGAAATATCAGGCGTCAAAGTGTTAGCAGCGTTAATGCGGAGGATGACCTTCATTGTTGCATCCTGAAGATAATCTTTTCATTGCTGAGAAAAGCTGCTCACAATAATACGTAGATCCAAGCATGCACATGATCTGAGCAGCATTGTTGTGAAGCTTGAGATATGTTTTTGCTGTAATGAACGATACCATCGTGACAAATCCAGCGTGTTGTAATACATCTCTTTCAACAAAGTTGAATTTTGCAAATCAATAATCTCCAATTGAAGTGACGATGACAAGTAATCGGGGGAAATTAAAAAAGGAGTGCTGAACACCTTAAGTTCCATTTCCAAACTAGTGAGGTCTCGGAATCGTGTTTTAAACGACTTGATGAGCTGCTTTAACTTTGCTAGGTAATCGCCGTAAGTAGTACCTTCAGGTAGTTTTAAAGAAGCAAGACGACTGAAGAACGTTAAATGTCCATTACTCATCTGCCTCTCAAATAAACGTAACTTTTCCATAACGCTTTGATCTGGTCGTGCACGTCAACGATTAGCTGCTCTTTGCCCCACAATGACAGATTTAAATTATTCAGATGCGTAGTTATGTCAGCTAGGAACGCCAGGTCTGATATCCATTTTATATCTTCAGACAATGCATTTCTTCCCCTTTTATTTCGAGAAAAAGGGATATTTCCTCACGAATGGCAAACAAAGCATCAAGAACTTTACCCCGACTCAGCCAACGAACTGTACTGTGGTAAGGTATATGCCCATATTCCGCTTCAATATCTTCCAGGAATCTTTGAATTGGCGATGATTCATACCGTGACGCCGCACAAAATTCACACACTTCACTACATCTTTCATTACGCCACCTAGCTCTACTGCCTCAGCACACAGTGCCTCTTGGTGAATAAAACAATGAAGAGCCAAAATGTCTTTCTCGAATTCGTCCCAGAGTTTATTTTTCAAACGAGAAGCAAAACCTTAGTGAAGCCCGATCGTTTGTGGTGCATAGTCAGTCGCTATAGAATGGAGCTTATCCCACGGCAAATTCATATTGTCCACTGATTCACAAACAGCTTCAAAAGTGTCACGTCCTGTTGCGGTGTAATCGTGCGGTACCACATCGTCGCAATGATGTGAGCGACCCTGTAGCTTGCTCGAATTACAGAATCAGTAGTGTTTTCTCCGCTCTCATTCACCTTAAAATTATAAACACATTACGGAGCACGAACTATGTTGCATGATTTGATATCCTCTGTATTACGAAACCGTTTTTAACTTACGTCTCCTGGTACGTCGTTCTTAAGCCTGGCTACCAGTTCTCTGCGTGCAACGCCTTCTACCTGATCGTAGTACGCTACGTGAAGACGTGTATAATGTCGTTGTATTTTGTACCTCTTCTCAGAATTAAATACTTTATGACATACAAGACACTGCGGATGACCATCCCTCTCAATGAATAGAAAGGTATCCCCCAATAGATGTAGAGCGCTCCCGCGGCTAGTCATAGCTGTCATTGAACACGGCTTATTGCGTCAGTTGCGGCTGCATGCGGCCAGGGGACATTGAGTTCGCTTTCCCCCTCCACGCGGGCTCCGAGCTGCCGCAGTGAGCGCTCCGGAGCGCTCCGGCTCCCTCGAGCTCAGTTAGAACAGCCTGCTCTAGAGGATTTCTACATCTACATTTACATCTACATGGGTACTTTGCAAATCACATTATCTGCCTGGCATAGGGTTCATCGAACCACCTTCACAATTCTCTATTATTCCAATCTAGTACAGTGAATGGAAAGATCGAACACCAGCATCTTTCTGTACCAGCTCCGATTTCCATTATTTTATCCAGGTGATCGTTTCTTCCTATGTAGTTCGGTGTCAACAAAATATTTTCGCATTCGGAGGAGAAAGGTAGTGATTGGAATTTCATGAGAAGACTCCCTTGCAACGAAAAGCGCCTTTTCTTGAATGATGTCCAGCCCAAATCCTGTATCATTTCAGTGACACTCTCCGTCATATTTCGCGATAATACAAAACGTGCTGCCCTTCTTCGAACTTTTTCGATGTACTGCGTCAATCCTATCTGGTAAGGATCCCACACGCCGCAGCAGTATTCTAAAAGAGGACGGATAAGCGTAGTGTAGGCAGTCTCCTTAGTAGATCTGTCACATTTTTTAAATGTCCTGCCAATGAATCGCAGTCTTTGGTTAGCCTTCCCCACAACATTTTGTGTGTGTTCCTTCAAATTCAAGTTGCTAGTAATTGTAATTTCTAGGTATTTAGTTGAATTTACGGCCTTTAGATTTGACTGATTTATCGTGTAACCGAAGTTTAACGGATTCTTTTTAGCACTCATGTGAATGACCTCATACTTTTCGTTATTTAGGGTAAACTGCCAATTTTCTCTCCATTCAGATACCTTTTCTAAATCGTGTAATCAATTATAGATGCTGAAAATCCATTATTAATGGGTTTGAAATCTGATTAATACAATTTCAGTACCGAGGTCATATGGTGCCATTGGGACGTCGCTGCCATATTAATCACACTTTTGCTGCTGTTAGCTTCTGTGTTGTGGGATGAGAAAGCTGTTGTGGATATTTCAATGTATAGCTGATTTCTTTCTGTATATGGTGAAGATGTGTCTGTTGTTATTATGTACAATGTTATATCTAAGAAATTTAAAGTCGAGTTATCTCATGCTCAGTGGTGAAATGGAATTTGGGATGCAACTCGCTGAAAAGCTTACGTATTTGTTTTACTTTTGTAAAAGTGTAACAATGTTATCAACATATCTGTAAAAGAAAATTATTTTACTAACTACGGCGTGCTTTGAACAAAGCAATGGGTTTTCTAAGTTATCGTTATGCTATTAGTAGATGGACTATTATTTCTCTTGAAGCATAATTATTTTCCGTTAATAAAAATTTTTGTGAACAGCCAGATGGTTTAGCCACGGGATCAGGTCTCTCTGGGATGTAGCTGACATTCATCTAAAGAAGTAAAAATTACATTCTTAGCAACACAAATAGTAAATTGTAAAGAGTATTTGTGTCAACAAGCATGTAAAATCTCATGCTTAATATACAATGATTGAAAAAAAAATGTTTACTGTCACTTCTCTACTTAATTTTTAAACATAGTTTACTTCGTCGGTGTATGTAAACAGAACTATTACGAAATTCAGTGCTTAACATCCCTGAAACGTAAGACAAACATTAGTCATTTGAGTGACGTGGTGTTGTCACAAACATTATAAATCGTTCAAAATGTAAGTGCGAATGTAGATATTTTTGAGCCATTCAGAAAATGTTACATTGTTAAGCTCCGGTAACGTATTAAAACACTTTATTTCTTTCATTTCTGTAGCATATCCCTCATTAATTCCGACTGAAATAGTTTTGTAGTTGAAATGGACAACTCCAAGGTTGAAAACTGAAGCAGATGTAACGCCCATTACGTCTGTGCAACCGTTTAAAGGAGAGCTGTAGCTTCGAAACTCGTTAAAACCTAATCTTTCAGCCTTCATATTCGAGAGTAATTAGAAAATAAAAGTACTGTGGCTAAAGGCGGAATATTATTTGTGAATATATTCCTGACGTAGATGTAGCAGTCATGGGCAGTCCAGTAATTAGTGTTTAATAACAGCGTTTGTGAATTAAGTTCTTCATTATTTAAAACGTTTATCTAGTGTCGCCTCCATTAGTAGGTTCCTGACAATCTTACCGTCACTCTCACGCAGGCTATACCAGCCCTTTACATTATGTGCAGCTCTTCTGTGAGTGCTTCCCATCTCTTTCGATAACATAGCTTGATAAGAGAGCGAGTCCGATAACAATACTCAACAACCAGCCGAAAGATCCTTTTTTTATATGCTATCATTTCATTTGGACTAAATCCACTCATTTGGAATTCTTCCAATAAATCTTCCTGTCCCCACTGTATGTACGTCATCTTTACATCTTAAACCACTCCAGGGAGGCACTGCCACAAATTTGAGAACTTTGATTATTCCCAGTGGTAAATCGCCGAATGCGTAGTCAGATTATATTCGTTTATTTAAGCCTATTACATTATATAAATCAGTGAGACATGATTA
This sequence comes from Schistocerca piceifrons, assembly GCF_021461385.2. NCBI lineage: Eukaryota > Metazoa > Arthropoda > Insecta > Orthoptera > Acrididae > Schistocerca > Schistocerca piceifrons. Next base: position 159,355,323 of record NC_060139.1, on the reverse strand, counting down.
ACAGTAAAGAGTAATACTGAGGCTTATTAATATTGCCATTGACCACGTACGCCTTTTAAATTTTGTCCTAACGATAGAATAGAAAATTAAATTCGGGCTGTTGCGATGGTGTTAATTCTAGGCTCCAATTTTCTAGTTATGTAATTATTACTTGATATCAAGAATTAATCTTAAAAACACAAATTATGTCGGAAACTCAATATTATAATATACAATCTTAAAGGCAAAACGCAAAGTAACCTCAGCCCCTGCATGTTTGTCCATTTGAACAAGTGCCATTAAACAAGTAAAATCTGGATATCTTACGGGTGAAACATGTATTTTTTTAAGTGATCCATGTACGGAAGCACTTAATTTCAACTATGTGCGCGGAATCTGTGGAATATCGCTCGGAAAAAGTTATAGGAAAGTCGTCGCAGCAAAATTTTGCAGAACAGAGGATATAATAAACTTCCTGCAAGCAGGAAATGCCAAGTGTTAAATAAGAAGATAAAATCCAGTTCAGTATGCCCGCATCAGTATGAAATAAAAGCTCTGTTAGCGTCATTAAATCCTGATGTTACGCCCATGTATCAAACCTGCGAAATCTTTTTAACTCAGACATTCGTCTGAGTCTCGATGACATTCTCTTAAACCAAGGCTTCATTTACTCTCTTGGCGGTAAACGATTCTTTTAATACTTTATGTCTGTTTCTCTTCCGCTTAAATAAATCCCTTTTGCTCCCGAGTCGCTGTGTTCTACCTGTTACGCCCTACGCAAGCAGATAACAGCCCAGCTTGAGAGTAAAAGCCAGGGGGAGCTTTCAGGGCCAAGCGGTTCTCTCTGGCTCCCCTTAAGTATTCTCTCTGCAGTTTTGTGAACGACGGGTCCTTCCCAGTGCTTTAAGAAGAGAGGTGTTGTAAGTAGTAGTTAACCATTCATGAGGTATGGTTTCACCAAAGTCCTTTTAAGACCGTACTACTTTACAGAAGGGATGTGTTAGCCAGCTGTACAACGTTAAATAAGAGATAGTGTGAATAAAGGTATCTAACCAACCTTCAAGAACGGTAGCAGCACCTCCACAGTGAAGCCTGTCATTTGCGCACTTTATACGTAATGTCGGTTCCTTAGAATGGTGATCTATAAAAGAAGAAGTTCTTAGTTTTAAAGATTGATCGAAGATCAATGATGACGCACTAGTAAAACGAATCACTTATCATAACACCAGTCTACATAAAACTTCTGAATGGACTGAGATATACACCACAAGCTAGCCACACGATTGAATGCTCAGTTGGTAAGAGCACTGCTTGTGGAATGAGTTCGACTCACGGTCCTGCACACAGTTTTATTCTGCAAGGTAGTTTCAAACAGTGTTCGCTGCAGGCCCTGCAGAGTGAAGTATGCGGTCTTGAACGGATAAATGATTGTTAACACATTTTCACCTGACATCTGTTCAAATGGCTCTGAGCACTATGAGACTTAACAGCTATGATCATCAGTGCCCTAGAACTTAGAACTACTTAAACCTAACTAACCTAAGGAATTCACACAGCACCCAGTCATCACGAGGCAGAGAAAATCCATGACCCCGCCGGGAATCGAACCCGGGAACCCGGGCGCGGGAAGCAAGAACGCTACCGCACGACCACGAGCTGCGGACCCTCACATCTGTATTGGACATTGTCTGCTGACTCCATTCTCAAAAATGACACGCTCCACACCTCATAAGGGTTTCGATATATCCCTGCACAATCTGCCTCCATGTAATCTAACCTGACACGAGAGTGAATGTCAACGTGGTCGTATGCAGATTGATTCTGTAAGCGACGGGTGACGTCATTATGCGTAATTTCTCGTTTCGGACCGTTCCCCCAAGTGAAACACATATTAAATGAAGTTAAATCATAGGAACATGTTGAAAATTGTGTGTTAAAGTGCACTTTCACTTTTACCGACCGTTGACGAAGGTGAAATATATATTAACTCAAGCCGCATTTTAGCAACATGTTGAAATTGTGTGTTGATGCGCACTTTCACTTATACCGGTAGTTGCTGATGTTCTTTAAATTGCGAAATAGTGTTTGCTGTATTGGGCAAGACCATTCAGTAACTAATACTGATTGGACGCGCAAGTTTTCTCCTTGCTGCGTTGTTGATGCGTGTCTGTTAGCTTCGGTGAGACACTAGATCTCTTAGCCAATCAGGAGGGGTGGGCAGTGTTCTGTGCCCTGTGGCCGAATATATTGGAAATCGTTCTGCGTTTCGAAGCAATTCGGAGATGACGACTGTGATCTCAGAGATTTTTGTGGGACCTCCTCAATTATTTTTCCGTGGTTGTTCTTGGGCAACGTTTACATAATTTCAGCCTTATCTGAGGCGTGTGCGGCTCGCGTTGGTGCCGTTGGTAGGTTCGCATCGTGTAATAGGGATAGTGGCGTCTCGTTTTCTTCTTCTACACTCCTGGAAATGGAAAAAAGAACACATTGACACCGGTGTGTCAGACCCACCATACTTGCTCTGGACACTTCGAGAGGGCTGTACAAGCAATGATCACACGCACGGCACAGCGGACACACCAGGAACCGCGGTGTTGGCCGTCGAATGGCGCTAGCTGCGCAGCATTTGTGCACCGCCGCCGTCAGTGTCAGCCAGTTTGCCGTGGCATACGGAGCTCCATCGCAGTCTTTAACACTGGTAGCATGCCGCGACAGCGTGGACGTGAACCGTATGTGCAGTTGACGGACTTTGAGCGAGGGCGTATAGTGGGCATGCGGGAGGCCGGGTGGACGTACCGCCGAATTGCTCAACACGTGGGGCGTGAGGTCTCCACAGTACATCGATGTTGTCGCCAGTGGTCGGCGGAAGGTGCACGTGCCCGTCGACCTGGGACCGGACCGCAGCGACGCACGGATGCACGCCAAGACCGTAGGATCCTACGCAGTGCCGTAGGGGACCGCACCGCCACTTCCCAGCAAATTAGGGACACTGTTGCTCCTGGGGTATCGGCGAGGACCATTCGCAACCGTCTCCATGAAGCTGGGCTACGGTCCCGCACACCGTTAGGCCGTCTTCCGCTCACGCCTCAACATCGTGCAGCCCGCGTCCAGTGGTGTCGCGACAGGCGTGAATGGAGGGACGAATGGAGACGTGTCATCTTCAGCGATGAGAGTCGCTTCTGCCTTGGTGCCAATGATGGTCGTATGCGTGTTTGGCGCCGTGCAGGTGAGCGCCACAATCAGGACTGCATACGACCGAGGCACACAGGGCCAACACTCGGCATCATGGTGTGGGGAGCGATCTCCTACACTGGCCGTACACCACTGGTGATCGTCGAGGGGACACTGAATAGTGCACGGTACATCCAAACCGTCACCGAACCCATCGTTCTACCATTCCTAGACCGGCAAGGGAACTTTCTGTTCCAACAGGACAATGCACGTCCGCATGTATCCCGTGCCACCCAACGTGCTCTAGAAGGTGTAAGTCAACTACCCTGGCCAGCAAGATCTCCGGATCTGTCCCCCATTGAGCATGTTTGGGACTGGATGAAGCATCGTCTCACGCGGTCTGCACGTCCAGCACGAACGCTGGTCCAACTGAGGCGCCAGGTGGAAATGGCATGGCAAGCCGTTCCACAGGACTACATCCAGCATCTCTACGATCGTCTTCATGGGAGAATAGCAGCCTGCATTGCTGCGAAAGGCGGATATACACTGTACTAGTGCCGACATTGTGCATGCTCTGTTGCCTGTGTCTATGTGGCTGTGGTTCTGTCAGTGTGATCATGTGATGTATCTGACCCCAGGAATGTGTCAATAAAGTTTCCCCTTCCTGGGACAATGAATTCACGGTGTTCTTATTTCAATTTCCAGGAGTGTATTTACTGGCGCCACTACGTTTGCTAACGTTGTCTGTCTGCGAGTGGCAGGAGTAGCGTTTATCGATATCTGGTACCCGTACTATCTTTGGAAGGACGTGAAGTGTTTTCCGGGTCGGGTGTAGTGGTAGTTCGGTTGGGACGGAGCAGCAGAGAGGTCCAGCCGCGCTAGGACATGCCGAGGCCACTGGTGGCACGCAGGCATTCCCGGATCGAGGGGCTGTTTTTGCGAGGGCCACAACCTCGTTGTCCATCGGACCCAGTACGTTGAATTGTGTGAACATTAATCCAGTAGTGAAACCTCCACTATTTTGTGATCAAGCCGTTTCTTCGTGCGTTCCTGCTCGCAGGGTCGCCGTGAGACGAACAGCAACAAGTGGATCGTGTGGAGTTGTCGAAGTCTATTAGCCGTCTTCTACTGCCTGTTATTAGTTTTCGAATTTTGCGTTATTATTGGTGAAGTGCAACCACCGGTATTATACTGCCTAGTGGCCGCTAACACCCCACTTACCTGCCCTGGAGGGTAGCGTATTTTTGCTGCAGTGTACTTCTCCTCGTCCTACCGATGTTGTCTGGCATGATGTGTAGTTCGACAGCCTCCTTGATTGCGATGTGGATTGTGGTTTCTTTTGTCTGTATTGGTTGTAGTGGTTCCTTCCGATTTTCGATGTTTTAAACAAGGGATTCTGAAGACACAGTGCTGTCTGTCACTTCGTCCTCGCTTGAATTATTCCGTTGTTGTACTGGTTATCACACGTTAGGTGGATTTGGTAAGAGCATTGATCGGCGTTTAAATTCTTCGTAGTTTGAGTTGCCATCCTGTTAAGTGAACATAACTCTTGGCTGCCTGTCTCACCGCTTAAGCTGCTGTAAGGACTTTCCTCTGGTCGATCGTTGGAGCACTGTCTGTGGATCACTCCCTTCTTCATTTGCTCTGATTGTGTCAATTGCTAAAAATTAGAATTTATTTTAAATTATTCCTATTGCTTGTGGCCTTCAGCCTACAAATAATTTGAATTCTTTCTTAATAAGGCCTCCAGCCCTCAGTGTAGATTGTGTTACAGACAATTATTTTTTTAAATGATTGTTTTTAAAAAGTTATTCCCTTGAATAAAGTGTATGTGTATACCGTGCAACCAACGGTAACTGATTAGGCCCCTTTCACACCTTTTCCTGCCTTCTGTAAGCCCCACGTTTCACTATCATTCGAATATTTTTCCCATTATTTTACAATCACTCCTAGAACAGAAGAGGATTTGGTATTCGTAGACATATTGCCAACAAGGTTGGAAGCTCATTACAGGTCACAGGGCCGGGCGGCGTGGCCTATCGGTTCTAGACGCTTCAGCTTGGAACCGCGCGACCGCTACGGTCCCAGGTTCGAATCCCGCCTCGGGCATGGATGTGTGTGATGTCCTTAGGTTAGTTAGGTTTAAGTAGTTCTAAGTAATAGGGGACTGATGACCTCAGATGTTAAGTCACATAGTGGTCAGAGCCATTTGAACCGTTTTGAACAGGTCACCGACGCATTTATTCAGTTCGATGCATTATGCACTATACCTTATCCTCCTCTCCTTTCTTCTGCACTTTTGACCAGTTTACTAGTTTATAAGGTGGTGTGTACTGAGAACTTGTAATTCTGGACTTACTGAACTGTGAGCCGGCAGCTGTGGGCGAGCGGTTCTACGCGCTTCAGTCTGGAACCGCGCGACCGCTACAGTCACAGGTTCGAATCCTGCCTCGAGCATGGATGTGTGTGATGTCCTTAGGTTAGGTTAGGTTTAAGTAGTTCTAAGTCTAGGGGACTGATGATCTCAGATGTTAAGTCCCATAGTGCTCAGAGCCATTTTACTGAACCGTGATTCATACCATAGTTACTGAGAAGGCCAGGTGGTTTATGTGATTTGCCTGAACAATGTGCGATCAATTCCAAATCTTAATTCTGTAATACTGCTACTTTTCTTTTCTTTCCCTAAGCCATTTATCAGTTCTTCCTCGTAAGCTCCATTCATGCTTGCTGTGTCGTAATCTTGTTGACACCAGCTGCCTAGGTCTACCTTTCGTCTTGTAAATGATTAATAAGTTCACGAATGAGCATACAGTTTATTCATGCATAGCTTTTCACTTCGATAATGAATATAATTCTTGTTTGCGTGTTTATACCTTGGTGTGCCAAAACATTATAATCACTGCCAACCGTGAGCTTTAACGCCACCTGATGACGTTGCACATGCGTGACATGAGAGAAGTATGCGAGTTGTTTAGAGAAAAAAGGGTTATCATCCTAGTGACGATGCGGTGTGAAAATGGGGAAATCTACCGACATAAGCGCAGATGGTTACGGTATGGGGCCTCACAACGAGTATCTTGGAAACGGCGATGCTGCTAGGCTGTTCGTGTTCCACTATCCTTATCACCTCCGGGAAAGTGGTTGAATGTGAAGAAACCCCGAGTTCTTGGATGTCGACGTATCGGCAAATAACGTGGTCACTAGAGGCTTGCCTGTTGTGTGAGGCAGAACAGGCGATGATGTGTAACAGTTCAGACGACAGAATACAGTACTGGTTCAAGTATAAGTGTTTCGAAACGCATTGATCAATGCCCATTTTTGAATGTGTGGCTCCGCAAAAGAAAATTTTCTGTGTGTTCCCACGCGTCATCCCCAGGGTCATCTTGCAATGGCAGTGCTCGAGATGATCGAGAATCGACTGTGGATCAATGGAAAAGTGTTCCCTGGTTTGATGTAACAGATTTCCTGCTGTATCAGTTCTGGATGCGTGGTCAGTCAGGCGAACGGGTTCTAGATACGTGCATCGCCCCATGGATACTGTGTGACTGGACTTGTATTCTAATGTGGGTGCCATTCACCTTGAATTCCACAGGACGTGTAGTAACTATGGAAGATAACATGACAGCTATGGAAAACCTAAACATTATTGCGGTCCTCCTATATTTCTTCGTGCTTGATGTCTTCACTGACGGCAATGACATGTTACAGTAGCATACCTGCCCATGTCGCAAGGCCAGAATCGTGCTGCAGTGGTTTGCTCTACACGGCAGTGGGCTCAGGTTGATGCGACTGATATTAACTCTATGTAAAATATGTGAAACGCTATCGTGTCCCAACTCAGTTGCCACAAACCACCGACACGTAATTTTTCGAGAATTATGTAACATATGCGCTGATGTCTGGTGCCATTTACTAATGGAAAGCTACAAAGGACTTTTCAAAACCATATGGTTCGTTATAGCTTCTGTATTGCTATCCAAATGAGGACCAACACGCTGTTAATACGTACAGGCCCTTATGCCTGTGAAGGGCCTTTGGATGTAAAGTTGCGAGTGCCTAATGCCGAAGTTTGGAACGACCGTTCGAGGCAAACTGATACACGAGGTGTTAGTGGTATAGGTATAGATATTTTAATCGTTGTGAGACACCTCAAGGAGAAGCAAGGCCTGGAAAAATGGGGAATGAATATCATTCATTAAAAGACTTAGACATGTTAAAATTTAACAAATATTCTTCACACCAAGGGGCAATAGACAGTAAAATTACATAATTTGTATGATGTAGGCCTTAAATAAAAACAAGAAACACTTAAAAACTTTTTTCCACGCGTGAAATAATGTACACAAACTCACAGTAACTCCCAGCTGAACCTTAACTAGGCACATCCAAGGACATTAAAGTAAATGTAAAGCACTTTTTAAGAAAAGATATATACAAGAGCTGTAATAAGAAATTTGAAAGTGAAATTTTTACCAAATATTCTGATCAACCTCCTGGTTTTTGCTAGCGGTTCGCACCGAGTGATAGAACCCCGTGCTGCTTCCCCAAAACGCGGCCAAATAGCCCAAATTAACTGGTCCAGGTATTAAAAGACAGATGTAAACACGCAGCTTGCGGTCCCGTGGCGGCACCTAGTGCCTGGTAAAGATGGCGGTTTGCACCACCAGTCCCAGTCCTTAGGCCGCAGTAGGAAAGGCCCGTCTTTCTGCTATACCACCAGCTACGGCGGAACGCGGCCCACACGCCCTCCGTCGCAAGCACAGCCGAGAATCCCGGACTGCCAGCTGCTCCGGCGCCACAGAGATTTCCAGCTAAGAAGCACCTGCCTCTCAAGGACTGTCTGTGAGAGGGCGAGGGCTCGCCAGAGATCTCTTAGAGGTCACCTGTGGACGCCCTCTAGCCAGAGATAGGCTCCTACGAAAGCTTAGCGTCGTAGGTCGATTTGCGACACGGTTCACATTGGCCCCTTAATATGTATTCACTTCAGTGGCTCAGTTTTCTTTTCTCTGCATGCAACAGTCCTCCTGCAAACACAGCTCATAATTTAGTACTTGACGTTTCCTGCACAGTTGTAACTGTGTCGCTAGGTGGACTCCACGTGTCAGTACGGACTACATATGTTTTGTGACCACTCGTCCACACTTCAGTATCTGACCCGCTGCCCCGTGGAAAATAAACGTTAATGGCTTGCTGTTGTCACGCTTACTTGGAGTTACTAACCAATCTAAAAACTATGGCTGGTAATAGCTGTAATTATTATTCTGCAAATGAAGTAAGTACTCTTGTAACGTTATTTTGTGCACGGTCCTTAGTCGCCAATAAAAATATCAGTACCTATATCCCGTAATATCCAGTACTGTGCTTTGGTCGCAAGCCACTTTGTACCAATGAAGGTACGATGTATTCTACTAAACTGCATAGAAATTTAGGCTTACTTTTATTTCCGGTATGCAAGCAGCTGGACATATCTACTTCCTATTCTCAAAGTACTAATGAGATAAAGGTTTTCGATTAAAGATCACAAACTAATGAATTTAAGAGGGTCATGTGGAAACTGTATTTGAACAGATTGCGTTTCGACTAACCCATATCTTAATCAAACAATGGAAAATCCAGGATGGAATCTAGCAATACCAGAGAAGGAAAGTTGCTACTCACCATATATCGGAGATTCTGAGTCGCTATAGGCACAACAAAAAGATTCACACAATTATAGCTCTCGGCCATTAAGGCCTTTATCCTAAGGCAACAAGAGAAACACAGGAAAGAAAAGAAAGAAGAATGGACATCCTGGATTTTCCAATGTTTGATTTTTGCCTGATGGCTTTTCTTCGATCCTAACCCTGTGCTGTTTTCCTTTATAAGTACTTCCTTTTGCATCGCTATACTCAATGTCCATCCTTCTTTCTTTTCTTTCCTGTGTTTCTCTTGTTGCCTTACGACTAACGCCTTAATGGCCGAATGCTATAATTTTGTCAAACGTATCATGATCACTATTGTTTCTCATTTTGTCATTGAAATTTTTTCCGTCAAGTATCTTGAAAGGTATACGCATTTTCACTCCCTTTCATAATTCTGAATTTCATAGAATTTTTGTTGCCCCTGCTGTCTTTTTGAGGTTGTACAGACCCTAGAGAAAACAATACACTGGAAGGGTTACGTTTCGTTTCATTTCAGATCAGGAGCACCTTGTCTTGTCCCTCACCAAGCTATGAAAGACTGTTTCTACGATTTGGATGCGTGGGTGAGTGTTTTTGAAATGTAGCGAGGTAGATCACGAAAGCTTTATTGTTTCGGGACGTAGCAATACCACCCCAAATATTTCAGCTACATAGATCTCTTGTAACAGAACACGTTGTTAGTCCGGAGTCTTCCCGCTTTCTCGTGTCCATTCTATTGGCTAGCCGAATGGAGCCATACCCCTCTTTCAGAAAAACGAGGATACGTATTCTGGAGGTTGGTATTTTGAGTCAATCATGGCGCCGTCGTCCTGGTGTGAAGGTGCCTGTTCCTCTGGAACACGAGCTATTCAGTGTTAGGTTGCGTTGTGCAGACTAGGATGTCGGTAGGTGTGAAAAATACAAAGGTTTCATGTCGAGCTGGTAATTATTAAAGCTCTTAGTGGGGCTGGTGATTTCAATCTAATTAAATTCGTTTATTATGTGCTAGCTAGCAAATATATTTGTCCTTAGTCCACGACCGACAATTAGGGCTTCGTATGTTAGTAGAAGTTAATTTTAATGTTTCATGTTTGGATATGACTGTTCAACGCTAGTGTCTCCACGACGTGTTGTCGTGTCGTGCCACTTGAATGAATTTGGTCCCACGTAGCCGATTTTATATGTGCATTATGAGTTAAAGTTTGCAGTACAATCCCATTGTAGTCGTCATTTCCATTAATTATTCTATAGATACGATACTCTACGATATTGCAGTGCCTGTGTAATTCCGAATTATGATGCAAAGTTCCTTTGGACGTGCATGCATGCATACTTGACTCATCGACCGACATCGGGCAAGCAGCATTCAAGTAAAATTTCTCACCTGTACGGGAAGATACATAATGTATGTTTTAGAATACATATTTGACGACTTATGGAAGTCCGTGTCTGCCCGGCAGTCTTGCACTGATAGCCAGGAGGTAAAGGGAGCACTCCAGATAAGTCGGAAATCCGGGTCTGACATAAATTTTAAGTGTCGTCATTCCATTCTACGGTACATCGTTTTCCGCATTCGGAGTTGCAAATACATTTAAGATGTTATTCTTTCATCTAATTGACTCCAGCTATTTTCCCTCGTTATAATCAAGTTCGGTCCTTTTAGTTTCTTGCTTCCACGTTATTAGTCCGACAGTCCGAACCCATCGTTTGTGTGACACTGTCCACCAAGTGTTTTCGAATCTGGTCCTTAGAGTTAAAGATCCCTCCTTCTTTTTGAAGACGCACAGCTTACTAAGTGTGACGAATCCCTATATGTATGCGTACAATTCTCAGTAACCCAGTTTCATTAGAATTTATGTGTTTTAATTCACGGAGCGGCTCTGTCTTTCCCTTACTTAAGGTCCCTCTTTAATTTCATTGTACTAATTACAATACGCATAACGAATCACTATATGCGCGATAATCGTTCCTAGCTTCGGATTTTACGGAAGTAATAGGGTTTTTCTGAGTGAGATGAATCTATTTCTCCACCCCTTTCGCGATTGACTATTGGGATGAATCGACCGTATTCCTTTCATTACCTTGTTGGAATGCAGAACTTCTTCAAGCACCCATTTCATCCTCTCCTTTATTATTAATATTACGGTAAGTGCTAAATGATTAAGAAGTTACATCCCTAAAGAGACCACTGTGTTAGTGAGAGTATCCGAGTAATAGACTGAGTCTTAGTAAAGATATGAATTCATAGAGAAATTATTGCTTCCCTATTGTCGTACTGAATTCCAAGTATTCTGTTTGTTCACTTACTTAATGTTTCTATTACGAAGTTAACTAGGGATTAATCTATCATTTGATGTTGGCTGGGTACGACTCTCGCGGACATGGCTAGTGAGATTATTGTTTGTATTAGAGTGACGAAAGTAAAAGTTTTTTACACCCTTGCCTAACTTCGTTAATTAAACGAAGTCCATTTAATGCGATGAAATTGATAGCTCCGTCAGCCGTAAATTTGAATATTATGAAGGGTTGAAACCAGTCTTTACCACTCCCAGGCTATGTTTAAGGAAACACTAGGAAATAGCAAGTTTCCTCCTTCACAATCATTAACGATGTATGCTTCGAAAAATAACGAACTTTTTTTAACTTGCTGACCACTTTCTATAAAATTAAAAATGAACTCCAGCAAAAATTTATGGTGCACTTGGTTCGGTATCGTTTCGATACGGTTAGGCTCCTTATCAAAAATATGTTCCAGGCTCTTAAAACCAAATTCCATTACTTGGAAACGACGCATCAAGTAAAACAGAAGTTAATCAGCGCTGAGACTCTAGAAAACTAATTCCATAGCGTTTCTTACATATAACGTAGAAAAAAGTCGTGTAATGAACTTTTGCGTTGAGAGATTTGTACAAAGTACGGTACAGCCGGTGAATTTAATTTGTGCGTATGTGTGACATTTGTACCGACGGTCGTTGCGATGGAACGGAAGATTGTTCTGTGGGACTGGAAGGCAACAGGGCATAAAATGAGTTAGGTGTTATATAAATCCTGTGCAGCCCTTCATCTGTCGCCTGTTCCTGGGGCTTGAACTTACTGGGAACAAACCCCGAAGGGAATAGCCCAATGTCAGCGTGGCCGTGTCTTTGTTCTCCAGCAGAGCATTGGAGAGGGGGAAGGAACTCACTAACCGAATGACGCACAGTCGCTTGAGAGCTGACGTCGGTAACTGACTTTCAGCGGTAATGAAGTTGTTGTGCTGCTGTTCCTGAGGTGTTAGTACAGTTTATCGTTTGATAACTCTGTTGAATATTAGCTGAAATTTGCATACTAGAGTTTACGGTCCGTAAAACGATTATATCTCATACAAGATGGGCCATTTCCGTCGCTTAACAAAAGAGGTGCAGCATCTGTTAGTACCAAAACAATATAACGTAGTCCCATGAATCACATTTTTGAGGGATTTTCTCTCCTGATAATGGTGCGGGAAATAAAATATTTCCATATATCAAAGATGGGTTCAGACTTAGCTTTCCTTGGAGAACGATGTATGATTTCAGCCGGTTATTCATCAAACACGGTAAATTAAACTGATTTCCTTCTCGATTATGGAGCGCTGTCCCAGTGCGTGATAGATGAGATGAGGATCGAAATTACGACAAGACAAGTCTAACAAGACTCAAGTAAATTAACCACCGCTTCGTGAAAGCCATCAGTAATATTGATGATTGCTCCACTATTATACTACGGAACAAATATGCTTATTCTTTTACTTGACAGCATTCATACATTTTTGAGAGGGCACGTTTCCATACCAGCTGCTCATGTACGTTTATGATATGAGACATGCGCACCCGAAATAATGTTATGTGTCTTCTTTGTTGGACTGCTATATCTTTTAATATTTCGCTGTCCATACAAATCACAACTTCACTTGTAGTTAAATGATGCTTTGAGTGTCCATACCATTTACTTTCTTGAAAATAGTGCAACAGAGATGTACATTACTAGAATTAGATATCTTTGTAACAACAGTTAAGATGCAGTTTCATTACAGTTCGTTCAAATACCTAGAACCAAAAATGGTTCAAATAGCTCTGAGCACTATGGTGCGTAACATCTGAGGTCATCAGTCCCCTAGACTTAGAACTACTCAAGCTTAACTAACCTAAGGACATCACACACATCCATGCTCGAGGCAGGATTCGAACCTGCGACCGTAGCAGCAGCACGGTTCCGGACTTAAGCGCCTAGAGCCACTCTAACACAACGGCCGTCACCTAGATCCATGTGGATAGCTTTTGCAAACACAAAAACAGTTTCAGTACTGTGTGGTTTTAGACCAAGCTTCAAAATAAATTACTGGTTAGTAAAAACCCTACTACAGCGCAATGAGTAGTAGCCAAGTTGAAGGACTACCCACTACTACCCACAAATGAAGGACAAGCAACACGTTGTGTCCTTGTACACAGCGGAAAGGAGCTTGGATTGCAATGGCATAGTTGACATATTATTTTACCCAGATATTACTTAAAATCCTGTAGTGTATTTGAACCATCACACTTTATATACCTTCTTACTGTACCACAAGATTTAGTATGCAGAGCATTCGCAACCGAGAGACATGACTAACTAATTTATAGAGATCGGCTTCAGTTGTGTTAATGATTTACTCAAACCGCGATAGATTTTTAGGCATATAAAACGATTGTATTTAGGCATGTATGACATGCGCTCAGGCCAGTGTACAAGAGATCTAAATCACTGCATCTTAGGCAGAAACTGTCCACCGCCGGGCAGCCGCAGGCTATGCACACAAACCACGTGTGACGTAAGCAACGACGTTCGTGATGCCAGGACACATTATAAGTTTGGTGGCATAAGAACAAACCAGACGGTGTGATGCCGACGCTTTATGCCGGCGGTAGGATGAGCTTCGTACCACGTCAAATTCAGGACCCTAGGAGGCTGGCTGGAGCGCAGAATGCTACCTCCTAGATGGAGGTCTCGCCCTGGTGATCCATTTAATAAACCAGATCCATCACCGATAGTTGACTGCTCGTAGTTAGCGGCGCCGCCAAGATTTTTGTGCTCCTCCATGAAGCTTTTAGATGTCAACATTCGATCGATGCTTGGCACGAAGACTGTGAAAGTCGAATGCACGAAACTGAAGGAATGCTGCTACCGTCTTAGCTCGTAGCATTTATATTTTGAACAGCCATGTTTATTATGACAGGAGACAGGCTCCCTTTATGTATAGTCAATCAGAACTCCAGTGACAAACTTTGAGAAACTGCACTATTATAAAAAATAGTCCTCTAAAACGCATACCTTAAGAGATAGAGATAGTGGTTCATCTTCACTACTTTAAAATTGTACTTCTACTGAACAAGTGTTCGTAGCTCTTACGGTATGCATTTTCGAGTCCATGTTAACTGGACATACTTTTCTTGTTTTTTTTCCATACTGTCTCCCTCCAAAATATGGAAAGCAGAGAGCTAGCAGAAGAACAGATGTATTTCGCAGTATCGAAGATGAACATATTATTATGGCTATTAAGGTATGCATTTTAGAGTGTATGTTTACCAGACATTTTCGTATTTTGGTACATAGCAACACCTTCGGAAGTCTGTCGGTGGAACTATGGTTCAACCTTTGTTGCTGGTTGTAAAAATTCGATGTTCTACGTCCCCACCTAACAAACATGTCAGCCACTGACAGCAGAGGACAGTTGCTGAACCAACACTATTGCTGTACCCATCTACAGAAACAGTCTGTGCCTGGCCCACATATCTGTTTGTTGTCTGCAAATCCTGTCTGGGTCTCTTGGTTCAAAGTATCAGACCCTGGGTCTCATACAGCGAGATCGCTATCTAACCACATGAGCAGCCGTGATCCGCTGAAGTAATTATGTTCCCTAGAACGAATTCCAGTTTCGTTGGCCCATAAAGATTTATGTATATATACCTAAAGACACTGGTTCGCCACGGTGGCTGATACACAATGCAGTGAGGCGTAGACTGATGGAAAACAAATTGTAGCACGACGAAGAAGTAGTGCGACGTAAATGAAAGTTGATAGACGTGTTGCTCCATCAGAAAGATGATGTCTATTCAGATTTCGCACCAGTCGCATAAAAGTGGCGCTATTAACGCCACTGTGAGGATGCAAATCAGGTTTGCTTTAAATACACGCAGTAACAGTCGTGACCGTTAGTTACCGTTGTCACTGGACATGGTGAATGTATGTCAGTCAAGAATGCCTTGAAGGCGAAAAAAATGATAGATTTAGCCCCTTACTGAGCTTCGGCGATGTCGTGTAATAGGGATATTACAAGTTGGATGTTCCTTCAGTGATACTGCAGAGAGACTTGGCAGGAAAGTAGCCACTGTACCGGATTACTGGCGGCAGTGGTCACGAGAATGTTCAGACGCCAGAAAACCTGGCTCCGGACGACCGAGAGGGAAGACCATTGTCATCGGCGTATGGTTCTGCAGGATCTTGCAACAGCAATTTGAGCAGCACTGGCATAACAGTAACACAACGAACTGTTACAGATCGGTTTCCCTAAGAGAGCTCTCAGTCCGACGCCCTGTAGCGTGCATTCCACTGACCCCACACCTGTGCCATTTGCAGTTTCACTGGAGTGAAGGAAGAGCCCATCGGAGGGCAGCGTAGAAGTTTATTGCGTTTTCTGGAGAAAGGTGGTTCTGCCTCAATGCCTGTGATGGCCGTGTGTTGGTTAAAAGGAGGCCAGTTCAGGGCCTGCAACCAACCTGTCTGCATGCTAGACACACTGGACGTACACCTGGAGTTATGGTCTTGTGTGCGATTTCGTATGACAGCAGGTGCACTCTCGTGGTTATCCCACCCACCCTGACTGTGAATTAGTACGTCAGTCTCATGATTCAATCTGATGTGCTGTCCAGAGGTGCTTTCCAACAGGATGACACTCGCCCATATACCGCTTTTGTAACACAAAATGCTCAGCCGAGCGTCGGTACGTTGCCTTGGTCTGCTCGATCACCAGATCTGTCTCCAATCGAGTATATGTGCAATATCATTGGACGACTACTCCAGCGTCGTTCACAAACAACTTTAACGGTACCTGTATTGACCAACCAGGTGCGACAGGCATGGAACTCCATCCTACAAACTGACATCCGGCACCTGCACAATACAATGCATGCACGTTTGCCTACTTGCATTCAACATTCTGGCGGTTACACCGGTTGTTGATGTACTAGCATTTCATATTTCCATGAGCTTATCATGCACTTCCTTTAATGTGTGATTTTGCAATGTCAATAATTTAAATACGTTACCTACACAAATTTATTCCCGAAATTTCATTACACTACAATAATTATTTATGGGTTTTGCGATTTCTTTTGCGTCGTTGTATATGTAAAATTTCAACTATGGTATGAATAAACTCCAGTAATAACGAAAAGTTTCTTTATTGGAAGGAAAATGGTTCGAATGAAACAGCACAGAAACAATACCTGCGTCTTCTGTTTTGTTCCTTGAGATACCTAGTGTGGTAAGTCAAGTCGAATTGTATTGCCATTTGATGTGTTGATTTAATATGGTGTCAAAAATTCGTCTCAACCTATGAACGAATATATGCATCACCTTCACGCCTAAAGCATTTTATGAGAATCGAATAGGTTTGTTATTGTTTCTAAAGTGCCCAAATAATAACTGAGACGCCTTCAGCCTCTGTCGACTTTATTATGTGTAAAACTAAGTAACTGGTTAAATATGATACACTTTAAGTCTCCTAAGATCTTGCTTAAAGGTTTCGTGTGATGTACAAGGGCGTTCCATTGGCACAAACAACGTGATACCCAACGAAATTTAACGGAAAACTTCTACATCGTTCAGTGGCAGAGGAAATACTGTATCACCCAACAATTAACTATCTTTCGCATTGACTCAGTAAATAAGATAAATAACATGAAAGAAAAATTACAGCCTCAGACTATGAGCAAAATTTTTAAGCGCAGCTTAACTTCAGATTAAATACTGATCAAAGTGTAAGAAGATGACTACTGAGGAACCAAATCAAACGAAATCAGACAATCTAATTAACGGAAAATTGGTGTGTCTGCTATTCCAATATTTTAGCCAAATAGCATAGAAGTCTACATCTACATCTACGTGGATACTCGGCAAATTACATTTAACGGCCTGGCAGAGGGTTCATCGAACCACCTTCACTATTCACTATTATTCCAATCACGCATAGCGCGCGGAAAGAAGGAACACGTATATCTTTCCGTACTAACTCTGATTTCCCTTATTTTATCGTGGTGATCGTTTCTCCCTATGTAGGTTGGTGTCAACAAAATATTTTCGAATTCGGAGGAGAAAGTTTGGAATTTCGTGAGAACATCCCGCCGCAACAAAAACGCCTTTGTTGTAATGATGTCCACCCCAAATCCTGCATCATATCTGCGAAACTCTCTCTCCTATCTCACTATAACACAAAATATGCTGCCCTTCTTTGAACTTTTTCGATATACTCCGTCAAACCTAGCTGGTAAGGATCCCACACCGCGCAGCAGTAGTGTAAAAGAGAACGGGCAAGCGTAGTGTAGGCAGTCCCGTTAGTAGATCTGTTAAATTTTCTGTGTCCTGCCAATAAAACGCAGTCTTTAGTAAGCTTTCCCTAAAGAATTTTCTATATGTTCCTTCCAATTAAAGCTGTTCGTAATTGTAATACCTAGGTTTTAGTTGAATTTACGGCCATTAGATTTCACTGATTTATTGCATAGCCGAAATTTAACGGATTCCTTTTAGCATTCATGCGGATGACCACAAACTTTTCGTTATTTAGGGTCAACTGCCAATTTTCGCACCATTGAGGTATTTTTTCTAACTCGTTTAGCAGTTCGTTTTGATCTTCTGATCACTTTATTAGTCGATAAGCTGGCAGCGTCATCTGCAAACAACCGAAGACGGATGCTCCGACTGTCTCCCAAATCGTTTATATAGATAAGGAAAAGCAAAGGGCATAGAAAACTACTTTGGGGAACGCCAGAAGTCACTTCTGTTTTACTCGATGACTTTTCGTCAATTACTACCAACAGTGACTTCTATGACAGGAATTCCAAATCCAGTCACATAACTGAGACGATGATAAAATCTTCTCGGGTTGACAGCCGAGTCATGTGCTGTTTTCCAGCAACGTTTCAGCAATTTAAGTTTGGAGCTAGCGCATAGGCATACTCCGAAAGGAAGCTAATTGGTATACAGTCTGCACCAGAAGACTTGCTTTTATTAAGTGATTTAAGTTGCTTCACTACTCCGAGGATATTTAATTCTACGTTATTCACGTTGGCAGCTGTTCTCAATTCGAATTCTGAAATATTTAATTCGTCTTCTTTTGTGAAAGCTTTTCGAAAGGCTGTATTTAGTAACTCTGCTTTTTCAGCACTATCTTCTATAATCTCTCGATTGCTATCAAGCAGAGAAGGCATTGATTGTTTCTTGCCACTAACATAGTTCACATACGACCTGAATCTCTTTGGATTTTCTGCCAGGTTTTGAGACAACGATTCGCTGTGGAAATTGTTATAAGCATCTCACATAGAAGTCTGGCGATCTGTAACAGAAGCTCGAAATTTAGCGCAATCTTGGGGATTTTGCGTCTGTTTAAATTTGTCATGTTTGTTTCGTTGTTTCTGCAACAGTTTTCTAACCCGTTTTGTGTACCAAGGAGTATCAGCTCTGTCGTTTGGTAATTTACCTGGTAAAAATATCTCAATTGCTGCCGATGCTATTTCTTTGAATTCAAGCCACATGTGGTATACACTTATTAATTTGTAATGAGTGGAGATTGTCTCTCAGGAAGGCGTCAAGTGAATTTTTATCTGCTTTTTTGGATAGGTTTGTTTTTCGTTTATTTTTGGGTTTGGGGTTTACCATATTCAATCTCGCTACGACATCCCTGTGTTCACTAATCCCTGTTCCAGGTTTGATGCTCATTATTACCTGAGGATTACTTATTGGTAAGAGTTCAAGTGTGTTCTCACGATCGTTTACTATTCGCGTGGGGTCATGAACTGAATGCTCCAAATATTTTTCAGAGAATGTGTTTAGCACAATTTCGGATGATATTTTATTCGTACCTCCGGAATTAAATACGTATTTTCGCCATTGTTTCCAGGGTAAATTAAAGTCACCACCAACAATAATCTTATGCTTCGGGTACGTATATGAAATCAGACTCAAGTTTTCTGTGAAACTTACAGCAACTGTATCATCTTAGGTTGGAGGTTGGTAAATGGATCCAGTTATTATTTTATTCCACTTCACAATTTAACGTAGTCATGCGTAACTCATAAATATGTTTTATCTTGTTAAATATATGAACAGCTCTAATTATTAGCTTTCATATTGAATATCCTCCACTGACTTTACTTTCCATTTTTGCACACCTCATTTGTAAGTAGACTCCCAGTAGGCTGCTCCGAGCAGACTTTCAAAGATACTCTCTCATTAAGGCTGGGTTATTTTAACGAAGGCATAAATAATTGCATCTGCCCTTTAAATCATACCCTTACTTGCTCTCTCGATGATGGAAAGACAATCTGTATTCGATTCAGTAACAATCTCAACTCACGCACGAATAACTCGTTGTTTGATACATTCGGAAAAAGTTCATTTGCATGTATAAGCTTTTATGTCCTACTATATTTGCTTGTCACACGTAGAGAGACATTAAGCGGATCAAAAGGATTGCTTTGAGTCAGAAGCAAGGTAAGGTTATGAAAAAATTAATGGTGTATGCCTTGGTTGTAACTGAATTGACCGTACCTCGAGCATTGGCGGCACAAAATAAAGAATTATTTTCTTTTAAATGTGGTTCGAAGTGTCAATAATTTCGTAATTACAAGTTACAGTTAACAATATAAGCAGTGCTTTAGTGCATATTTTTAAAAAAATGGCTTTTTTGAGAGCCTGGTGTTACTTTTACGCGCAATAAGTGATAACAAGTTATGTAATTTACTTTAGGCAAGGCACATACATAAAAACTCACCTGTTTCTCTGATTGTCTCTGTGATAGTCATTACCGCGGAGAGGTGATCTTTCCCTGTAATTATTACTACTCTGCGAACAGTTGTCATATGGGTGGTGTCTGTTTCGGTCACGATTTACGTTGAAAGAATAGCCTTGTCGTATATTATTTCTGTCATCGCGGAATTGTGACGGATGTGATCTGTAATTTTTGTGCTCCTGTTTCCGCGTTCCCCGACTGTCAGTGTCAATTTCCAGTTCTTGTAACAGTCCCTGAAAAGCTTCAATGTCGTCTTTGCAACGTCCTGCCAAAATAATATGTCGTAAATGTTCAGGCAATTTGAGTAAGCAAATGCGGATGAGTTCTGAGGGGCTGTATGGGTTGTCAGGTACTGATTCTTGTGCAACGTGTCTCCAAAATATTTCAGAAGACTGGAAAATTCAGATTGTTCGAAATGTTTCATCATTATGAGGCTATGTTTTACTCAGTCTTGTGTAGCTTGAGACCAATACGCTGAGAGGAAGGCATGATAAAAATGTCCTTCATTGTGGCAGTCGTGAATGACTGATC
Organism: Schistocerca piceifrons; assembly: GCF_021461385.2. Taxonomy (NCBI): domain Eukaryota; kingdom Metazoa; phylum Arthropoda; class Insecta; order Orthoptera; family Acrididae; genus Schistocerca; species Schistocerca piceifrons. The sequence continues at coordinate 159,334,920 of NC_060139.1, read as the reverse complement.
GCATTCTTACAGCTGGTTCATTCTCCAAGTAGCCACACATAAATTCTAACCTGTGCTCCAATGACCAGTTGGGAGGAAAACAATGAGAGAATTGATGGAGCCACGCTTGTGGATGAATGTCGTTGCCAGAATTCTTAAATGTTTTGAATTTACGTGTAGTAATGAACAGCTTATAGTAAAAGTCATAATGTCGGCGAGTCGCATATCGGTCATTGTTACGTCGTTTAGGCGGTTCCATTTCAAAATTCGGTGCACCTTGCCAATTTCTTTCATAATTTCCGAAATGCGCTGTGTTATTATTTTGTGGCTGTTCCGTATTTCTATGTCCCTCTTCCCGTATTGGGGCGCGAGTGTCCTCTGAAATACGTAATTCTTGTATTACCTGTGTCAGCTGATCTTGTACTTCGCGGATTTCTCTTTGGTGTTGCGTATTAATTTGATTCTGATTTTGTTTGAATTTCCTAATTTGTTCGCACTCTTCTGTGTCATTAAAGACTACCGGTTTTGTGACATTCAGATTATGATCTACCTTCGTAGATAAATTATTTAGCTGATCCTAAAGTTCAACTGCTTTCTCTGATAATGTACTACTTTCCTCCATGTGTCTTTCTACTGTGGCCTTTAAGTTTTGCTGAGATTTTGCAAGTTGCGTAACCGAATCGGTAGACGCAACTGAGTCAATTTTAGCTTACAAGGTCTCATGATTTTCATGAACAATAGTTTGCAGTTCTTTTATGGCTGCTTCGTGATTCTGTAATGCATTTTCATGCCGCGAAAAAATAGGTTGAAAATGCTCACAAATTTGAGTTTTTACGTCATTACAGACTTTTTGACATTTCGATTCAATGTTATGTAACTCAGTAGTTAAATCTTCACGTGTTTGTTCAAGCGTGGTGTGAAGATTTTGTTCCATTGCGTCTAACTGATGCTGAGTTTGTCTTTGGTGTTGTTCCATTGTGTCTAACTTTTGAAGACTTTGTTCCATTCTGTCTAACTTTTGTAGCTGTTGCTGTGTTTGACTCTGATTTTGTTCCATTGTGTCTAACTGTTGCTGTGTTTGTCTCTGATTTTGTTCCATTGTGCCTAACTTTTCAAGCTTTTGTCCCATTTGTTGCATTAATTGTAATAACAATGCACTGGTGTCTGAAACATGTTCCTCAGTGCTTTTCGGCAGTGAATTTGCACCGGCAACATTCACATTTTGACAAGCGGAAAATGTGTCTTGACTCATTTGAGAAAACAGTGAGGATGCAAAACCTGAATCTACAGTATTTGCAAAATTGTGTCCTGTCATTTCGGATTCCTGAGGCGAGCTGTTGCCGAGCGATCGATCGATAATGCTTCCCTGTTCACTAACTGTTTCACTGTCTACACCATTATTTGACGCCCACTCCATTTCCCTATGCACAGTTACCAAATTACTACTTTGAATGTCTGTTAATTCACTACACAGCGGTGCTGGTAAGCTATACTCGTCGTCACTATTATTTCTCAGTTTACTTTGAAGCCTAGTGTTACGTTTTTCACACGCCATTATTGTCACAATATTTCACACGACTACACAGAAAAACACAATTTGAAGAGCAAAAATAAGAGAACACATTAACATAGCACTGAAAATAATATCTAGTTAATTGCAAGCGCAACTGCGAAATACTTGGTGCAAATCTAAATGCACGCCACAACTGTGTACAACATCGAAAAACTACAACTACAAAGGAAATTCTCTCTATAATTACGCGCTAGCAATAAACAAAAGCTACACTAATTACGCAAACTACAAGGAAAAAATCAGAAGATTCCAGTGAGGTATCCTCGGCTAAGGGTCGACATATGAAACGTCCCCTTAGAAAAATTAACAATGACTGTGCTTAAACTGATACACAATATTTTTTAGCGCAACGCAATCTGACTTTCAAAAATCCCTAAAAAAGAATGGCCCTGACTAACATTAACCTACACGTTTCACAAATCACTTACCTCACAAAAATCTTGGTTACTCGAACTACTGCAATACAGCGAGCACCACTACTGCCAGCTAAATAAAAGATTCAAACTACGGAAGGCACTAACTACAGAGAGGGATAGTTAGCAAATGAAAGATAATAATAGAGAACAAACAATGTATTTACCTTAATAGTCATAATATATATAGCAGTTCATGACAAATTACAAAACTCCGCCATCTCTCTCCCCACATCCACCACTGCTGGCGGCTCACCTCCAACAGCGCAACGCTACGCGCTGTTCACATCCAGCTGCCGCTGCTCAACACTACAATGGCAGACAACAATGCAAACCAGCCAGAGACTGCACACAGCACAGCCAGTGATTCTCACACAGAGCGCTACGTGGCGTTACCAATAAGAAAACCTAAACAGCCTACTTACACTTTGTAATATTCCATAGTCAGCGTGTAAATATAAATAAAAGATTTCATACCCGTGCAACGACTTTCACGACCCAGGTGAAATGGCTGGACTGTCACACGACTCATAAACCGAAACGTCCTGAGCGGGCACTACTCATTGACATTCTCAACACAGTCTTAAGATATGACAACCACCGCAGTAGAACACGACTCTTCAGTAGAGGGAGAATGAAAGGGGTGGGAGAGTGGAGGGCATATTGGGTAACAAGAGGAGAGGCAAATAACTGAGTGTGAGGTAGATTTGGGTGTGTGGCTGGCAGCACATGGTACATCCATGAGCCAGAGTATATACCTGACCATATACCTCAATTTTACACGAATGTCCTGTAGATTCATAAAGATAAGCTCTAACCTCTGTATGATATTTTTCTTTACCCTCCACAGCTCAGTCTAGTCACATGGATGTTATTCCTTGATACCTGAACAGATGTTCCGTCAACCCGCCTCTTCTTCTAGTCAGTGGTTTCCATACATCAGTTTCCTCTCGGATCCCGCGCAGGTCCTCCTCATTCCTTACAGTATCAGTAAACCTAATTTTCAACATTCATCTGCAGCATCACATCTCAAATGCTTCCATTCCCTTATGTTCTGGTTTTCTCACAGACCATGTTTCACTACCATCCAATGCTGTGGTCCAAACATACATTCTCAAACATTTCTTTCTCAGACTAACGTCAGAGTTTGTTACTAGTAGCCCTCTCTTTACCAGGAACGCCATTTTTGCAGTGTAACCTGCTTTTGATGTCCTCCTTACTCCGTCCTTCATGGATTATTGTGCAACGTAGGCAGAAGAATTCCTTAAAGACATCTATCTCATGGCTATCAACTCTTAGGTTTTCCGCAGTTCACATTTCTGCTGCTTCTCGTTAGTCTTTCTTCGATTTACTATCAACACATATTCTGTGCGCATTAGACTGTTCATTCCATTCAGCAAATCCTGTCATTCTTCAGTTTCTACTGAGGATATCAACGTCATCGGCGCATCTTGTCATTGAAATCCTTTTACGTTGAATTTTAATTTCACTGTCTTTTATTTCCATCATTGCATCTTCCATGTATAGATTGAACAGTAGGGGCGAAAACTACATCCCTGTCTTATACCCATTTGAATCCCATCACTTCGTTCTTGGTCGTCCGCTCCTATTGCAAACTCTTCGTTGTTGTACACGTTGTATATTACCCGTCACTCTGTAGCTTACCCTTGCTTTTTCTGAGACTATTCAACATCTTCCACCCTTTGAAACCGCAGAACGCTTTCTCCAGGTCGACAAATCCTATGAACGTGTCTTGATTTTTATTTAATCTTGCTTCCATTATCTCCCTCATCATCAGAACTGCCTCTCATATGCCTTTGACTTTCCTTAACAGAAAAATCATCGTCACATAACACATTATCAGTTTTCTTTTCCATCCCTCTGTAAATATCTTTGTCAGCAACTTTGATGCATGATCTGTTCAGCTGATTGAGCGTTAATCGTCGCACTTGTGAGCTCTTTCAATCTTCGGAATCGTGTGGACGTTATTTTTCCGAAAGTCAGATGGTATGTGGCCAGAATCATACACTCTGCACACTATCATCAACAGTTACTTTGTTGCCACTTCCCCCAATGATTTTAGAAATTCTGATGGAATGTTATCTATGGTTCAAATGGCTCTGAGCACTTTGGGACTCAACTTCTGAGGTCATTAGTCCCCAAGAACTTAGAACTAGTTAAACCTAACTAACCTAAGGACATCACACACATCCATGCCCGAGGCAGGATTCGAACCTGCGACCGTAGCGGTCTCGCGATTCCAGACTGCAGCGCCTAGAATGTTATCTATCCATTTTGCCTTATTCGGTCTGGAGTCTTCCAAAGTTCTTTAAAATTGTGTTTGTAATACGGTCTCCCCTATCTCTTCTATATCGACTCCTGTTTCCTATTCTGTAGTATCAAGTCGTCCGCCTCATAGAGTCCTGTCAGCTGTCTCTTGTGCATTTACCAATGGAATTCTCATTTCATTCTTAAAGTTACCACCCCTGCTTTTGATTTCACCGAAAAATGTTTTGCCTCCTCAATATGATGAGCAGGTCCTTCCGACAATCATTTCGTTTTCGAATTCTTCACATCTTTCATGAAGCCATTTCGCCTAAGCTTCTCTACGTTTCTTGTTTATTTCCTTCCTAAGCGACTTGTATTTCTGCATTCCTGAATTTCTCTGACCATTTTTTTTACTTCCCCCTTCCATCGACAAACTGAATTATTTCTTCTGTTTCCATGGCTTCTTCGCAGTTACCTTCTTCGTACATTTTTTTTTCCTTTCCAGCTTTTGTGATTGCCCTTTATAGAGATGTCCATTTCTCTTCAACTGAACTGTCTACTGACCTATTCCGTATCGCAGTATCTATATTCTCAGTGAACTTCAAGGGTATCTTTTCATTCCTTAGTACTTCCGTCTCCCACTTCTTTGCTTATTGTTTCTTCCTGACTAGTCTCTTAAACTTCAGCCCCTTTTTCATCATTAATAAATTATGATCAGACCCTGTATATGCTTCTGGATACAACCTACAATCCAATATCTGATTCCAGAATTTCTAACTGACCACAATGTAATCTTACTGAAATCTTTCCACGTCTCCCGGCCTTTTCCAAGTACACCGCCTCCTCTTGTGATTTTTGAACAAAGTGTTCCACATTACTAGCTGAAATTTATTACAGAAGTCGATTAGATTGTCTCCTCTATCATTCCTACTATGAAGCCTATATTCCTCGTAACACTATCATCTACTCCTTCCCTTACAACCGCAATCCCGTCCCCCAGGACTATTTCTTCGCCGTCCTTTAAATACTGAAGTACCCGTTCAATATCTCATATACTTCCTCTATCTCTAACTTTTTACTTTCCGCTTGCGACGCTGGCACCTATACCTGAACTCTCGTTGTCGGAGTTAGAGTGCTGTCTATTCTGATAAGAACAACTACATCAATGAAATGCTCAGAGTAAAACCCTCTCTGCCCCACCTTCTTAGTCGCAACGAATCCTACTCTCGTTATACACTTTCTGCTGGTGTTGAAATTACTCTATACTCATCCGACCAGATATACTTGTCTTCTTTCCATTCCATTTCACTGAGCCACTCTATATCTAGTTTGAGCCTTAGCATTTCCCTTTGCAGATATTCTACCTTTCTTGTCGCGTTCAAACTTCTGACACTACGCGTCCCGTCTTGTAGGACTTTGCCCTTTTGCTGGGTATTCAGTCTTTTTATCACGGTCATCTTCCCCTTGGCAGTCCTCTCCCGAGGATCGGAAAGGGGCACTATTCCTGAAAATTTTGCCAGTGGAGGTACCATCACGAGACTTTTGAGTTACAGTCTACATATCCTGTGGTTGCACATTATGTGTCTGTAATGCAGTGTACTCCGCTGCCTTCTGCATCCTCATGCCGTTGATCATGGCTGATTCTTCACCTTTAGGGTCAGTTTCGATGCCCAAGGATATGTGAGCGCCCTGGACCTCGATCAGCTCCTCCGCTCTCTTTGACGAGGCCGTTGGCAGATTGAGAGTGACTTCTAATGCCGCATGTCCTCTGCTCCCAATGCTCATAATTTTTATTCAGAACCTTAGCTATGGTGGGAACCCGTGAGCGCGGACCCTCTAATTACTAGTCAAAAACGCCACCTCTAGACCACAGGTGGACTGCTTCTGTATGACATGCACGCTTTATTAATTTTCATTTCAACGTGCCCTCGAAAATGGCTGTAAAGCCGAAATCATGATTATTTAAAATAAATGAACAATTAACATTCAGATGGGGAAAATTTCTTTCTCAAAATTTTAGTTATATGTGTTTACCTCTTTTTTAGCAGGAAGACTTGTATGTTTCGAAGATGCTTCAGATAAAAAAAATATTACTTGTAGCAAGAGTATTTATTTTCCATGAAAGTGGAATACGTACCCAAATATCTTTGAGAGTAAAATAAACTGTATATAAGGTTACGATAGTGGCGATATCGGTTTGGACGACACCGAACTAACAGTGTTCTTCACAGAAGGTGAATGAACAGCGCATTCCAGTCTTTTCTTAGACCCACACACGATGAGAATGGGATAGAACTGTAGCACATAACTGCAATGGGCTTTATATTCTAAAATTTTTACTTACGTCGTGCCACATTATTCGTCACCTCAGTAACGTTTTAAGTATGTTCGGTAAACAGGTGCGGATGAATCCACTCCAGTATTTCGTAAGGTGAGTTTTTATGTATGTGCCTTGCCTAAAGTAAATTACATAACTTGTTAGCATTTATTGCGCGTAAAAGTAACACCAGGCTCTCAAAAAAGCCATTTTTTTAAAATATGCACTAAAGCACTGCTTATATTGTTAACTGTAACTTGTAATTACGAAATAATTGACACTTCGAACCACATTTAAAAGAAAATAATTCTTTATTTTGTGCCGCCAATGCTCGAGGTACGGTCAATTCAGTTACAACCAAGGCATACACCATTAATTTTTTCATAACCTTACCTTGCTTCTGACTCAAAGCAATCCTTTTGATCCGCTTAATGTCTCTCTACGTGTGACAAGCAAATATAGTAGGACATAAAAGCTTATACATGCAAATGAACTTTTTCCGAATGTATCAAACAACGAGTTATTCGTGCGTGAGTTGAGATTGTTACTGAATCGAATACAGATTGTCTTTCCATCATCGAGAGAACAAGTAGGGGTATGATTTAAAGGGCAGATGCAATTATTTATGCCTTCGTTAAAATAACCCAGCCTTAATGAGAGAGAATCTCTGAAAGTCTGCTCGGAGCAGCCTACTGGGAGTCTACTTACAAATGAGGTGTGCAAAAATGGAAAGTAAAGTCAGTGGAGGATATTCAATATGAAAGCTAATAATTAGAGCTGTTCATATATTTAACAAGATAAAACATATTTATGAGTTACGCATGACTACGTTAAATTGTGAAGTGGAATAAAATAATAACTGGATCCATTTACCAACCTCCAACCTAAGATGATACAGTTGCTGTAAGTTTCACAGAAAACTTGAGTCTGATTTCATATACGTACCCGAAGCATAAGATTATTGTTGGTGGTGACTTTAATTTACCCTGGAAACAATGGCGAAAATACGTATTTAATTCCGGAGGTACGAATAAAATATCATCCGAAATTGTGCTAAACACATTCTCTGAAAAATATTTGGAGCATTCAGTTCATGACCCCACGCGAATAGTAAACGATCGTGAGAACACACTTGAACTCTTACCAATAAGTAATCCTCAGGTAATAATGAGCATCAAACCTGGAACAGGGATTAGTGAACACAGGGATGTCGTAGCGAGATTGAATATGGTAAACCCCAAACCCAAAAATAAACGAAAAACAAACCTATCCAAAAAAGCAGATAAAAATTCACTTGACGCTTTCCTGAGAGACAATCTCCACTCATTACAAATTAATAAGTGTATACCACATGTGGCTTGAATTCAAAGAAATAGCATCGGCAGCAATTGAGATATTTTTACCAGGTAAATTACCAAACGACAGAGCTGATACTCCTTGGTACACAAAACGGGTTAGAAAACTGTTGCAGAAACAACGAAACAAACATGACAAATTTAAACAGACGCAAAATCCCCAAGATTGGCGATCTGTAACAGAAGCTCGAAATTTAGCGCAGACTTCTATGTGAGATGCTTATAACAATTTCCACAGCGAATCGTTTTCTCGAAACCTGGCAGAAAATCCAAAGAGATTCTGGTCGTATGTGAAATATGTTAGTGGCAAGAAACAATCAATGCCTTCTCTGCTTGATAGCAATCGAGAGATTATAGACGACAGTGCTGAAAAAGCAGAGTTGCTAAACACAGCCTTTCGAAAAGCTTTCACAAAAGAAGACGAGTTAAATATTTCAGAATTCGAATTGAGAACAGCTGCCAACGTGAATAACGTAGAAGTAAATATCCTCGGAGTAGTGAAGCAACTTAAATCACTTAATAAAAGCAAGTCTTCTGGTGCAGACTGTATACCAATTAGCTTCCTTTCGGAGTATGCCTATGCGCTAGCTCCAAACTTAAATTGCTGAAACGTTGCTGGAAAACAGCACATTGACTCGGCTGTCAACCCGAGAAGATTTTATCATCGTCTCAGTTATGTGACTGGATTTGGAATTCCTGTCAGAGAAGTCACTGTTCGTAGTAATTGAAGAAAAGTCATCGAGTAAAACAGAAGTGACTTCTGGCGTTCCCCAAAGTAGTTTTCTATGCCCTTTGCTTTTCCTTATCTATATAAACGATTTGGGAGACAGTCGGAGCATCCGTCTTCGGTTGTTTGCAGATGACGCTGCCGCTTATCGACTAATAAAGTGATCAGAAGATCAAAACGAACTGCTAAACGAGTTAGAAAAAATACCTCAATGGTGCGAAAATTGGCAGTTGACCCTAAATAACGAAAAGTTTGTGATCATCCGCATGAATGCTAAAAGGAATCCGTTAAATTTCGGCTATGCAATAAATCAGTGAAATCTAATGGCCGTAAATTCAACTAAAACCTAGGTATTACAATTACGAACAGCTTTAATTGGAAGGAACATATAGAAAATTCTTTGGGGAAAGCTTACCAAAGACTGCGTTTTATTGGCAGGACACAGAAAATTTAACAGATCTACTAACGGGACTGCCTACACTACGCTTGTCCGTTCTCTTTTACACTACTGCTGCGCGGTGTGGGATCCTTACCAGCTAGGTTTGACGGAGTATATCGAAAAAGTTCAAAGAAGGGCAGCACATTTTGTGTTATAGCGAGATAGGAGAGAGTGTTTCGCAGATATGATGCAGGATTTGGGGTGGACATCATTACAACAAAGGCGTTTTTGTTGCGGCGGGATGTTCTCACGAAATTCCAAACTTTCTCCTCCGAATTCGAAAATATTTTGTTGACACCAACCTACATAGGGAGAAACGATCACCACGATAAAATAAGGGAAATCAGAGTTAGTACGGAAAGATATACGTGTTCCTTCTTTCCGCGCACTATGCGTGATTGGAATAATAGTGAATAGTAAAGGTGGTTCGATGAACCCTCTGCCAGGCCGTTAAATGTAATTTGCCGAGTATCCACGTAGATGTAGATGTAGACTTCTATGCTAGTTGGCTAAAATATTGGAATAGCAGACACACCAATTTTCCGTTAATTAGATTGTCTGATTTCGTTTGATTTGGTTCCTCAGTAGTCATCTTCTTACACTTTGATCAGTATTTAATCTGAAGTTAAGCTGCGCTTAAAAATTTTGCTCATAGTCTGAGGCTGTAATTTTTCTTTCATGTTATTTATCTTATTTACTGAGTCAATGCGAAAGATAGTTAATTGTTGGGTGATACAGTATTTCCTCTGCCACTGAACGATGTAGAAGTTTTCCGTTAAATTTCGTTGGGTATCACGTTGTTTGTGCCAATGGAACGCCCTTGTACATCACACGAAACCGTTAAGCAAGATCTTAGGAGACTTAAAGTGTATCATATTTAACCAGTTACTTAGTTTTACACATAATAAAGTCGACAGAGGCTGAAGGCGTCTCAGTTATTATTTGGGCACTTTAGAAACAATAACAAACCGATTCGATTCTCATAAAATGCTTTAGGCGTGAAGGTGATGCATATATTCGTTCATAGGTTGAGACGAATTTTTGACACCATATTAAATCAACACATCAAATGGCAATACAATTCGACTTGACTTACCACACTAGGCATCTCAAGGAACAAAACAGAAGACGCAGGTATTGTTTCTGTGCTGTTTCATTCGAACCATTTTCCATCCAATAAAGAAACTTTTCGTTATTACTGGAGTTTATTCATACCATTGTTGAAATTTTACATATACAACGACGCAAAAGAAATCGCAAAACCCATAAATAATTATTATAGTGTAATGAAATTTCGGGAATAAATTTGTGTAGGTAACGTATTTAAATTATTAACATTGCAAAATCACACATTAAAGGAAGTGCATGATAAGCTCATGGAAATATGAAATGCTAGTACATCAACAACCGGTGTAACCGCCAGAATGTTGAATGCAAGTAGGCAAACGTCCATGCATTGTATTGTGCAGGTGCCGGATGTCAGTTTGTAGGATGGAGTTCCATGCCTGTCGCACCTGGTTAGTCAATACAGGTACCGTTAAAGTTGTTTGTGAACGACGCTGGAGTAGTCGTCCAATGATATTGCACATATACTCGATTGGAGACAGATCTGGTGATCGAGCAGACCAAGGCAACGTACCGACGCTCGGCTGAGCATTTTGTGTTACAAAAGCGGTATATGGGCGAGTGTCATCCTGTTGGAAAGCACCTCTGGACAGCACATCAGATTGAATCATGAGACTGACGTACTAATTCACAGTCAGGGTGGGTGGGATAACCACGAGAGTGCACCTGCTGTCATACGAAAGCGCACGCAAGACCATAACTCCAGGTGTACGTCCAGTGTGTCTAGCATGCAGACAGGTTGGTTTCAGGCCCTGAACTGGCCTCCTTTTAACCAACACACGGCCATCACAGGCATTGAGGCAGAACCACCTTTCTCCAGAAAATGCAATAAACTTCTACGCTGCCCTCCGATGGGCTCTTCCTTCACTCCAGTGAAACTGCAAATGGCACAGGTGTGGGGTCAGTGGAATGCACGCTACAGGGCGTCGGACTGAGAGCTCTCTTAGGGAAACCGATCTGTAACAGTTCGTTGTGTTACTGTTATGCCAGTGCTGCTCAAATTGCTGTTGCAAGATCCTGCAGAACCATACGCCGATGACAATGGTCTTCCCTCTCGGTCGTCCGGAGCCAGGTTTTCTGGCGTCTGAACATTCTCGTGACCACTGCCGCCAGTAATCCGGTACAGTGGCTACTTTCCAGCCAAGTGTCTCTGCAGTATCACAGAAGGAACATCCAACTTGTAATATCCCTATTACACGACATCGCCGAAGCTCAGTGAGGGGCTAAATCTATCATTTTTTTCGCCTTCAAGGCATTCTTGACTGACATACATTCACCATGTCCAGTGACAACGGTAACTAACGGTCACGACTGTTACTGCGTGTATTTAAAGCAAACCTGATTTGCATCCTCACAGTGGCGTTAATAGCGCCACGTTTATGCGACTGGTGCGAAATCTGAATAGACATCATCTTTCTGATGGAGCAACAAGTCTATCAACTTTCATTTACGTCGCACTACTTCTTCGTCGTGCTACAATTTGTTTTCCATCAGTCTACGCCTCACTGCATTGTGTATCAGCCACCGTGGCGAACCAGTGTCTTTAGGTATATATACATAAATCTTTATGGGCCAACCAAACTGGAATTAGTTCTAGGGAACATAATTACTTCAGCAGATCGCGGCTGCTCATGTGGTTAGATAGCGATCTCGCTGTATGAGACCCAGGGTCTGATACTTTGAACCAAGAGACCCAGACAGGATTTGCAGACAACAAACAGATATGTGGGCCAGGCACAGACTGTTTCTGTAGATGGGTACAGCAATAGTGTTGGTTCAGCAACTGTCCTCTGCTGTCAGTGGCTGACATGTTTGTTAGGTGGGGACGTAGAACATCGCAGTTTTACAACCAGCAACAAAGGTTGAACCATAGTTCCACCGACAGACTTCCGAAGGTGTTGCTATGTACCAAAATACGAAAATGTCTGGTAAACATACACTCTAAAATGCATACCTTAATAGCCATAATAATATGTTCATCTTCGATACTGCGAAATACATCTGTTCTTCTGCTAGCTCTCTGCTTTCCATATTTTGGAGGGAGACAGTATGGAAAAAAAACAAGAAAAGTATGTCCAGTTAACATGGACTCGAAAATGCATACCGTAAGAGCTACGTACACTTGTTCAGTAGAAGTATAATTTTAAAGTAGTGAAGATGAACCACTATCTCTATCTCTTAAGGTATGCGTTTTAGAGCACTATTTTTTATAATAGTGCAGTTTCTCAAAGTTTGTCACTGGAGTTCTGATTGACTATACATAAAGGGAGCCTGTCTCCTGTCATAATAAACATGGCTGTTCAAAATATAAATGCTACGAGCTAAGACGGTAGCAGCATTCCTTCAGTTTCGTGCATTCGACTTTCACAGTCTTCGTGCCAAGCATCGATCGAATGTTGACATCTAAAAGCTTCATCGAGGAGCACAAAAATCTTGGCGGCGCCGCTAACTACGAGCAGTCAACTATCGACGATGGATCTGGTGTATTAAATGGATCACCAGGGCGAGACCTCCATCTAGGAGCCAGCGTTCTGCGCTCCAGCCAGCCTCCTAGGGTCCTGAATGTGTGAAGTTGATGTTTCAAAATTTATTCTGATCTTTTATGTATCTACTTATCTCATAATTCCTGTAACATTGATGTATTTGTTTATTTCTATTCTGTTGTAAAGCCTGTAATACAAATGTTATCTGTATTGTTATGTTATTTAATGATGTATTTTGTACCTTTGTAATTGTATTGTCATGTTATAAAATTGAAGTTGACACCAGTTCATCAAATTAAGCAACTTGTATGTTACATTTCACTGCACACGTTTCTGTTGGTCATAGTATATGGACAATATGTGAAAAGTAGTGACTGATAGTGTTTGCACGTGTGTTAATCATTCAGCAAGGGACTGGATAACAGCATTGCTGGTTCTAAGGACAATTCCAGAAACTTTGTGAGTGCACAAGTGGTGGTTTATGGACTTGCTATATTGTCCGCAAGACTCTTCGATGGTGATTGTGCACCCGCACATTTGCAACAGATGGCTGCTGGCCGTCTCTACAAGGACTACAGTAGGTCTGCGTCTTTGCTGACTCACCAGTACCATTATTTCTACAAGGACTACAGTGGGTCTACACCTTTGATGATTCATCAGTACCATTATTTCTACAAGGACTGTAGTGGATCTGCACCTTTGGTGGCCCACCTATACCATACTCTCTACCAAGACTATAGTGGGTCTGCTCTGTGATGACCTACCAATACTCTTCAAAATTTCGGCTGACTCTGCTGTGGGTTTGCTCTGTTGTGGCCCATTACCTGTCAGCATGTCAAGAGTCAGCACTGTCTTTCCGTTGGAAGGACAACACTACTTCTTCAAGACTGCATGGAAATCCACTACTTCCATGTGCATTGTCTTTTACTGCTCAGACTTTGAGAAAAGAAACGGCAGTTTTACTGTGATGAATGATTAGGACTGTCTTTATAGACTGTGAGAAAATTTTAGCTTTTGACCAACATTGTATCAATAAGTGTGTGCATTTGATAACTTTGTTATTGTAATTATGAAAAATTTTATCAAATCATTATTGGCCACTGCCCAAAACTATTTGTAAAATTTTTTGTGGGGAGCATGGGGGCTATGTAAGTAGGCTGTTTAGGTTTTCTTATTGGTAATGCCACGTAGCGCTCTGTGTGAGAATCACTGGCTGTGCTGTGTGCAGTCTCTGGCTGGTTTGCATTGTTGTCTGCCATTGTAGTGTTGGGCAGCGGCAGCTGGATGTGAACAGCGCGTAGCGTTGCGCAGTTGGAGGTGAGCCGCCAGCAGTGGTGGATGTGGGGAGAGAGATGGCGGAGTTTTGTAATTTGTCATGAACTGCTATATATATTATGACTATTAAGGTAAATACATTGTTTGTTCTCTATTAATATCTTTCATTTGCTAACTATCCCTATCTGTAGTTAGTGCCTTCCGTAGTTTGAATCTTTTATTTAGCTGGCAGTAGTGGTGCTCGCTGTATTGCAGTAGTTCGAGTAACCAAGATTTTTGTGAGGTAAGTGATTTGTGAAACGTATAGGTTAATGTTAGGGATTTTTGAAAGTCAGATTGCGTTGCGCTAAAAAATATTGTGTATCAGTTTAAGCACAGTCATTGTTAATTTTTCTAAGGGGGCGTTTCAAAAGTATGCCTGTAAGAGGCTGCTATGGAGGTGTGTTAAGAGGGCACATTAAGAATTTAGCGAAATAAATACCCATCTAACCTTTCCTGGTAATACTTCTGAAAATGGAAAGAATGTGGCTCATGCAGTGCTGCCGGTTTCTTACGATTTCTGCCGCTGTCTGACTTACGTTGCCGTGCGCTGATCAACAGAAGTGACGAATATAGGTCACAGCAAAGTATGTTTTGTTAAATATGTCATATAGTGTTAAAGGTTTCTCACTGTGCACAACGTCAGCCGCGTTATGTACCTTCGATATGTACTCATATTCTGTAATACGACAACTAGCCTTAGGATCAGAATATGTTGTTCCGACGACGACATACAGCAGGAAGGTCAGACGTATTTCAACAAGTAAGTAATTTTTTTTAATACGTAATAACTTCTTGTCCTGTATGACATGTGCGCTTCATTAATTTTAAGTTCAGCTGGCACTGCACAGTAGCTATAAAGCCCAAATCATGATTACGTAAAATAAATGTACCATTAACCAGTGGTGGAAATTTCTTTCAAAAAATTCTGTGTGACTGTGTTCACCAAAAAGGTAATATTTTAAACGTAAAATACGCCCCCGGCCGCCATATCATTCTTTGCCAGTGGTGTAATTGGATGGCGGAAGGAGAGGAGTGGGGTCAGTACACTGCTCTCCCCAGGAAAAATACTTGGCATTACCTGGAATCCACCCCGTGTCATCTATACGGCAGTTGGTTGGTTGGTTTGGGGAAGGAGACCAGACAGCGTGGTCATCGGTCTCATCGGATTAGGGAAGGATTGGGAAGGAAGTCGGCCGTGCCCTTTCAGAGGAACCATCCCGGCATTTGCCTGGAGTGATTTAGGGAAATCACGGAAAACCTAAATGAGGATGGCCGGACGCGGGATTGAACCGTCGTCCTCCCGAATGCGAGTCCAGTGTCTAACCACTGCGCCACCCCGCTCGGTCAATATACGGCAGTAATCCGATTCACGCTGACCACTTTTTCTTACCTGATCACAGACAAAAAATGAAACTGAAGAGGGGAGGGGGGAATAGGAGGGCACAGCAGACCCGGATCGATCGATATCCAAGGCCTGGCAGCAACAACATCCCATCCCTCACCCACTATGATTAACGTGAAGGGACACGAATTAGTTCAAGGTAACGACAACAATGGGTTTTAATTTTTATTTTATTTCATTTTGTTACTTTTATTTTATTTTGTTTTGTGTTTTATATCGACGAGATAAGAGTGGGTGAGCGTATCAGGCCGTTCCTAGAAGAGAAATAATCTATTTTGTCTCAAGGCTATTATTTGATCCCAAAGGGACCAAGGATTCAAAACAGAAAACTGAGATTAATGTTACATGACTCATGTTATGCTATGAGCACTTGCTATATAACGTGGATCTGAAGAACAAATAAAATAAGAAATCTTTTGGAGAGTGAGATATCGCGTTGCTAAACCCCATTACGTATCAGACGCAACACTTTAACAGAACGGGATCTGTGTCTCATTGATAGTACACGGGACTTTCGTTCTGCTACTCGTCGACGACATTGCCTGAGCAACTGCACTATTCCAGTAGAGCTCTCCAGGTGGCAAGGTGAAGAAGAATAGATGCATTGAGAGGATCTGTATTTGCTTGTTGTAATCAGTTCTTCAGTATAAGCCCATTGCTACTTTCATGCATGAATCCTTCTCTCTCATGCACACACACACACACACACACACACACACACACACATACACACACTCACTCACTCACACTCAAAGTTGGCGTTAATGCAGCCACTCGTTATGGTCACTACATGGTATACGAACAAAGCACATCTTATCTGCAGAGTTGATTGAAGTAGAACGCCTTCTTTTTCCTTCCAAGCCGACAAGCCATGAGAGGGCAGCCACCACGCCCTCGCTACACTTCGGCCCAAGCTGCTATTGCCTGAAACCCTTCAGTCAGATGCACTCGTGCAGCTAAAGCAGCAGCGAAAAGGCGGAAGCTGATCAATGTGTCACACACCTATAATTGCAAAGAACGCTCGCCAGTACGTAAAAACAGAATACATGGAAGATGGCTGATTAAATACACCTTCGATAGCGTTCTTGCGAATATAGTCAAATTGTAGTTATTTGTGCAGACATGATGTCTGGGACATTTACTGCCTGGTTGAAATGTGCTGAAACGAAGAATCTCACCAAGAAAGGGCTTACAGAAATAACACAAAATTACATAAAATTTTCATTTCAGTCTGCAGACGGTTTCTTTATCATGTGACCACATATAATGAGCTGAGTAAGATACCGGTTGGATTTATGATGGGTTCTGGTCCTGAGAAAGTTATTTATACCCAAAGGGCAATTCTCATCAATGTTCAAAAACAGCTGAAGTAACGTAGATGGTGCTAAGACATCTAATATGATATAAAACACATGGGCCGCAATTGTCGCGATATACACCGGCAGAGAATGTCGAAATTATGAACATCTTACATTCAAAATACGGACAGTATTTCCAAGTACGTTCGAGAAGGGATGATTGAACGGTGCTGTGGTTGCATTCAGGCAAACGGTGCAAATTTCGAACACCTTCTGTAAATGTTATCTGCTGTAAATGTAGAAGTTAAAAAATTATTGTCCTTGTTGTAACCGCACAAAAGCTGTTCTTCTTTTATCTGTCTTCGCATTTGTCCCTTCTTATTACACAGTCATTATTTAGTAAAGAAAACGTACATCATTTACTGGTAGCGATGCTGTTCGGAGGCTTATACTCCTTTACTTGCAATGGAATGCGGTAGGTTTTTGTTGTATTGTACTTTGCAGTAAACCAGCTGAGACTGGTGATCAGTAAACAAATTAATACCTCAACGTGCGTATATAACTGTCTAACGCTATGAAAAGAGTGCTGTCTGTCAGACACAAGACTCGAACCCTGAGCCCCAAGCGCTAAAGTCGCCCAGGTAAGCCCGGAGTCACACCGACCTCAATACCTTACTTTGCTTGCGATAGATAACAAGAGTGCGACGGACCGACGTTCTCAAGCGCTGTACGTGCAGAGAGTTTCGCCACCTGGTGACATCACGTGTTCAACATTTTGTCATCCACTTTTGGGGTACTTCCCTGTGTGTCTTACATCAAAGCAATTGTCTTATGGTTATCTACCTCGTTT
Source organism: Schistocerca piceifrons (assembly GCF_021461385.2). Taxonomy (NCBI): domain Eukaryota; kingdom Metazoa; phylum Arthropoda; class Insecta; order Orthoptera; family Acrididae; genus Schistocerca; species Schistocerca piceifrons. The sequence continues at coordinate 159,317,374 of NC_060139.1, read as the reverse complement.
CGGAGTTTTTTAAACATTAATAAGAATCAATCTGTATAGCAGATGTGTACTTGACTGATCAGGTAACAAATTGCAAGCAGCAGGAATTTTTGTGATTGGGGAAAGGCAATTGACTGTGTGAACCACAACATGCTTTTATGTAGCACTCACTCCGTCTGCAGGCCACAAGTGGCCCATCGGGACCCTCCGACCGCCGCGTCATCCTCAGTTGAGGATGCGGATAGGTGGGGCATGTGGTCAGCACACCACTCTCCCGGTCGTTATGATGGTTTTCTTTGACCGGAGCCGCTACTATTCGGTCGAGTACCTCCTCAATTGGCATCAAGAGGCTGAGTGCACCCAGAAAAATCGCAACAGTGCATGGCGCCCCGGATGGTCATCCATCCAAGTGCCGACCACGCCCGACAGCGCTTAACTTCGTTGATGCGATGGGAACCGGTGTATCCACTGCGGCAAGGCCGTTGCCGCTTTTATGTAAGTAATAATATTATTGTATGACTGGCACTGCTGCAAATTTGTTCAAGTCAAATCTAGCTAAGTGGAAACAAAGGGCATCAATAGGAAAAATCAGTGAACTTCATCATCAGAATTGTAACTAACTATCAGTGGCCTCACACAAGATCTATGTTATGGCCTGTACAAATTATTGACCTCTCATCAGTTACATTTCCAGACACAGAGATTGTTATTTTTTGCGGATGATACAGGCGCTGAAACAAATAACATGTGGTGCATAGTATTAGACATGACTGCTAATGTCATTTGGATGAAAATTAATAAATGGTTCATAGGCAATCACATTCATTAAACCTTGAAAAGGCTGACTACATGCAGTTTTGAACATGCAGGAGGTTTCCACCCAGCATATGCATAAACTATGAAGAAGTGCAGGCAAGAAGTTTGATAGTGTGAAATATCGTGGATCAAAATTTTATAATAAATACAATTTAGGGAGACAACAATAACACTGCTGAACTGTCTAAAAATTATGGTTCAAATCTCTCTGAGCGCTATGGGACTCAACTTCTGAGGTCAGCAGTTTGAACTACTTAAACCTAACTAACCAAAAGACATCACACACATCCATTCCCTAGGGAGGATTCGAACCTGCGACCGTAGCTTCGCGCGGTTCCAGGCTGTAGCGCATAAAACCGCTCGGTCACTCCGGCAGGCGAACTGTCTAAATAAAATCCTTGTTCACAATAAATATGTTATCAGGGTAGGTCAAGTAAAAATAAGAAACCTGGCCTACTCTACGTGCATTCACTCCGTAATGTCGTATGGTGCGATACTATGAATTAACTCCCACAACCAAACAAAGTTTTTAAGAGTCCAAATGCGGTATTTGTGGTGTGACTTCACGATCAATCTGTAGAAATCTCTTCATGGAACTTAATATGCTAACTACTCTTCCTCAGTACATATACATAACAAAAAGAGTTCTGCATCACGCCGGTTCCTAGAACTCCTGAAGGTAGACGTTGACTGTGGGTTTTCTATCACAAACACAGTCCCTCTGACCGTTCGTGTTATCTCTAATTCAACCGTGCCTAGACGGTCAATTCGCCGTTTGATGGCGTCCGTATTGTTACTTTGTGCCTGGAAGGGCTCTCAACAAGGGAAGTGTCCAGGCGTCTTGCAGTTAACCAAAGCGATGTTGTTCGGACATGGACAAGATACAGAGAGACAGGAACTGTCGATGACATGCCTCGCTCAGGCCGCCCAAGGGCTACTGCTGCAGTGGATGACCGCTACATACGGATTATGGCTCGGAGGAACTCTGATAGTAACGCCTCAATGTTGAATAACGCTTTTCGGCAGCCACAGGACGTCGTGATACTACTCAAACTTTGCGCAATGGGCTTTGCGCGAGGTCCATCTTTGCAACTACGACACCATGCAGCGCGGTACAGATGGGCCTAACAACATGCCGAATGGACCTCACACGATTGGCATCTTGTTCTCTTCAACTATGAGTGTCGCATATGCCTTCAACCGAGCAATTGTCGGAGAAGTGTTTGGGGGCAACACGGTAAGGCTGAAGGCCTTAGACCCAGTGTCCAGAGAGTGCAGCAAGTTGGAGGTTCTCTGCTGTATTGGGATGACAATATGTGGGCCGCCGTACACCGCTGGTGGTCACGGAAGGCGCCGTAACGGCTGTACGATACGCGAATGCCATCCTCCAACCGATAGGGCAACCATATCGGCAAGCATATTGCTGAGGCATGCGTCTGCACGGATCCTTCGGGATAACTACATTGCTCGACTAGAGTGGCTAGCATGTTCCCCAGACATGAACCCTATTGAACACACCTAGGATAGATTGAAAAGTGCTGTCTATGGACGACGTGACCCAACCAGCCACTCTGAGGGATCTACGCCGAATCGCCGTTTAGGAGAGGGACAATCCGGACTAACAGTGATTGATGAACTTGTTGATACTATGCCACGATGAATACAGGCATGAATCAATTCAAGACGACGTGCTACGGGGTATTTGAGGTACCGGTGTGTAGAGCAATCTGGACCACCACCTCTGACGTTCTCGGTGTATGGTAGTAAAGCATGCTATGTGTGGTTTTCGTGACCAATAAAAAGGGCGGATATGATATTTATGTTGATCTCTATTCCAATTTTCTATACAGGTTCCGGAACTCTGCTAACCGAGGTGTTGCAAAACTTTTTTTGATGTGTGTATATTCGTTAACGAAATTTGTTGTAAAGTACATATGCCTTTTTTTAAACTTACGACGTAATTTCTGGTCGGAACCAGTTGATGTACTGCTTGTATTATTATTATTATTGTTGTTATCATTGACACATTTTTAATTAATATCTCATAATACAAGTAAAAATCTGGTACGTTTCACATCAACGAATTTTTCTTTACACAGATCCATGGAACAGATAGTTCATCTAGTCTAAAGTAATCTGATGGAAGACATCTGGAATAATATCGGACACAAGCGCTGCCCCCAAACCATCACTTGATAGTTTACGAATCTGCGTGGCTTGTGTGTAGATGACTGGTGCTACATAATTCAGGAAACGCGCACACCTATATCTACGTCTATATTCTAGAAGCCACTTAATGTTGTGTGGCGGATGATACGTTCTGTACCGTTGTCAGCTTTCCTGTTCCGGTCGTGATCGGTTAGTGGAAAGATTAATCGTTAGTAAGCCTCCATGTGAGCTTGAATTTCTCTGATTTTACGTTCACCGTCTTTTCTCGAGATACATATAACAGGAAGCAATGTATTGACTGACTAGTCTACAAACATGTGGGGTCCAGAAAAATGTACGCACTCTTTGATTGTTAATGTCTTTGGAACAAAATGACATATCGTTGCAATTTTGCGCTTTAGCGTGGTCCATTGTTTTCGCAACAGATCTTGGCAAGCGTTTTGCAGCAGATGACAGTGCAGCAATGAATGAAGTAAGACTGTCGTTTGAGCAACACAATGCCGACTGAAGTGGTGCTGGGAGTACGAGAAAACATGATGGAGGTACAATGGCAGAGGCGTCATGTGTACGGAACTCAGTCACCAACACGTACTTTGATGTATTGTATTTAGGATAAATTTTAAGCCCACAGTACTGTTCAGAATATGCATTAGGAAAGGTCTGGCCGATCAAAAATGTCAACAAGTCCAGCTGCCAGCGCTGCTATGTTGCAACATTTTACTAGGTCACCTCAAACATCTGTGAGGCAGGATGCACGTGTAAGTATCGCAAACCGTACGACGAATTCTGAAGGCTCCAAAGTGGGAAGTGAACATTTCAAGGTGGCTGAACGCTATGAACGAGGGCGACCCGCATCGGAGAAAGGGTTTCTGCAGGGCGACCCGCATCGGAGAAAGGGTTTCTGCAAGTGGTTTGGAGTCACTCTTCGTAGCATTGAACCGTTTACAGGGATGGTTATGAGGTCTGACGAGGCGCAGTTGAAAAAGAACGGTACTGTAAACCGCCACAACTGGGCGTACTGGGCCCCCGAAAATCCTTATGTTCACATGGCCAAACATGTGAATCGTCCAGATGTTAATGTGTGGTGTGGCCTGTCATCGCTCGATTTGATTGGCTCATTCTTCTTTGAAGGTAACGTAACTGGTGATGTGTATCTTCATACGAGCGAAAATCGATTTTACCTACCATCCCAGAGTTGTTTGTAAATGAAATATTTCACCTACAACAAAATGGCGCTCCACCTCGCTAACGCTTGGATGAAAACTACGTGCACGAGGGATATTTCGAAGAGGAGATGTTAAGTGCCCCCCACGGTCTTCAGACGTTACACCTCGTGACTTCTACCAATGGGGGACCTTGAAAAATGAAATCAACAGACGAGCTACGAGAAACCATCAAGATGTCCTGTGCAGCTATCACACCTGTTATGACAGCAGCATCGACATTGTTTGACTGCTAATGGGGGTCATCTTGAACACATAAAGTAATCTCTCACCCTCCAAGAATTTTAATGGGGTGTCATTTAGTTCTGTTAATCCTGACCCTTAGAGAGTGCTTGCATTTTTCTGTATCACTCTCAGAATTTTAACAGTAAACCACAAAGTGATGAACAACACACCTGTTGCAGCATGTACATCTGGAGCTAACACCTTGTCGTTTTTCCACCTACCAAAGCATTGTGTGAGAAAGCACACTGCTGTTCTTTGAATGTTAGTTTCCTCTACTGTATGGCACACATTCCAGGCTGACGAATAGCAATCAAGTATTGGTAGAATGATAGTTTTATACGATACATCTCTAATATGATATATCCTTTCGGGGTGGATTACACTTTCTGTGGATTTTTGTAATGAACCTCAGTCGAACATATGTCTTACCTGCAACAGGCAAGAAGATCACCAGGAGAATAGAAATGCTATTATGAACACGAATAAGGCATTTGGAATACGCAGTTTAACGGTAGTGATCTCCAACTCTGTCTCCTATCACAAGCCTAGGAATGAACAAAGATATCTGCAGCTATGTTATCATTGTTATAAAGTTCTCTAATATGTGTGTCTGAGAAACCTTTACATCTTTCTAGGCTGTGATAGTATAACTACAGAATGTACACTGTGTCTGATCCTGTGGATGACTCTTTAAATGTGTTAAATAATAACAAATATTACTTAAAATGTGCATCTCTCTACTCTGTACCAACTGCTTCCATGTGGAGTAAGCTACTGGAGAGCTTACAGAACTTTTGCATCGTTGTGTTTAACTGTGTTCTACAATTTGTCTACTGAAGTAATAAGAATACATGATAGTTGACTACTGTACAAGCTAACTTTCCAAACGTTTAAGACTGAAGAGAGGATTGAAAACTATGTTCTCTCTTCCTGTAGTTTTAATTCTTTACCTGTAAACTGTACGGGAATTCTTAACACAGCACCTATAAAGATAAAATAAATATTACACCTTAGTGTTTATATTGGAGCCGGAGGATCATTTTTCTTCCAAGATATTGTTCTCCACAATACTAAGAAATAAAGATGCTTATGAATAAGAATAGGTTGCAGCGAATAATGTAACTGTGCATTGCTTAAGAAAATGAAAAAAAAATGTATTAAAAGGACTTAAACCTTTCCCTGTCACAGAAATTACTCCTTTAAGAGCACTTACTGTGTTATGTGCACGCAAAAGAAAATTGGAAAAGAACGAAAACAAAGAGAATGAACACAAACTGGAGTATTTGGCAAAAATTTAGGAATATAAGCTGCTGTTAGCAAATGCACTAACATATGCTATAAAGTAGTTTAAACACAGTAAACAGATAAGTTTCGATTTCTTTGGGAAATAAAACATATTAGTATATATAATAATAACCAATGAAGAGTGTTTGTACATTAAAGAACTCTCAGAAAAAATGGATCCAAGAAAGTTCATGATGAGTGCATTGTGCATCAGTGTAGTGGTTTCGACATCGTTCATCTAGCAACAGAAATGCCGTACATAACTTTTAAAACTAATAGAAAAACTGCATTTAAAGAATCCCCGTTAAATAATGCGGGGAAGGGTAGCCACTTCAAACCAAGGAGAATTTGGAACAAGTTAACAGGCTTACTTTGTAGGAAATACAAATCAAAATTAAAATTCCTAAAAACTTTTTGCCAAAAAATTACAATTATTAAATCCATAGAAGATATAGCTTATGGGAAGAAACGGATGTATATTAGTATTTGAGGCTATACCTTTCTTGTTTCTATCTAATTACTGGCTGGAGTAACAATTAGATGATCAGATGCACATTTTCTTTGTGTAAACGTTTACACATAAATCCGTAAACCATTTCCATACCAAAGATTGATATCTTATTCGTCCTCTCTCCCTTAAATAAGATACCCCTACGATAATGTAGATGTGTCTTTTGAATGAAAAGCAGTTGTGGGCAGTTAAAAGTAGTCAGCTGAAACACTGCAGGCCCCCTTTCTTACCTATATAAATTTCGAATTGTTTCTTGTACTGTAGAGTATAACGAGGTTCTGCATGTATGTGTTGTAGGTCTATGTTGGTGGTGTTTGACAGGCAGTAATAATACTTTTTCTTTTTTGTCGTCAGTCTACTGACTGGTTTGATGCGGCCCACCACGAATTCCTTTCCTGTGCTAATCTCTTCATCTCAGAGTAGCACTTGCAACCTACGTCCTCAATTATTTGCTTGACGTATTCCAATCTCTGTCTTCCTCTACAGTTTTTGCCCTCTACAGCTCCCTCTAGTACCATGGAAGTCATTCCTCATGTCTTAGCAGATGTCATATCATCCTGTCCCTTCTCCTTATCAGTGTTTTCCACATATTCCTTTCCTCTCCGATTCTGCGTAGAAACTCCTCATTCCTTACCTTATCAGTCCACCTAATTTTCAGCATTCGTCAATAGCACCACATCTCAAATGCTTCGATTCTATTCTGTTCCGGTTTTCCCACAGTCCATGTTTCACTACCATACAATGCTGTAATCCAGACGTACATCCTCAGACATTTCTTCCTCAAATTAAGGCCGGTATTTGATATTAGTAGACTTCTCTTGACCAGAAATGCCTTTTTTGCCATAGCGAGTCTGCTTTTGATGTCCTCCTTGCTCCGTCCGTCATTGGTTATTTTACTGCCTAGGTAGCAGAATTCCTTAACTTCATTGACTTCGTGACCATCAATCCTGATGTTAAGTTTCTCGCTGTTCTCATTTCTACTACTTTTCATTGCCTTCGTCTTTCTCCGATTTACTCTCAAACCATACTGTGTACTCATTAGACTGTTCATTCCGTTCAGCAGGTCATTTAATTCATCTTCACTTTCACTCAGGATAGCAATGTCATCAGCGAATCGTATCATTGATATCCTTTCACCTTCTATTTTAATTCCAATCCTTAGCCTTTCGTTTATTTCCATGATTGCTTCCTCGATGTACAGATTGAAGAACAGGGGCGAAAGGCTACAGCCTAGTCTTACACCCTTCTTAATACGAGCACTTCGTTCTTGATCGTCCACTCTTATTATTCCCTCTTGGTTGTTGTACATGTTGTATATGACCCGTCTCTCCCTATAGCTTACCCCTACTTTTTTCAGAATGTCGAACAGCTTGCACCATTTTATATTGTCGAAAGCTTTTTCCAGGTCGACAAATCCTATTAAAGTGTCTTGATTTATCTTTAGCCTTGCTTCCATTATTAGCCGTAACGTCAGAATTGCCTCTCTCATCTCTTTACTTTTCCTAAAGCCAAACTGATCGTTACCTAGCGCATTCTAAATTTTCTTTTCCTTTCTTCTGTATATTATTCTTGTAAGCAGCTTCGATGCATGAGCTGTTAAGCTGATTGTGCGATAGTTCTTGTCAGCTCTTGCCGTCTTCGGAATTGTGTGGATGATGCGTTTCCGAAAGCCAGATGGTATATCGCCAGACTCATATATTCTACACACCAACGTGAATAGTCGTTTTGTTGCCACTTCCCCCAATGATTTTAGAAATTCTGATGGAATGTTATCTATCCCATCTGCCTTATTTGACCGTATGCCCTCCAAAGCTCTTTTAAATTCCTATTCTAATACTGGATCCCCTATCTCTTCTAAATCGACTCCTGTTTCTTCTTCCATCACATCAGACAAATCTTCACCCTCATAGAGGCTTTCAATGTATTCTTTCCACCTATCTGCTCTCTCCTCACCACCGTTGCTTTTAATGTCACCAAAGATTGTTTTGACTTTCCTGTATACTGAGTCTGTCCTTCCGACAATCATATCTTTTTCGATGTCTTCACATTTTTCCTGCAGCCATTTCGTCTTAGCTTCCCTGCACTTCCTATTTATTTCATTCCTCAGCGACTTGTATTTCCGTATTCCTGATTTTCCCGGAACATGTTTGTACTTCCTCCTTTCATCAATCAACTGAAGTATTTCTTCTGTTACCCATGGTTTCTTCGCAGCTACCTTCTTTGTACCTATGTTTTCCTTCACAACTTCTGTGATGGCCCTTTTTAGAGATGTCCATTCCTCTTCAACTGTACTGCCTACTGCGCTATTCCTTATTGCTATATCTATAGCGTTAGAGAACTTTAAACGTATCTCGTCATTTTTAGTACTTCCGTATCCCATTTCTTTGCGTATTGATTCTTCCTGACTAATGTCTTGAACTTCAGCCTACTCTTCATCACTACTATATTGTTATCTGAGTCTGTATCTGCTCCTGGGTACGCCTTACAGTCCAGTATCTGATTTCGGAATCTCTGCCTGACCATGACGTAATCTAATTGAAATCTTCCCGTATCTCCCGGCCTTTTCCAAGTATACCTCCTCCTCTTGTGATTCTTGAACAGGGTATTCGCTATTACTAGCGAAAACTTGTTACAGAACTCAATTAGTCTTTTTCCGCTTTCATTCCTTGTCCCAAGCCCATATTCTCCTGTAACCTTTTCTTCTACTCTTCCCCTACAACTGCATTCCAGTCGCCCATGACTATTAGATTTTCGTCCCCCTTTACATACTGCATTACCCTTTCAATATCCTCATACTATTTCTCTATCTGTTCATCTTCAGCTTGCGACGTCGGCATGTATACCTGAACTATCGTTGTCGGTGTTGGTCTGCTGTCGATTCTGATTAGAACAACCCGGTCACTGAACTGTTCACAGTAACACACCCTCTGCCCTACCTTCCTATTCATAACGAGTCCTACACCTGTTATACCATTTTCTGCTGCTGTTGATATTACACGATACTCATCTGACCAGAAATCCTTGTCTTCCTTCCACTTCACTTCACTGACCCCTACTATATCTAGATTGAGCCTTTGCATTTCTCTTTTCAGATTTTCTAGTTTCCCTACCACGTTCAAGCTTTTGACATTCCACACCCATTCATATATCCTCGAAATGAACTGCTAATATGTCGTTTAAGTTAAGCTAAAACATCCCTCCCTCAATAGCATTGGAACATGAACGTGTTTCGGGTGACACTGAATGGCTGTGCGCGAGCGTGTTAACTGTCAAAGAGGGAAGGCATCAAGGTTAATTTTAGCTGAACTGCTATACCTTTAATTTAGTAAACTACTAATTTATCTGAATTTATATGATAAATTATTAATGTGTCACATCAGCTTACAGAATCACTAGTTCCTTCTTGTGATGAAAATGTTAAGCTTGTGTGATATTAAAATGAGTTCTGTTGCATATTCCACTTAAGGTTACATTGGCTTGTTTTCGGTTAAAATGTGCAGAACGTGAGCCACAACGTGGGCAAAGTTGGAATTTGTTTCATTTGGTTAATGTTGACCCCATGTCTGAGATGCAGAATCATCGGTAAATGCAGTCTTCTTGTGATGGATTTAAAACTTTTGGGGCTTGTTAAACATTCTCTTAGCGAAGTTGTTAATGATATTTTTAAAGTGTATTTTTGGTCAAAATAATCTGTTTCAATAAAGTATTCAAAAGAAATTCTGACTTTGTAAAAAGTTCTTATATAAAATAAACAGATTATACCAGTGTGTGCTGTTGAATAAATGTGTAAAATAAGTGCAATGCCTTTGTGAGTTGGTACTGCGTACCATGTTATTCTTAATTGATGCCTTGTATATTCTTGTTAGGTTGATTTACGCTCTTTTAAGAGCAGGGGTAGTGTCTTTGATTACTAATCAAAATGTCGTCGGTCTCGTGTTCTAAGCCCACCACCGCTCAAAAAGTTGATTATAATCAGCATTGGTGGCCGAAGACTTGAGAAGTCATCCTCATTATGCCAACGGCCCTGTCAAAGAGGACAGAGGAAGGGACAGAGGTTCAGGGCACGTTCCTATCCTTAGGTTGGGAAACTTCTCCTAAAGGCAGAGGAATCAGTAATGATCAACAGCGTGAGAATACAAAAGGCAATGGAAACCAATGCAATAAAGAGACATAATGACTATCAACAGGACATGTATCCTGTAATTGAAAAAAAGTGTAGTAATGATTTTTCCATTGGCAAAGGATTCCAGTATAGTCCCCCACTCGGATCTCCTGGAGGGGACTGCCGAGGGGAATGTGACCATGAGAAGAAGATTGAGTAACCAACGACAGGATAACGTTCTACGGATCGGGGGGTGGTATGTCAGATGCTTGAACGTGGTAGAGAAGCTAAAAAATATGAAAAAGGAAATGCAAAATTTGAGCCTAGATGTAATAGGGTTCAGTGAAGTAAAATGGAAAATAACAGAAGGATTTCTGGTCGGATGAATATAGGGTAATATCAACAGCAGCAGAAAATGGTTTAACGGACGTAGGATTCGTTATGAATAAGCCAGTACTGCAGAGAGTGTGTTAGTGCGAACAATTCAGTTATAGGATTGTCCATATCAGAATCGGCAGCAAACCAACAGCGACAACGATAGTTTACGTACACTTGCCGACATCGCAAAATGATGATGAACAGATAGAAAAATTATATGAGGATACTGAAAAGGTAATACTTCCATAAAGGGAGATGAAATTCTAATAGCTATGCGAGAGTGGAACGCAGACGTAAGGAAAGGAGCAGAAGAAAGTGTTACTGGTGAATATGAGCTTCATACTAGGAATGAGAGAGGAGAAATACTAATTCAGTTCTGTAATAAATTTCAGCTAATAATAGCAGATACTCTATTCAAGAATCACAAGACGAGAAAGTAGACTTAGAAAAGATCGAGTGATACGAGAAGATTTCAGTTAGCTTCTATCATCGTCAGACAGAGATTTTGAAATCAGATACTGGATTGTAAGGCATACCGAGGAGCAGACATAGACTCAGACCATAATTCAATAGTGTTGAAGAATGGATGAAGTTTAAGAGATTAGTCAGGATAACCAGTACGCAAAGAAGTGGGATACGAAAGTACTAAGGAATGATGGGTTATACGCTGGAAGTTCTCTAAGGCTGTAGATACAGCAATAAGGACTAGTATAGCAAGCAGTACAGTTGAAGAGGAACGGAAGTCTCTAAGAAGGGCACTCACAGAAGTTGGAAAGGGAAACATAGGTACGAATATGGTAACTGCGAAGAAACCACGAGTAACAGAATGAATACGTCAGTTGATCGATGAGAGAAGGAAGTATAAAAATGTTCATGGAAATTCATGAATACAGAAATATGTCACTGGGGAATGAAATAAATAGGAATCTCGGGGAAGCTAAGACGAAATGGCGGTATGAAAAATCGAATAAGAAATCATTCTAGGAAGGACTCAGCACACAGGAAAGTCAAACCAACCTTCGCCGAAATTAAAAGCATTTCCCTTTTCATATTTTCTAGGTTCCCTACCACGTTCAAGCTTCTGACATTCCACGCCCCAACTCGTAGAACGTTATCCTTTCGTTGATTATTCTATCTTTTTCTCATGGTAACCTCCTTCTTGGCTGTCCCCTCCCGGAGATCCGAATGGGGATCTATTCCGGAATCTTTTGCCAATGGAGAGATCGTCATGACACTTCTTCAATTACAGGCCACATGTCCTCTGGATGCACGTTACGTGTCTTTAATGCAGTGGTTTCCATTGCCTTCTGCATCCTCATGTCGTTGATCATTGCTGATTCTTCCGCCTTTAGGGACAATTTCCCACCCCTAGGACAAGAAAGTGCCCTGAACCTCTATCCGCTCCTCCGCCCTCTTTCACAAGGCCGTTGGCAGAATGAGGCTGACTTCTTATGCCGGAAGACTTCGGCCGCCAATGCTGATTATTTATCAAAATTTAGGCAGGCTCGGGGATCGAACCCGGGACCGAAGACGTTTTCAATTATGAATCAAAGACGCTACCCCTAGACCACGGGTACAACCATAATAATACTACGAATACTGAAAGCCATTGACCCTTAGTTGCTACTTAAGTCATTTTAATCATGTAGATAAGAACAAACATCATCCATCCCAATGAAATATAGCTTCTACCATGGTTAAATTAAGAAAATCAAAAGCTATATTAGCGACTCAGTAAAATCAACTAATAATTATCTTACGTAGAACAGATTGCATTATCTCCTTTCCACTAATACTATGTTTGGTGAAGTGAACTTCACTAAAAAACTAAAAATTTCAGATGATGGGAGCTCTTTTATTACAACCACCAGTGGAACACAATGTGTAATTGGCTTAAGATCAAACATAATAAAAACCTACATTAGCAGCTTACTAACGTCAGTTACAATTTTAAAGAGCAGAACATTATGCATTACCTTCTTCCGCCCCCTTAAATGAGGCTGGTAATAAAATACTTTGTCAGGTGACTTTAGATTGTTGTACCCACCCTTCCTTGAACGTTATCTTCAGTAGCAGAAGCCGCTTCTACATCGCATCCAGCATTACCTACATCTACATCCACGTGGATACTCTGCAAATTACACTTAAGTGTGGTTCGTTGAACCTCCTTCACACTAATTCTTTATTATTCCACTGTAGAACAGTGCGCGGACAAAACGAACACCTATATCTTTCCGAGGAAGCACTGATTTCCCTCATTTTATTATGACGATCGTTCCTCCCTATATAGGTCAGCGTCAACAAAATATTTCCACATTCGGATGAGAAAGTTGATGATTGAATGTTCGTGGGAAGATTCCGCCGCAACGAAAAACGCCTTTGTTTTACTGGTGTCCATCACAAATCCTGTATTATGTCCGTGACACTCTCCACCCTATTTCGCCATAATACAAACCGTACTGCTCTTCTTTGAACTTTCTCGATGTACTCCGTTAATCCTATATGGTAAGGATTCCAGACCACGCAGCAGTTGTCCGAAAGAGCACGGACAAGCCTAGTATAGGCAGTCTCTTTAGTAGACCTGTTAAATCTTCTGAGTGTTCTGCCAGTAAAGGGCATTCTTCAGTATAACTTCCCCTCAACACTTTCAATGTCTTAAATGTTTGCAATGTAAACGGTTGTGAAAACACTTGACCTCTTAGCAACAAATAATCTGGAGTTAATAGCGAGCATCAAAACGGATATGCGGATTCGTGGACAAGGGGTTGTCGCAGCGAGATTGAGTAACGTAAAACCCAAATCCTCCAAAAATAAACGAAAAATATATCTATTGAGAATAGCAAATAAAAATTCAGTTGACGCCGTCCTGACAGACAATCTCCACTGCTTCCAAATTAACAATATAAGTGTAGACCATCTGTGGCCTGAATTCAAAGAAATAGTATTGACAACAGTTGAGAGGTTTATACCAAATAAATTAACAAATGATGGAGCTGATCCTCCTTGGTACACAAAACGGGTTAGAACACTGTTGCAGAAACAACGAAACAAACATGCTAAATTTAAACAGACTCAAAATCCCCAAGATTGGAGATCTTTTACAGAAGCTCGATGTTTAGTGTGGAATTCAATGCGAGATTCTTTTAATAGTTTAGCTAATGAAACTTTGTCTCGAAACCTGGCATAGAATGCAAAAGGGATTCTGGTCGTATGTGAACTATGGTATCGGGAAGACACAATCAATGCCTTCCCTGCGTGATACCAATGGAGATACTATCGAAGACAGTGTTTCCAAAGCAGAGTTACTAAATACAGCCTTCAGTAATGCCTTCACGAAAGAAGACGACGTAAATAATCCAGAATTCGAATAAAGAACAGCTGACACATCAGTAACGTAGAGGTAAATATCCTCAGAGTAGTTAAGCAACTTAAAACACTTAATAATAGCAGGTTTTCTGGTCCAGACTGTATACAAGTTAGGTTCCATTCACAGTAAGCTGATGCAACAGCTCCATACTTAACAATCGTTTACAATAGTTCGCTCGAGGAAAGATCCGTACCCAAAGACTGGAAAATTGCACAGGTCACCATAATATTCAAGAAAGGTAGTAGGAATATTCACTGAATTACAGGGAGATATAAGTAACGTCGATATGCAGCAGGAGTTTGTAACATGTATTGTGTACGAACATTATGAATTACCTAGAAGAAAACGGTCTATTGACACAGAGTCAGCATGGATATAGAAAATTTCGTTCTTGTGAAACGCAACAGTGAACTTTACTCGCATGAAGTGTTGAGTGCTATTGACAAGGGATTTCTGATTGATTATGGGTTTCCAGAATACTTTTGCGCTGCACGACACAAGTGGCTTGTTGTGAAATAGCGTACTTACGGAATATCATCTCTGTTATGTGACTGGATTCGTGATCTCCTGTCACAGTTCGTAATAATTCATTGAAAGCCATCGAGCAGAACATAAGTGATTTCCGGCGTTCCCGTAGGTGGTGTTATAGGCCCTTTGCTGTTCCTTATCTTCATAAACGATTTGGGAGAGAATCTGAGTAGCCGCGTTAGGTTGTTTTCAGATGACGCTGTCGTTTATCTGCTAATAAAGTGATCATAAGATCAAAAGAAATTGCAAAACGATTTAGAAGAGACATCTGTATGGTGCAAAAATTGTCAGTTGGCCCTAAATAACGAAAAGTATGTGGTCATCCACCGAATGCTAAAAGGATTACTTTAAACTACGGGTACACAGTGAATCAGTGATATCTAAAGGCCGTAAATTCAACTAAATATCTAGGCATTACAATTACGAACAACTAAAATTGGAAGGAACACACAAAAAATTTTGTGGGGAAGGCCTACCAAAGACTGCGTTTTCTTGGTGGGACACTTAGAAAATGTAACAATTCTAGTAAGGAGACTGCCTACACTATGCTTGATCGTCCTCTTTTAGAATACTGTTGCGTGGTGTGGGATCCTTACCAGATAGGATTGACTTAGTACATCAAAAAAGTTCAAAGATGGGCAGTACATTTTGTGTTATAGCGAGAAACGGGAGAGAGTTTCGCTGAACTGATACGGGATTTGAGGCGGACATCGTTAAAACAGAGAGTTTTTGTTGGGGCGGAATCTTTTCACGAAATTCCAAACTCTCTCCTCCGAATGCGAAAATATTTTGTTGACATTGACCTACATAGGAAGAAACCATCATCATGATAAAATAAGGGAAATCAGAGCTGGTGGGAAAGGCATACGTGTTCCTTCTTTCCGCGACTATACGTGATTGGAAAAATAGAGAATTGTGAAGGTGGTTCGATGAATTCTCTGCCCGGCATTTAAATGTGATTTGCAGAGTATCCATGTAGGCGTAGATGTAGGTAATAAAACTCTGAATGGATTTTCTATGCAAGTTTGCTGCAGTTCCCATTAGAACCCTTGTTTTGTGACCACTTAATCAGCCCTATTTCAATTCACATATGAATCCACCCCTCTGTCGTACACTGGTTTCCTTAAGGATCTTGATGATCAAGCTTGTAAATATATTTTGGTTAAATTGTAGTTCTAGGAGCGAACAGGTTTTCAGCTAACTTCTAAAAGTAAATGTGAAAATCATTTAAGTCTTGATGGTAACAGTATTGGGCGAAATAAGGTACCAAGTCAGTATACCAGGGTACTTGGTACCGGTAATTGTTTTACTGCGGGATGTCAGTAGGTCCACCTTAGTACAGTCGTTATACGCTAGCATAGATGTATCAAAAATCAATGGAAATAATTGCATAAAACTATGAAACAAAATTATTGCTGGAAAACTGTACATGAAAGGAAGAAGAGTCAACAACAGAAGAGCATTTTCGATCATTAGGTTTTACATTTTGTTTCCTCAGAGCGATGCTTGATCTACCGACGAGGTGTCACCCGTTTCTCATTGCGGAGTTGTGTAGGTCTTAAAACAAACTGAATCACTGATTAGAATAATCGGGCTGTGTCGCTGTCAGACGGATGTGTAACTTTCGGCGAGTTCTCCAAGCTGCTAACGTCTGATAAAGGCAAGTAATTAAATAATAGTATAGGTTGTGAGATGAAAGGCCATGGCATGTTTCCCTGCTCTGACTTTCAGGTAATACCTCTGAAGCACCTTTGAAGTAAACGACTGGAACAGACTACTGCGAATTGAAAAAGTTCCTCAATTTCTGTTTCCTCTGGATTACTAGACGTGAGAGTTTTTACGACTTTTGCACCAGCTCCGAGTCTCAGACTGCTAAACTAGCGTACTGCGCAGCCGTCTTTAATCTCCGTCTCTGAAGACATAAAAAGCAAGGGGGTTCTCCTTCAGCTTATCTGCAAATCTCGGGTTTTTTGCCCTCGCAGACACATTGCTCCATTACTTGGAACAGACGTCTATTAATACCTTTACCTTTACTTACTTTTCTGTACTGTTTCGCAAGAAAAAAAGAAGAAGAAAAGGCTGACGTTTTGGGAACATTGATGAGGGTTGTGCGCTACAATCAAGGTTCTTACCAGCAGTCTAATTGTCTTACGATATCAATGAAGCAATCGGGCAGAACTGAATACGTTACAAGTTTTATTTATTAATGGGTTAGAGCTGCACACGAAAAATGCATGTCTTACATACTACACAGTGCTCGGTGCCCCATAATTAATCTTCCAACTAGTAATGACTGCGTTACAGCAAACATTTAACAAAATGTAATTAATCTGTTGAATAAAAGTGAAATCTGGAGAATAGGTTAAAGAAAAACTAGAAACCGCCTCAGTTAAGTGAGTAAAATGTCTCTGATACGCAGTCCCGGAGTAACCGAAAAATTGTAAAATTTGGCTGTTCCTAGGATTTACCGAAGAGTATTCTCATGTGAACTAGAACTATCATTAACTCTCACTAACACAAGCAGGCAAGTTTATAGAATGGCTCTCAAATACTGCAATATGACAGGTTTTGCGACGTAAACAAACATTATTCGGGACGCTATTCTCAAATTTATGCCTTTACAGCTGTCTAAACGCTCTACCAATAAGAATCCAACCTTTATTCATGGAATCTCTGAAGCTAACTTGTCGAACTATTTCCGATGACTGTATTTTACTAGCACTTTGAATGAAATATTGTGTAATCTGCTGTTTGCCGAAAGCTGTCGGATATGCCGAGTTTTCTTACCCTGGCAACCTAAGAACATCTTCCCATAATTGTGATCGTTATTCAATAACGTCGCTGTAGTTTTCCTCTTGAATGTAGTAGTTACCACAAAGACGCGGTAAGAAATTCATAACTTGTCATTGGTGGCTGAATCACTGGTGGTCTACGATGTTGAGAAAATGTGACACACACTGAACGACTAATATTCATTAACTTCACGTAACTGTTGTGCACCCTTTGTTACACCATTATCACTACGTATTGACAAACGTCTAGATTCTCACGCTAGCAGAAAATTATGACATTTGAACAATGGTAAACACATTCAAGTAAGACATACGCATATAATTTTAAAATTAACAAAACTTACTATGTAAGGAAACAGCAGGTTCACCAATATAAAGAAATAAAATCAATTCAAGTTGTGATAGTCACAGAGATACACAATCTATGATGTGTTACATTATAAGAAAATGTTGTTCTATATATATTTATAGTGATATACTCACACCAACTGTTACTAAAGTATGTAATTAAAATACCCTCATATAGTTAGTTCAGCCTGACAGGCTCGCTACGGAAGAAAAGACGTCTTCACTTGCTCTAAAATAAAAGTTATTGTCATCTTCAGCTGTTATCACGTCAGCCAAGCTTCGTTGTCTCATAACACCACAGTTCATAAGGTAGGTAAGATAAGAAAATATCTGAATTGTACATAATCAGTGTGTGTAATAGCGTTATGATTTGGTATTTAGATTTAGACATTTCCTCACAACAGTGTGCGATACTGTAGCGTCATGTCACACAAACTGTATCAATTAGCCCCCATACTGTTTCGACTTGAACCTGAAACTATGTAAGTATGCCCTCAAATAGTATCAAATGGCCAGAAACTATGTCATCATGTCGTGAACTGTACCAACTTGCCCCATAAATGTTTAGAATTTTCCATTTTCCAACCACGACGTATTTCGACATGTGTAGGACAATGCACATCTGAAACTGAATTATTGAAGACATTGGGGCATTTTGTTTCATCTTGATTTGATTTGTTAACGAATAACAGCTTGAGTTACCTTGTGAAGATAACACTAGAAATTACAAGTGAAAGACAAACAGAGGCATAACACCAAAGAAAGGCGTAGTGAAGTGAGAAAAGAACTGATAACTTGTATTTCACTGGGCAAAACCACCATTAAATTTGAGATACATTTCAAGACACTACATCGATTCTGTCCTAACACGCAATCGGATTCTGCTATAAAAATATTTATAGTTACACACAATTGAACATTTTAATTAACAAAGAAAACATTATTTCATGTAAAGTAACTGAGTAAATATTTTATAATGAAGTAATTTTCAAACTTATTACCATCAACCACAACAAATGCAGTGAATAAATATGTAAAATAATGAATACTATATTTATGTAGTCTCTTAAGGGAGTTAATATTTCAGAACGTAATACAGTTGTGCCTTTTTTAGATACAGATACATACGATTTAATATCGACAATTACCTGCAGTTCCTGCAAAATAGACAACATGAAATTGAGTCTGTGCTGGAGAAAGCATCAAACCCATTTCTCAACCGCTATAGAGCTATCCCATAAGGAAAAAGGAAGCAGATAGACCCAGAAGAGGAAAAATAAAACGTTAAAACCAAAGAAGGTAATGAATTTATGAAACGAGAATGTGGAGATATTGGAGACAAAGAGGAAGAATAAGAAGAATAAGGGGATGTTTATGATAATATTGAAGGAAAAGAGGATAATTATGTTGACAAGGATGGTTATAAAGAATAAAAAGGATAAGAAGAAGTGGAGAAGTGGATGTTTGTGATGAGAAATATGACATTCATCACAGAATGCCACAGATACTATGTCCCAAATGAATAGTCAAAGCAATTAATTTCCATGCTAACTTCAAAAGCGGTAGGTAATGGCTCTCATGATAATGAAAGAATATTAGTGGGAGAGTAGCTTCGATGAGCATCAGTTATTGCTTGTAGGTTCCAGTGTCTATGGAAAATAAAGTAAAGGTCTCAACTGCAGACTTGTAAGTTGCCTATGAGAACGTTAAGTCCCACTTCGAGAAATGAACTGTTTAGACGATTAGTAATGATCTTACGCTGTTTTTCCAGATAATTGTTAAGTTGTTGAACGAATGAAGACTGGATAAGATGTTGATACTGGAGGAAATATTTTTCAACATCTCCATTTTCAACATCTCCACACTTCTAGATGATTTTCTTGGACAAACACCATTTGATGTATGAGCAAAAAGTGATAATTAGTATTAGGCATTCTGATAATATCGCTATGATAAAAGCACTCCAAGCATGGGAATATATATGGACTATTGTTGAACTAAATGAAACTGCTTTTTGAAAGTACAAGAAGTTGTCAGTGCTAACGTCATGAGCATAACAGTGTTTCATTTGCTAATGCTCCTCAAAAGTGCAATTTAAGTTATATCAGAAATTGTACGTACGTGGTTTTTGCAATGCTGTAAAAACTTTTTTACAAATTTTAAAGAATTTCCTACATGCTATTAAGCACAGTACATAGAACAAAATATGGTCATCTACTAACCTATTATTTATTTCGGTAGGTCTCATAAGTGAGCCAAATATATTTTAATAAGTAATGCAGAAAATTTGTATGTCAAAATATTTAATTTAAAGTTCTACTATGTTTTCAAAATGTGCTACAACAATCAGAGTTTGTCATCTTAACACATTACATCAGGCGAGTCAGAGAATCTTTAGAGCATTAAAGTATGACAGTGGTGCTGTGTATATTTGTGCTGGACAAGTTACATTTTGTTTTGGTGCAAGATTTGAATTTACATTCATGATCCAATATCTGTAAGTATTTTTGTGTGTCATGATAAGCAACCCTTGGGTGTTTTATACTCATTATCATGACTTATTGTGATAAACAATTGTACTTCGATAGCAAAGATTTTGATTTCAAGATACTGATTTTTAATCTCTCTTGTTGCACTATTGCCTTAACCCATTTATCTCTGTCTTGATACAGTACCATCTTTTGTCCTCTTGTGATAAATGTAAATGTAGTATAAGCTCTACTAGTTATTAGGACGATGTGCAGCATCTACCATCATCCTCAAATTGTGTTTGCTCATTTCGTTGTCTTTCGGCTATGAAGTGTACGTGCATGTTTTAGATAATATATTTTGGTTAGATTTTGGTGTAATTTACTAAGTGATTACCTGCAACAGAGCTATAGAGAGCTTTGACACTATAGTCCCGAGTTTTGGCACCATAGTCCCGCTTGTTAAATACTGAAGCCTTCCTCGAATGTTGTCAACAATAAACTCGACTAGTGCCAATCATTTGTAATATAAAGTAGCAGCTGCAATAAAGTATCATCGGTTATACACTACTAGCCACTAAAATTGCTACACCAAGGGGAAATGTAGATGATAAACGGGTATACTTGGAGAAAAATATTATACTAGAACTTACATGTAGATCCTGAGAGATCAGTACCCAGAACAACCACCTC
The DNA here is from genome assembly GCF_021461385.2 of Schistocerca piceifrons. Taxonomy (NCBI): domain Eukaryota; kingdom Metazoa; phylum Arthropoda; class Insecta; order Orthoptera; family Acrididae; genus Schistocerca; species Schistocerca piceifrons. Next base: position 159,296,491 of record NC_060139.1, on the reverse strand, counting down.
TGGCCGTAATAACGGCCTTGACACGCCTGGGCATTGAGTCAAACACAGCTTGGATGCTGTGTACAGGTACAGCTGCCCATGCAGGTTCAACACGATACCACAGTTCATCAAGAGTAGTGACTGGCGTATTGTGACGAGCCAGTTGCTTGGTGACAGATCTGGAGAATGTGCTGGCCAGGGCAGCAGTTGAAAAATTTCTGTATCCAGAAATGCCCGTAGAGGACCTGCAACATGCGGTCGTGCATTATCCTGCTGACATGAAGGGTTTCGCAGGGATCGAATGAAGGGTAGAGCGACGGGTCGTAACACACCTGAAATGTAACGTACACTGTTCAAAGTGTCGTCAATGCGAACAAGAGGTGACCGAGACGTGTAACCAATGGCACCCCATACCATACAGTGTGATACGCCAGTATGGAGATGACGAATACACATTTCCAATGTGCGTTCACCGCGATGTCGTCAAACACGGATGCGACCATCATGATCCGGTAAACAGAACCTGGATTCATCTGAAAAAATGACGTTTTGCCATTCGTGCACCCAGGTTCGTCGTTGAGTACACCATCGCAGGCGCTCCTGTCTGTGATGCAGCGTCAAGGGTAACCGCAGCTGATACTCCATGCTGCTGTAAACGTCGTCGAACTGTTCGTGCAGATGGTTCTTGTCTTGCAAACGTCCCCATCTGTTGACTCAGGGTTCGAGACTTGGCTGCACGATCCGTTACAGTCATGTGGATAAAATGCCTGTCACCTCGACTGCTAGTGATACGAGGCCGTTGGGATGCAGCACGGCATTCCGTATTACCCTCCTGAACCCACCGATTTCATATTCTTCTAACAGTCTGTGGATCTCGACCAACGCGAGCAGCAATGTCGCGATACGAGAAACCGCTATCACGATAGGCTACAATACGACCTTTATCAAAGTCGGAAACGTGATGGTACACATTTCTCCCCCTTACACGAGCCATCAGAACAACGTTTCACCAGTCATCGCTGGTCAACTGCTGTTTGTCTATGAGAAATCGGTTTGAAACTTTCCTCATGTCAGCACGTTGTAGGTCTCGCCACCGGTGTCAACCTTGTGTGAATGCTCTGAAAAGCTAATGATTTGCATATCACAGCATCTTCCTCCTGTCGGTTAAATTTTACGTTTGTGGCTCGTCATCTTCGTGGTGTAGCAATTTTAATGGCCAGTAGTGTATTTGTTAGTGATATTTGGGAAGAATTATTGTTTCCTCTATTTCATGTATGACAAGAAATTACCCAAACTGTACGTAATCACCAGGTGAAATGGTATAATATTTCAGACGCTATATTCTCGTATTCTCATTCCAAAGCAGAAGAAATCAAATTTCCATAACGATTTCGTATTTAATTTGTTCTACCCATTGTTAACGTATGACGAAACGATATTTTTGAGAGAGTAGTCCCTTGTTTCCTTTGCCATTGTTGAGTGTTCGAAACCAGTATTGCGTTTCCAAGGATCACTTATATGGTGGGCACTTAATATCTGACATTCGTTGCTCCACCATAACAAGGCTCTTAAGATTCACACTGACAGTCCGCAGCTCGTTATCGTGCGGTAGCGTTCTCGCTTCCCGCGTCCAGGTTCCCGGGTTCGATTCCCGGCGGGGTCAGGGATTTTCTCTGCCTCGTGATAACTGGGTGTTGTGTGATGTCCTTAGGTTAGTTAGGTTTAAGTAGTTCTAAGTTCTAGGGGACTGATGACCATAGATGTTAAGTCCCATAGTGCTCAGAGCCATTTGAACCATTTCACACTGACACAGACATATTAAAATCTTAACATAACAAGTCGTTGGTAGAAAATCATAGTGCCTGTCATTATCTTAAGACACGTTATATTTTCTGTGTGGATTTCCTGTATAGCTAATGTAGTAAGAAACAAAAGTTAAGGCTAAACTTCACGTTTGCAACAAAGTCACTAGAACCGGGATCCGCTAATAAAACGCAAGGATGTCGATTCAGATGATCAGCGATGGCGACCAACTCACTGGATGAGATCTTGAGAGTGACATCACTGAAATGTTGATCGCACATGAATTTAAATGCATCCTAACTGAGCTTCCAGTACATCTGAATCCTCATACCACTGAATTTTTTCAAATATTTTTACGACTAATTAAAAACTTGACGTGTTTAATTTAAACAAGGCCGTCAGTAACAAATGGGGCCTTATGTTAGTAAATATCCTCCTTGCTACTGCAGTCAACCATTTTTAAGTTGCCTTACTGAATCACTCTTTTACCTAAAAGGAAACGAAAGAGAATTGGCAACGAATACACACACACACACACAACATGACATTGTCTTTTACTCTCCACAATTACATGTTTATATGCGCTGAATGCGGTGAGTTTCAGCAACTAGGATTTGGCCGATAATTGAGGCAACAATGTACGCACCTCAGATTTGCCGAAACACAAAACGGAAAAATCATACTCGACACCATACAGAAGATATTGAGTGCACAGCCGACGTCAAAAAGCGATCTAAAGTGCGTGCGTCGCCGTGCATTTACTGAAACATTGTGATATAATGAAGAAATGAGTGTGCGAATGTATGTATGGATGTTGAAACGAGCTTAAGTCTACGCATGACGATCTTGGAGGACATTTCCTTATTTACATTTGAAAGACGTTGGATAGCGTACGACGCAAAGGCTCGGCAGATAACCCGAGAAGACGTCACTATAGAAGATCGCCGAGAAAGCCTGCATTCCAACATGCTTTAATACTAAGTTGCAAGTCTAATAACAACTGACTAAAGAAAAATTTATTTCGGGTGGTATGATTACAAACTAACAATTTCCGGATTTTTTCCTTGGCTTGTTCTGTAGAACCTTGCTTGTTGCCAAATTTCGTGAGTCTAGGTCAACGGGAAATACCCTGTAAGTTAGGATGAGCGTGTTTGCTAGTATGAAAAAATGTAACATATTTGACCATATCTTTTGATTGCATTCACTTAGAAGCTCAAATTTTGTTCAACGCCAAAAGATTGTAGACACTTTTTCTGTCATCACTCTTCTGACTGGTTTAATGCGACCCGTCATGAATTCCTCTCCTGTGTCAACCTTCTCATCTCAGAGTAGCAATTGCAACCTAATCCTTCAGTTAGTTGCTGGATGTGTTCCAGTCTCTATATTCCTCTAGAATTTTTACCCTCTACAGCTCTATCTAGTACAGCTGAAATTATTACCTTATTTCTTAATAGCTGTCCTGTCATCCTGTCCCTTCTTCTTGTCAGTGTTTTCCATATATTCCTTTTCTGCAATGAACCTCTACATTCATTACCTTATCAGTCAACATAATTATCAACATTCTCCTGCAACACCACATCTCACATGCTTCCATTCTCTTCTGTTCCGATTTTCCTACTGTCCATGTCTCACTACCATTCGATGCTGTGCTCCAAACGTACATTTTCAAAAATTTCTACCTCAAATTGCCTACGTTTCATGCAAGTAACTTCTCTTGGCTAGGAATGCCCTTCTTTCCAATGCTAGTGTGCTTTATGTGTCCACCTTGCTCCGTCCGTCATGGGTTATTTTGCTGATAGGTAGAAGAATATCTTAACTTCATCTACTTTGTGGTCACATGTCGTTCGCTGATCTCCTTTATGCTACGTCTCATAAATTCCATATTTCTTCGACTTACTCTCAGTCCATATACGGTACTCATTAGACTATTCATTCCATCTTACAGATCCTGTAACTCTTATTCACTTTCACGAAGACAGCAACTTCATCTGCGAATGTTTCCATTGATCTTCTTTCACCACAGTCTGCTTTTTGTGTCCACGTTACTCCGTCCGTCATGGGTTATTTTGCTGATAAGTAGAGGAATGTCTTACCTTCATCAACTTCGTGGTCACATGTCGTTCGCTGATCTCATTTATGCCACGTCTCATAACTTTCATATTTCTTCGACTTACTCTCAGTCCATATACGGTACTCATGAAACTATTCATTCCATCTAACAGATCCTGTAACTGTTATTCACTTTCACGAAGACAGCAACTTCATCTGCGAATGTTTCCATTGATCTTCTTTCACCACTTTTGATCTTTTTTTTTTATTTCCGACATTGCTTCTTCGAAATGTAGATTGATCATTACGGGCGAAAGACTTCATCCCTGTAATACAAGAGTGCATATTTATATCTGCTGACATGTGGTGACTCATTATGGCTTGTAGCACCTGTCTTACACCTTTTTCAGTTCGAGTATTTAGTTCGTGGTCTTCTACTCTTATTGGTCCCTCTTGGCTGTTATACATATCGAATACCATCCGTCTTTCCATACAGCTTACCTCATTGTTTATCAGAGTTTCGAATATATTGCAACATTTTACATTGTCGAACTGTTTTTCCAAGTTTAAAGATCCTATGAGAGTGTCCAGCTGATCTATTTCTTGTCTTGCTTCTGTTATCAGCCGCAACGTCAGAACTGCCCCTCTAGTGCCTTCACCTTACCTAGAGCCAACCTAATCGTCATCTGAAAGACCCTTATTTCCTTTTCCCAAGTTCTGGCTATTATTCTTGTTCGTAACTTGGATGCATGAGCTGTCAAGCTCTTGCTCTTGTCGGCTCTTCCAGGTTTCAGAAATATGTGGCTCATGTTTTTCCGAAAGTCTAAGGGTTGTGTTCTTGTATCACCTTCTACACATCAACGTGAGCAATCGATTTATTGCCACATCCCCAGTGATCTTAGAGCTTAGTGTGTGACAATAATGTCAGTTTGATACATATACCGGGTTCATAAGGAACAAGGCGTCGTAACATATGGACGAACAGATAGTCGGATAAAAAATGACCAAATTCTTTTCATCTGAGATAATAACACATTAATCGTTTTCGAATTATTTCCTTTGTTTGTACCGTGAAACCTTGCTTCTTTCCAGATTTCGTGACTCTAGCCCAACGAGAAATACCGTACAAGTATTGATCAATGGGTTTACGAGTATATAAATATGTGTCCTAAATTACCGTATGTTTTGATTAGTTTGACTTAGAAGCTTACATTTATTATACCGCGAAGGGAATATAGACCTTAGTATTTTACACGAATTTTCACTTGATACGTGTATCTGTTGGCGAGAGAAAGCCCTTTAAACACTCGGACAAAAACCAGTCGGAAAGACAGAGAAACTGGTTGACATCGATGTGATCGTATAAGGGTTCCATTTTTACCGACTGGAGTATGGAACTCTAAGAATATTCACAGTGTACAGGGAGGATATTCGTGCATCTTTCTTCTGAGGAATTCAGCATCTACAAGTATTGTGCAACTATAGAAATGAAAATATAGCGTAAAATATCATACATTTTACGGTAGAAGAATGAAAGCTTTGCTTGGCAGAAAGTTTTTCGTGGAGGTTAGGTAATGAGAAAACTTGACAGTCGTTGCCACTCTCCTCTTTCCAATTGTTGACATGTCTAAAGAAATTTGAGAAACCTTTTAAATTGTTTTATAAGTTTGTGGTAGTGTTTTGAGACTCCCGGTATGGTGCTAATGACTGGACTATTTACACAAACTGTGGAGAATATGTATTGTCCTAAAGGACTTGCATGTCGATAAATAAACAGATGTTTGAAGAATAAAATGTTTGACAGGTCTATTGGACATTCAAAATGTCCTCGCCGCTGCATATATTCCATAAAACCAAATTTCCTGTATAAGTTATTGGAGTTACGCTTTACAACAATACATAAACCAAAAATCATTTTTATCGCCGATTTTTGATACCATGTGCATCGAGAGCTCGTCAAAGTACGAATGGTTACTGTTGACACAACTGATCTTACCTTTCTACCTGGGTACTAATTCTAATAAAGTGCTTTCTCGTAAAAGAATAATTCTTACCAAACAGAAAATGACCTACCTTGAGGACACTGGACAGGCTTTCCCTTTTTTTATCTAGTTTATTACTTAAAATTTCAAGAATGATTAGAACATTTGACAACGACATGGATAACACTACAGCATTAGGCCAGAATAATACGGAAAATAATCCGTTTTTGCATGTGCAACCTATCCTATGAATTTTGGTGTGCTAGCAAATTAAAAAAAATTGTAACGAAATTGACATGAGTCGTAGTTGAAATTCTGTCTAAAAGATTCACCAATAGTTTCTCTAATACAGTCCTGTGAATTATTTGAAAGATTTATAGCGGCGGAAGTAAGTTCCGAGAAATTACATTTTCAAATTCTGTTCCATAATTGACTGTACAGTGTATGTGGTCACGAAGTAAAATTTTTGTTACACCTAGCCCTCGCTTGCTACCGGCAAGTATGATCCGTGACTTTAATGAAAGTACTTACCCTGGAAGTTAGACCGGTTTAGCCCCTAGAAACAAAATAAAAGCGTATACGATTAGCATTTCTTGCAAGTGTACATCCATGTACGGCAATAGTTACGCAAATTGCCTATAAGCCTAATCTGTAGTAATGTAATGAAATTGTTCCTTTCTTAAAAGAATAGAAAAATAATCTCATTCATTGAATATAAATAGTTATAATTAATCTAATGAGTCATATACACTTGTTGTTGTCAAGTTAGGGAGCGGTCTAGATGAATGCAGAAACAAAGTACAGCATCAAACAGCCAAGATAGCTATTGTACAGCATTTATTGTAAAGACCGATTTCATCAAAGTACGTTGCCATTACGAGAGCTTCTGCAGTACATTTCAGTGAATCTTGACCAAATGCATCTTATATCGTATCGAACGATGCAACATAAGATGTATTTGGTAAAGGTTCAGTGGAATGTTCTGGAGACCACCTGACGATTGCAACGTACTTTGCTGAAATCGGTATCTACAATAAATGCTGTACAATAGCGAGCTTGAGGATTTGAAGTTGTAACTCCGTTTACACATTAATCTAATATGTGATACCTTCAGGCCGCGAGAAGGTATTTGTAGACGCGCGATGAAAAAAAAAAAAAAAAGATCGTTTAATCCTCTGGGGATACACTGCATAGCATAATGTCTGGTAAAAGCCTCTTATTCACAACCGGTTTTATCTTTCCTTAGCACAGTGCATAAAAACGAGGATCCAAGGTTCACAAATCTTTCTGAATGAGCTTGTTACTATGCAAATACTTACTTTCCTGATAAACTTTCCTTACGGTTAGCTTCCACGCTTTCCTCGGCTACTCAGAAGTTATGAGCCTATTGCTCAAGGCCATACCCTCGTGACTGTAAAAGTTATCCACCCTGCGGCTCATCGCTGGAGTTACTAGGAGTAGAAGTTTGTTACATCTCGTACACTCGCGACATGCTAATTGCGAGAACTCATTCCGGCTAAACACTTTATCACTCAGAATAACTGCGAGTAAATTTTGTGTTACGTTATTTAGTTTTTGTCGGCATTTGTTTCTGTTAAGGAATTGTTCGTGGGAGTCACATTGGTTAATGTCTTGTAGACGGGCACCTCTGACAGCAGTTGCTTATGAGGGACCCAGTTTTCCACAAGAGTACGCTGAAACGAAAAGAAATAGCCGCCGACAAAAAGCTTTTTACTGAACGTCATCCATCCCTTTTTATTACATTTAGTAATCTTTTCTTCGTTTTACCAGTCATTTAGGCTGCATTTGTATGTATACGTGTATTTATTTCCCTTTGATGAGATTTTATTCCTCAGCAACATAAGAAGCTAAATATAATAATAATTTATTCAAAAGATGATTATTCGAGAAGCAATCACAAAATGTGATAATGTGCAATGAATATAGCCATGAGTTGCAGTTTATCGTGCTATATGGGACGTCTAAGCTGATTGGACTGAATGTATCTTGACTGATCGCAATCAAGTCACCATATTTGTCTGGTACTTGATATGTAGTGTTAAACGTGATTCTTTTTTTTAAAGACAACCACAAATATCGAGTGCCGTCGACGATTCATGTTGGTGAAGAAGCATTTTAAACGAGTTCGAATTGTTGTGTGAGACGAAGAACTTATGTTGCTTGGATTGTCCGAATATCTCTAAACGTTCGTTTTTAACTTTTCGCAGTGATGTAGGTTGGACCATTCGCGTTTATATGATTTTGTGGAAAGGTAGTAACTTTTCAGAGTAATTACGTGGAAGTATCAGTAATCGTTGTAATCTCGTCTATTGCCGTTGTCCAAAATATGATCGATAGTATTTGAGCTAGATACTGAAGACTATCGATGGAGCGTTAATCTCAGTTTTAATAACTTCACTAGAAATAAAATCTTCCCATGACATATTTAGTCAGAGCAGATTCATTCTATATTTAATATACACTTCTCACCAGATTGATGTGTATACTGATATCCTTACTTCTGACAAACACCAACTACGCTCTAGTTAATTTAACTCGTCGTAGTATTTCTGGGTCATTGATGTGTGCTGCAGTTTTGATAACTTTCAGTTAAATTAACATCTGTTATAATATTCAAGCAAATATTTTTCCTACAACTATCATACTAAAATAACCTCGTATCTTTTCGCGATTATGAAGGAAATGGTACACATAAATTTGTTCGACAATTTCAAATAAAACACTTGAGCATTATTTACTCATTGTACTCTGTACACACATTTGACATCCTAATGAATTTGCAAATAAGTGAACGATTAAATGGCCTAGAACAGACTCCACAACAGATACGACTACACAAGAATATAAAACAAGACTCATTATTATTTTACAATCATACAGCGTTTTCAGTATCTATTAATTTGTCATAATGGCATATCACTATGGTCGCAGGAGATCTTGCGTGGCTTCGGCTTCTTCTTGAGGTTGATGACTGTCGACCTACTGTGATATGTTCATGTGATCCTAACTCTGCACGGAGTTCATCCTTCTACTCTCCCATTGGCGTAAATGAAACAAAACTACACTTTAAAGAAACAGTATTAATACAATCATAAAGCAATAAGTATTATAATACACTATTTTATATATCTGAATGCAGATAAACCCATCATGATGATGTTTCTGCCCTGTATCACTACAGGATTTAGTGTAGTTGCTTTTGGTAAAGAGCGAGTTCTTCGTACAAGAAAGGTTTTGGTTAGAGAAAATACAGCCATTAGTTTTCTCGACGCTATGTAACTCTACTGCATTACTTAATGATGATCACATGCTCTTGGATAACATACTCCCGAGGTAAGAAAGTCCCGTAAAGTCTCCGGGTGGGGACTTCTCAGGAGGACGTCATCAACAGGAAAACTAAAACTCTGCATTCTATGGGTCGGAGTGTGACGTGTTGGATTCCTTAATCGGGTTGTAGGTTAGAGACTCTAACAATTGAAATGAATATGTAGAAATTAGACATACAGGGAGTTACTGAAATGCGGAGGTAAAAGGAACAGGTTTTGTGGACAGATGAGTACAGATTTATCAACCTAAATTCATATTCAGGTAAAACAAAAGTAGGCTTAACAATGAAAACGAAAATAAGAATGTGGGGAGGCTACGATGTGCAGCATAGTGAACGCATTATCGTTACCTAGACCAACATGAAGCCAACAACCAACACAGTATTACAAATTGACAATAATGTCAGTTATATCCACAGATGACGAACAGATCGAAAATATCTGTGATGAGATAAAAGAAATTATTCGGAGCGTTAAAGGAGGTGATAATTTAATTGTGATGGATTGTTGGAACTTAATGGCAAGAGAAGGGAGAAGAAGAGCTAAGACTAGGGGAAAGGAACGAAAGAAGTCTCCTGGTAAAATTTGACAGAGGACACAGTTTAATCTTGGCTAGCACGAGCTTTAAGACTCATGGAAGAAAGCTGCACACATGGAAGAGACCTGGAGGCAATGGATGGTTTCAGATTGATTATATAATGGTGACAAAGAAATTTAGAAAGCAGGTTTTAAAACTATAAGACATCTGAGCCGTGTCGCCTTGTTTTCTGGGCTGTTATATCTTTGCTTACTGGTACAATCCGTTTTCTGTTACGCCACCAGATGTCACGTCGTCCTACTTGTATATGGCTCTTTTATTAGATGGAGTTGGAGGCAGTTTGTTGACAGACTGTGGGGCCATGAGAGAGAGGAAGGTGCGACGAACGGTGAGCGTGCCATTACCGGATCTGATCGGCGGTCGCTCGTCCAGATGGACAGCCATGTGTAAAAGGAGGTATTCACGTGGAGTATTCGGATCTACGCTGTTGCGCCCAATTGACTGTACGGATTTGGAAGGGACTGTCTGTTGATGTGGGCGTCGTGATGACGTCGTTTTTCTCTAGTAACCGCCCGCCCTATCTTATTTTTGGGTAAGGCACTTCGGTTTAGAGACTTTGGCACATGTGCTCCGGTGTTGAAATTACTCCCGTTAATCTGATTTGTCCGCTGTTCTCCGTCAATCCATACTACTAAGTTTGCCCCCCACCCCCTCACTCTCCGTGTGAACTCATTTTATGGGTGATTCATCTGAGTGTATTTCCTTTTTATTCCAATTTGTTCAGCGTTTCGTTGACCTTTATCATTATTGCTTGGGGTGTGAAATTAACTTGTTGTAATATGTGCTAGGACATGGCATATATTAGTGACCACTGTAGTCGAATATTAGCGCTACTTCTTAAGTTTCCTTAAGTAATGTTTTGGGGGATCTTGTTAACAGTTGACTGATTAATGAAATCAGTGATGTTTGGTCACTGGTGTTACACGATTAAGCGATAACTCAAATATGTTTCAATTACGCAGTCAGCTTGACACGTAGATTTTGATGGGTACTGTTGTGTCTGGCTTTGAGAATTTACTTATTTTGATGCTCAGTCTAGTATGAATTATATACCTGTCTGTTTGCCCTCGGCTTTCGGAGTTGTGCGTAGCGTTGCAGCCGTTGGTCCCGGCGCCTTATGCACTACCCGCCGGTTCACCGGGCGTGTCTAGTCCACGTCGGCTATGTATTTGTGTGAGGCGTGGTGGACATAAGCTTAAATCAAAGTGTTTGCTACCCTAAGCTATCATAGGCAAGTCTTGCCTATACCAACCCTGCCTTGTCATTGCTGTCTTAAATTTTGCTTTGATTTGAAGATCTTTCAAACTTTTAATAGTGGATTGCTGAACCTGCAAACTTTAAAATCGTTGTTACCATTCTTTTTCTAAATTACTAGTGTCCAAAGAGTGCTCCAAATATTTTTACCATAATCCTGAACATGTAACTTTTAAAATGTTGTTCCCCTCCCCATTTGAAAAGCTGCTTATGCCAAAGAGACTCTACAGATTGGTAAAATCCTGAACATGTATATTTAAAAAAAAATTCCCATCCAGTTTCAGAAAGCGCTAATGCCTAAGGGGCTTCTGACTGACAAACGCTGAACATGCTGAACACTTAGAATTGCGAATGTTGTTACTTTCCGGTTTGAAAAGTTCTTAAAGTCAAAGCGCTCCTCCAGTTTGGTGTATGCTGAAGCTACAAATCCAAGGAAAAATTGATTTTCTCATTGTTTCTACATCAATAGCTCCATATGTGACCCGAAGTTATTTTTAATCGTCACCATGTACTTGTAATTTTTTTCTAAATAAAGGCCACCTTCCTCGTTTGAAGTTTACTGTGTAATGAGCGGAGCGGTTCTCAAATTGTTATGGTAGTGCTCTTTCTGCAATTATAGGGAAGCCACATTTGCTGATTGAAAGTTTACGGGTGCATAAAGGGATCTGTAGTTGTATTTTTACGAATTTTGAACTTGTTATTTTAAAGAGGCATTATTTTTCGTGTAAGTAAGATGCAGCTTCTAAAAGGGGTATTTAACCGCCTTGTGTAACTTGCGTTAACTTCCCGTAAGTTTCCTGTTCTGTCAGGGCGATTTGATTATAAGTTTTGTATATGTGGTTTGTCGCCCTGAAATCATCTCAAGCAGTTAATACTGACTTGTATGTTATTGATGTTTTAATTATATCCTGTTAAATTAAGGAGTACCAACTATAGTGAAGCAACAAGTGGCTTACCGTAAACTCAGCCCGCACCTTCCTTCCACTCGTTAAGTTATTTTCGTACCCTGGGGCGTTCATTGAGATCTCAATAACTCCAAGGGCAGATTACGGGTTATCTGAGCAGTCAACATCTTATATTCAGTTTTAGGACGGGGTTGTGAAGCATAAACGGATAAGTTTCAAGAACATCGTTCAACATGCTTCTGACAAGTAAGTTTCGAGGAAGGATTTAATGGACTGGAAGGACTCAGCATGGTTTAATAGTCGTGTTACAAAGTTGCTACCGAAGCAAAGACAGTTTCATCAAAGATTTAAGCGAAGTCAGAACATAGTTGACAAATTATTACTGAACAAAGCGAAAATGAATGTAAGGGGAATAGTGAGAGAAGCGTTAAATTTGATTTTGGCCAACCTACCTGATTAAAAATCACACGATGTTTTGGTTCAAAATGGTTCAAATGGCTCTAAGCACTATGGGACTTAACATCTGAGGTCATCAGACCCCTAGACTTAGAATTACTTAATCCTAACTAACCTAAGGACATAACACACATCCATGGCCGAAGCAGGATTCGGAACTACGACAATAGCAGTAGCGCGGTTCTGGACTTAAGCGCCTAGAAACACTCGGCCATAGCGGCCGGCGATGTTTTGGTTTTACGTAAAAAAAATAAGCGGGTCGTAATCATCTATTCAGTCGGTCAGTGACCATATGACGCTGAAACGGAAGACGAAGGCCGAAATACTGAATTCTATCTTCCGAAGTTATTTCAGTGAAGAAGACTGTAATAGGTTCAACCTTTCAGTTCTCCCATGAGTGCCAGAACGGCAAATAACGAGATGAATAATCGTGGAACAGAAAAAAAACTGACAGTAGTTAGTGGAAAGGAATGTAGACCAGATTAGATTATGAGAAAGAACTTGCTCGCACTCTAGCAGTATTTAGTCATAGGTCACTGGAACAACGAGGCATACATAGCGACTGCAAAGAGAACGATCTCGGGACAGATGTACAAAATCATAAGTCTATGTTACTGAGGATAATCTTCTGTAGAGAAATGGAGTAAATCTTATGTTCACAAGTGGGGTGACGTTCTTGGAGAACCAACATTTGCTCCGTAGAAAACGACATTCGAGAGGCGTTCAATAAGTGGCGGAACACATTTTTTTCGGAAAGCAGGCTGGCTTTACTCAGGATCCCAACACACCATATGATGCCCCACTATTTTGGCTTCAAAACACTTTTTATCCAACATATTATCCATTCAAATGGAATGGACTTGCGCACCATTAATGGTAGGGCCTGTGTCCCCGCATGGTACCACTCTACTGGTCGACATCAGAGCCAATCTCCTACTGCATCAATAACCTCCCCATCACCCCGTATTGCTTCCTGCAGAGTGCATCCTTCATTTGTCCAAGCAGAGGTAAGACGGACGGCACGAGATCCGGGCTGTGTTGTAAATGAGGAAGAACTGTCCAATGAAATTTTGTGAAGACCTCTCTGCTGAGCAGAGGTATGTGAAGACTTGCGTCGTCATGGAGAAGGTTGTTTGCATTTTTGTGGCGATGAATACGCTGAAGTCTTTTCTCTAATTTCCTGAGTGTAGCACAGTACTCTTCAAAGGTGATCGTTACACCATGAAGGATAACATCAAACAGAATAATACCGTCAGATTCCCAGAAGACTGTCGCCATGACTTCATCGGGTAAGGGTGCAGCTTCAAATGTTTTCTTCGGAGGAGAGGAGGTGTGGCACCTCTCCATCGATTGTCGTTATGTTTCCGCTTCGAAGTGACGAACCCATGTTTCATCGCCTGTGACCATATTCGACAAAAAATCGTGATCAGCCTTGTAACGCGCAATCAGTTCCTCACAAATGGTCCATTGTTCTCTATGATCGTTTGTTACGTGGCGAGGAACTGAGCGGGCACACGCCTTTGAGAACCCCTACTGGTGTACGAGTATTTCAGAACTACCAACAGAGACGTCCAGTTAAGCAGTGAGGTGTTTGGTTGTGATCCGTCGATCTCATTACTTAATGAATGCTCCTTGTAGACTCCGGAAAAGAGACAGCTTACTCTCTTTGCCCATGACATCAAGAGAACCGTATGAATCGGTGCTCAGGTTCAAAGCTTGTTCTTCAGGAACACACTTAATGCAGTTTCGCACAGTTGTTTAGTAAAAGAAAAACGAGAGAAATGAGTATCAGCGAGATCAGCTACTTGACGCAGGATATACCTGTAGATGTAACTCAACATATCACTCTGAACACAAATAAAAAATTAAATTCATGAGTGCCGTTGGGATATGTGATAGTAGTGTTTACAGTACATACAAATGATCTAGTGGATAATGTCAGTAGCTCCACGAAGCTGTTTTTTTGCAGAAGATGAGATTGACTGTGTGAAGGTAGCAAGCCAGCAGATTGTTGCTAACTCGAGAATATCTGCAGAGGTTTGATGAATGATTCAAGGAGTGGCAGTTGTCGCTGAACATAAATAAATATAAAAATGTTTTTTGGAAGTCTCTGGTAACATCTCATGGGTCGAAACTGTTAAGGTCACTGGTCCATAAGCTTACAAACTACTTAATGTAACTTAAACTAAGGACAACGCACACACCAATGCCCGAGGGAGGACTGGAACCTCCGACGAGAGGAGCAATAAATATAAAACATAGGGCATACGCAGGAAAAGAAATCCACCACTATACAGCTACAGTCTTGATGAAAATTCACAGGGAACAGTAACACCATAAAATGCCTAGAAGTAACCATCCGGATCCACCTATAGTGAAATCATCACATAAAATAAATAATTGGAAAAGCAGATGCCAGACTGAGACTCATACGATGAATATTAAGAAAATGTACTTCATTCACGAAAGAACTTGCTTAGGAAATACCTATTCGAACGATTTTTGAGTATTGTTCACGAGACTGGTAACCTTATCAGACTGGTTTAATAGAAGAGACAGAGAAGATGCAATGAAAAGCAGCGCGTTTCCTTGTGGGATCGTTTAGTCAGTGAAAGAGAGTTAAGTATCATGGAGAGATTTACTATTGAAATTCCGAGAGATAACGTTCTGGGATTGGTCGGGTAACATCTTATTTCTTATCACATCTCTCTGGTGAAATGATCACACCTATAAAATCCGAGAAATTAGAACGAAGAAGGAAGTTTACCTGCAGTTAATCTTTTAACACGTCATTCGCAGTTCGAATGGGGAAGGGGAGATCTGATATTCTTCTTGCTTGCTAGGCTGAAATGCTAACCATTACACCACCACAGCACTGGGAGATTGGATAGTCGTACCAGACGTACTCTCCGACACACACCGTAAATTATATATTTAGACTCTGACCACAATTTATTGATTAAAAGCTGCTGATTAAAACTGAGGAAATAGCATAAATTTAGGACAAGGCTTGTGACTAGGACACATCGAAAGAACCAGAGGTTAGTGAGAGATTTAGATGGAGCATTAGGCTACGTTGGACTTAAACAGGGGAAATGAATACGATAGAAAATTAATACGTAGCTTTGAGAGACGAAATAATAAAAGCAGCAGAGGGTCACTGTGGTGTCACCGCCAGACACCACACTTGCTAGGTGGTAGTTTAAATCGGCCGCGGTCCATGTAGTACATGTCGGACCCGCGTGTCGCCACTGTGATCGCAGACCTAGCGCCACCACCAAGGCAGGTCTCGTGATACGAGAGTGGACTCGACCCCAGTTGTACGAGAACCAAGCTACCGCCCAGTTGTACGCGAACCTAGCTATCGCCCAGTTGTACGAAGCCTTTCTCTCTCATTAGCCGAGAGACAGAATAGCCATCAGAAGTTAATGGCTACGAACTAGCAAGGAGCCATTTGTATCAGTGCCTATAGCTTACGAGTATTCAAGAGAGATGTATTCCAAGGAATCAATAAAAGATAAGTAAAAAGCATCTACATACTTTTCTTCTTATTCATTCATAAGTTTTTATGTTCCAGACTTCACGCCCGTATGCTTATTGCCGTGCGTGCACTATCGGCTACAGCTTTAGTTTAGCATTCCCTTTCAGCAATCAACATCACGGTGTCGGTCCAGCTACCGACACTACAATTATTGGCGACGAGATAAAGAGTTTGTATTAATTCATTTGCACCATTGGCCGATTTCAAGTGTTCTGATTGCTTACATTTAATTGTGTCATGGCTTCGCCACAATCTCCGGATGTACTGTCCGAATTTTATCGCTTGCAGCATCAGCAGACGCAGGCGTTACTGGATGCCCTTGGACAGCTCGTCCAGGGTCAACGTGCGCTGCACACCGATGCGGCCGCCGCCGCTTCTTCGCTACCGCTGCCACTGAACGCTGTTGCACCTCCCTTTCGACCATACGTGGCAGCCGATGAGACCTGGCAAGAGTGGTCTCGTCAGTTCGCCTTTCACATGGCTGCCTACAGAATTCAAGGTAATGAGCGGCAGCCGTTTTTGCTTTCTTGTGTCGGTGTGTCCACATACCGTGTGATAGTGAAATTGTTTCCCCGCCGCGACGTAGCAACTTTGTCATACGAGGAAATTTTGTCTGCATTAGATGCCTATTTCAAAGCAACAGTTAATGTGGTTGCAAAACGGTATACGTTTTTTCGTACAAAACGTACGGCCGGTCAAACTAATAGGGAGTGGGTAGCAACATTGCAAGGACTTACTAGGGACTGTGCCTTTGAATGTGACTGTGGTCTTTCTTATTCAGATACAATGGTGCGTGATGCAATTGCACAGAACGTTTCTGATGTTCGCATACGGGAGCAAATTTTGAAACTAGTTAATCCCTCCCTTCAACAAGTGATAGACATATTGGATAGACAGGACACACTGGACTGTGCTCAGGAATCTTTTGAAACTTCGCCAGCCGTGTGTAACATTAACCGGCCCGCTGGACGCGCTGCGCGGCCCGGTAACCGGGCCTCGCGCACGGCGACACAGAGACCGCCGCGTGCTAACCCAGGTGTGCCGCGCCATCCCGCTAATGCAGTGAAATCATGCCCGCGGTGTGCTACTAGACATTCGCGTGAACATTGCCCGTCACGCCAAGCTATTTGCTTTTTCTGCAATAAGAAAGGACATGTTCAAAGTGTTTGCCAGAAAAAGCTCAGATCAGACAATCACAATCATTCCAGGCCCTTTGCTTCGCGCCGGAATCGAACCAAGGACACTCAGGCTCGTGGACCTTCGCCTATGGACATTCATGTCGTTAATTCCACTTCGTCCAGTGACACTTTCTCTAACAGTGACTGTGATCGTCCCACAAAACCTGTGCGTCGACGTCGCCGGAAATCACGTCAATTAGCAAGTGATTCTGTACCAGTGTCTGTTCCAATTGCACAAAACAGTCGCTCTTGTCGTCAGCAGGACAATAAACTTTTTGTGGACTTAGACTTTGAAGGCAAAGTGATACCATTCCAGCTCGATACCGGAGCTGCAGTTTCATTGCTCAATCACGACACATACCAACAACTGGGCGCACCTCCGTTGCGTGCCGCAAATGTTAAGCAAACTATCTGGACGATATAGTGATCTCCGGACAGACAGAAGAAGATCATCTTGCGAATTTACGAACATTATTTCAGGTCTTGCGGCAAAATGGTCTTCGCTTGAGGAAGGACAAATGTGTGTATTTTGCTCGTGACTTACCATACCTGGGACATGTCATTAATGCCCAAGGCATACATCCGAGTCCAGAGCACCTCCGTGCCATACAAGACTTGACGTCCCCTAAAAATCTGAAACAGCTACAGAGTGTGTTGGGTAAAATTAATTATTACCATAAATATGTGCGCAATGCCTCTTCCATTTCAGCTCCGCTTCATCGCTTACGCCGTAAAGGTGTTCCGTTCGTCTGGACGACGGAATGTGAACGCGCCTTTCGCCAGTTGAAATCGGCGTTGCTTTCTAATACTTGCCTTACGCCATTCGATCCCCAGAAACCCCTTTTGTTGATGGTAGATGCATCGGATTTCGGGATCGGTGCTGTGCTTGCGCACAAAGTTGGCTCACATGATCGCCCTATTGCCTTTGCGTCCAAATTGCTCTCGTCTGCGCAAAGAAATTATTCACAGATAGAGAAAGAAGCTTTGGCTCTCGTGTTTGGTGTTACTAAGTTCCATGATTTCTTGTATGGTCGTCACTTTACCATCATCACAGACCACAAACCTTTGACATCGCTTTTTCATCCGAACAAGCCTGTACCTCCACGTACAGCGCAGAAATTCATTCGCTGGTCTATTTTCCTCTCGCAGTACCGCTACGATATCTTGTATCGGTCCACTGCTAAGCACGGAAACGCCGATGCGTTGTCCCGTTTGCCTGTTGCTGAGGATAAAGCATTCGATTCTTCCGAACTTGCTTGCATGTTCATTGATTCGGAAACCGATGAAGTGGTCGAATCGTTTCCGATTGATTTTCGTCGTGACGCTACAGCCACAACTGCTGACCCTGTCCTTGCTACTGTTTTACGTTTTGTTGCTACGCAATGGCCTTTGTCAAAGTCTCGGATCGAGGATCCGTTGGTTCGCCGATTTTTTGCTCACAAAGAGAGACTTTTTGTTCGACGTGGTGTTTTGTTGTTGCGTTCTGATAATGATCAGTCCAGAGTCGTGGTCCCACGTTCGTTACAGTCCTCTGTTTTACGGCTTCTTCACCAAGGACATTGGGGTATAGTGCGAACGAAACAACTTGCTCGTCAGCACTGTACTTGGTTCGGAATCGATGCTGCGATTACGAATATGTGTTCTTCGTGCCCGGCGTGTGCCGAACAACAGTCCGCACCGCCGCGGAAAGTTTTTGCGTGGCCAAAAGCCACTTCCCCTTGGCAACGCTTGCACATTGATTTTGCTGGTCCATTCTGGAATGCTCGATGGTTGGTTCTGGTCGACGCCTTCAGTAATTTTCCTTTTGTTGTCCGGATGTCTTCCACGACGTCCTCCGCCACCATCCAAGCGTTGTCTGCTATCTTTTGCATTGAAGGTCTTCCGCAGACTATTGTTTCCGACAATGGCCCACAATTCATGTCCGCAGAATTTCAGTCGTTCTGCCAGGCCAATGGTATTCAACATTTGACATCCGCGCCGTTTTCGCCTCAGTCCAACGGTGCTGCTGAACGATTGGTCCGGACTTTCAAGTCACAGATGTTGAAATTGAAAGAGTCGCATTCTCGGGAGGACGCATTGTTGCTCTTTTTGTCTTCGTATCGCTCTCAGCCCCGCGATGGTCGCTCGCCGGCTGAGTTGCTCCACGGTCGTCCTCATCGCACCTTGATGTCTTTGCTGCATCCGCCGCATCAGGTTCCTGTGCAGCGGCAGACTCCTGCTTTTGCTCCAGGCGACGTTGTATTTTATCGCAACTATCGAGGTTCACGGCGTTGGCTCGCAGGGCGCATTCTTCGCTGCCTCGGCCGCGCGATGTATTTGGTTTTGGGGGCCTCTGGTGAGGTGCGTCGGCATCTCAATCAGCTGCGCCTCTGTCGTCGCTCGGGTTCTGCCGCTCCCCGTCTGCTTTCAGCGACGGTGCCGTCCGGTCAGCGCCCTGGGGACCCATCTACTGGCTCGCCTCATCCCCAGGTGTTACCGACGATGCCTTCCATTTTGCCCCATGGCGACGCGCAGCCGCCGCCGCAGCAGCAGCAGCAGCAGCAGCCGCCGCCGCCGCCGACCGCATTCGACGCTTCGTTGCAGCCGCCAAGCGCCTCCCAGGGTCACGCGCCGCCGATCGCTTCCCGTGACCAGCTGTCCTCCGCCATGGAACGCCCGCCCGCTCCGGACCACATGACGTCATCGCGCGTCGGCTACCCCGACGCCATGGACGTTGACCCTTCAGGACCTCCTGTCTCTTTACGGGCGCATACACCGCATGTTGACGTGCCCCCTGGACTAGTTTTGCAGGCGTTTCCTAGCTCCCCTCGGACCGGATGGCCGGGTGCGGGTGGCACAGCCTCGCCTGTTGTTAGGCTCCCCACCTCATCGCATACGTCAACATGTGGTCCTCCCCACGGCGGGCGGAAGCCTTATTACACGACCGTTCGCCGATTTGCGGGGGAGGAATGTGGTGTCACCGCCAGACACCACACTTGCTAGGTGGTAGTTTAAATCGGCCGCGGTCCATGTAGTACATGTCGGACCCGCGTGTCGCCACTGTGATCGCAGACCTAGCGCCACCACCAAGGCAGGTCTCGTGATACGAGAGTGGACTCGACCCCAGTTGTACGAGAACCAAGCTACCGCCCAGTTGTACGCGAACCTAGCTATCGCCCAGTTGTACGAAGCCTTTCTCTCTCATTAGCCGAGAGACAGAATAGCCATCAGAAGTTAATGGCTACGAACTAGCAAGGAGCCATTTGTATCAGTGCCTATAGCTTACGAGTATTCAAGAGAGATGTATTCCAAGGAATCAATAAAAGATAAGTAAAAAGCATCTACATACTTTTCTTCTTATTCATTCATAAGTTTTTATGTTCCAGACTTCACGCCCGTATGCTTATTGCCGTGCGTGCACTATCGGCTACAGCTTTAGTTTAGCATTCCCTTTCAGCAATCAACATCACGGTGTCGGTCCAGCTACCGACACTACAATTACAAAGGTGGAGAAAAGATGAAACAGAAAACCTTTGGGAATATTACCTTTAGTTAAAGAAAGCAGGAAATGCAGAGAATGCAGAAAATGAGGAAGGAGGGCAAAAATATGACTAGGAGAAAGATGTAGACGAAATTACTTCAGAATTAGGAGATCCTTTTGAGAACAAGCGGTGACAAAACTATTTCATCTGGTGTGTAGGGTATATGAGACAGGCGAAATACCCTCTAACGTTAAGAAGAATGAAACAACTGGAATTCGAGAGAAGGCAGGTACTGAAAAGTGCGAGTACTACAGAACTTGCGGTTTAATAAGACAACGTCGCGAAATATTGACACATATTACTTATACAAGGATGGAGAAACTGGCTGGAGCGGATCTCAGGAAAGATCAGTTTCGGTTCAGAGCACTGGAGCAATACCGTGTTGCGTCCAGACAGAAGACGAAGCTACCAATATAGAGATGGTGTGGCACTGCGTGACGCATTCAAGACGTTGACGGCAACATTGTATCCATTTTTTCATTGATTTGATACTGGCCTTGGCTTTCCCTTAATATGCTTCTAAGGGCCTAGGTCCACTCGGATCTGACTACACATAACTTTGTTGATTATCTTTCTGGCCTGTTGAATATTCCATTTCCACGTGGCAATTTTAGTTTCAGTCTGACAGACAGGATTCATAATCTTCTCTTTCCTCACATGAACGTGGCCCGAACTTGACTTTTTGAAAAGTGCGAGGCTTGTGATGGCACCTTGGCTGGCCTGTAAGCGATAACTCGACGCCAGCTTGGTCAATACGTGCTACCTTCCCCAAATACCCTGTCGTCCTCCCATCACCAAGTCGCGCATGCAGGCTTATCCACGATTCGTGGGAATCTTTTCCCCTTACAATTTGACATTCATATTAAATATTCCCCTGTCATGACAAATGACCGTATGTCTCATCTGTGGAGATAGATTAAAGTGAACCAAGTGTACGTTGTATTATTTGTAGTTTTGGACAATGCTTTTGCGAATTTTGAGTGGGCCACGCTATTTCATACTCCGAAGGTATTGGTTAAATTACAGGAAGCAAAAATGAGAGTGCGGTTTTAAGATTTGAAGGACGTGAAAGGGAAGTAGCAGTTGAGAGTTGGTTGCGGTCCATCCTCGATGCTATTCATCTATACACTGAACAAACATGAACCAAGGAGAGATTTCGGAAGACAATTGTAATAATGGGAGAAGAAAAATTACTTATAGGTTTACCAACGATATTGTAATTCTGTCATACACAGGACGGACTTGGAACGGCAGCTAAAGGTAACTGACGTCATCTTGTAAAGAGATTCGGCTTTGGATGGAGCAGCGAGGAGGTCCGCAGTGCATGGGCAGGCCGCCACCGCTGGCGGTGTGCAGACACTGTCGGCTGTCGGACCGAGGGGCTGAAGCCGACGACTGAACCGAGGATGTCTGAAGTTGAGTGAACCGTGTCCAGTACTGAAACCTCCACTGTTTGAGATATCGCTGTTCTTTCCGTGTTGCTGCTCCCAGGGTCGGTGAGCCCAACCGCAACAAGTGTAGTCTCTCAGGTTGACGGAAGCTATTAGCCGCCTTCTGCTCCTTGATGTTAGTTTGGGTTAGTCAAGTGCAACCAGCGGTATTTTCTTCCTTGTGGCCGCTAACGCCCCAGTTACCTGCCCTGGAGGTTAGCGTACTTTTCTGGCAGTGTACCTTTCCTCATCGTGTTGATGCTATCTGACACGGTGTGCAGTTCGACAGCCTCTTGAATTGTACTAAACCACGGCTCAGTGTCAAATTAAAGTTCAGATTAATTATGTTTTCGTTTGGCTCCATCAGAGGAGGTGTACCAAAGAAGTGTCACCAATCATTCTAATGCAGACCGAAACCGGTTCACATGTCAGTCTAAGAGAACAACGGCCCGCTAATAATCCTCATAGATTATCCTTGTACGTATTCATTGATCTAACCAGCTGTAAGTCTCAGCGTAGCTACGAATAGCAAATAATTTAAATAGTTCTATGACTCCCTTGTGATTTATCTTAAACTAGCCGCATGCATCTTCATATCCTATATTACATTTACTGAGTAATCGGTCTAACGTGGAACTGGAAGTTTACTGTTATAACTATGCCCACCTCCAGATTATTTATGACAGTTACATGGTAACCAGTCGAATCTCACAGTCATGACAGTGAACTTTCAGTTCCACATTCGAGATGTTACTATGTCACTGTAAAAAGTGATCTGAAGGTGGCAGGTGGCCAGAAACCTATCATATGAAAATAAAGGAAAGCTATCTGGAGGATATGAGAGTGTGCTTCCAGATCCGTGTTAGATATGTTACTATGTAACTGTAACAACTGACACGAAGATGGGCATCTGGACCGAATCCAGTAATATGAAAATAACGGAAAGCGATTTGGAGACTCAATTTCGTCACATTTCTTTTGTGTGAATCATTAACACTGCCTACAAGCTGCTCCAACTACTGTTCTACACCAGCCGGATGCCATACGAAACTCTCCCTCTTCCGCCAAACCGAACAAACATCAATTCTCACCATGCGACGTACACCGCGCAACAATTACCTGTGCTCTTGGCTTCTTGTTCTTCTATAGACACTTCTCCCTGGCCTCTGACGTCACAAATCTAAGAATGTGACTCACAGTTACAACGGATATTACTTACATTTTTCATCGTCCATTAATAAGATATGTGGCTTCGCGTGTAAGCTATTGAACCCGAGGTACGTGCTATTAATTTTTGCTCTTAAACTATATAATTTTTAATACAAAGTAAATCTGAGTAAACGACTAGAGATTGTTCTGAAAGAAATTTGTCTCCCCTTTCTCATCCTATATTTGGCGTTTGTTTAAGTCGCTATTGCCGTGGCGCTCTAGACAGCAGGAGCCGATTACATCACGCGCAACAGATACGTCGTGCGGGTTGCCGCTAGCTCAGACGCTACAGTTGAGACGACACGGGACTTCGCATCCACAGAACTCATCGGCCAGGCCAACAGAGGGCATCAACAATGCCGGCCAGGCCACCAGACAGCGTACACGGCGACGATAGAGATCACTGACAAAGCGCAACTCTTCATGCATCCGCCGCGTCAACAGCCTAACAGAGGCCCGCAAATATTCCGCGTGAGGCGGCTATTTAGACTGCCACACGAGCTCATGACAGCAGTTCCATTGCAGCCAGTAACAGGAAGACCTTCACTTACCCTGGGGCAAGGACTCAACCGTCGTCCCGGACAGCACGCCACCTTCACGGCCTTGGTAATCTTTGCTCGGCGACGTGCCAGCTGGAACTTTGTATCATTTGTAGTGTTCTTCTATTGACTGACAAGGTAGGGTGGGAGTAAAAGTTTTCTATCCTTGTCGGACTTACGAATTGTCGTTACTGATTGACTAGTGATACTTCCGCGAGTGAAATACGGAGATAATATTTCGCCAAGTGCAGGTTCTTTCAGTAAACTAAAGTTCGACGTAGACTTGTTTACTAAAACCAAGCTGAGAAAAGATTCCTTGGTTGAAGGTAAAGTTCTGATTATTGCTTTATTTGGTTACTTAAAGTACTGACTATTTCAAGCATTGTGGAACTTAATTATTTTCTGTTTGAACTTGAAACTTTAAACAAATTTTGTTGGCGAGGAATTTTCATTTATTTTTTGTTTGACACCTTTGTTCTGTTCAGATTCACAGGAACTTGTGAAGTCGTGGAACTCTTTTTACCAACAAATTCGTGCGACTGCGACTACTTACCTTTTTCCGTGCATATCTCCCTAGAACGGGACACATGAAATGTGAAGGAGGCGTTAACGGACATTTTCTACGCGTCTCTTTGCAGGGAGTCCTTATTTGTACACATTCCGTCACAGCAACAACTTATGATCCAGTGGACTTACTGCAGCCGGAGATCATTCTTTCACAGAGGATTCGAACACATCAGTAAATATTCAATCCTCCTTGTATGGTAGTAAACATTTCAAATTCTGCTTCAGACTTGTCCCAAAACACGAACTTAGAGGTGATGAGAAGGCTATCATCTAGGCCTGGTTAACGGGGCTCCCAATACCTGTAGCTGTAGAAAAAAACAGTTGGAATTCAGAATTAAAATGCAGCAGACGCCATTTTACAGTATTGTAAAACACCTGCTTTACTCAAGCCGTATGCCTAACGACAACCCAGGAAAAATACCTCTCGATGAAAATCCAAATGGATAACGTTAGTGTTAAACACTAAATCGTTATCACCAAAATTTAAGTTATACGTATTGCCAAAGTAATATGTCTTGCAATGTGATGCTAATAAATGGATAACCGCAATAAATATCTTAATTATTCACAGGTGATAAAAGTAGATTTAGCAGTATTCTATTCCTGCAGAAAGTGCGGCTCATCCCCTTTATACATATACTTTTATATCATATGAATATCAATCCCTCTTTACAAATGAAGCATCACATGTAAGAGTTATGAAAGTGTTTCCTTCATTTTACGTCTCTTTTTGGGTTTTCAGGCATTTACTTTCGATTTTCATGAAAGTAACAATACTGAAACAGTATTCGTCTAGAAAATTACACACAACCTCTGAAAATTCCTGTATATTCTGTGGTGTGATTATTGATTCGTTCTTCCGCCAACGATATAATGACGTCAGAAGCATACCCTGAACGAAATTTTGATGGCTACAAACCCATTTTCTCGCATCTGTGTAAGACTTTGAATTGATAAGTTTGTTAGTTTTCTCTCAGTTAAAGGAAATTATTTTTGGGGCCAGCTAACAATTTACTTAAAACATTCAAGTGAATAAGCTCGCAAATTGTTTATTGCAACACATCAAATGTATAAAGAAACGAATCTGGCAGGAAATAAACGTTTATTTTAATAGAAATAGACTCAGGTTGTGTTAGAAAACGAGTTAACAAAACTACTTTTTTTGAATAATTAAGTTAAATGTTTTCGTATGAACTCAGCTAATTCCGACATCCAGTTTAATTACTTCTCTGTTAAAAATGTACGACAAGGGAAACATTAAAAAAAACTTACGAGAAGAAAGTCTTTCAGATGAAAAGGAAACCGTAGCGGTAAAAGAGTAGCACAGCGAGATGGAAATCCACTACATGTACTGTAAAATAAAGTTTAGGAGTTTAATCTGACGAAAAATTTCAAAATTTCAAGGAGACAAATTTATTTGGTTTTGCAAAATCTGTTTCTTGCCAGGAATTCAAATCTATAAATCAGAACGTGTTTCGGTGCTGATGTCACTGTGAGTGCGTTTCTGCTTTGCGAGTGCGCATCCCGTTTATCACTTAAGCGCAAACCACTGCGGGATTTACCGTCCGCGGTCTCGCAGTAGCCGCCGTCCGTTTCCCACTCTGGTAGGCAGTTTTCAGCACCAGTCATCGCCCGTTACACGCGCCACTGCGCATCCCGCCACCAGAGTGCGGTACAGATAGCTCAGTGGGTTGCACTGTAAACAGCTGCGGCTCGCCACGCTCCGACCGTGTTAATTGTGGCCGGCTTAAAATATCCACGCGACAACAACAGTGGCAGAGAAACAGTATCACATTTTCCTGTCTCTATACAATTCGCAAACACGGTTGACAGACAATCGTATTAGTCATTCAGCTACGACATTATCCGCTAAACGACGCCTGTAGTTATTCACTGAACGTCTGATATGTCTGAAGGTCAGAGCGGTTGTAGGCAGTACTAAGACACAATTAATTACAATTCTGTGATCTACACGAGCGAAAGAACAAATAAAGTCTAACTTGCAGTGAACCTCTATGATTTTTCGTTCAGAAATGTACTTCCGTTTCGACGTAGTCTTCAGTCAGTGCACTTCATACAACCTCTTACCAATGACTAAATAAAAGCTCTGGAACAGCACTCTAGAAAGTTTTGCAAATATCATGCCTGCCAAAAAAATGTTAAGCTCACAGAAGGGGTGGAGGAAACGGAATGAAACTTCAAGTACTGGGAGAGTATGTGATACTATTTCGGTGATTACAGTATCGAGTCAAATTTAGTGAAGACTTGAGAGTTTAATCTAATATATATGACTTAGCACCCATTCTGGCCTAGCCATGTGCTCCGATTCGATTGGACAGGCTGTCACAAAACCGTAGGATCTTCTCCTCATGTAAACTAGTCCTCAACGGCTGTAACTAGTCGTTAACGTCCAGGATACTAGCAGTGGAACGTCGTTGAGGTCCAAGGTGGTATCACAGGTGTTCTACAGGGGATAGAACTGAGGTTTTTGCTGTCGACTAGAGTACCCTTAAGATTAGACGCATAGTTCATAAAGATAACTGCCATGTATAGACGACAATATCATGTTGAGAAATGACACCACGATACTGTCACAAGAGAGGTAACACATGAGGACGTAAGATGTCCGTGACGTACCACTGTAGCCTCAGAGTTGTTTCAGTCACTACCAGATGTGACCTGAAGTCATATCCGATGGGTCCCGTCACCAAGACACCAGGAGTTAAGGAGCTCCAAAAATTCACATGGCTCTGAGCACTACAGTACTTAACTTCTGAGGTCACCAGTCCCCTAGAACTTAGAACTACTTAAACCTAACTAAACTTAGGACATCTCACACATTCATGCCTGAGGCAAGATTCGAACCTGCGACCGTAGCGGTCGCGCGGTTCCAGACTGTAGCGTCTAATACCGCTCGGCCACAACGGCCTGCTAAGCAGCTCCCACTTCCATCGTCGCCGCCATACGCGCCGACGACGATCATCTGGGATAGTGCAGAAACACATATCGGTAGTGTCCGCAATCTGCTGGATCCTCCACCAGATCTTGATCCATACGATGTTCCTAGGCCTGATGCACCCTGGCATTGACCGGCGCCATCCAGGCTGAATTCTCCTAATTCTGAAGTAATTTCGTCTACATCTTTCTCCTAGTCATATTTTTGCACTCCTTCCTCATTTTCTGCATTTTCTGTATTTCCTGCTTTCTTTAACTAAAGGTAATATTCCCAGAGTAAGCGAAGGTTTTCTGTTTCATCTTTTCTCCACCTTTGTGACCCTCTGCTGCTTTTACTATTTCGTCTCTCAAAGCTACGTATTCATATTCCATCGTATTCATTTCCCCTGTTTCAGTCCAACCTAGCCTAATGCTCCATCTGAATCTCTCACTAACCTCTGGTTCTTTCGATGTATCCTAGTCACAAGCCTTGTCCTAAATTTATGCTATTTCCTCAGTTTTAATCAGCAGCTTTTAATCAATAAATTGTGGTCAGAGTCTAAACATATAATTTACGGTGTGTGTCGGAGAGCACGTCTGGTACGACTATCCAAACTCCCAGTGCTGTGGTGGTGTAATGGTTAGCATTTCAGCCTAGCAAGCATGAATAATATCAGATATCCCGTTCCCCATTCGAACTGTGAATGACGTGTTAAAAGATTAACTGCAGGTAAACTTCCTTCTTCGTTCTAATTTCTCGGATTTTATAGATGTGATCATTTCACCAGAGAGATGTGATAAGAAATAAGATGTTACCCGACCAATCCCAGAACGTTATCTCTCGGAATTTCAATAGTAAATCTCTCCATGATACTTAACTCTCTTTCACTGACTAAACGATCCCACGAGGAAACGCGCTGCTTTTCATTGCATCTTCTCTGTCTCTTCTATTAAACCAGTCTGATAAGGGTACCAGTCTCGTGAACAATACTCAAAAATCGTTCGAATAGGTATTTCCTAAGCAAGTTCTTTCGTGGATGAAGTACATTTTCTTAATATTCATCGTATGAGTCTCAGTCTGGCATCTGCTTTTCCAATTATTTATTTTATGTGATGATTTCACTATAGGTGGATCCGGATGGTTACTTCTAGGCATTTTATGGTGTTACTGTTCCCTGTGAATTTTCATCAAGACTGTAGCTGTATAGTGGTGGATTTCTTTTCCTCCGTATGCCCTATGTTTCATATTTATTGCTCCTCTCGTCGGAGGTTCCAGTCCTCCCTCGGGCATTGGTGTGTGCGTTGTCCTTAGTTTAAGTTACATTAAGTAGTTTGTAAGCTTATGGACCAGTGACCTTAACAGTTTCGACCCATGAGATGTTACCAGAGACTTCCAAAAAACATTTTTATATTTATTTATGTTCAGCGACAACTGCCACTCCTTGAATCATTCATCAAACCTCTGCAGATATTCTCGAGTTAGCAACAATCTGCTGGCTTGCTACCTTCACACAGTCAATCTCATCTTCTGCAAAAAAACAGCTTCGTGGAGCTACTGACATTATCCACTAGATCATTTGTATGTACTGTAAACACTACTATCACATATCCCAACGGCACTCATGAATTTAATTTTTTATTTGTGTTCAGAGTGATATGTTGAGTTACATCTACAGGTATATCCTGCGTCAAGTAGCTGATCTCGCTGATACTCATTTCTCTCGTTTTTCTGTTAGTAAACAACTGTGCGAAACTGCATTAAGTGCGTTCCTGAAGAACAAGCTTTGAACCTGAGCACCGATTCATACGATTCTCTTGATCTCATGGGCAAAGAGAGTAAGCTATCTCTTTTCCGGAGGCTACAAGGAGCATTCATTAAGTAATGAGATCGACGGATCACAACCAAACACCTCACTGCTTAACAGGACGTCTCTGTTGGTAGTTCTGAAATACTCGTACACCAGTAGGGGTACTCAAAGGCGTGTGCCCGCTCAGTTCCTCGCCACGTAACAAACGATCATAGAGAACAATGGACCATTTGTGAGGAACTGATTGCGCGTTACAAGGCTGATCACGATTTTTTGTCGAATATCGTCACAGGCGATGAAACATGGGTTCGTCACTTCGAAGCGGAAACATAACGACAATCGATGGAGAGGTGCCACACCTCCTCTTCTCCGATGAAAACATTTGAAGCTGCATCCTTAGCCGATGAAGTCATGGCGACAGTCTTCTGGGAATCTGACGGTATTATTCTGTTTGATGTTATCCTTCATGGTGTAACGATTACAGACAGGCAACTGGACGTCTCTGACGTGTCTCGGATTCGCAGCTCAGGTTGGGTGCATCCAACCTCTGACCTACCGCTGGGTAGTGCTGCCTGGTCGAATGTCCTCCTTCACTGTCGACAGAACGCCTTACGTAGCAACACGCTCGCTAGGCCGCTGATGCAGCGACTCTTTCACACATTCGTGCGGTACCAACATAAGCACCTTCTATTATGCTGACTCGGGCTCCGCCACCAGGAGCCTACGCACATTATCAAACCTAACCAACAGCTACTGAACGAGTACTTGAAAAATAGCTATGAAGTTAATATCGCTGAAATTCTGCTTCGCACCCATCGCTCATGTCAGCATCTAGAATCGTCGTCCTGACGTTTTACTGTGTCGATGACTATTGGACCATTTTGATACTCAGGAGGATGCCTACCGATGAAAACTGCTGCTAGAACCGACTTGGCACTCGCACCACCATTACACAATAGTTTCTCCGAAACCTTTAAGCGACATTAGCATGATGAATTTGACGATTGTTGTTTATACTAATTCTCTCCTCACTTTACACACGTCAACTTGAAATGCTTAGCTGGAATTTTCGGAGGGACTGAAAAGGGAGTGCAGTGGATGAATGAAAAATTAGAAGGAAATTAAAGAGAGATGGTGAGCAGAGGGACTGAATGGGAGTGTAGAATAGTCAGACCGACCTTGGGTTTGACTAAAAACTATAGCGTCAACGTCAATAGTGCACTGGGAATTCCATTGTAAAGCGAAGAGCAGAAAGCGGATAGGTAGGACGCTTGCATCGAAAGCCTGTACTAAAGTGCAGACTTGCATGATGACGTGATATAATAAAAATTGGAGTCTATGCAGAAGGCATGGGATCCAGTATCAGAGCTTAAGAGAGCTCTGGAAAACTTTCGATCAAATAAGCAAAAGGCTAAATAACATTCCTTCGGAATTTCAAAATCCTTGAGAACTGGCGGCAAACATGAATATAAACTTCTGTGTAGAATCTATGAGACTGACGGTATACCATCAGAACTTCGGGAAAATATCATCCAAATAAGGTAGCAATGACAGACGACCGTGAGTAGTATCACATAAACTGCTCAAAAGCTAAGGCATTAGAGTTGCTGACAACAACAACCACATACAGAAGGTCGGAAAAGAAAACTGACGCCCTGTTAGATGGCCCCCACCTTCGCTTTCGAATGGTTCAAATGGCTCTGAGCACTATGGGACTTAAGATCTGAGGTTATCAGTCCCCTAGACTTAGAACTACTTAAACCTAACTGACCTAAGGACATCACTCACATGCATGCCCGAGGCAAGATTCGAACCTGCGACCGCAACAGCAATGCGGTTCCGGACTGAAGCGCCTACAACCGCTCGTCCACAGCGGCCGGCTCGCTTTCGAAAAAGTAAAATCGCCAGAGTGGCCGTTCTAATGTTCCTGTCGATAACAGCAGCAATACCTAAGAAAGCTCAAGTCAAGTTCGGCACTGTAAAATGGTGCAGGTTGTTCGAAATCATCAGAAATATAGGAGTCAGCCATAGGAAAGACGAGTAATATACAATGTATGTAGGAACCAACCGATAACAATAACAATGGGAGACCAACGATAAATCATTGAATTTAATAGGGTGTAAAACAGTGATGCAGTCTCTCAGTTATATTGTTCAATCTATAACAATGAATGTCTACGACAGAAATAAAAGAAAGTTCCAGAGTGGGATTAAAATTCAGTGGGAAGGAATATCAACAACAAATTTCACGTATGACATTTAGGTACTAGATGAGAGTGAAGAACTAAAAAACCCGCGCAGTGCCAAGGTCTAATGGGTACAGAAAGGAGAGTACACCGAGAAAACGCGAAGTAGTAAATAACAGCAGAAATAAGAGAGATAGCGAGAATCTTAACACCAGAGTTAGTGATCAAAAAATTGGCGTAGTGAGGAAATTTTCATAATTTGGAAAGAAATAACACATGACTTACAAAGACATCGGCCTTAGTTTGAGGACAAAAGTTCCGTGAATCTACGTTTGGTGCACGGCCTTTCACGTTAGTAAGTCATGGACTGAAGGAGAACAGGAAAGGAAGACAATCGTAGTTTGACATGTCGTGCTATAGAAATATGTTGAAAATAACGTGGTCTGATAAGGAAAGAGGAAGTTCTCCGCAGAATAGGCGGAGAAAGGAACACTTTGGTACATACTGAGAAAAAGGGACAGGACGTTGTGGCATATAGTAAGACATCGGGAAATAACTTCCATTGTACTAGAGAGTGAGGTAGAGAGTAATAATTGTAGGCGAAGGAAGTAGGTTACAGTACGCTTGTTCGCCCACTGCTTGAATACTGCTCAGCAGTGTGGTATCCGTACTAGATAGGGTTGATAGAAGACATAGAGAAGATCCAACGGAGAGCAGCGCGCTTCGTTACAGGATCATTTAGTAATAGCGAAAGTGTTACGGAGATGATAGGTAAACTCCAGTGGAAGACCCTGCAGGAGAGACGCTCAGTAGCTCGGTACGGACTTTTGTTGAAGTTTCGAGAGCATACCTTGACTGAGGAGTCAAGCAGTATATTGCTCCCTCCTACGTATATCTCGTGAAGAGACCATGAGGATGAAATCAGAGAGATTGGAGCCCACACAGAGGCATACCGACAATCCTTTTTTCCACGAACAATACGAGACTGGAATAGAAGAGAGAACCGATAGAGGTACACAAAGTACCCTCCGCCACACACCGTCAGGTGGCTTGCGGAGTATGGATGTAGATGTAGAGTGAAATATATTCAACAAATGACAAAAAACGTAGTGGCGTATAAGAGCTACCATAAGATAAATAGGTTAGCGCAAGATGGGATCTCGTGGCGGGTCGCATCCAGTAAACGACTGAGGGCTAAGAACATTTCTTTTCGATCTAAGAGTATTTATTACTGAAGTGACGAAAATGATTTAATTCATAGCAGAATGTACGACGGGAAATGACAATCAATTTAAATATATATTCGTGTAAAGACAGCCTGAATGAATTTTTTATCATTTAAACAAAAATAAAGAGGTTGAAGTGACAAAAAGTTTAACAGTTAAAATTCTAATTACGACGCTACAATTGAGGTTGAGTAATATCGCACATGCGTTTCTAGAATCAACCATTTTTCAAGTATCGGCGTTCCCCACTGCGGAGACGATTATTGGTTGTATTAGGATTACAATGTGCTGGCCGGAGACGTCGAGCGCTTCTAGGTGCTACAGTCTGGAACCGCGCGACCTCTACGGTCGCAGGTTCGAATCCTGCCTCGGGCATGGATGTGTGTGATATCTCTAGGTTAGTTAGGTTTAAGTAGTTCTAAGTTCTAGGGCACTAATTACCGCAGATGTTTAGTCCCATAGTGCTCAGAGCCATTTGAATCATTTTCAAGATTCAAATGCATTCCGGCATATAGCATTATTTGTGTGACAATGGTTTTTGGACAATAACATATCTGAAATGGAATATACTCCTCAGCGTTCCGACCTTAACCAAAGGGAACGATTTAAGACGTGTTAGAACGTTGACTTAGTTCGAGAACCCTAGCGTTCATACATATCTTCTCTCGTTTCGGCTGTTGACGAAGAATCGGATGCCACTTGTGGAAGTATAGCTAATTATGAGCGATAATAGTTTTCGCTTCCTTCTTTTATTTTGTTTTATTTACTCTGTACACATATCTTTGAAGGTTTAGATTATTTGTTGTTTCTTCTATAGTACGAAAGGTAACTTTTTTTGGCTTAATTAATATTGCTGTGTGGATATCTTTCTATTGAGTACGCAGAAGAGTCAGCGCATGTTTGGCCCTCTTTGTATTGATTTCGTGAAATGCGCTGTGTGAATTCCAACGTAATATGCAGCACTGTTGTATGAAATCTGATGAGAGAAGGATGTCGAATAGACTGCAGTCGAATAATGACGGTGAGTGATTGTGAAGCGTCGTGCTCGACGCGTTTGTTTTGTGTAACCATGCTAGACAGGAACACACGAAAATTTATGATTGCGTTCCTATTTTTTGGTCACAGTATAAATTTCGACATGGAAGTCTGAAACTAAATTTGAAACTGTGATTGCTGTAGGTTTCATTAAATACTATAAACAGCAGTGACATTGCTTACGGGAATGTGATTGTCGTGATGAGAACCGAACTGTTACGCACGTAGCTGAGTTGCACAAATTAACGTATTTTGTACTTATTACCTTCTGTGCGACTTCACAAGCTGCCGCGTGCGCTAAAACATTAACCATCGCCGTGGAGAATTTTAAACTGTTCGTTACGTGCGGTACTGCGGTACCATTATTCTCCATAACTGTGATATCGCGATCGTGATTGTTAAAAGCGGACGGACTGTAACTGCGCGATCTTCGAGTAAATGTGTTTGGAATGTTGTAATGGCGCATATACGAAACTGGATCTACGCAACAACGATTAGCCTACGTCCGACCTGCCTCTGACTAAAGGAAGACGACGGAAGACAATAATACCGGCAGGAGAATCATTTACTACGGAAGAGAATGAGTCAGTTGCAGTATTATGGCAGTCACGGACTGTGCGGCTGGTCACGGCGGAGGTTCGAGTCCTCCCTCGGGCATGGGAGTGTGTGTTTGTCCTTAGGATAATTTAGGTTAAGTGGTGTGTAAGCTTAGGGACTGATGACCTTAGCAGTTAAGTCCCATAAGATTTCACACACACTTGAATATTTTTGCTGTATTACGACTGATGGCGATGTTTCAATTACACGGCCAGTACCGACATGCTACCAACGATGTCATAACGCACAGGCCACGTAAAGATAAGCTGCAACGCCAAGTGCCCCTCATGTAGTTTCAGCTTTAAATTCTTTCAGTTTTGTGAGAAAATTTTCTCTGTGTTTGCATTCTTTACAAATAAATGGAGATCCTGTAAAATATGTTCGCAGTTGACATTAATACGTCCACACTTAAGATTATTTATTACTATTAACTCTCTCTGTCTTATTCATTTATTTTAATGTAGTGATTACTGCATTTGTGTTTTCCGTATTCTTTTGGAGCGATACGTTTCCATGTATGTGCGTAGCGATGTTATCGGTCGCATTTACTGTTTTGTTGTGGTATGTGGCATACCGCGTAAGTTGGGGCGTCCGCTATTAGAGTCGAAGCGGCGACCCGTCACAGTAAGGCGACTCGTCTGTTGTTTGCATGCTATTGGTTGGAAATGTGAATCTGACAGCTAACACCTGCGTAAATTGTTTTTACATTCAGTACGATGTCATATTACGACATACTCGTGACCAGGAGCGGGTGTATTTGGCTCTTACAGTTATAATTGAACAAAATTATAGTTTTTTACTTAGTTGTTTACGAATTAGTTACGGTAGTTTTCGTGTTTTATGTTCTTTTGGTGTTTGTTGCCAAACCCTGGCGGGGTTACTTTCGTTAATTTTGGCAGCAAAACGGGTTCTTTTGAGTTAAAAATAATCGAAACTCAAGATGAAGACTTCGTAAACTATATCTCTGAGGAACGTTTTCTTTACATGTGGCTCAGTTCGTGATAGAACTAGGTAACATAGCATGCTTTGCTTTAATTTTTTTACACAATTGAGTCATTTTCTTCGCACATTTCACCTCAGGCAATTAGACGCGTCAATGAAAGTGTCCCCCGAATTAATTTGGTCATAAAAGGGACAGGTGGATACATCCCATATTAATGTTCACTAATATAAGTCCCGATACTCTCCATCTACTCCAGAAAGCACGGCAGTTCTCTCCTCCGATTGGCTGGAATATACGGTAGCCATTCAGCTTCATAGTTTTTCGCTAATATCCGGTGATTCACCTCGTTGATCTATCCCCCTATCAGAATTTCCTGAAAAATAAATACACTGTAAATACTTCATCTTTACTTGTGTGAAGAACAGAAATAAAGATTTTCCGTCTACAATCCTTGAGCTGGCTACTGTACCTTAAAAACACCATATAACGTATTTAATTCTCTCTCCAAATAGGAGTTGTTCACACGTTCATTCGTTAATAATTCAACATAGGAATCAGACTGCGAACCGGTTTCAAATAAGTTTGGTACATTGACCGAGATTTCGAGACCTCTAAGGATGTCTTCACCAGAGTAAAATTATAAGAAACGGTAAAATTACATTGCGAGAAGGAGAAGGCAAAACCCAAAGTTTCAGAGCAGGTATGCTCAAGTCAGAATTTAAAATTAAGCACTTTACAGCCTTTGGCATGTATGTCTTCGTAGAAACATCAGACTGGCAGATAATTTGGAATTTGTTTCCTACTGCGCTTTCTAATCGGAAATATGTTTCTACGTTTCTGTACCTTTAACGGCCTTATGGTTACTGTCATTTTGTCCTGTTCTTTTTGTCTGTCTCCTCCTTTCCTTTTCTCTGTCCATCATATTCACCCCCCTCTCTGTCAATCTCCTTCTGATTATCTTTCTGCCAATCTCCTTGCACTCTCACTACATATACGCAACTCCCCCTCTGCCTATCTTTTCCCACCCCCTGTCCATCTGGTCCTTTCTCCTCTGTCCATCTATTCCGCATCACCCATCCCTCGTCCCCTCTCTCTTTATCCATCCATCTCCTTCTTGCCCTTCTTCGCCACCTTGCTCTTCCCAGTGTTCATCTCCTCCCGCCTCCTGTGTCCATCTCCTGTGAACTCAGTCCATCTCTTCCTGCCACTATCTCCATCCGTCTGCTTCAACCGCTACCCTACCTCCTATCTGTATGCTTCTTCCCCCTCTGTCCGTTTCTTCCCGCCATTTCTCCACTTAGTCCTGTCTCCTTTCTCAATATCCACCTCCTCTACACAGCCTCTGTGACCTTATGCTCCTCGCGTCTACCATTCGTCTCTTCTTCCCTCTATTGCTGTTCGTCTTCACCTTCCATATCTCTCTGTCCATCTCCACCTGTTTCCTTTCTCTGTAATCTTCCTTTTCTCTGTTCACCCTCGCCTCCCCCTCTCTTTGCACATGTCTTACGTCCCTTGTCTCTATCAATCTCCTCTCCTTCATCTCCTTCCTCCCCTCTGTGATTCTTCCCCCCCCCCCTCACCCTGTCTAACTCTTTCTTCCCCTATCTGTGTCCATCTCCTCCATTCCCATATCTGTCAATCTTCTCCCTGCCCCCTCGTGTCTCTCCAAGTTATCACTCCCACACTAATAGGCAGTTGCTGGTTCTTAAAACCATAGTATTTCTTGAAGGCAGTAAGTAATATGTGTTCGAAGCTTGGTTTAAATCGATATAGGGGTTGAGGTGGAGCTTTATTGGATCAAAATTTGTCCGGGGGCAGCTCAACATTTATGACGTCATGTATCTTGGGGTATGTGTCATACTATGATGTAATATTGCCGGTACATCATGTGGTATATGTGAATACTCTCTGCAAAATGTGTTGTGAGGAGAGTTACTAGTAAAGAAGTAATAAATCAAAATGTCATGCATGACACGGCCTCTTTTCACGGATCTTAGTCTTATGACATCATTTATACTGGACTATGTATCGGAAAATGATATATTTTCGAAGGTATATTAAGTGGCATACGCGGATAGTGTCTGCGAAATGTGTAGCGAGCAGAGACAGTACTAAAGAAGTAACAAATTAAAAATTCATGCATCATGGGGTAGTTTTTCACTGATATCTGTGTTTAACGTCACATCTCGAAAACTATGAGTCGTACAATGATATCTATTTGTAGATACGTTCAGTGGCCTATGTGGATATTGCCTGCTAACTGTTGCGTATAGAATTGGTACCAAGACGTAAAAAATTTAAACGTCATGCAAGATGCAGTATTTTTTCAAACATCAGATTGCTTATGACGTGATGTGGCCTGAATTACGTGTCACACAATGATGTAATTTTGCTGGTACGTCAAAGGTATATATGAAAGCTGTCTGAAAAACATCAGGAATACGGTTAGTAATAAGGAAGTAATAAATGAATATGGCGTGATTGATGCGCCAGTTATACTGCATGAATAGCGAAAAACGTTCATTTTTCCATCATTTTCAAGGGTTTCCAGCTATAAAAAGCTTTTGTGAGGGTCTGAAATGATGTTCAAATTTGTTGCAAGTCGTTAAGACATCTCAATGTCAAATACCGGATGAATATACGGTGATGGACGGAAAAATCGCGACACCAGGAATGAATTATGTGACACAAACGACAGTTGGCTGCGTGTTTCTACATCTGAAAGATAATGTCTATCAAGTTTCACACCAGTCGCACGTGAGTAGCACTAGTGGCGCCCCTATGAGGATGCAGATCAGGTTTGGTTTAAATACACGCTGTAATGGTCGTGAGCATTATTTACCTTTGAGATTGTGCACGGTGAGTTGACGTTGTTAAGAATGCTTTTCTGCCAAGAAAGACGCTATTGTCATCACCTCACTGAGTTGGAAAGGTGTCCTGTAATAGGACTACGAATAGCTGGATATTCCTTCTGCGATATTGCAGAAAGACTTGGGAGGAAAGTAGCAATTGTACATGATTGCTTGCAGCTGTGGTCACGAGAATATACGGTCGCAAGGTGATGGGGCTCCGGTCGGCCACGTGGCATTACTG
Organism: Schistocerca piceifrons; assembly: GCF_021461385.2. Lineage (NCBI taxonomy): Eukaryota > Metazoa > Arthropoda > Insecta > Orthoptera > Acrididae > Schistocerca > Schistocerca piceifrons. The sequence continues at coordinate 159,258,311 of NC_060139.1, read as the reverse complement.
AGAGAGTGACAATCGTGTTAGATGTGTCGCTGTGGTGAATTGTTCTGCATCTGCTGCAGCAGCCTGAGCTGCAGTTCACAAAACACTTACACAAAGAACTGTTACAAATCGATTAGTTCATGGACAACTCCGAGACAGATGCCCCGCAGTCTGCATTCCAGTGACACCATACGACCGCTACTTGCGACTTCAGTGCGGTAAAGGGAGATCTCATTGGAGGTCAGAATGGAGGACGGTTGTGTTTAATGATGAAATCTGGTTCCGCCTCTGTGCCAGCAAGGGCATGCAACCAATCTTTCTGCTATACATGCATTATCGATCGTCAGATCAGTCTCCAATCGAGCACATAAGATGTACCATTGGACAACTCTATTGTCATCCACAAATAGGATTAACCGTCCCTGTATTGAACAACCAAGTATGGAACTCCAACCCAAAAACTGACATCCGGCACGTTTATCACACAATACATACATGTTTGCATCCTTTCATTCAACATTCCGGTGGTTACACTGGTTATGAATGTACCAGCACTTTATATTTGCAAAGGCTTATCTCGCAGTTACATTAACCGGTGACCTTTCAAGACTTATGTATGTTACTTAGACAAATGTATTCCCAAGTTTCCGAAATTTCATTGCTTTACGTTAATTATTCTTTTGTGTTACGATTATCTCCGTCAGTGTAGTCTGGGTATCAGCACACCGTCAGCTACATTATTTTTTCACCCTCACCCCTATCCGTTATATAGGTAGGTTTTTCTCACCCACACTCCAGACAGTAAGGAGTATGCGCATCAGGTTTCCTTGAAAGCCGTCCAGTGCTTTAAGAAGAAATGTGGAACATTCATTCATGCATGTATACATACATTGTACGCAAACATCCATTTCTATAATATGCACGTATTGACGTTTCTAAACACTCCTTCTCTATCGGCATCCAGTCCATCGTCGCGATATACATTTCGGTATCCAAGCCATCATCGCTATTCGCAGGGTGTTTCAAAAAGGACTTCAATAGCTCAAAAATTCGTACAAAGTTATTGCAGGAAGATACAGAGCTGCGTTTAGTGTTATTTTGTGGGGAAACACATAAACGTTTGTTTATTTATTTATTTATTTATTTTTAACATAAGCTGTACATGCATTCTCGATCATCAGATCAGTCTCCAATCGAGCACATAAGATGTTAGTTATTCTGCACACATCCCATCGAAAGTCAATTTTTTCCCGAACTCCTATAGGATTGCAGGTGTAACTTGCTCAGTGGCGGCGTAAATTCTTGCTCTACTTTGAGGCAGAGAAGCCGGTACAGGAGATATAACACGATATCCTTGAAGAATCCCCATTAAAAACATTGAGTGGTCTTATGTCTGAGGAACGTGTAACTATGCAATTGGCGCAACACGGCCAATCCATTGATCTGGAAAGTCGTCTCTGAGAAAATCCATGAAGTCAGCCAGATAGTGGGGTGCTGCACCATCTTTCACGAAATAAACATTTCGTTCTTGGTCATCCCTATCGATCTGTAGTACCAAAAATTCTTGTAACATATCCAGGTACACTATACTATCGATGGTTCTCTCATAGAAAGACGGGGCCCTGCACTTTGTTCTCGCTCTGTGCACAAAAAGCGTTCAGATCTGCTTGGACGACCTGATGGTTTCCCATGTCTTACCGAGCACTCTCTTTCAACAAAACATTTATGCCACTCATAAGTTTTAGGCCTACCACGAAGATCTTTAGCATACTTGGTACGGTAATTACGCTGAACTTTTATCGCCAACTTCGGTTCTTGAAACCAAAACTCATAGCTAGCACGCTTGGGTGCAGTGAAAGTAGCCATCTTTAACACAACTGCCGTTAGAGCTCATTTCACTGCGATTCGGTGTTAGCAAACTATGCGAGGCCAAACTTCATGTATTTGTCTACAAAGTGACACTACAATCACCTCTGTAGGTACAATGAATTAATTTATATTAATTTTCAAAGTTGTAAGGTCCTGTTTGAAACATTCTGTACTTTTCAATATGAATTTAAAATGTTATTGCTATTCTCATTCTATCAGATTTCTGCCTGTAGCACTTTACCATTTATAAGTCGAATGCTACTATATGTAATTAATAGAACTGACAGTCTTCTCTGTGTGAAATGTGAACGTATACCCTGAAGTAGTCACAAGTGAGTCTAAGATCCTTTTCCTGCGTCTAGTGCATGTCGACCGAATAAAAAAGGGTCTTATAGTTCTCCGCCAGATTATGAAAGTGAGAAGTCAACATACAAGATTACTACTGCATTCTCCGAGCTTTGTATTTAAGGCTTCCATCCCACCAGTTTCTGAAATTGTGCTGCAAAACATTATCCAAGCTTTCACGTGTGTGCAGGGTTCACTGGAGTCAACTCTTTAGCCAGTAGCCAGCAGGAACTGATTCCAGTCTCTCAACGCAGACAACTGGCATTATTCGTGCAGATATGAGCCATGGTTTACTGCAAACATACATGGCAGGAACTGTCATTCCTCCCAGAGCTGCCCGCTGTTTCTCTGAAGGAATGCACCGTCCTCCTAGCTTTGAGCTCCCACTGATCACCCTTTGTGCTTGTTCGGCACTGTCGTTTAACTCTCTCTAAGCCCAAGAAACGAGAGACCCCGCCAGCTACGTATAGTCTCAGCATTCGCTACAACCTCAAACCAGTTTTTTAGACGTAAAGGGGCAACATTGTAGCTAAAACCCATTTTCGCCATCCACCCAGCAATTCGTGACGTCGTCACTATTCACCATTCACAATAAGGTGAAAATGATCCCGACTGGTAGATCGTATCGGAAGGCAGGGTGACATCACGGATCTCATGCGACGGTTTGAGCATCGTAGTTGGCACTATATGCACAGCTTCGCTCTAGGAGTCATAAAACCACCACAGCCTAACAGCAACCTGAAACACGTGGATTTTCCAGCTGTTGAAAATATATCCGTCACATAATACAGTGTAAATAAAACTATCGCAATTTGACTGTATAGTTTGTTTGTTCTAGTATACGAATGTGATTTCTAACTATGGCGAAGCAACGCAATACTAAACATTATCAGACCTCTGTACATTACCTCTACAAACGTATTCATTGCCGAAATATATTACGCTTCGTTTACACTGAAGCGTCAGACAAACTGGTATAGGCACGCGTATTCAAACACAGAGATATGTAATCAGGCAGAACACTGCACTGAGTTCGACAACACCTATATAAGACAAGAAGTGTCTGGAGCCATTGTTAGAACAGTTACCATGATTAAATGAGTTCGAAAATGATGATACAGTAGGCGCACGACCGTTGGGACACAGCATCTCAGAGGTAGCGATGCAGTGGGGATTTTCCCGTATGACCATTTCACGAGCTTACCGTAAATATCTGGAATCCGATAAAACATCATATCTCCGACAACGCTGTGTGCGGAAAAATATACTGCAAGAACGGGACCAACGTCGACTGAAGAGAATCGTTCAACGTGACAGAAGTGCAGCTGTTCGGCAACTGCTGCAGATTTCAATGCTGGGCCAATAACAAGTGTCAGCATGCGAACCATTCAACGAAACATAATCGATATGGGTTTTCGGAGCCGAAGGTCCACTCCTGTACCCTTGATAATGACACGACACTAAGCTTTATGCCTTGTCTGGGCCCGTCAACACCGACGATGGGCTGTTGATGACAGGAAACATGTGCCAGGTCGGACGAACCTCGCTTCAAATTGTATCGAGTGAATGGATGTGTACGGGTACGAAGGCAACCTCATGACTCCATGGACCCTGCATGTTAGCTGGAGCTGTTCAAGCTTGTGGAGACTCTGTAATGGTGTAGAGAGTGTGCAGTTGGAGTGATGTGGGACCCATAAAACGTCTAGATACGAAGTGCAGTTTAGAAGAGATCCCCACGCCCTCGTACCCTTACGGGTTGATGAACAGCCCTGCAGGATTCGTGGTGTCAGTTCCCTCCAGCACTACTTCAGACATTGGGGGATCCCGTGCCACGTCTGGCAGCGGCATATCCGCGTGCTCGCAGGGGTCCTGTACGATACGAGGTAGCTGTGCGAGTTTCTTTTGCTCTTCAGTGTATAAAGCGGAGTGCATAAAGCGGATGTCACACCATATAAATGAGAATTTATGCCATAGAAATAGAACAAGCATGTATGACTTACATTTATATCTTTGCCATAGAATCACCAAATACAGTCCTTACATGTGCACCTGTGGCTACATTACGTACTTATGATTTACGAGGGTCACTCCAAAAGAAATGCACGCTGTTTTTGTAAAAATACGATTTTCATTCTGCGTGTGTTAAAGTCTTACAGTGTTAGATACATCCTTCCCGCTTGTTTTCAAACTTAGTTCAACCTGGTACCGTGAGTGGCGCCGTCACAGCATGTCTTCAAGATGGCTGCTACACTTGACGTTCGTCAGAAGCAACGTTCTGTCATAGAATTCCTTTACTGTGAAAACGAGACAGTGGGAAACATCCACAAGAGGCTGAGAAAGGTGTACGGAGATGCTGCTGACGATAGCAGTACAGTTAGTCGATGGGAAAGCAGGTTACGCGATGAAAGCGGGAACGGCAGTATTGAGGATTGCCTTCGCAGCCTCAGGCCACGTACTGCACACACTCCAGACAATGTGCAGAGAGTTAACGAAATGGTGACTGCTGACAGACGCACCACAGTGAACGAATTGTCACGCTACGTTGGGATAGGGGAAGGAAGAGTTGGCAGAATACTGAAAGTGTTGGCGTTAAAAATGGTTTGTACCAGGTGGGATCCCAGGGTGTTGACAGTGGCTCACAAAGAAACAAGAAAAACGGTATGCAGCAAACTTTTGGAACAGTACGAGAATGATGGAGATGAATTTCTTGGAAGAATTGTGACAGGTGACGAAACATGGATCCATCATTTTTCACTTGAGCTGAAGAGGCAATCAATGGAGTGGCATCATGCAAACTCACCCAAGAACAAAATTTCAAATCCACACCTCCGGCTGGATAAGTTATGGCTACAGTGTTTTTCGGTTACGAAGGACTCTTGCTTGTGGACTTCATGCCCAGTGCAACCTCCATAAATTGTGATGCTTATGTGACAACACTGAAGAAACTTCTAGCTCGACTGAGTGTGTTTGACCACATCGGCAAAAGCAGGATATTCCGATGTTGCACGACAATGCATGGCCCCATGTCAGTCAAAAAACCATGGAAGCGATCACAAAACTCGAATGGACAACACTGAAACACCCGCCTTACAGTGCTGACCTGGCTCCATGAGACTATCATCTCTCTGGGAAACTGAAAGACTCTCTTCATGGAACAAGGTTTGAAGATGATGACTCCCTTGCGCACGCTGCCAAACAGTGGCTCCAACAGATTGGTCCAGAATTTTACTGTGCTGGTATACAGACGCTGGTTCCAAGATGGCGTCAGGCAGTCAGTTGAGATTGATGGAAATTATGTGGAGAAATGAAAATATTGTTCCTAAAGGATGTATCTACACACTGTAAAACTTTTAAACATGTAGAATAAAAGATGGATTTTTAAAAAAAATAGTGTGCCTTTCTTTTGGAGTGAGCCTCTTATATGTAGACCACTCCCTTATAACTCATTAACTGAGTAAAAATGGCTGACTAACTAACTTTGTTTAAATCGAAATAGGTCACAGTGTGGTAGTTTGTCAGAGGTCAAAATTTTTTAACATTTCCATGTTTACCTGTATGTGAACTCTACCCCAGAAATAAATTAATTGTGTTAATGAAATTTTCGACCGATTACACGCTTGATATGTGAGAGAGCGGAGAGTGCAAATTTAAAACTGTTGATATAATTAGGATATGACGCTGTATTATTACATAATCTAATAATGATAGAGCAATGTACTTAATACGAATTTGTATTATGTGCATGTACAGTTCTTTAAACCGTTGTAAATTGCTTCAAACCGTTAATTATTGATATTTGTTACTCCGTTTCTGGTTCCAGTCGTCAATGTGGAGCTTGAGGATTGAAGGACGGCATGGATCGGTATTCACGTATCTAACATTTCACAGTAAACAGTATCATTTAACAGCATATTCAGACAAATTTTCCAAGCGAATAGCGTTTCACAAATAGAGCCTCGTCTGTCTTTTGAGCGAATATTTCCCTTTAAAGTCTTTGACAACCGATTACCATTTTTGAAATGAATGAAATAGAAAGTTAAGAGTCTGAATTCTGTTAAGTTCGGCTGTGTCTTAATCACAGCATTGATGTTCCACATTTCACTTGGATGACGAATAGCGGAAGCATATTCGTCGATACACTAATTTACTTTTTTGGGACTAAAACTTTGTACATACTGTGTCTGGCAACATATCTACTACATTTGTTAACACATATTGCCCTCCGCAGGGGAAACTGCCTTAACATAGCACTGTCCGTGTGGGCGAGGAGGTTTGCATGCTCTGGATCCGGAGGGCTATGCCGGCGGTAGCTTAGCTACCAGAAGGGTCACCCAAGCCGGACAGGCCAAAGGGGAGGAGCCAGACAAATTGCGTCCAACAACGGCTTATCGCTCCTCCTTTCCCGTTCCAAAACGGTCCTAACCATGTCCTTTTCTTGTCATTTCCTGTTATATGTATAAGACCTCAACGGCAGTGACAGCGGAGAAGGAGTCTTTCGTAACTGTGAATCTGGCGGACGAGGCACCTTTTCTCTTGTGGTACAAGTAGAGTACAAGTAGCGGCTGACCCCAGAGGTGCGGCTACAGACAGCGTCTGACTCATAGTGAGCGGCTGATTTTAGACTGGGAATTCTACTGCCTATGTTGAAAGTCACGGGAAACTACCACATTACACTCCCTCCATGTGATAGATTCCGGAGTTACAACTTCTCCTCATTCGCATCCCCGGGAGGGGAACACATTGAGAGTAGACTTATTTGAGAGGAAGAAAGTGACAGTGAAGGAAGGAAAGATAAAGATCGGAACATAGAATGTGAGGACAGTACTGCAAGCAGGAAAGCTAGAGAATGCAAAACAGGAGATAAAGGAACAGATTAGATGCCTTCGAAACTTCCCTGAAGATTAAAACTGTGTGCCCGACCGAGACTCGAACTCGGGACCTTTGCCTTTGCGGGCAAGTGCTCTACCATCTGAGCTACCGAAGCACGACTCACGCCTGGTCCTCATAGCTTTACTTCTGCCGGTATCTCGTCTCCTACCTTCTGCAAGATTCGCAGGAGAGCTTCTGTAAAGTTTGGAAGGTAGATACGGGCAGAAGTAAAGCTGTGAGGATCGGGCGTGAGTCGTGCTTCGGTAGCTCAGATGGTAGAGCACTTGCCCGCGAAAGGCAAAGGTCCCGAGTTCGAGTCTTGGTCGGGCACACAGTTTTAATCTGTTAGGAAGTTTCATATCAGCGCACACTCCGCTGCAGAGTGAAAATCTCATTCTAGATGCCTTTGGTTTGTGTGAAATAAGATAGGGAGAGAATGGGGAGATAGAAAGTGGAGATTATAAGCTCTTTTACTCAGGGGAAATCGAGAGTGGTGAAGATGGAGTAGGAATATTGATAGGGCAAAAATAAGGTAATGAAAGTACAATATCTTGTTGAATACTGATGATGATACGACTGAAGGGTAGTTCAAAAGATATGGTGTTAATACAGGTATATATGCCAACCAGCCAGCATGGAGATGAGGAAGCAGAAGAATATTATGAGAAAATACAAGAACTCATGGGGAAAGAAAATAGAAATGCTTGCATTATCATCATGGGGGACTGGAATGCAGTGGTGGGTGAAGGAAGAGATGAAGATACAGTAGGAAAATTTAGATTAGGAATAAGAAATGAGAGAAGTGAGCGACTAATTAGCTTCTGTAAAGAAAATTCATTAGCAGTGGGTAACATATTATTTGAACGCCACAAAAGGAGACGTTAAAATTGGATATCAAATTTGAGTAGGGAAAGATATGAGTTGGACTGCATCCTGATACAAAAAATGTTTAGGAACGGTTTGAAGAAAGCCAAAGCTCATCCAGGAGTGGATATAAATTCAGACCACAACCTAGTAGTGGGAGAAATGCAAGTGAAGTTGAAAAGAGTCTGGAGAGGTACAGCAAAAGAAAGACTCAAAGAGGTAGGAAAGGCATCGTATTTGGAAAACAGATTTATGGAAAAGTGTGAAAAAGGTAGTGTTGATGAAAGTGTTAATGAAAAATGGATAAAAATGAGGGAAGGACTCGTGGACTCTGCCAAAGAAGTAATAGGAATTAGAGTCCCGGGAAAGAATGGATAACAGAAAACATGTTGAAAAAGATGGATTAGCGGAGAAAGTGGAAAAATATAGAAACTAAAGAAGGCAAAAAGAGGTGGAGGAAACTGAAAAATGATTTAAGAAGAGAAACTGAAGAAGTAAGGGAAAAATGGATGAAACAGAAATGCGACGAAATAGAGAAAATGAAGAAAGAGAAAAGTATGAAATGATGTATAGACTAGGTAGTGAGATTGTTTTTGAACATAAAAGAAAGAGGAATAACATGGAAAGAGGAAGAGCGGATGGAGCTCTAGCGGACAAACAACAGGAGGTTTTGAACAGATGACAAGAATATACTGAATGTCTGTATAAGGGGGGATGAAATCCAAAGCGAAATTAAGGTGCCAGAAGATGGAAAGAGATTCACCATCTGGGACGCGCAAGTAGAAAAGGCGCTGAAGGAGATAAAGAATAGGAAGGCATGTGGAATTGATGATTGGCCAGCAGAACTGTTGAAGAGTCTCGGAAACAAGGCAAGAAAAGAAAAAGTCTACCTCTGTAATGAGATATATGACAAAGGGGAATGGCCTGAGGACTTCCTTGCAACAGTTATGATACCAATAGAGAAAAAGAGAAACAATAAAAACATGAAGAGCATAGGAGCATCATTATAATTTCTCATGCAGCTAAAGTGTTGATAACAGTGCTGAATAGAAGGCTATATGGTAAGCTGGACAGAGGTATTGAAGAGGAGCAGTTCGGATTTAGAAGAGGAAAAGGAACAAGAGATACCATTGGCCTGTTAAGAACTATAGGGGAAAGATGGAAAAAGGTAGACAAATCATTGCTGTTTTCATAGATTTATAAAAGCCTTTTGACAGAGTTCAGTGAAACAAACTGATGGCTATTTTGAAGAGGAAAGGAGTGGGTTGGAAGGATAGACGACTGATACAGAATCTGTATTTACACCAGAAAGTAAGGATAAGGATTTGAAATGAAATGTCGAAAGGAAGCAGCATTGGACGAGGTGTTCAACAAGGTTGTTGCATTTCCCCCCACTGTCTTTACGCATACCGTGAAGAGATTATTTCGAAAGGCTTAGATGGGAAAAGGGGAATATGTATTGGTGGAAAGAGAATAGAATGTATAGGATTTGTTGATGTCATGGTATTAGTGGCAAAAAGTGAGCGGACAGTGAATAACTTGCTGAAAGATCTGAATGAAGCTTGTTTGGAATGTGGGACGTAAACAAACACAGCAAAAATAAAGAGAATGGCTATCAGTATAAGACGCAGACTGTCCAATATTAAAATAGGGCAACCCACCATTAGCAAATATCGTGGAAGCACAGTAACTGAAGACTTGAGATGTCACCAGGAGGTGAAAATTCGAAGTGCCATAGCGAAGGAGGCATTCAACAGAAAGAGGAGACTCTTATGTGACAAATCAGATAAAGGTCTAAGGCAAAGGCTTGGCAAATGTTTTGTGTGGAGTGTGGCACTATATGGGGCAGAATCATGGAAGCTGAGGCGAGAAGATGACTAATGGTTAGAAGCATTTGAGATGTGGATGTGGAGGAGAATGGTGAGAATAAGTTGGATGGAAAGAGTGAGTAATGAAAGAATATTGGAAAGGTTTGTGAGAGAAGATGTCTCTGAAGGTTGTAAGAGAAACGAAAAAGAACTGGTTGGGACATTCACTGGGAATGGAGTGCTTGCTAGCAAATGTTTTGGTAGGATTGGTTTGTGGGAGAAGACTGAGAGGAGGAAGGAGATACAAGATGGTAGACGACATAAAGGAAGAGGAAACTATGCAGACCTGAAGAGGATGGCAGTAGACCGGACAGCCTAGAGAACTACCATGTGAAAACGAGCCTTTTGGCAGAACACTGATGAAGATGATGAATGTTTAACATTTTGCCTAATAATGTTTCATTTATAATCTTTGTAGGACTGCTGTTCACAACTGTCGTTTACGTATCAATCTTTCCTCAAACGTCGATTTTACCTAAGTAAGGAGCTATACAGAGAAATGACTTTTTTGTCGGGTGGAACGTATTTCACCGTTATCCGTTCGAACTCGGTAACATCTCTTCTGAGAAATTTGTCATGCATTAATTTTTTTTCCTTTTGCTTTGACTCGTTTGAAACTGTACATGTTTCCTTAGCTCGTGATAATCTATTCATCTAACTAATACAGTCATTGTCCTCTGAGATCTATAACTATTACGGGACATTCATTAATGTACGACGATTGTAACTGACGATACAGTTTTTTTTTTTGTAAATGAACGCAATTTTATCCCTTAATATACTCCTTTCTTTCATCAGATCGAAACTCAGGGCTTTCGAAACTAATTTAAAACTGTAGGATAAGAGAACGTCAACTGTGAAGTCTTGCAGTTACCAGTTGGCATTTTATGTGGTGCTTAAAAATTAATGTATTTCAACTGCTTTGGAGTCTGTTTTGATCTGATGATAGCAGCAACTGAACCGATCTTCTAAACACAGAAATATATTCATGGAACTGGACCATAAATTCACAATAATTTAAATGAGCACAGACTTATTTGGCAAATTTAATTCTTTTGTTAACAACCAGCCGACTATCCGCCGTTGTCCGGATTTGTATTTATTTCACTCCCACTATTGTTTTTCCCCTTCCTCTGTCTACCGCCTCCAGCCTACACCCCCCCCCCCTCCAACCCTACATCCTGTCCACGCTCCTGCCACTCTCTATTTCCTCCTCCCCCCCTCATTCCTCTCTGATCTGTCCATCTCCTCCTATTACCTTTCTTTGTCAATTTCCTTCCCCCCCCCTTTTCTGTGCCATACGGTGACATAATATTGTAGGCACTTTCACTGGCGTACGTGAATACAATCTGCTTAATGTGTTTTCAGTAGAGTTAGTATCAAAGAAGTAATAAATTCAAACGTCATGCACAATGCGGCAGTTTTCCCTCATCTGTGTCACTCTTCTTCAACTATTTGCCTCACTATAATGTAATTTTGCACATATACTCAGTTCTGTATGGGAACACTGTCTATAAAAGTGTCATGAATACATCTAGTAGTAGAAAATAATACAGTTTACTGAATGATGAGTAACAAGATTTTCAGAAGTGCTCTCCTTCCCAAATACTGGGTGAATAAAAGCTGGGTACTGCACGTCGTGACATGCACTTCCTTTTCACCTTCGCCATTACCCCTTTGATAGGTAGGTGGTTCTTACTCCCCAGCAATTCTCTCCAGAGTGTAAATGAAATGTACTCAGGTTGAAACTGCTCTAGTGGTTACGGGGGAGCTGTGAAACATGCATATATATAAACAAACACTTCATAATATATATATGAATACCTCTTTTTATCATGATCTGATATCGATGAAATACAGTCTATACGGTGACCGCAACTAGACATTACCAATGAAAACTCCATAAAAATCCAGTTAAAATTGTTTGGGACGTTGTGCCAGGAGAAAAGGCTATCTATTAATGTTACAACTGCTGAAACAGAGTTCTACACTGCATAGATGGACCTGTTCGTCGACATAGATTCCTACTGTCATCAAGGAACATAGATTAGATGATGGTCTCATAGAACACCGAAACCAGTAACCTAAAAAAATATAAACTTACAACATGAATACGATGTTGACTCTATTTATTACATAAGCCATAGAAATCCATCTAGACTTTTTGGAGACTAGCGTGTTCAGACAGACAGACATGAATATTTTACTAGAATTTTGAATTCTAAATCTCTTTTTCTTTCGTGATCCAAGTGAACTTAAGGCCATATAGTTCCCCAAGGTATTCTCAAGTTATCTGCGAAAACCCCGTGTAAATTGGTCTAGCTGGCCTGGAGATTAGCGTGTTCAACGACATAAAGACAGACAAGGATCGTTTCACGCATTCATTATTATTTTAGAAACAGCGATAAAGTATCAAAAAAAAAAAAGGGGTGTATCTCTTATCGCTTGAATTAAGCATTCAGAAAATGCAGCGATGCAGATTAAATGTCTGCGAAGGAGATAGCGCTGGCTGATGTTTTCTGCCCCTCATAAATTTTCGCCAGGTCCCTTACCCCAGGGATTGTTTTCCGGCTGGCAGCTTCGGGCAGGGCGATATCAGTCGTGCGTTTCAGATACCCAAGGGTATTGGGCGCGATCGTGACTGGCGTTCGGATAAAGATAGCTTGTCCGTGTCCCTGAGCAAGATGTGCGCTGCCAGGACCTGGCCGCTAGACCGCCGTCGCCCGCCCCCCAAGCGGTCGATGCTCGCTCGCTCCAGCACCGCGTCTGCAACAAGCTCAGAATTGCGATGGTGTTCGGGGTGAACCGTTAGGATCTCATAACAGCTCATGCATGTCAGTTGCTGTCACGAGCAATATACAGAAGAATAGGAAATAAAATTTGAGACGTGTTAGATGACGACAAATTCGATTTTAGGAATGGCAAAGGCACAAAATAGACTTTCCAGATGTTTACCTTGATAATGGAAACAAGGATTACGAAAAAATTTAAGACACATTCTTAGGATCTGATGACCCAGGAAAAGCGATAGACAATTTAAAATGCTGTAATGTGATATAAATTCTGAGAAAAACAAGCGTAACCTATAGAAAAAGACGTGCAGTAAGCAATACGTACAAAAGCAAGTGGGATAATAGTAATGGGAAACCAACAACGAAAGCTCCCACTTTCATAGGGGATAAAACAGTAATGCAGTTTTTCGCCTCTACTGTTCAATCTGTACAATTAACAAACACTGTAGGAAGTGAAGTAAAGATTCACGAGTGTGATTTACATTCTGGGTGTTTGGCTACCAACAAGAAGTCTCAATGATACTCAGCCATCTTCAGTGAAAGTGAAGAAGGCTTACAGGAGCAGGGGAAAGGAATGAACAGTCTAATAAGCACGGATGGTGTGTGCGTTGAGGGCAAACCGCACAGAACCTCAAGCCGACCATAAAGTAAATGAATTTAAGAGTTCTGCTAATTTTTTTAGGAAAATAATGCACAGGGGGTCCGGGTTAAACATATAATACTAATATAAAGTCGATAACTTGATACGTTATTGACATATTTATTGGCGATTTGCTTCTACAATTATGGTACTTATATTTTTTTTCGTGTTTGCTTGCGGCAGGTGGTACCGCGTACGCACGCGCAAAACTGTTTTGTTCACGTAAACACGCGTCAGTAGCATGTGAACTCCGCAGAAGAAGATGTGTGCGCTTTCCCTCACGAGATTAAGGTCTGTAGCACTGGTACAACGTAATTTTCCATAAATGTAGACCTTGATCAACTGACGACATTCCCATTAACGTACCAGTTAAGGATTGGACAGGCGGCTTAGGGGAAACCGGGAGTTTGCTTTCGATGTCGGGCTGTAACGCCGAACACGAAGTTCCAGAGGCTACTGTTGAATTAATTCCAATGTACGTCTAGCGGAGTCCTCGTAAATAAGTCAGACAAGCAAATAGACAGTTGTACTTACGTCGTTGACAGCCCACGATGTCGTCCGTAAGAGGTTGCTCTCACGGGCGTGCAAGCTGCAGCTTCGTCACAAAACCCAGCTCGAGGACAGGCCGCGACGGAAGTCAGGTGACAATTCTGGCAAAAATGAATAAAAATGAGGCATATATCGATTTAGTGAGTTTCTCGGTCGAGACTACATTCCACACATCCAGCACGGTAAACACGCACAATATCCCCAACTGAAACCCCCACTCTGTGACAGAACGCGATTGTGACTCTGTGAAAGTCAATTTGTGATGCGGATTTTGGAATACGGTGTTGTAGGACCTCTGTTCTTCGCGGAGCCTACATTTAACACAGCAACGTACGTAGGTACGATGGAGCTGTATGCTGTGCCAAAACTTCCTCGTGATGTGACTTTGAACATGAGAGCTCAATATGCCCTTTTTCGAACGCAGTGAGGGAGCTTTTGAATCATGAGTTCCCAAATTGGTGAACTGAAAGAGATAGACCGTCGACTGCTTGGCATCATGAAAACCCAGATATAGCGACTCTAGATTTCTTACTGTGGCTGTTTATCAAGAATGAAGTCTACCAGACACCAGTTGGTAATATATCTGCGGTCGTGAAGCGTGGCAGCAACTTGAATTCCCGCACCGTCTCGCCGGCACTTGCTGTGGCGCTGCGCCGGGAGCGGTGTTTGTGTGGCGCCGTGTGGTTGCAGCTGGTCCTTGCCGGCCACATCGTGACCTCTCTTGTGATCCAGCTGTCCGTCTGCGAGGGTCGATGTGCCTTCTCGCACTCCAGCAGCACACCGCTCTACGTATTAACGTTTTGGTCAGTATCGTAGTTAGTGCCGCTGGCATTGGACTTTGTTTTTACAAGGGTTTAAAAAGGGGTTACAAATGCTAGTGGAGCCTGTTGAGCGCTGCTGAAAGGCTTAGCCGATGTTCTTTAGCGGGAATTGGGTCTGGTTGTTTTACTGGTGCTATTTAATGCAGGCAGATTTGTTCTTTTGGTAAACAGAGACGTAGTGTGGGCCGCCTTGGGTACAGAACTTTTGTGGCAGTCTAGTTCATGAATGGAGTGTTAAATTTTTCATGATTTAAGGTGGTGCATTCTCAAAATCATTTATCTGTGTACTACTTGAGACGTTGAACTCATTCAGTTATACGTTCAACTGACCTAAGTCGTTGGACTTAACTGTTTGGAATTATGTGTCGTTCATTGTGTCAAGCATTATATTAAGTATTTCTCTTACTGGTGACCTTAGGCTTTTAGAATTGAGCCATGTGCTGCTCGCGTTGGCGCCGTTCATAGCTTGGCATCTTGTAGTAGCGATAGTGGCGTCTCGTTTTCTTAGTGTGTTCACTGGCGCCACTACGTTTGTTCGCCTTGTCCGTGAGTGGCTTCAGCAGCGCTTATCGATAGCGCGTACTGTGGTACCATCTCCGGAGCCTACCCTAGCATTTTCCGGGTAATTTTGTGTCGAGT
The DNA here is from genome assembly GCF_021461385.2 of Schistocerca piceifrons. Classification (NCBI taxonomy): domain Eukaryota; kingdom Metazoa; phylum Arthropoda; class Insecta; order Orthoptera; family Acrididae; genus Schistocerca; species Schistocerca piceifrons. The sequence continues at coordinate 159,243,076 of NC_060139.1, read as the reverse complement.
CTGTTGAGTTGGGACGGAGCAGCAGTGAGGTCCGGACAGCCAGTACTCGCCCGACCTCTGGCGACACAAGTGTATTGTCCGACAAAAGGATGTGGTCGCGAGAGTGTACGACCACGTCACGGACCGGATTCCGGATTCAGTGAGTTCTAGTTGAACGGACCGTGGTATTCAAGTAGTGCAACTTTCACTATGATTGTGTGTGTGTGTGTGTGTGTGTGTGTGTGTGTGTGTGTGTCCGCCTGTCAAAGTGACCTCATGGCAATAAGGTGTCAGTCGACGACTTATACTCCGTGTCTTACTTGAGTGCGGACGACCGTTGGTTAGTCGTTCGGCTGGTCGTCGCAGCGGACGACGTGCATTTGGTCTTCCCACCTCTTCTGGCTTCTCTGTGTTTGTGCGGTCTTATAATTCGTCCATGTTGTTTCACAGTGACTGGTTTTAGTATTGTGAGTTGTTGGTGGAAATGTTGTCCCGGATCCCCGTGTATCTTGTGCTTTTGAATGAGCAGTTATTTTAAAGCTGTCTGCATACTGGGGTTGGTGGGGAGCTGCGAACGGACATCAGGTCGGTTGGGGCCCAACAGAGAGGAGGTCCGTGCAGCGCAAGGGCAAGCCGGGACCGCTCGCGGCGTGCTGCCACTGTCGGATCGAGGAGTGGTAGCTGCGAGAGCGACGACTTCATTGCACACCGAACCCTGGACGTTTAAGTTGAGTGAAGAGTTAAATGCTAATGTAACCTCGACTATTCTGACATCTCGCCTTTGGTCGGCGGGTTATTGCTCTCAGGATCGCTGAGACTGGCGGCAACGAGTGAAGTGTTTTGAGGCGGTGAAATATGGCAGCCATCTTTCTCTATTTGTTACTCATCGTTGAAATTAGTATTATTCTTATCAGTGAAGTTTAACCAGCGGTATTTCCTGCCTTGCGGCCGCTAACGCCCCAGTTACTTGCCCTGGAGATTAGCGTACTTTTCCGGAAGTGTACCTTTCCTCGTTGTGTTGATGCTGTCCTACATGACGTGTAGTTCGACAGCCTCTTGTATTGTACTGTGCATATTTTTAGGGGAGGTCTACTTTGCTTCTGATGCTTCCTTCGGCCTTCGGAGTTTCCTGAAGACGTAGTGCTGTTTGTCTCTTTGCCCTTACCTAAAAATATTTCATCGTTGTATTGGTGATCGGACGTTAAGCAGATTAGTTAGTTGCTCTCGGTCTGCGCTTAAGCTGCCCCTAGTTTGAGTTGCCATCCTGTTACGTGAACACAACTCTTGGCTGCATGTCTCACCTTACCGTATGTTTGAGTTACCCTCCCAGGCCGACCCTTGGATCACTTGCTGAGAACTGCTTGTACTGATTCCTTAGATTGTGATATTTGTTTTTAGGATATTGGTAATTTTCTATTGTTGCAGCCGAGAAACAATTTCACTTTTTTCATTATAAGGCCTTCAGCCGAGTTATGATAAGTTTATTTAAGCAAACTTGTTTTAAAGCAAGGTATTTGTTGTTTTGTGCTATTTGGAATTGTTTTCCTGACTTCTAATTCAGGCCTTCAACCGTTTGGTATTAGAAATTGTTTGTGGCCTTCAGCCGAGTGATAATTTCACTTCTTTTATAATAAGGCCTTCAGCCGTGCTACAATTTGTTTTTAAACGAAGAATTTATCTTAATATGTGCTCATTGGAATTGTTTTCCTGACTTGTATTTCAAGCCTTCAGCCGTTTGTTGTTTGAGGTTATTGTTGGTGGCCTTAGGCCCTAAAATTTTGGAATTCCTTTCTGTGATAAGGCCTTCATCCGTCATACAGTCAATTGTGTTTACAGAGATTGTTTTAAAGTTTTAATTTATTTAAATAAAGTATACGTGTTTGTTCTGCAACCGTGAGTAACCGATTACTGCCCCATCCACAATCGTAACCTTATCCTGCCCCATCCTGAGAAACCAGCTCTCATTGTTCATGACAGCAGTGTTAGAATTTTCAGTATTTAAGGTGATGTATTCCCAAAATCATGTACCTGTGTACTAATTGGGACGTTCAACTCATCCAGTTATTTGTTCAACTGACCTAATTCATTGGATTCAACTGTTTGAAATTATGTATCGTTCATTTTGTAAAGCATTATATTAACTATTTCTCTTACTTGTGATCTTGGGCTTCTGGAATGTGTACTGTTCTTAAAATTGTAATAAATACTTGTTCAAAAGAATGGCACATCTACTACATCTTAACCCTTTAGCCCACTAGTTCTGTTAGACATTGGTAACAGAGCATGGTTAGAGGGTGGTGACGTGCGTGTCATTTCAGAGTAATATTTCTTTTCATTGCGTATATGGGTTGTATTCAATGTGGCAAATATTACTTCTTGAGTTTCTGTTTCAGCATGGTTCCCAGAAAGGTGTTCGGGGTGTCGTAACTGCGGAAGGAAGAATTATTTTATGAGCTAAACATTTTAGGGGCTGACACGTCGGCCAGTGCGGCCGTGTTAGCTCTGCATCTGCGGAAGGCTGTTGGTCTTCCGTTAGCCCCGACGGACTTGGAGGAAGCAGTTTCCAGTGTTAAACTTGCGTTCTAAGTTTTTTTTTTTATTTTTTTTTTAGATCAGCGAGCCTTCTCGTTCGCAAGTTAACAGAATGAAATCTCGGGTTATGCGCTATGTTAGGAGGGCGCAAGATCTGTGTAGCGTCAAACCGTCCAAAGTGGTATGCAGGGCGATGTGTCAGCAGCTCGATGAATTGCTTGTGCGAATTCAGGGGATGATATCTCGTATAGGGGACGTGGGGTCAGGGGAGTTTTCTCCCCCATCCGGAGACCAAACATCTAGTAGGTTTCTTCTGTTGTAATATCCGATTTATTTGTTAGATTACACAACCCGTTACACGGATTATTGCGGGGAGCAGGGGGTCCATCATATGATTCCACTGATGAGGAATTTGTTGTGATTCTTGAGTTGGCGTTGGACCCAATCCGTCGTCGAGTCTCATTCATCGCATTTCGTGAGCTAATTTGTAGTAATTATTTGAGCACCACGTCCGACATTACCTTGAAGGCGAAAGCTATTTTTCGGTCCAGTATTCTGATGAACCCTTAGATAACAATGTCAAAAGGATAAACGACACCGGTAGAAATATGTGTTTGAGTTACAGTGAGGGGAAATGGTTGAAATATTTTTGCACGGAAATTGACTCAGTGACCGCTCTAGGGCGTTGTTTTGTGAGAAGCTACATAACTTCCGTTAATTAGAAGAGTTAGTGAGTCTCGTACAAGCTGTAGCGCACGCTGACAGGGAAGAGAAGGATTAGCTTTGTGGCAAGGAACACAAAATAGTGACACCAGCCAGCAATCGGCGTTATCTGTGGTAACGTGTTTCAGTTGTGAGGGAAGAGGCATATTTCCAGGAACTGTACAGCAATAGGGAATTTTAAAGACAGTTAACGGTACCTCAAGTGGGGATCCCGTAGGGGCATTTGTAAAAGAATTTTGGCGCTCCCCGTTGCACTATTCCCTTTACTGTGTATGTCTATAAATAGTTTTTTGTGGTCTTCTTGATATTTTAAGCTCTGTGTCGTTGGTCAATGAATATTTGGTGCTAACACATCGGGAGCACTGTATATTACGGAAGTGTCGGGTGGAATTGAGTCTTCTGACTTAGCCAGTTCTGAGCAAATCCAATTCTTGGGAGCAATTAAGGTTAAGATCTGGGTTGGTGATTTTACGTGGAGGTCTCGGTTAAGGGTGGTCCGCAACCTTTTAGTGACAGGTATCCTAGTTGCCGATTTTATTTGTAAGGCGGGATTTGTTCCACAGTGGAGTAAGAAAAGGTTTTATTTTGAATTTGGTTGCCCAAAGGTTTTTAAATTTTGTAGACGTGTAGTGAACTGTTTTACGGTGCCCCAGAAGTAGGTAACTAATTCAGTGGACACGGATGTTGACGTATATAATCTTAGACATTTGTCTTCAGAAGGGACAGATCGTTGAATTATGTTAAGAATTTAATGATGTGCTCACTGATAGGTTAGGTGAAGTGACAGAAGCAGAGAATTAGATCGAGTTGACGGATAACATTCCTATGAGGTTGTTCCACCCCGATCCGGCCGGCGTGGCCGAGCGGTTCTAGGCGCTACAGTCTGGTACCGCGCGGCCGCTACGGTCGCAGGTTCGAATCCTGCCTCGGGCATGGATGTGTGTGATGTCCTTAGGTTAGTTAGGTTTAAGTAGTTGTAAGTTCTAGGGGACTGATGACCTCAGAAGTTAAGTCCCATAGTGCTCTGAGCCATTTGAACCATTTTTGTTCCACCCCGAATATAAGCGTTTCGGGCCACGATTGGGAAAATGATTCATGAAGTAGTTATTAGGCCATCTGAATCCCAGTACTCCTTTCGTATATCCGTGATTCCGAAGTCGCAGGGCGCGGTGCGTCCCATACTTGATTATCGGGTCCTTACCAAAAAAGTAGGCCTACAATCCGCACCCCTTCCTGATTCGCATTCGTTCTTCTCTTGGTTTCAAAGGGCAACGCTCTTGACAAACTTTGACTGAAACCAGGCTTATTGCCAAACCCTTTGGCCTTGGAGTCCAAACCCGTCACGGCACTTGCTACTGATAGGGCAATTTACGAGTGTAGCAGGTTTCACGTCGGACTATCTAAGGGGGAAACGGTCATGGCAGCTACACTGGATAGCATGTTCTCCGGTCTTAAATTTGAGTGTTTGTACCACTACCTTGATGATTTAGTAATTTTTAGTTGGAATTTCCAGGAGCGTATTGCTCATGTTAGAGAAGAGCTCAGACTGTTGCAAAAGGGGGTTTTACTCTCAAACAATCAAAGGTAAAATTTGCTCAGCATGAAATATTCGTAGTGGGCCATATTGTTTCTGGGCAGGAGGTTAGCATCGGTCAGAGTTGCAGTGAGGCGATCCATTCTTGTCCCACTCTTAAAAATGTTAAAGTGGTGGCTCGTTTTATCGTCCATTTGTGGACTATGGCTGATTTCAACGAGGAATCTTTTGTCCAAACAGAGGTCTCCATCTCAGGAATTGCAGCTGTCCTTCTGCAGGAAGAAGAGTCTGGAAGACGCCCTATAGCTTATGCTACACGCAGTGTATCGCCATTTGTTGTTGTTGTTGTGGTCTTCGGTCCTGAGACTGGTTTGATGCAGCTCTCCATGCTACTCTATCCTGTGCAAGCTTTTTCATCTCCCAGTACCTACTGCAACCTACATCCTTCTGAATCTGCTTAGTGTATTCATCTCTTGGTCTCCCTCTACGATTTTTACCCTCCACGCTGCCCTCCAATACTAAATTGGTGATCCCTTGATGCCTCAGAACATGTCCTACCAACCGATCCCTTCTTCTGGTCAAGTTGTGCCACAAACTTCTCTTCTCCCCAATCCTATTCAATACTTCCTCATTAGTTATGTGATCTACCCATCTAATCTTCAGCATTCTTCTGTAGCACCACATTTCGAAAGCTTCTATTCTCTTCTTGTCCAAACTATTTATCGTCCATGTTTCACTTCCATACATGGCTACACTCCATACGAATACTTTCAGAAATGACTTCCTGACACTTAAATCTATACTGGATGTTAACAAATTTCTCTTCTTCAGAAACGCTTTCCTTGCCATTGCCAGCCTACATTTTATATCCTCTCTACTTCGACCATCATCAGTTATTTTGCTCCCCAAATAGCAAAACTCCTTTACTACTTTAAGTGCCTCATTTCCTAATCTAATTCCCTCAGCATCACCCGAATTAATTAGACTACATTCCATTATCCTTGTTTTGCTTTTGTTGATGTTCATCTTATATCCTCCTTTCAAGACACTGTCCATTCCATTCAACTGCTCTTCCAAGTCCTTTGCTGTCTCTGACAGAATTACAATGTCACCGGCGAACCTCAAAGTTTTTATTTCTTCTCCATGAATTTTAATACCTACTCCGAATTTTTCTTTTGTTTCCTTTACTGCTTGCTCAATATACAGATTGAACAACATCGGGGAGAGGCTACAACCCTGTCTTACTCCCTTCCCAACCACTGCTTCCCTTTTATGTCCCTCGACTCTTATAACTGCCATCTGGTTTCTGTACAAATTGTAAATAGCCTTTCGCTCCCTGTATTTTACCCCTGCCACCTTTAGAATTTGAAAGAGAGTATTCCAGTCAACATTGTCAGAAGCTTTCTCTAAGTCTACAAGTGCTAGAAACGTAGGTTTGCCTTTCCTTAATCTTTCTTCTAAGATAAGTCGTAAGGTCAGTATTGCCTCACGTGTTCCAGTGTTTCTACGGAATCCAAACTGATCTTCCCCGAGGTTGGCTTCTACTAGTTTTTCCATTCGTCTGTAAAGAATTCGTGTTAGTATTTTGCAGCTGTGACTTATTAAGCTGATAGTTCGGTAATTTTCACATCTGTCAACACCTGCTTTCTTTGGGATTGGAATTATTATATTCTTCTTGAAGTCTGAGGGTATTTCGCCTGTTTCATACATCTTGCTCACCAGATGGTAGAGTTTTGTCAGGACTGGCTCTCCCACGGCCGTCAGTAGTTCCAATGGAATATTGTCTACTCCGGGGGCCTTGTTTCGACTCAGGTCTTTCAGTGCTCTGTCAAACTCTTCACGCAGTATCATATCTCCCATTTCATCTTCATCTACATCCTCTTCTATTTCCATAATATTGTCCTCAAGTACATCGCCCTTGTATAGACCCTCTATATACTCCTTCCACCTTTCTGCTTTCCCTTCTTTGCTTAGAACTGGGTTTCCATCTGAGCTCTTGATATTCATACAAGTCGTTCTCTTATCTCCAAAGGTCTCTTTAATTTTCCTGTAGGCGGTATCTATCTTACCCCTAGTGAGATAGGCCTCTACATCCTTACATTTGTCCTCTAGCCATCCCTGCTTAGCCATTTTGCACTTCCTGTCGATCTCATTTTTGAGACGTTTGTATTCCTTTTTGCCTGTTTCACTTACTGCATTTTTATATTTTCTCCTTTCATCAATTAAATTCAATATTTCTTCTGTTACCCAAGGATTTCTACTAGCCCTCGTCTTTTTACCTACTTGATCCTCTGCTGCCTTCACTACTTCATCCCTCAAAGCTACCCATTCTTCTTCTACTGTATTTATTTCCCCCATTCCTGTCAATTGCTCCCTTATGCTCTCCCTGAATCTCTGTACAACCTCTGGTTCTTTTAGTTTATCCAGGTCCCATCTCCTTAATTTCCACCTTTTTGCAGTTTCTTCAGTTTTAATCTACAGGTCATAACCAATAGATTGTGGTCAGAGTCCACATCTGCCCCTGGAAATGTCTTACAATTTAAAACCTGGTTCCTAAATCTCTGTCTTACCATTATATAATCTATCTGATACCTTTTAGTATCTCCAGGGTTCTTCCATGTATACAACCTTCTTTCATGATTCTTAAACCAAGTGTTAGTTATGATTATGTTGTGCTCTGTGCAAAATTCGACCAGGCGGCTTCCTCTTTCATTTCTGTCCTCCAATCCATATTCACCTACTATGTTTCCTTCTCTCCCTTTTCCTACGATCGAATTCCAGTCACCCACGACTATTAAATTTTCGTCTCCCTTCACAATCTGAATAATTTCTTTTATTTCATCATACATTTCTTCATTTTCTTCGTCATCTGCAGAACTAGTTGGCATATAAACTTGTACTACTGTAGTAGGCGTGGGCTTCGTATCTATCTTGGCCACAATAATGCGTTCACTATGCTGTTTGTAGTAGCTTACCCGCATTCCTAGTTTCCTATTCATTATTAAACCTACTCCTGCATTACCCCTATTTGATTTTGTGTTTATAACCCTGTAGTCACCTGACCAGAAGTCTTGTTCCTCCTGCCACCGAACTTCACTAATTCCCACTATATCTAACTTCAACCTATCCATTTCCCTTTTTAAATTTTCTAACCTACCTGCCCGATTAAGGGATCTGACATTCCACGCTCCGATCCGTAGAACGCCAGTTTTCTTTCTCCTGATAACGACATCCTCTTGAGTAGTCCCCGCCCGGAGATCCGAATGGGGGACTATTTTACCTCCGGAATATTTTACCCAAGAGGACGCCATCATCATGTAATCATACAGTAAAGCTGCATGCCCTCGGGAAAAATTACGGCTGTAGTTTCCCCTTGCTTTCAGCCGTTCGCAGTACCAGCACAGCAAGGCCGTTTTGGTTATTGTTACAAGGCCAGATCAGTCAATCATCCAGACTGTTGCCCTTGCAACTACTGAAAAGGCTGCTGCCCCTCTTCAGGAACCACACGTTTGTCTGGCCTCTCAACAGATACCCCTCCGTTGTGGTTGCACCTACGGTACGGCTATCTCTATCGCTGAGGCACGCAAGCCTCCCCACCAACGGCAAGGTCCATGGTTCATGGGGGGGAGGGTATCACCATTAGAGACCAAATATTCAGTATACGAACGGGAGGCCCAACAGTTTTTCTCCCTTGAAAAAATTGTATTTGGAACACCAACCATTCTTGTTAGAAACCGATAATCAGACATTCAGTTGGGTCTTGACAAGGTCACGGAGAGTAGGGAGAATTTCTGTATGGGCAGTATGCGTTAGCACATTTCAGTTTAAGGCCAGACATGTCCGTGGTTCGGATAATGTTATGGCCGATTGCCTGAGCCGAATGTTACAGCAGCTCTCGGAGAATCAACTGGATGATGGAGAAACTCAAGGGGAGGTTGCTATGGAGGCTCTGGTTACTCAAAGTTGCGCCATTCTTTGTGAGCTTCTGCATCTTTTTAAGGACATTACCATTCGTCACGATGGGGCCACAGAGATAAGTAGCATTAACGAAATGATAAGGAAAGGAGAAAAGGTCAGGCTGTAGTGCTTAGAGGGAAATATATTATGTTGCACTGGCCTTGGGAAACGAGGTGGAAAAGTTGTGTTGCCGGGTGTCCTGGCTTCCTTAGTCTGTATGTATTATCTTGAAACTCCGTGGGAGTTCATATGGGAGTGTCCAAAACACGTATGAAACTTTGTTTAGTAGGACATGGATAAACAGATCAAGAAAATGGTTTTAGGCTCAGTAAACCCAGGCTTGAATACGCGACAAGGTCGTTTGTCGTCCGATGTTTGCAACTGAACATATAGAAACATTGTATGTTGATTTTGAGGGACCTTTCCCACGCTCCAGAGGGGGCAACCGGTATGTCTCCGTTTGGATAGATGCGTTCACGCGCTTCTGGAGGTTGCTTCCCTTGCGAAATATCACTACCCAGACATCTATGAAGTGTTTTCAGGATATTTTTGGTACCTTTGAGCCTTGTCGCATACCGGTTTCTGACTACGCTACATCCTTTGTCTCCGTTCCGTAATTTTTCTTTCGAAATAGGGGTGGCTCTTTGTGCAACAACTCTCTATTAACTGAATCCTTCCGAAGAGGAGCGGATGAATCGCACTCTCAGGGTGGCCTTGATGGCCTCCCATCATAGTGATCATACCCAGGTGGATATTTACTTATCTCGGTTATGGTACGCCTCCAATACCGACATGCACAAGGCCTACAAGGCCACATCAACTAGCTTGATGTTTGGCTTGAAACCTAGTTCGCCACTCACGAATTTGTGGTCACTCGATGATTTGCTTCTGGGGAGGATGGACTCTGCTCAGATCTGCAATAACTGGAAGATCGCCCTTAATAACTTTAGGGAAGCCCATGGAAAGATGTAAAATCATTATAATGCTAGAAGACGGCGATCTCGCTAAGACCAAATCAGGTGTGGGTGAAGAACTTTGGGGTGACAGCCAGTGAGACTGATAAAACTATGGAAAAGCTTTCGCCCAGATTTGTGCGACCAGCCCAAATTTTGAGCTTCCTCATTCGGGTCAGCTTGCTGGCCAGCAACCCCCAAAAACAAGATTTTTAGAACCCATATATCGTAAGTAAAACACATGTGAAAGAGGATGCGCCAAGATAAGAACTTTTTCTCCTCCTGGTGGAACTAGCGTAATAACTGTTTGTTCAAATGGCTCTGTGCACTATGGGACTTAACATCTAAGGTCATCAGTCCCCTAGAACTTCAGGATTGTGTTTAATGCGCAGGTGCGAGTTTAAACCAGGATCTGCTCCCCATGGTCCTCAATTTGACGGGGGAGGATGTGCCGACATTAAGATGTCAAGAGTTGCGGCCACTTGAGTTCCCGCTCCACCTCGTCGGGTCATGCTGTGGCGCGGCACCGGGGGTGGCGCGAGTTTGCTGCCGCCAGCTGGTAGCCGCTCCTTGCCGGCCACATCGCCACCTCTCTTGTGATCCAGCTGTCCGTGTGCGAGGCCCGAGCAGTCGGCTCGCCTTCGTGCAGTTCGCCGCTCGCCGCTCACCGCACTGCCGTAGTAACATTTTCGTCGGTATCGGTGTCAGTGCCACTGCCATTGAACTTTTTTGTTTTCACAAATGGCCAAGAAAGACTTCCATCTACTAATGGAAATGTTGAGCACTGTTGAAAGATTTAGCCGATGTACTTTAGCGAGAGCTGGGTCTGGTTATTTAACTGGCGCTATTTAATGCAAGCAAATTTGTTCTTTTGGTAGACAGACACCTTGTGTGGGCTGCCTTGGGTATAGAACTTCTGTGGCAGTCTTCTTTACGAATGGAGTTACGAATTTTTCGTGTTTTACTGTGGTGCATTCTGAAAACCATTTATTGATGTGCGAGTTGAGGCGTTCAACTTACTCAGTTACAGGTTCAATTGATCTCGCCCCTATCTTAGAAACCCGCCACCACTTAAATTTTGATTAATAATCAGCATGACAGCCGAAGTCGTCCGGCATAAGAAGTCATCCACATTCTGCCAACGGCCTTGTCAAAGACGACGGAGGAGCGAACAGAGGCTCTCTTTCCCTAGGGGTGGGAAACTACCCCAACAGAAGAATCAGCACTGACCAACGAAATGGAAACTACTGCATTAAAAAAACACAACGTGTTTCTACAAGAAATGTGGCCTGTTACTGAAGAAGTGTTATGATGATCCCTCCATTAGGTCCTCTGCGAAGGGACTGCGAAGTGGGAGGCGACCATGAGAAAAAGATTCAATAATCAACGAAAGGATAATTTTATATAAGAGGCGTTCAAAAACAAACAAGCCGGAGGCATAATTACAGTTACCTGTGTGTTAGAAGAACTGACCCTGGCTGTTGAGACACTTGTCCTGCTGTGACATGAGGTAGTGAATGGCTGTCTCATAATATTCTCGGGGCTCCAATGTTAACCAGTTCCGCACGTAGAGCTGGACGACGTCGGCCGAGTTGAATCGTTTGGTCCTCAGAGCCTTTGTAAGAGGACGAAAATTGGCGTAATCACACGGAGAGGGGTCCGGACTGTCTGGAGGGTAGCCGAGAACCTCCCATTTTAATTTCTGCAGGATTTCCGCGAATGTGTTGTCCGTATGAGACTTTGCACTGTTGTGGAGCAGAATGACAGCACAGGTGAGATTTCCTGGTCGTTTTGATTTGATCCATTAGCGAACGGTGATCAAGGTTTGAGAGTAACGCAGGGAATTCATTGTTGTCCTGTACTGCAGCAAGAGAATCAGAAGGGAGCCAGCTTGGTCAAAGGAGAACGTAAGCATAACCTTCACCTCGGACGACAACGTCCAGCTGTACGTACCGACCTGGTTAACACCACAGCCCCGGGAATTTTATGAGACAGCCATTCACCGTCTTGAGTCACAGTAGGACAAGTGTATCAACAGCCAGGATAGGCTAAACACGGATGGCGGTGGCGTGTTTGTTGTTGTTAGAAATAGTTTAACTTCCCGCAAGATTGAAGTAGATACTTCCTATGAGTTAGTATGGGCAGAGGTCATTGCTGGCAGGCAACAAGAATAAACAAATAATAGGATCCCTTTACAGGCCTCCCAATTCAGGTGATACAGTTGCTGAAAGGTTTGAAGAAAACATGAGTTTGATTTAAAACGCGTACCGGCTCATACGATAATAGTTGGTGGAGAAATGTACCCTCGATATGTTGGCGAAAATACATGTTTAATTCTGGAGGTAAGCATAAAATATCACCCGAACTTGAGCTAAACTCGTTCTCTGAAAGTTATTTCGTGCAGTTAGTTCATGAGCCCAGGTGAATAGTAAACGGTTGCGAAAACGCACTTCACCTCTTAGCAACAAATAATCCTCAGTTAATAACGAGCATCAAAACTGATACAGGGATTAGTGAACACAGGATTGTCGTAGCGAGACTGAATATTGTAATCCCCAAATCCTCCAAAAATAATCGAAAAAAATACCTATTCAAAAAAGCAGATAAAAATTCACTTAACGCCTTCCTGAGAGACAATCTCCTCCCATTAAAATTAATATTATAGGTGTAGACCAAATGTGGCTTGAATTAAATGAAACAGTAGCGGCAGCAGTTGAGAGATTTATAACAAATAAATTAACAAACGACGTAGCTGATCCTTCTTAGTAGACAAAAAGGGTTAGAACACTGTTGCAGAAATAACGAAACAAATAAATTTAAACCCACGCAAAATCCTCAATATAGGCGATCTTTTACAGAAGCTCGAAATTTAGCGAGGAATTCAATGCGAGAGTCTTACAACAGTTTCCACAACGAAACTTTGTCTCGAAAGAGATTCTGGTCGTATGTGAAGTATGTTAGCGCCAAGGAACAACCAATGTCTTCTCTGCGCGATGGAAATGGAGATACTATCGAAGACAGTACTGCCAAAGCAGAGTTACGAAACACAGCCTTCCGAAATGCCTTCACGAAGGAAGGCGAAGTAAATATTCCAAAATTCGAATCGAGAACAGCTGCCAACATGAGTAACGTAGAAGTAAATATCATCGGAGTACTGAAGCAACTTATATCACTTAATAAAAGCAAGTCTTCTGGTCCAGACTGTATACCAGTTAGGATCCTTTGGGAGTAACCTTATAAATTAACTCCATACTTAACAATCATGTACAACCGTTCGCTCGGCGAAAGATCCGTACCCAAAGGCAGGAAAGTTGCACAGGTCACACCAGTATTCAAGAAAGGTAGTAGGAGTAATCCACTAAATTACAGGCCCATATTGTTAATGCCGATATGCAGCAGAAGTTTTTAACGTATATTGTGTTCAAACATAATGAATTGCCTCGAAGAAAACTGTCTATTGACACACAGTCAACATGGGTTTAGAGAACACCATTCCTGTGAAACACAACTAGCTCTTTATTCACCTGAATTGTTGAGTGCTATTGACAAGGGATTTCAGATTTATTCCGTATTTCTGCATTTCCGGAAGGCTTTTGACACTGTACCACACAAGCGGCTTGTAGTGAAATTCCGTGCTTATGGAATATCGTCTCAGTTATGTGAATGGATTTGTGATTTCCTGTCATAGGGGTCACAGTTCGTAGTAATTGACGGTAAGTCATCGAGTGAAACAGAAGTGATTTCTGGAGTTCCACATGGTAGTATTACAAGCCCTTTGCTGTTCCTTTTCTATATAAACCGTGTAGGAGACAATCTGAGCAGCCGTCTTATATTGCTTGCAGGTGACGTTGTCGTTTATCTACTAAGAAAGTCATCAGATAAACAAAACAAATTGCAAAACGATTTAGAAAAGATATCTGAATGGTGCGAAAATTGGCAGTTCACACTAAATAACGAAAAAAAGTGAGGTCATCTACGTGAGTGCTAAAAGGAATTCGTTAAACTTCTGTTACACGACAAATAAGTCTAATCTAAAAGCCGTAAAATCAACTAAATACCTAGGTATTACAATTACGAATAACTTAAATTGGAGGGAACATATGAAAAACGTTATGGGGACGGGTAACCAAAGACTGCGTTTTGTTGGCAGGACACTTAGGAAATGTGACAGATCTACTATGGAAACTGCCTATACTACGTTTGTCTGTCCTCTTTTACGAGAATACAACTGCACGTTATGGGATCCTTACCAGATAGGACTGACGTAGTACATGGAAAAAGTCCAAAGCAGGGCAGCATGTTTTGTAATATCGCGAAATATGGGAGAGGGTGTCACAGAAATGAAACGGGATTTATGCTGGACATCAATAAAAGAAAGGCGTTTTTCATTGCGACGGAATCTTCTCACGAAATTCCAATTACCAATTTTCGCCTCCGAATGCGAAAATATTTTGTTGACACCGAACTACATAGGGAGAATTATCACCACAATAAAAGAAGCGAAATCAGAGCTCGCACGTAAAGATATGTATGTTCGTTCTTTCCGAGCGCTATACGAGATTGGAATAATAGAGAACTGTGAAGGTGGTTCGATGAATCCTCTGCCAGGAACTTAAATGTGATTTGCAGAGTATCCACGTAGATGCAGAATACTTCTAACATACTGGTACTGGTATCCGTAACTATGCCTCCGGCTAATTTCTTTAATGTGGGAGTATAATGTCAAAAGATAGAACTTGCTAGGGAAGCTAGAAGGTATGAAAAGGGAAATTCGAAGCTTCAGTCTACGTATAGTAATGGTCAGTTGAGTGAAATGGAAAGGAAACCAGGATTCCTGGTCAAAAGAGTACAGGGTAATATCAACAGTAGCACAAAATCGTACAACCGACTAGAATTCGTAATAAATAGTAAGACAGGGTGGAGCGTGAGTTACAGTAAACAATTCAGAAAACCAACACTGAGAAAGATAGTTCAGATGTACATGCCGACGTAGAAATCTGAAGATGAACAGTTAAGGTACACGAGGATACTGAAAAGTTTATACAGTACGTAAAGCCAAATGAAAATCTTAGTCGGGGCGGACTGTAATGCAGTTGTAAGGGAAAGAATAGAAGAAATAGTTATAGGACAATATGGGGCTGGGACGGGGGTTGAGAGTGGGGAAAGAAATATTGAGTTTTGTAATACATTTCAGCTTGTAATTCCGAATTCTGTGTTCAAGGATCAAAAGAGGACGATCTATACTTGAAATAGTATCAGTTGGATTACATCAGGGTTGGATTACATCATGATCAGACAAGGATTCCGAAATCAGATATGAGGTTGTAAGGTGTACCCAGAAGCAGATACATTCTCAGGTTACAATGTAGTAGTGATGAAGAGTAGGCTGAAATCGAAGAGATTATTCGGAGAATCAATACGTGGGGTACAGAAGTATTGAGGAATCACGAGATGGGCTTCAAGTTCTCTAAGGCTGCAGATAAAGAAATGCACAATAGCTCAGTGGGCAGTACACTTGAAGAGGAATGAGCATCTCTAAACAGTACAGAAGTTGGAAACAATAACAAAGGTACAAAGAAGGTAACAGGAGAAATACTTCTGTTGATCGATGAAAGAAGGGAGTACAAAAATGTTCAGTGAAATTCATGAATACAGAATCACATTTCGCTGAGGAATGAAGTACAGGTAGTGCACGGAAACTAAGACGAAACGGCTGCATGAAAAATGTGAAGAGATTGAAAAAAGAAATGTGTGTGGTGAGGACTACCTTAGTATGTAGGAAAGTCAAAACAACCTTCGGTGACATTAAAAGCAAGGGTCGTAACATTAAGAGTGTAACGGGGATTCCACCGTTAAATGCCGAGGAGAGAGCGGATAGGTGGAGACAGTATATTGTAGGCCTCTATGAGGGAGAAGGTTTGTCTGATGTCATAGAAGAAGAAACGTGAATGGATTTTGAAGAGAACGGGGATCAGTTTTAGAATCTAGAATTAAGGGAGCTTTGGAGGACTTAAGATCAAATAAGGCGGAAGGGATAGAGAACATTCCATCTTAATTTAAAAAATCATTGGGGGAAGTGGAAACAAAGTGAATATTCACGATAGTGTGTAGAATGAATGAATCTGGCTAAAAAATCTGACTTTCGGAAAAATATGATTCATACTATTCAGAAGACTGCCTCCATGTTGCTGAAAAGAATAATATGCAGAATAATGGAAAAGAAAACGATATGTTAAATGACGATCGGCGTGGGTTTTAGATAGGTAGAGTCACCACAGAGGCAATTCTGAGACTAGAGAAAGATCAAGACAGGGTCATAGGATTTATCGACAATGTAAAATGGCGCGAGATGTTCAAAATCCTGAGAAAAATGGGCGTAAACAATATGAGAAATATGTGATATAAAATATGTAGAAGAGCCAAGATGGAGTAACAAAAGTTGACGACCAAGGGCGAAGGGCTCGGACTAAAACAAATGTAAGACACTGCTGTAGTCTTTCATCCCCTACTAATCAATGTGTACATCGAAGAAGCAATGATGAAAACAGACAACGTTCAGGAGTGGGATTAAAATTCAAGTGAAAGGATATCAATGATACGATTCGCTGATGACATTTCTATCTTGAGTGAAAGTGAAGACTAATTGCATCATCTGTTGAATGTAATGAATAACCTAATGAGTAATGAATATGGACTGAGGGAAAACCGAAGGAAGACGAAAGTAGTGAGACGTAGTAGAAATGAGAACGAGAAACGTAACATCAGGAGTGAAGGACACTTAGTAGATGAAGTTAAGGAATTCTGGGTCTGGTTCTGTTCCTCCCGATGAAATTATTTGACCATGAAATTTTACCCTTGTTTTTCCAAAATCTTATTTTTCTAAGTTGACAGTGATTCCCGAATCCTCAGAAAATGCGCAACAAGCTCTTCAAAATACGGTTATGCTGTGATCAAGATTTTTCTGCTGTATCGTCAACGTAGGATTTGTGTGTCTTTTCAAGTTGACTTGTAAAATAGAGTTCAAACCCCGAATAGAAACAGCTGACGAGATGTTTAGGCCAAAAATAATTTGCGAAACTGGTAACACACACCAAAACATAAAAAAGCAGTATATTTACTACAATCTCGGTGTTGCTTTAGTTGCCATAAACTTACGTGGAGTTCTACAAAAGACAAGATTTGCACACAATAGAAATTTGTAAAGAGTTCGTCTAATGTTTGTCGTCAGTTTCTGTCGAAATAATAGTATTAATGTGTCTAGAATCTAATACAAGTCTAATCGAACCAACTTTTTTCTTCACAATATGTAACGGGCTATTGTATGAACTGACAGGTGTTTCTATGATTCCCTATCTAGCAAGGACTGAATTTCTGCCTTCACTTTTTCTCTGTAGCGCGCTAAAATGATGTATAGTTTATCGCAAAACTTACTGTGCTCGTTGACTTAGATTAAGAGCCCTTAATAGTTCCTGCACGATGTGTAAATGCAATGGAATGTGTGCGCGGAATGTCAAGAAGCTCCTTTGTGTCAGTTTCTGTACATTGCTCTACATTAGACAACTTTTCCTTCGTGAGACTCTGTATATCGATTTCCTGGTCCATTTCATCGTTAAAATTATGCGTACAACTTGTGTCATTACGAAAGCACTCATATGGAATTTGCGAAGCAATATCTGTAAAAAAAATAAACAATTAATTTTTTCTTTCGAGATCCAGTCTTGAAATGTCAATGAAAGTAACTCACCTTCGACTCCCATTGCTTCTTCGGCATCGCTGAACTTCAAAACACGTTAATATTTCTATAGAAAACCTACTGCTAACATTATTTCAGTGGACAAGAGAAGAGCAATCAAGAAATTCATCGAAAATTTGTAATCTTAACACAAAAAGTCTAAATAGGTTTGCTACTTCACGCCAAAGAAAACGTTCCTTGTATTTTAATCTTATATAAAGGTACATTTGGACAATATGTTGTCATACTTTTCTGGAATGCAGTGTCAGTGACCATGGACAGTGGAAAGAGTAGTGTCGCCTACTGAAATGTTCATAATTGCATACACCTCAAAGTTTTCTTTGTCATCAGTCTCTTCCAGTAAAATGTCCCTAATGTCTTCAAAACGCATGATGTTGAAAGTTTCGGCTGCGGCGTGTTTTGTGTGATCCACAGCATTGTTTGCTACCGCAGTCGCTAGTCATTGTCCCATATTGCTTCCTCGTCGTTGATTATCTCTTCGATTTGGTGATCTAACTTCTAGTATATCTATCGGTCTCGCAGGATTTGCCCTTCCAGAATTTGTCCACAGTGAATTATAATATTGATTACCGTTACTGTGTTTGTTGCTGACTGCATAATTGTTGTTGTTTTTCCAGGATTCGATCTACCTGAATTGTGCCCATAAAAATTTCTCTTTGAGTTGGAATATTGTCTTTCATTATACTAATCGATTTTGGTAAATATGATTAACAATATCAATATTCCTGAAATGTCTGCTATTGTGAATTTAGTCAGTATGAATGTAGTCACATCTCCGTAAATTACTTCTAGCACCACAACCATTATTGAACTATGAGAATTGTGCGTCATACGGACGATATTGGATATACCGTGTGAAATTGTTTCTATGGTTGCGTTTTTGTTTTCACGCGGTACAAACGCGTCTTGCGTGCCATAGTTTCTGTTGTATCCGTTATTGTATCTCTTCACTAAACCGTTACCACTGTCCAATTACAATTCCTGAAATAATGTATGAATTGCTTCTAAATCATCTTTACATTTGCTGGTCAAAATTACATGTCTCGAATGTGTAGGTAATTTTATTAAACAAATGATAATTAATTCCGAGGCACTGTATGGGTTTGACAAGTATTTATTTCTGGTTACCATGTCTTTGAAATGTTTTGCTGGGCTCGAGACGTCGAAGTGTTCAAAGTTTTGTAACAATATAATGCTACGTTTTTTTTTTAATTTTGTGTGACTTGTGACCAGCCGGCTGACAAAAATGCTCGGAAGAAATCATTTACGCTTTGACAATCTCTCATTATTCAGCGCATTTTTCCGCAGTTTCATTTTCCAAACAACTGAAGGAAAATTGTAATTTGTATTCAAGTGGGCAGTTTGGTGGTGATGAATATAGGAACTGATGAATTAAAACTTGTGGGTGAATATCGTTACTTTAAATCATAAAATTTTTGAATTTACGTACTGTCTAAAAGTGTTTGCTATCAAAGTTACCATTTATATGCCATCCAGATTGTTCTCTATCGCATCACGTCAGCGATTCATTATCGTATCTGGATGTGTGGCATTGTTCTCATGGAAAGTCACGAGAACGCCATAAATTTGTAAGATCACAAAAATTGTCTGAATATGACCTTACACCGTCAAATTCGTCCTTTTCATCGTCACGCTTAAGCTTTCTTTCAAGTCGCTCGACTCATTAATAGCATTCCTATAACACTTATTTTTTCGATAAGTTTCCCTTCATTTTCTTTAAAATTTATTAAAGACTGGTATCCTGCTGTGTCTGAAAACTGTAGTGGCATATTGTCGTATGAATCTCTGTCTACAGTGGTTGATAAATTCGCCATTTGCGTTGTGAGGTCATCAACTTCTTCTTTAATTGTGCCAAACTAGCATTTTTGTTCTTCAGAATCTGGCGTCAAGATTTCCACTTGTTCGGTATTTTCTTTTACGGTTGTGTTAAGATGTCTGTTGTGTTCCTTTATCTGTGTAACTATCGCATTCCCAACTACAATGCTGATTTTAGCTAACATTTCTTCCTTGTCATTAAGCTGTTTTTTTTCACGTTTCCGTGTTCTGGTCCAAGGTCCCGTATTCTAGTTGCAAAGCTGCTGATTATTGGTTGAAGGTAATTTTTAATTTCTTCCCTGGGTGTTTTACTCTTTTCTTCCGGTAATTTCCTCTTATCTTCTTGTATTTTGTCGATATTTTTAACTCATTTAATCTTCTGTTTCTTGAAGCATATGATGTACCGAATCTAGAAAATTTGTCGGATTCACACGGTGTCGTCCTACATAATTGTTCACTGAAGGTGATGTGTTTTGGGTACTTTCAAACGACACTGCTGCAAAACCTGATTCTGATGTGTCTGTTGCCAGTTATTCTAAGGTTTGGCAGGACTGTGGCAACTTTTGCAAGCTTTCGCTAGACTACTGCGGCTTATCGCCGACCGACTCAGCTTCAGAATTAGCGTGTTCATTACCTATCGTTTGTTCTGTTTCATTATTGTTCGCTAAATTGGTTAGTAATTGTGGATCCGCGCAGTTTCACGCAATCTCAAGTAAACTACTGCTCAAGGTGGTTTGTCTCATCCAGTACCGAAACGTTATTTTGCAACACTCTCTGATGTCTTCTGCGGCAACGAATTTTCATGTTGTTTTCTGTTGTACCAATCACAAAGAAATCGTATTTCCTGGAAAAATAAAATTTCTACAGTGACGAAAAGAAGTACAACACTAGTAAAATTATAGCGGTGGTATTACTGCTTTCGAGATGTTCAACGTTATCTGACGACGTATTACGAACAGAACAAACGAACTATCCTAGCAGAAAAGGTCGACAACTGTAACCTTCCCACCATATTTGTTTCTCTCTGAAATTGAGCCCAACTCTACTACCCACTCCATAAAATCTAAGCATTACCAAAATTATGCTCCTGAACTGTTATCCTACTTAAACTTCATTCCTACTTTTGACTAAACAGATCCTAATTTGAGCAGAATCATATCTGATCTCAAAGCAGCTTCTCTTTATATTAAATACGCAACGGAAGTAAAAAATTTTCTGGCCCTAATCCAAATTTCTACTTACCTCATGAGTGCACAACATTTCTGCAGATTTCTCGAAATCATAACAGCTAGCAGGCAGTGGCTAACCTAGATTTCTTTTTATACATATCCAAAATTGTTGAAAGTGGTAATACGTAAAGGTAAACAGAGGGGTGGGGAGAGTAACTCACCATTATCATTTCCTTTGGGCCTTTGTTCCACTTCAACGCGGGGTCGGCCTAGTTACTACGGATGTGGCAACATTAGTGTCAGAGGGTGCCTGGAAGCCCTTCCTGCCTCCACCCCATACCTCCCGGGTCGGAATTAGTGTACCCCAGCTGCCTGTGTCTATTGGAAGCCATGAACTAGTGCGAACGCTTTCAAATGTCTGCGATTTATGTTACTGAGGCGGGCCATGGGGTCCAGCCCGATATCCACCTAGTGGAATGGGGAAAAACCGCCTAAAACCACGTCCAGGTTGGCCAGCACACCTGTCGCCGTCGTTAATTCGCCGGGCGGTTTCCACATCTACATCTACATGGATACTCTTCAAATCACATTCAAGTGCCTGGTAGAGGCTTCATGAAACCACCTTCACAAATCTCTGTTATTCCAAACTGTTATAGCACGCCGAAAGAACGAACACATATGTTTTTCCGTACAAGCTCTGATGTCCCTTATTTCATCGTGGTGATCGTTTCTCCCTATGTAGGTTGGTGTCAACAAAATATTTTCACATTTGGAGGAGTAAGCTGGAGATTGGAATTTCGTGATAAGATTCCGTCGCAACGAAAAACGCCTTCCTTTTGATGATGTTCAATTCCGTATTATTTCAACGACACTCTCTCCCATGTTTCGCAATAATACAAAACGTGCTACCCTTCTTTGAACATTTTCGATGTACTCCGTCAGTGCTATCTGGTAAGGATCCCACACCGCGCAGCAGTATTCCAAAAGAAGATGGACAAGCGCAGTGTAGGCTGTCTCGCTAGTAGATCTCTTCCATTTTCTAACTGTCCGGACAATAGAACGCAGTCTTTTGTTAGCCTTCCCAACAATACTTTCTAAGTGTTCCTTCCAATTTAAGTTGTTCGTAACTCGAATTCCTAGGTTTTTAATTTAATTTCACTGATTTGTCGTGTAACCGAAATTTACGAATTCCTCTTAGCACTCAAGTGAATGACCTCACACTTTTCGTTATTTAGGGCCAACTGCCAATTCTCGCACCATTCAGATATCTTTTCTAAATCGTTTTGCAATTTGTTTTGTTTAACTGATGACTTTATTAGTAGATAAACGACAGCGTCATCTGCAAACAACCTAAGACGGCCGCTCAGATTGTCTCCTAAACCGTTTATATACGAACAACAGAGGGCCTATAATACTACCTTGTAGAACTCCAGAAATCACTTCAGTTTTCCTCGATGATTTTCCGTCAATTACTACAAACTGTGACCTCTCTTACAGGAAATCTCAAATCCAGTCACATAACTGAGACGATATTGCATGAGCACGCAAATTTCACTACAAGCCGCTTGTGTGGTACTGTGTCAAAAGCCTTCCGGAAATGCAGAAATACGGAATCGATCTGAAATCCCTTGTCAATAGCACTCAACACTTCATGTGAATAAAGAGCTAGTTGTGTTTCACAGGAATGGATTTTTCTAAACCCATGTTGACTGTATGTCAATAGACAGTTTTCTTCGCGGTAATTCATAATGTTTGAACACAATATATGTTCCAAAATCGTGCTGGATATCGGCGTTAACGATATGGGCCTGTAATTTAGTGGATTACTCCTACTGCTTTTCTTGAATAATGGTGTGACCCGTGCAACTTTCTTGTCTTTGGGTACGGATCTTTCATCGAGCGAACGGTTGTATATGATTGTTAAGTATGGAGCAAATGCATCAGCATACTTTGAAAGGAACCTGATTTGTATACAGTCTGGATTAGAAGACTTGCTTTTATTAAGTGATTTAAGTTGCTTCACTATTCCGAGGATATTTACTTCTACGTTACTCATGTTGGCAGCTGTTCTTGATTCGAATTCTGGAATATTTACTTCGTCTTCTCTTGTGAATGCACTTCGGAAGGCTGTGTTCAGTAACTCTACCATGGCAGCACTGTCTTCGATAGTGTCTCCATTGCTAGCGCGCAGGGATGGTATTGATTGTTTCTTGCGCCGAACATACTTGGCATACAATCAGAATCTCTTTGGATTTTCTGCTAGGTCTCGTGAAAACATTTCGTTGCGGAAACTGTTATAAGACTCTCCCGTTGAGGTCGGAGCTAAATTTGGAGCTTCTGTAAAAGATCGCTAACCTTGGGGAATTTGTGTATGTTTAAGTTTGACATCATTATTTCGTGGTTTTTGCAACAGGGTTCAGCCCGTTTTCTAAACCAAGGAGGATCAATTCCGTCGTTTGTTAATTTATTTGATGCAAATCTCCCAATTTCTGGCGATGTTATTTTTTTTAATTCAAGCCACATCTTGTCTACACTTATATTATTAATTTGGAAGGAGTGAAGATTGTCTCTCAGGAAGGCTTTAAGTGAATTTTTATTCGATCAGGAACCGGCGCGCCTACCCGAGTCCAGGAAGTAGGGCACTAGCGCTCTCGGCTAACCTAGTGGGTGGTAGGGAGAGTAACTATTCCTCTGAAATGATATTGCACGACGACGATTTAGAATGAATTATGTATTCAAAAAGACAGAGTAAAGTTTCGCTTAGTCTTCACACATAACATAGGTCTGAACAATACTTGCTCAATGAAGTGGACTATTATTTAAAGAGGGTACGTGGTTAACAGAGAATTTCTGTAAGAATAAAACAGGTTATTCAGTTAATATGCTAGTGCATGACTCACGTAATTTGGCTGATCTTTCTTTTAGCTCTCAGCAAGTTATCTAGCTGACAGTAATCATTCGTAGCTGTGCAGTGCTGCAGTCTAACCTCAGACTCCTTCTCTTTAAAAATAGTAACAATATTGAAAATATATATTCACTTCTATTTCTGATGTATTCATCTCAGTCATCCTTGTTGACCTTTACAATCAGTGTATCTTCATCTAACAGACAAGATGACAAGTCACCACAGCACTACGGAACACGTCAACCAGCTACCACACATCAGTTAAGAATGTATCATGCTGTGCAGAGGCAAAGACTGTGCCACGACAAGACCAAAGATTGTTTAACAGTAACGTAAAGTGCTCTCTCTCTCTGATAGGCACGACGACGACGTACAAAACCCAAAAGACATTACCACGTTACTCATAGCGCTTAGACTCATTCTTGTAATGTTAATCACTTAATATGGTATCTAGACAAATGTATTCCTGAAGTTTCGTTTCACTACATTTGTTTGGTGTTGAGATTTGTTTCCCGTCGGTATAGTGAGGACCTCGTTCAATTATGAACACTTAATAGTTAAAGTAACGAAAATTGTGTGGAGCTTAGAATTTTCTTCAATACAGGTATTGTTTTTATTGAAATCGTGTTTTTCGCACTTTATTACACATACATTTCTTTATTTAAATAATTATTTCGAAACAAATTAAATGTGACAGATGCACCCTATGTTAAAATACTCACTTCGCGGGGCGCCCTGGAGTGCACGAAGCGTTATACAGTCTCGTGGCTATTTCTCAAACACATAAAGACAAATTATTCTTCAATTAAAATGAATTTGGGAGACATAACAATGGGCTACTGAAAAATACCTCGAATAAGAAGTGGCACCAACTTGAAAACATATTAGTATCCTGGCACGTTCTTCTAAGTTGAAAAGTTTAATAATATATTTTAAATTTTAATAAAAACAGCTCTTCTTAATGTCCCCTTAATTTACGTACATTTCATTTAAAAACACATATCAAATGAATCCGTAAATCTGTCAGGCATTCCATGCTCCGTGTCGGCAAAGCATTTTCCATCGGACAACTCCGCGAAATTTTTGCTGTTCGTCCTTATGAGTGTGTAAGAGGGCAGGTGGTGCTGGGAACTAATTTTTGTGAGAGAAATTGATACTTTGCGTCGTTTCCGATTTGATTAACATTGAAGTTAGGCAGCCAGGTCGCAGTGCGCGGCAATTGAAGCACCCTGCTAGAGGCGGTGGTGTCAAATGTGTTTTTCGACATTTTAACTGGTAATGAGCATTTGAGCAAGTGGTTACTTACGAACCATCATACATGTATGTCCGTGCATTACCGCATTTTAGCGCGTCAGAGTGCATGAATTTGCGCTCTCAACTAAAGCTGAGCTAAAGCTGGCTAAATAGCTCGGAAACAAAACAGCGAATCGAATTTTTTTTAACAATTATTTTCGCAGCAGAACCTCCCGTGCAGCATCCTTACAGGCTTTCCAGACTGTTTCTGACTACCCAGCACATGCCGTTTCAACAGTTTTTGGCCCTCAGTGAAGATGTTTCGGTACCAGTTTCCAAATGCTAGAGTTGTCATTTTGCGTATTGTTAAGTAAATCTTCATTGGACAGAAATTCGTGTACTGGTCGAATATTTTCTGAACTAATTCATCTAGGGCCCACAGCAGCCTATATCTTGGCTGGAGCACTGTGTCATTCAACACGATGTAGCTTCTAAAGTACTTTCACAAGCAAATAATGCATCTGCTCGCACACTCTATATACTTCAGGAATGCTAATTGTTTGAAAAAGATCATTATTTTCATCCCGTTTAAATTATACGTATTGGTAGATTTCGTGGTAGAAGTGACTTAATCTGCACAGTATTGTTGAGGACGCTCGTAGCAATTGACTGGCCTGCCTCCGGACTTTGCTTTGTGTCGTCAGCTCTGAGTGGTGCAGTGGCGTGAAGAACTTACGTTAGACCAGCTGTAGTATGCACAACGGAAAGAAGTGCATTTGCAGATTATGTTTCCCCTTGCATTTTCGCCCTACAGTCTTTTCCTTTAAGTTGTTGTTTTTTTACTTACTTGTCCCTTCTATGTTGAACATGAGCGTTTAAAGAAGGAAGTGATTAAAAGAATCGGTGTTAATGGAGTGAGACACAGCGTCTTCCCCTTTGTCACCTCATATCATGCTAAACATGGTGAAAGCTGTACGGCTGTACAGACAAAATGATGGGGAGGGTTTCTATATGAAATAGAGCATTTGGAAAAGGTGAAGCAGTTACTAACACCTAGAATAATTCCAAAAGAGCTGAGTAAAAATGTCTGGAGTGTAGAAATCATGCACAGTTAAAATGAAACAAGTAAGATATTCTGAAAGTTTTGAAGTGTGCCTATGGAGATGAATGCTAAAGATGGAAGTTGACTGACAAACTTAAGAATCAAGAAGCAATGAAGAAAATTGGGGAAGAAATTTATGGATGCAATCAGAAACCGGAAAAAATCGATGCGGGGACATATACTGGGATAAATACGGCGCAGGAATTGTCTGCGATGAAGAATTATGGAACGGAATGTGATAGCAACGAAGTAGGAAGAGAAATGGAATGGTAGATGACATCAGAAAAGGACGAGGGCAGACGCTCGGCACAGGACACGATGAAGAGCCTCCAGTTGAAATCTATCATAAGGCAGATACACTAAAGAGAGAAAGAAAGAAAAGAGAGGATTGTGGAATGTAGTTCTCACTCTTTCACCAAAAATTAGAGCTGGGAATTGAAAGAATAGTTCACTAGAAATGAACGTTGTGAGTTCAAAGAAGAAAATATATACTGTGTACCAGATAGAGAGAGAGGGTCTTGGGTGATTACATATACGGACAGCAGCGCGCAACCGTAAACAACACCCCTTTCCGCAAGCGATCAGGGGTCAGTGTTGACTCGACGACGTCTTCGGACGAATTGAAGGTTTCCATTGTCTGTGAGCAACAAGAACCTGTCTAGCATTACCATACTCAAAAATATGTTCAAATGTGTGTGAAATCTTAAGAGACTTAACGGCTAGGGTCATCAGTCACTAAGCTTACCCACTACTTAACCCAAATTATCCTAAGGACAAACACAAACACTCATGCCCGAGGGAGGACTCGAACCTCCGCCGGGATCGGCAGCACAGTACATGACTACAGCACCCTAGACCGCTCGGCTAATCCCGCCCGGCTTACCATCTTCATTTCGTCACTTATTAACAACTCCGTTAGCACAACAGTTGTTAGAAAGAAAGGACGCAGTGTAACAAAGTAACAAAATATATGCCAAAATTTAATTAGGGATGAAGTCGATACCAACTCCAACCGCAAGGAAGCGAGGAATATAGTAATATTTAAAGCAACGAATGTTTTCTTGTCTTCATTGTAACGCAAAAACAAAAAATGAAGTGAAACACTGAGACAAAATGAATAGTGACAGTGAGTGAACACAATGGCCACTAGCTGCAGGATGAATTTATATTCCACTGACCACCGTTGATGGTGTTCACTGTAAAAACGTGTATGTGTGTGTGTGTGTGTGTAGGTGTCTTTGTGTGAAATCACGCATGGCAGATTTAATGTGTTTGTAGCGGGAAATATTGTGTAGCTGATACGACGAATGAGTTATTTTCAGTGTTGATGTTAACTCAACCTGAAACTAATGCTACTGCTGTTAACGTAGCGGAAAACAAATTACTGGCCACCGAATTATACTCTGTTAATTGACGTAAAGTCAACAGCGGATGGAGCTAGAAAAATAATTTTTGTGTCAGAGAATAACGTACTACTCTATGGCTGCAAATAAAAACCGTAACGTCACTGCAAACATGGAATCTAAACCAGTAGTTTCTAATTTCTTCCTCGTAACTACGTCAACGTTACAGCAAATATATAGGAAGAGAAGCTATGGTACGGTTAATAACTGGCAGTGTATTTAATTCATGTATTGAGTAGTTCTTTATGTAAGGTGTATTTTCATTGGTCATTTTCTTTCTTTGTTCCAGAAAACCTGTAGATTGGATGGTATTTAAGCATATTTAACGAAGAAGTTGTAACCTATGCTTTACGTATCAAAGGAAAGCGGGCAATTCTTATTGTTAGAAGTCTACAGGGAACATCATACACTCCTGGAAATTGAAATAAGAACACCGTGAATTCATTGTCCCAGGAAGGGAAAACTTTATTGACACATTCCTGGGGTCAGATACATCACATGATCACACTGACAGAACCACAGGCACATAGACACAGGCAACAGAGCATGCACAATGTCGGCACTAGTACAGTGTATATCCACCTTTCGCAGCAATGCAGGCTGCTATTCTCCCATGGAGACGATCGTAGAGATGCTGGATGTAGTCCTGTGGAACGGCTTACCATGCCATTTCCACCTGGCGCCTCAGTTGGACCAGCGTTCGTGCTGGACGTGCAGACCGCGTGAGACGACGCTTCATCCAGTCCCAAACATGCTCAATGGGGGACAGATCCGGAGATCTTGCTGGCCAGGGTAGTTGACTTACACCTTCTAGAGCACGTTGGGTGGCACGGGATACATGCGGACGTGCATTGTCCTGTTGGAACAGCAAGTTCCCTTGCCGGTCTAGGAATGGTAGAACGATGGGTTCGATGACGGTTTGGATGTACCGTGCACTATTCAGTGTCCCCTCGACGATCACCAGTGGTGTACGGCCAGTGTAGGAGATCGCTCCCCACACCATGATGCCGGGTGTTGGCCCTGTGTGCCTCGGTCGTATGCAGTCCTGATTGTGGCGCTCACCTGCACGGCGCCAAACACGCATACGACCATCATTGGCACCAAGGCAGAAGCGACTTTCATCGCTGAAGACGACACGTCTCCATTCGTCCCTCCATTCACGCCTGTCGCGACACCACTGGAGGCGGGCTGCACGATGTTGGGGCGTGAGCGGAAGACGGCCTAACGGTGTGCGGGACCGTAGCCCAGCTTCATGGAAACGGTTGCGAATGGTCCTCGCCGATACCCCAGGTGCAACAGTGTCCCTAATTTGCTGGGAAGTGGCGGTGCGGTCCCGTACGGCACTGCGTAGGATCCTACGGTCTTGGCGTGCATCCGTGCGTCGCTGCGGTCCGGTCCCAGGTCGACACTGGCGACAACATCGATGTACTGTGGAGACCTCACGCCCCACGTGTTGAGCAATTCGGCGGTACGTCCACCCGGCCTCCCGCATGCCCACTATACGCCCTAGCTCAAAGTCCGTCAACTGCACATACGGTTCACGTCCACGCTGTCGCGGCATGCTACCAGTGTTAAAGACTACGATGGAGCTCCGTATGCCACGGCAAACCGGCTGACACTGACGGCGGCGGTGCACAAATGCTGCGCAGCTAGCGCCATTCGACGGCCAACACCGCGGTTCCTGGTGTGTCCGCTGTGCCGTGCGTGTGATCATTGCTTGTACAGCCCTCTCGAAGTGTCCGGAGCAAGTATGGTGGGTCTGACACACCGGTGTCAATGTGTTCTTTTTTCCATTTCCCGGAGTGTAGTTTACGCAGATATGAAGTGATCAGTACATAACATATTGTATCGTCAGGCATATTGCACAGAATCAAGTCGACAGAAATATTTCGGCAGTTCTAACTAGCTGAATAAAAATATAGCACTATTTAGTGTCGTCTAGAGCCCTACGCTCCATGAAAACGAAAAGCGGCTGTCTTTAACGTTGCGAAATTTCTGAGAGTTTAGGCATTTTTTTCTACATTTAAGTTCATAGTACACGAACCACTGTGAAATGTACGGCAGTGGGTATTTTCAACTTTACCTCTTATTAGGGCTTCTTCTGGTTTCTCTCACGTATTATTGCTTAGACATCTCTGTGCGCACTATAATTACTTTAACCATGTACACGAGTTCCCTAGGGGGCTGTATTATGGCCCTACATTCGTCACATGAAGACAGCGAGTTTACCAGTTCAGGTTTTTCTGTATCATCGTGGCTCTCTGCCATACGTCAAACAAGTCTGTGGTCACACGTGCTGCTCTTCACTGTACCCTTTCAGTACCATTTGTTAGCCATTTTTGGTATGAATCCCACACACTTTAGCAGTATTCTAGGATGGGTCGCATTAGTGTTTAGTAAGCACTCTCCTTTGTAGACTGACTGCAGTTCCCTAATATTCTCCCACAGAATAGAAGTATTCCACCTGACTTGTCGAATGTCTTTGGTGTAACAGAAATTAACAGATATTACATCAGGATTCTTACCATCCACTGTATACAGCTGGAAAGATTATACAATGAGGTGACAAGTCATGGGATAGCGATATGCACATCCACAGATGGCGGTAATATCACATACACAGCGTATAAATGGGGAGTGCATTGGCGCAGCATTCATGTGTACTCAGGTGATTAATGTGAAAAGCTTTCCGACTTGATTATGGCCTCATGACGGTGTTAACAGACGGAATTTTAGGTGAAGCTACACACATGGAAAACTGCATTTCGGAAATCGTTAGGAATTTCAGCACTTCGAGATCCACAGTGTCAAGTGAGTGTCGCAAATACACAACTGGCATTTAAAATTGCTACATCTAGAATAAATACAGATGATAAACCGGTATAGATTGGACAAATATATTATACTTGAACTGACATGTGATTACATTTTCACGCAATATGGGTGCATCGATCCTGATAAATCACTACCCAGAACAACGACCTCTGGCCGTAATAACGGCCATTATATGCATGGGCACTGAGTCAAACATAGCGCGGATGGCGTATACAGGTACACCTGCACATGCAGCTTCAACACGATACCACAGTTCATCAACAGTAGTGACTGGCGTATTGTGATGAGTCAGTTGCTCGGCCACCATTGAACAAATGTTTTCAATTGGTGAGAGATCTGGAGAATGTGCTGACCAGGGCAGCAGTTGAACATTTTCTGTATCCAGAAAGGCCCATACAAGACCTGCACCATGCGGTCATGCATTATCCTGCTAAAATGTAGGTTTTCGCAGGGATCGAATGAAGGGTAGAGCCACGGGTCGTAACACATCTGAATTGTAACGTCCACAGTTCAAAGAGCCGTCAATGCGAACAAGAAGAGACCGAGACGTGTAACCAATGGCACCCCATACCATCACGCCGGGTGATACGCCAATATGACGATGACGAACACACGCTTCCAATCTGCATTCGACGCGATGTCGCCAAACACGAATGCGACCATCATGATGCTGTAAACAGAACCCGGATTCATCCGAAAAAATGATGTTTTCCCATTCGTGCACTCAGGTTCGTCGTTGAGTACACCATCGCAGGCGTTCCTGTCTGTGATGCACCGTCAATAGAAACCGCAGCTGTGGTCTCCGAGCTGATAGTCCATGCTGCTGCAAACGTCGTCAAACTGTTCGTGCAGATGGTTGTTGTCTTGCAAACGTTCCCATCTGTTGACTCAGGGATCGAGACATGGCTCCACGATCCGTTACAGCCATGGGGTTAAGATGCCTGTCATCTCGACTGCTAGTGATACGAGGCCGTCGGGATACAGCACGGTGTTCCGTATTACCCCCCTGAACCCACCTATTCCATATTCTGTTAACAGTCAATGGATCTCGACCAACGCGAGCAGCAATGTCGAGATACGATAAACCGGAATCGCGATAGGCTATGGTACAACCCTTATCAAACTCGGAAACGTGATGGTACGCATTTCTTCTCCTTACACGAGGCATCGCAACAACGTTTCACCAGGCAACGCCGGTCAACTGCTGTTTGTGTATGAGAAATCGGTTGGAAACTTTCCTCATGTCAGGACGTTGTAGGTGTCGCCACCGGCGCCACCCTCGTGTGAATGCTCTGAAAACCTAATCATATGCATATGAGAGCATCTTCTTCCTGTCGGTTAAATTTCGAGTCTGTAGTACGTCATCTTCGTGGTGTAGCAATTTTAATGGCCAGTAGTGTACCAAATTTCAGGTTTTACGAGATCAGCGGCGTTGGCGTTGTCAGTACTAACTGCCAAGCAGCAGTATGTGAAATAACGCAGAAATCAATGTGGGACGTACGAAGGATATATGGCGAAATTCGGATTAATGGACTGTGGCAGCAGACCACATTCTGTGAGTCCCTTTGCTAAAAGAACTACATCGCTTGCAGCGCCTCTCCTGGGCTCCTGACCTCAAAGAATGGACCCTAGCTGACTGGAAAACCATGAAGTGGAAGATGAGTCTCGATTTCAGTTGGAAAAATTTGATGATAGAGTTCGAAAATGGCGCAGGCCCCACGAAGCTCTGGACCTATGCTGTTTACAAGGCACTGTGCAAACTGGTGATGGCTCCATAGTGTTTTGCACTGTGTTTACATGCAATGTACTGAGTCCGCTGGTCGAAATGAAGTCCTCATGACCGGAAATGGCTATGTCCGGTTACTTGGAGGCCATTTTCAGCCACTGCTAGACTTCAAGTTCCCAACTAACGATGGAATTTTTGTGGATGACAATTCGCCACGTTACTACGCCACAACTGTTAGCGATTCATTTTGAAGAACATTCTGGACAATTTGAGAAAATGATTTAACTATCCAGATCGCCCGACATGGATCCCGTCGAACATTTATGGGACTTAATTGAGAGGCCAATTCGTGCACAAAAACGTGCACTGGCAACACATTCGCCTCTATGGACGGGGGCTGAGGCAGCAGGGCTCATTATTTCTGCAGGAGACTTCCAACGACTTGTTGAGTCCATGCCACGTCGAGTTGCTGCACTAAGCCGGGCAAAACGAGGCCCGATATGATATTATGTGGTATCCGAACGACGTTTGTCACTTCAGCGTATAATGCTACTAAATAATTAGTTCAACAATTTAATTTACGTTTTAAAATATGTTGTAATAGTAATTTTGGAAATGAAATGTAGTTTTTACTCATTTCCAATGGTGAGGAAGAATGCAGCTGCAGGCCGACGGCAACATTTTCGTCCTTGCCACCAGAGACGATAAGGCGATCCTTGCCACACACCAAGCGACCGCCAGCGTGTAAAAGTACATCCCGCCGGCCACTGCTGAACAGTTTTGCCCTGAATTGAATTGTCTGACAGAAATAGTGTAACTGATGAAAAATTAATTAACTTGATTAACACGTAATGATATTATGAGTCAGGATATTTTTTGACATCTTGCTGTCACTATCTATGGTGAACCATTGTGTAATTCCTAACGCTGTAATAAAGTCTACAGAAGTAACTTATATCTTCGCATTATCATTCAAAAAACTGACTGTATTTAATTATTTTACAAGACCTCACTGAAAGTTATTTTACCAATATTGATTGATGATTGCTGGAGACAACTGAAAGTAATTTTGAGATTTATGGTTTACGCATAATATAGGTCGACTTTATTACTGACTATTTTTTCACCGATGTTAACATTTTTAATAGCACAGTAGCAAGTACTTTTGCTCAACATGAAGTCTTTCGACATTCGGACGTGCTAACTGCTTCTCATAAAACTTATTTCATTGACTTTAAAAAAAAATTTTGCGGCCTACATCCTGGTAAAAAAAATCCGAAAACGGCTAGGAAAATGTCAATTTAGAGCCAAGTGCAAGGCTGATTAACTGAAAGTAGAACTTCTGCAACACAAGGTGTTTCCAAAAAACGTAAGTGTTGCAAAGCGCCAAAGAATCTGGTATAGGCATGTGTATTCAGATACAGAGATATGTGAACAGGCAGAAACACAATTTGTTTCCAAAAAACGTAGGTGTTGTAAAGCGCCAAAGAATCTGATATAGGTATGTGTATTCAGATACAGAGATATGTGAACAGGCAGAATACGACCCTGCGGTCGCTGACGCCTATGTAAGACAGCAAGTGTCTGGCGCAGTTGTTAGATCGTTTACTGCTGCTACAATTGGAGGTTACGAAGGTTTACGTGAGTTCTAACTTGGTGTTATACTCGGCGTCCTAGTGATGGGAGACAACGTCTCCGAGGTAGCGATGAAGTGGGCATTTTCCCGTACTACCATTTCACGAGTGTACCGTTAATATCAGGAATCCGGCAAAACGTTAAATCTCCGACATCGCTGCGGCCGGAAAAAGATTGCAAGAAAGGGATCAACTACGACTGAAGGGAATCGTTCAACGTGACAGTAGTGCAACTCTTCCTCAAATTGTTGCAGATGTCAATGCTGGGCCATCAGCAAGTGTCAGCGTGTGAACCATTCAACGAAACACATAGATATGGGCTTTCGGAGCCGAAGGCCCACCCGTGTTACATTGACGACTGCACGACAAAAAGCTTTACGCCTCACCTGGGCCCGTCAACAACGACATTGAACTGTTACTAACTGGAGACATGTTGCGTGGTCGGACGACCCTCGTTTCCATTTGTATCGTGTGGATGGACATGTACGGATACGGAGACAACCCGATGAATCCATGGGCCCTGCATGTCAACAGGGGACCATTCAAGCTGGTGGAGGCTCTGTAATGGTGTGGGGCATGTGCAGTTGGGGTGATCTGGGACCCGTGATAAGTCTAGATCCCACTCTGACAGGTGACACCTACCTAAGCATCCTGTCTGATCACATGCAGCCATTCATGTCCATTGTGCATTCCGAAGGACTTGGACAATTCCAGCAGGACAATGCATTAACCTGCACATCCAGAATTTCTACAGAGTGGCTCCAGGAACACTGTTCTGAGTTTAAGCACTTCCGTTGGCCACCAGGCTTGCCCTACATGATAGTAGGCAGCAGTACCAGTTTCTTTGGCTTTACAATGTATGTTGCCAAAACTTTCGATTTCTGCTCAACGGCTCGGTTATGGGAGGAGCAAGTATACTGTCCCGTCTATGTTTATTGCCGCTAGATGCCTGCCGGAGTGGCCGAACGGTTCTAGGGACTTCAGTCAGGAACCGCGCGACCGCTACGGTCGCAGGTTCGACTCCTGCCTAAGGCATGGATGTGGGTGATGTCCTTAGGTTAGTTAGGTTTAAGTGGTTCTAAGTTCTAGGGGACTGATGACCTCTGTTGTTAAGTCCCATAGTGCTCAGATCCATTTGAACCATTTATTTGCCGCAAGATTTCGGTTGTCTTTTCTTTATTTTTTACCGTCACATGTTACAATATAGTTACTCAGCAGTGGATGCCATTTTGTATTCTCGAGTATCAAACTGATTCCCCGAATGGATGGAACATTCGCAGATGTTGACAGTTTGTATACAATGGATGTATATGTAAAGGTAAGAGTCCTAGCCGCACTCGTATATCCGACGAAAATGTCGCACTAATTCACTCCTCTTTCCAACGTAGTCTTACGTCGGTTATTTAAGAAATTGCACAGGCTAAAGCCGTTACAGGCTCAACATCATAACGACAAACACAAACGTGTGCATATGCTAACGAGATTCGGAATGCAATTGACAATGATAACAATTTCTCACAACATATCTTGTTCAGTGGTTAGGGACTTTCCACCTAAGTGAAAAAGTAAACTAACACAGTGTTCGAATTTTGAATTTACAGAAACCACAAGCACACACAGAACAACTACGATATTCACCAAGCCAACGTGTTGCTGCGATATCCCACTAACTTCATTACGGCGCTTTCTTCTTTGATGGTGTTGACTATCATTAGCTTACCGTTGTTTTACAAAACTTCTTTCCGAGGCTGAACTACGAATTCTTCAATTCTGAGCAGCGAAGAGCACTCCCTCACTGGTGTTCCAAATTACATGAGCATTGGAATGAAACTCTACCTAGCCCGTGGATTGGTCGTCGAACAGCGAATTAGTATATCTCAAATGGGTCAAATGGCTCTGAGCAATATGGACCTTAACATCTGAGGTCATCAGTCCCCTAGAACTTTGAAGTACTTAAACCCAACTAACCTAAGGACATCACACACATCCATGCCCGAAGCAGGATTGAAACCTGCGACTGTAACGGTCGCGCGATTCCTGACTGAGCGCCTAGAACCGCTCGACCATACCGACCGGCTTTAGCATTTCTCAAGTGGCCTTCATGGCCACTGGCCTTGATGCCCTGTGAGTTCTCATAATTGAGTTTCATCAAGGACAACGTTTATGAAAATGAGAGTAGTTGAAGAACTGGTTCTGTTCTGGCAGACATTGGTGACGATGGATATGATTACCCGAGTATGGGAGGAATTCGAGAACGATGTGATGTTGTTCGTGTTGCTGGTGGAAGGCATACTGAACACCTGTAATCTAAATTCGAGAGAATCGTAAGCATGTGTGCCAAAACACCTGTAATCTAAATTCGAGGGAATCGTAAGCATGTGTGCCAAGTTTCACAGCTGTATGTGTTACTGTTTAATAAATGCGTACGTTCGAAATACGTATATTATTTTTGGAACACATCAGAGCCAGGGCTGTAAGTCCGCATATCTCGCATCCCTGCATTAAGAAGAGAACAGCATACGAAATTTATCACTTCATTTTCGAATCTTGTGGTACGGAAAATCCGTTATAATTTTTTTATAATATGACGTTAAATGCACTGTAAACAAAAATGGTCATTTGGTTTTTACAAACAATCCTGTTGGAAGAACATCCGCAGCTGAGCATTATAGCAGAGGTTGAAAATATCGCTTCAGTTGTAAGTTAATTTATTCTCACACGTGTGGTTTCGGACTGCTATAAGCCTATCCTCCGGTGTAGTAGCTGTGCTGTGGTCCCCGAGGGCTGCGTTTACCAGGCACGGTGTGTTGCCTATGAGCTACCGTAAGTAGCACACCGCGCCTGGTACACGCGACGCTCGGGGACCACAGCACAGCTACTACACCGGAGGACAGGCTTATAGCAGTCCGAAACCACTCGTGTGAAAATAAAGTAACTTACAACTAAAGCGATATTTTCAACCTCTGCCATTTTGTTTTTATTGTAATATTAATTTAAGCAACGGTTATGCGTAATCATTAACAATGGTTACAACTGCATATTGTTTAGCGTTTTGCTGAATTGCAACCATTTTTGCTTAAGTAAGACATATTTCACAAATTTCAGTGCAGGCTATCAAATCACAACACCATGAAGGCAGCAGACAGCCGACATCAAATTATCGTGAAGCGTACCACATTCTTGGACATGCAAACGATAATCATTTCACACAGACACACAACGTAGATTGGAGTAGCGCCGTCTACATCGTGAACACAGCGAAAGGTTACACACGCTTTCTCATTCAGAAAGCCAGCTCGTGTTGCTGCTTTGAGAGGAGATAATTTTACGCCCCCTGCAACAAGGAGAAACGTCAATCATGTGAGACCCCATCCCTATCCACTTCGTCTCACTTAACTGATAATAACACCTCCCCTTTTTATCTATGTCTTCGTGTGTAATAAATAATATTTAATTGCCGGTGGATGAATTTCAGGAAGTACAACAGCCTGATATGCTACTGTTGATTTTTTAATTCCTTTGTTGCGACAGTTATGGAATCTGAATAATGATATGCCACGAGACTCTAATAACACCTTGCATGCTAAAATGACGAACTCTCAGCGACATTCACTACAGTCGTACCAAGGGCGGATTAACGGGAGGAAACTGAATTAAAGGCAAATGGTAATTCTTGTAATATGTTCCAAAGTTCAGCACGCGAATTTAGAGTCTTAATCAGTTGATTTAGACATTTAATTCAGTATTCCCCAAGCCACCTTACTTTGTGTGCCCGAGATAATGTACTACCTGTAACAGTAGCTTGTGCTCCCCCTCCTGTTTGAAATGGCGTCGTCAAATATTAGCATGGCTTCCCGATCTGCCAAAGCAGCAAGCGTGTCCCTCAGGGCACTATCTGCTTTGTCCCCATTGTTATCATAGCTACTATTGTTACACTGCTTGTCCAAAATTAAGGAGCATATCCAAATAGTTTGGGCACTTTCACGTGACGCCTCTGAAAATTGCTTCTCTGCAGAGGCCGAAATTTGACACAGCGCCTTTAAAAAAGGAGCACTTACATAAATACCATTTTTTGCGACTGCTCTTAAGGGTGGCCATGACACGCAACGACGCTTAAGACAATAGTGACCTTTTTTTTTTTTTTTTTTTTTGAGTCACAGGCTTCTGATTGGTTTGGTGCGTCCCACCACAGGTTTCTCTCCTGTGCCAACATCATCATCTCAAAGTAGCACTTCCAACCTACGTCACCAATTGTTTCTTGGATGTATTTCTGTTCATGTCTTCCTCTATAGTTTTTGCCCACTACAGCTTCCTCTAGCTCCATAGAGGTCATCCCTTGATGTCTTCACAGATATCCTGTCATCCCACCATTCTCCTTGTCAGTATTTTCCATATGCATCTTTCCCCTCCTATTCGGAGCAGAACCTCCTCATTCCTTGCCTTATCAGTCCACCTAATTTTCAAAATTCTTCAGTAGGACCACATCTCAAGCGCTTCAATTCTCGTCTGTTCCGGTTTTCCCAAGGTTATGTTTCACTGGCATACAGTGCTGTGCTCCAAACTAACATACACAAAAAATTTCTTTGACCAGGAATACCCTTTCTGCCGCTGTTAATATGCTATTGATGTCCTTCTTGTTCGGTTCATCATCAGTTGTTTTGCTGCCTAGGTAGTAGAATTCCTTAACTTGATCTACTTCGTGGCCATCATCCTGATGTTAAGTTTCTCGCTATCTCATTTCTGCTATTTCTCATTACTTTCGTCTTTCTTCGATTTACTATCATTCCATATTCTGTGCTCATTTCACTGTTCATTTCTTTCAGCAGATAATGCAAATCTTCACTTTCAATCAGGATAGCAATGTCATAAGCAAATCGTATCGTTGATATAGTTGCACCTTGAATTTTAAATTCACTCCCGAATCTTTATTTTAATTCCACCACCGCTTATCCGATGTACAGATTGATCATTAGGGTTGAAAGGTTACTTCCCTGTCTTACGCTCTTTTTAATTTGAGCACTTCGGTCTTGTTCGTTCACTCTTATTATTCCCTCTAGGCTCTTGTACATATAGTGTATCACCCGTCTCTCGTTATAGCTTACCCCTATTTTGCTCAGAATTTCGAACACCATTTTACATTTTCGAACGCTTTTTCCAGTCCTATAAAAGTATCTTCGATTTTCTTTGGTCTTGCTTACATTACGAGCGGCAAAGTCTGATCCGCCGCTCTGGTGACTTTGCCATTACAAAAACGAAACTAATCGTCATCTAACACGTCCTCAAATTTCTTTTCCATTCTACTGTATATTACTCTTGTTAGCAACTTGAATGCTTCAGTTGTTAGGCCGATTGTGCGATAATTCTCGCTCTTGTCAACTCTTGCAGTGTTTGGAATTTTGTGGATGATATTTTTTCGAAAGTCAGCTAGTATATCGCCAGAGTCATGCATTTTCCACACAAACGTCACCAGTCGTATTGTTGCTACTTCAACAATAATTTTAGAAATTCTGATGGAATATTATCCATCTCGTCTGCCTTACTTGATCTTAAGTCTCCAAAGCCCTCTTAAATTCCCATTCTAATACTGGATCTCCTATCTCTTCTAAATTAACTCCTGTTTCTTCTTCTATCACATCAGACAATCCTCCCCCACCCCTCTTCCCTCATAGAGGCCATCAGTGTACTCTTTCCACCCATCCGCTCTCTTCTCAGCAGTTAGCAGTGGAAGTCCCGTTGCACTCTGTTATGATACCACCCTTACTTTTAATATTACCGAAGATTGTTTAGGCTTTCCTGTATGCTGAGTCAGTCCTTCCGATAGTCATTTCCTTTTCCGATTTCCTTACATTTTTCATGCAGCCATTTCGTCATAGCTTCACTGAGCTTCATGCTTATTTCATTCCTGCAACTTGTATATCTGTCTTCCTGAATTTCTCTGACATTTTTGTACTTTCTTCTTTCATCAATCAACTGAAGCATTCCCTCTGTTACCCACAGATTCTTCTCAGCTACCGTCCTTGTACCTACGTTTATCTTTCCAAGTTTCGTGATTGTCCTTTTCAGAAACGTCCATTCTTCATCAGCTGTATGCCTACTGAGCTATTCCTTATTGCTGTATGTGTAGCCTTAGTGAACTTCAAGTGTATCTTGTCATAACTAAGTACATCCGTGTCCCACTTCTTTGCGTACTGATT
Organism: Schistocerca piceifrons; assembly: GCF_021461385.2. Lineage (NCBI taxonomy): Eukaryota > Metazoa > Arthropoda > Insecta > Orthoptera > Acrididae > Schistocerca > Schistocerca piceifrons. The sequence goes on along the minus strand of NC_060139.1, from coordinate 159,203,608 downwards.
CTTCCTGACTAATCTATCAAACTTCAGCCATTCTTCATCACTACTAAATTATGGACTGTCTGACTATTATGTAACGTAACTTAAATCTTCCGTATCACCCGGCCTTCTCCGAGTATACCACCTCCTCTTGTGATTCTTGAACAAAGTATTCGCTATTACCAGCTGAAATATATTGCAGAATTCAGTCATTCTTAACTCTCTGTCATACCTTTTCCCCAAACCCATATCTTCCTGTAACCTTTTCTTCCACTCCTTCCCCTACCACTGCATTCCCTTGTACCATGACTCTTAAATTTTCATCTATCCTTACATATTGTATTACCTTTTCAATATCCTCATATATTTTCTCTGTCTCTTCATGTAACAAAATTCTCTGAGTTACTAGGGAGAGACAGTGACTTGGAATGCCACAGCAAAACTCTGCATCATCATCAACCTTTAGAATGTGCTAATGACTGTCTGGTTTCTTACTGTAGCGGCACTACCATCTGGGATAAGAAAAGTCAGTTTTGGTCAACATTTCTGAGCACGCAAGTTACAGCCAGGTGTGGGCCTCTTTACAGTGAGTTACGCTCACCAGCAGTTGCGAAGTAAAACAGAGGCCACAGGGGCGTAGAACCGCCGCGAAAAGTACAAGCAGCGGTTTGCATGGCGCAAGTCACAGGCAGAACGGGCCCACCGGCCAAACAAAGTGTTGTGAGTACGTGGCGTGGAGTGGCGCGTTTAGCAAAACAGAGGCGCACAGCCGCATATAAGTAGGTGCTGGTTCACTAACAAAGCATTCTAGTGCAGCAGCTCTCCTGGACGGCAGGGAGTGTCACACCACCGGCTACACACAGCAATAGATGGGACCCAATGTTTCAGTCCCCGGTGGGGACTGATACCGACGCAGGGTCCATAGGCAGCCAGTGGCGGGCCACTCAACGGCTCGCTACCATGGGCAGTCGTCTTGGCTCCCAACACGCACTGGAAACATCCAGGGCGAGGGCCGCCGTTTCAGCTGCAAGATTGCGGGCGCTTATTGTCACCACGTTCTTAGCCACACTGGCGATTAGCACGCCAAGGGTCGCCTTGCAGCAGGCGACACTGAGGCGGCAGAGGCGAAGGCCGCTGAGTCAGATGCCAGTGCATCCTGATGTCGACGCAACTCCGTGGCCGTAGAAGGCCGACACACAGCATGGCATTGCACAGGTCACTGAGACCGCCATTCCATGCCAAGCAGTTTCACCGACTGCACATTGGTGTCCTCAGCATTGCGGGACCCGGTGACGCAGACCGAGAGGAATGGGGGCACAATAGCTGGAAATAATAAATCATTTGGGAAACTCGGACGAGTCTTAATATAGTGCTTTCTACCTCTTCCCGCTACATTTAATGTTGCAGTTACATTCGGTGTCAAAATTTGCCACTACATTTGGCGTCAGAATAGCGGACGTCATCTGTACAATATGACGTTTGAGCCCAACGCCTGCATTACAGTCACAAGGTGTAGTGAGTTTTGTCCAGTTTTCTTTTTAGTGTTGGACTTTTTTTTATTTTTGGTGTTTTTGAGTATGACTCATGGCAGGCCATTGTAGACGTTTTGCGTGGGAATAGTAATTTTGTTGTCAGAGTAAGTGTTAGTGTATTTGGGGCAGTAATATTTATTATTTTTTCGTGGCATTTAACTACTTTTGTATTGGTTCAAGTATGATGTTACTGGGTATGATGATACTGGGGTTTAGCGAGTAAGGTTATTTTTGTACTTAATTGTTTTGTTTCGGAATTAACAGGGAACACAGCAACCCAACGACAGAGTCATGAACTCGAGGTGTGTCAGAACCAGAAGCAGTACGGATATTGTTGGAAAAGGTAGTACAGTTGACAGTAGACAATATGGAGTTGAGGAGTGAATTAATATCTAGAAGTGAGCGGGAAACCACATCGAATCAGTCGTTGTAGCCTAGGATGCCGTAGCAGGGGACTAATGCTGCTGCCGTGAGTTTGATTATTCCATTTTCTTGAAACGCATCTGAGGATGTGCGTTCGTTTGTGGAGGACTTGGAAACTTCAGCTGTGATGAATGGTTGGTTGGATGAACAGTTGTTACATGTAGCAAAGATTAGAGTAACGGGCCAAGCAAAGACGTATCTAAGGTGTTCTGAGGCCTTAAGGAAGGCAGGAAAGTTTAAGCAGTTGAAGGAGGGACTTCTACAAAGGTACAAGAAACAGAATAGCGCTCGGTACTTTAGGGAGAGGTTGAGTACAATGACAAAGAGACAGGGGGAGACGGTAGAGAAATTAGCAGACTGTTGTTGTTGTAGTTTTCAGTCCTCAGAATGGTTTGATGCAGCTCTCCATGCTACTCTATCCTGTGCAAGTTTCTTCATCTCCCAAAACTTACTGCAACATACATCCTTCTGAATCTACTTAGTGTATTCTTATCTTGGTCTCCCTCTACAATTTTTACTCTCCACGCTGCCCTCCATTGCTAAATTTGTGATCCCTTGATGCCTCGGAATATTTCCTACCAACCGGTCCCATCTTCTTGTCAGGTTGTGCCTCAAACTCCTCTTCTCCCTAATTCTATTCAATACCTCCTCATTAGTTATGTGATCTACCCATCTAATCTTCAGCATTCCTCTATAGTACCACATTTGGAAAGCTTCTATTCTCTTCTTGTCCAAACTATTTGTTGTCCATGTTTCACTTCCATACATGGCTACACTACATACAAATACTTTTAGAAACGACTTCCTGACACCTAAATCTATACCCGATGTTAACAAATTTCTCTTCTTCAGAAACGCTTTCATTGCCATTGCCAGTCTACATTTTATATCCTCTCTACTTCGAACTTCATCGGTTATTTTGCTCCCCAAATAGCAAAAGTCATTTACTACTTTGAATGTCTCATTTCCTAATCTAATTCCCTCATCATCACACAACTTAATTCGACTACTTTCCATTATCCTCGTTTTGCTTTTGTTGATGTTCATCTTATATCCTCCTTTCAAGACACTGTCCGTTGCGTTCAATTGCTCTTCCAAGTCCTTTGCTGTCTCTGACAGAATTACAATGTCATCGGCGAACCTCAAAGTTTTTATTTCTTCTCCCTGGATTTTAATACCTAATCCGAATTTTTCTTTTGTTTCCTTTACTGCTTGCTCAATATACACATTGAATAACATCGGGGAGAGGCTACAACCCTGTCTCACTCCCTTCCCAACCACTACTTCTCTTTCATGCCCCACGACTCTTATAACTGCTATCTGGTTTCTGTACAAATTGTAAGTAGCCTTCCGCTCCCTGTATTTTACCCCCACCACCTTTAGAAATTGAAAGAGGGTATTCCAGTCAACATTCTCAAAAGCTTTCTCTAAATCTGCAAATGCTATAAACGTACGTTTGCCTTTCCTTATTCTTTTTCTAATGGCTCAAATGGCTCTGAGCACTATGGGACTTAACATCTGTGGTCATCAGTCCCCTAGAACTTAGAACTACTTAAACCTAACTAACCTAAGAACATCACACACATCCATGCCCGAGGCAGGATTCGAACCTGCGACCGTAGCAGTCGCGCGGCTCCGGACTGAGCGCCTAGAACCGTTCTTTTTCTAAGATAAGTCGTAAGGTCAGTATTGCCTCACGTGTTCCAACATTTCTACATCTGATACCTTCTAGTATCTCCAGGATTCTTCCTTGTATACAACCTTCTTCTATGATTCTTGAATCAAGTGTTAAATATCATTAAATTATGCTCTGTGGGAAATTCTATCAGGTAGCAGACAGAATAAGAGAAATTAACGAATGCACTTACAAATTGGGTCAGAGCAATGAAGAGGCTGAGCAAAGGGTGCTTGATGTATTTTTTGAGAGGGTTACCAGCGCATATATCGTGGAAAGTGCGTGAAGGGACTCCAAAAGATTTGTATTTGACCATTCAGCCAGCAATTCAGAGTGAGGAAATAGTCGTGGCAAATGGTGCATGTGATAGAGAAACAGTGTTTTAAGTGTGGTCGTAAATGACATTAGTATTAAGACTTAATTCGCATGAGCGTGTCTGGTGCACCGGGAAGTCGCTTTCGGTAAGCGTGGAGTCGAATCTACCTGTGTGTACAATGTGTGTTACTGAACCATTGGAGGATAATGATGTTTAGGGTTCATTAGGTTGTTTTGTGAAACATAGTATTGTACGCGTACAGGAGGGGAACGACAGGCGAGTAGTTCCTGTGAACGTGATTAACGTTAGCGCTCTAGACATGAATTTGAGAAAGAAGTTTTAGTAGCAAATTTGGAGGTACCAGATGATAAAGACTGGGGTGTTCGAGAGGTAGGCGTAGCGATCAACCACTAACTGCCGATAGTACTGCATTGCGTGACAAAATTAAGCATTTGAAAGGAGAAGAAAAAGAACACTTGGAACAAATATTGTGGGAATTTAAAAATTTGTTTCTTCCGCAAGGGCAGTTTCCAGCAACTGCATTAGTTTAACATAGGATACCAACAGGGAATGAAGCACCTGTCTACCGTAAACCATGCAGAATTCTGAGGTATCTGCAGCCGATTGTGGAGGATTTCATTGATCAGCAGCTTGCGGATGGTGTTGTAAAGCATAGTAATAGTTGCTGGGGAGCAGGCATTGTCGTTGTGCCTAAAAAATTTCCGGATGGAGCTAAGAAATACTGGTTGTGTTGTGACTACTGATAACTGAATAAAAAGTCAGTAATGGACGCATATCCCATTCCACACATATCAGAGACTTTGAATCACTTAGGATAGTGCCAGTACTTTTCTACCTTGGATTTGACAAGTGGTTAGCATCAGTTAGAGAGGGCTCAAGGGGATCATCCAAAAACTGCGTTCTCTACTCCTGGAGGACATTACCAGTATATGAGAATGCAATTCGGATTGGAAAACTCTGCGGCTACGTTTCAGAGGTTGATAGACAGTGTCTTGAGGGGTTTGACACCACGGCAGTGTCTTGTATATTTGGATGACATTGTAGTGTTTTCAAGAAGTATGGAGCAACATAGACAGCGGTTAATGGAAAATATTTATCAGATGAAGTGCAGCTCGTTCGACGTTGAGCCTGAAGTGTCATTTTGCATTAGGAGAAGTAAAATATTTGGATCATATTATCAGTATGGACGCAGTGCAAAAAGATCCGAGGTCTGTACAGGCTGTAACGGATTCTCGGGAACCGAAAACAGTTAAGGAAGTGCACTCATTCATCGGAATTTGCAATGTATATCGAAAATTCGTGAAGGGCTTTTGCAGATTTAGCAAAGCTGTTGAAGCGATTGTTATTGAAGGGTGTGAAATTTGAGTGAACAGAAGACTTTCGGAAAGCGTTTGACAAACTGAAAGAAGAGTTCTTGTGTTTCCGGGTTTCGGACAGGAGCTTATACTAGCTTGCAGTAGGGTGTGTTCTTAGTCAGGAAATTGACGAGAAAGAACATCCTGTAGACTATGCATCTAGGCAGTTGAATTCAGCAGAGAGGAATTACTAAAGAACAGAGAGGGAGAGGCGTAGTGTAATGTGTGGAATCACATATTTTAAATGTTATTTATATGGAAGAAGATTTCGGATAGTGACAGACCATGCTGCATTGAAGTGGTTGTTGGGGCTGAAGGATCTGTCCACTAGACTCGCTAGATGGGTTGTGAGGCTTACTGAATTCGACTACGAGACGGTGCACAAGCCCGTGAAAAAGCACAGTAATGCAGATGCACTAAATAGGAAGGTGGCAAAAGTAGAAGTCATACGTTGTGACCTAGCAGTATGGCAAGAATTACAGGATGCGGACAACGATTTTAAATTGTATCGGACACACCCGCAATTTAATATGTACGACGGTCTTCTCTGCAGCGAAACGAAGTTATTACCAAGGGTAGTGTTGCCAGCGAAGCAGAGAGATGAGGTTTTAAAGGAAGCACATGATCACATGTTATCTGGTCATGGCCGGTATAGAGCGACGAATAGGAGAGTGGCAGAGAGGTATTGGTGGAGAGGTATGAAAGTGGATGTGGATCAGTATGTCAAGAATTGCATACCATGTGTCCAGAGAGCAGATTTGAGTCGGAAACAGATACAGGTACAACAACTGCCGGAAGTGACATGTTCATTCTCTATGTTGGTAGAAATAAAAAACTGAGAAGGTATTGCTGATCTCGGCAGTTAACAGCCAGTACGCCGAGATGACAAGGGAGGAATTACGGAGCTGCCATAGAGGAACGGTAAGGATATGTCCAGCCAGGGTGGTAAGTACCAGTCCGGACACATGTATGGTGCAGTTATTTATAGCCAGGGGGAAAGGAATAGACTGTCCAAGGGAGCCAAAATTGAGCTTGCAACGGGTCGTGATGCAATGGATCTTCTTCACTTACGAGAATTTGGTATTGGTGGCAAGTTGTTTTGAGCTGGGAGTATTTGCAGAAGAAAAATGTATAGAGCTCGAGGGGAACGTAATTTTAATGAATGGAACTAAGTGTAACAGAACTGGACCAACCTCCCACCTGCCAGCGTCAGTTTCAGGAGTCACGCAATTGAATGTCACGCAGCCACAGCTGTACCGGCCAGAAGCCAATTTAGAGCTTTTGACAAGGCAGAATCTGACTTGTTAAATCAAACTCAGGATCTAGGTCTGTTGAGATTCATAAATCAGTTCATTTTAGAGCAAGAGGGGCGCATATCAGGTGAATAGCTTGTGCAACATGTCGCTCAGTATAGGGAAAGGCAACGGCAAATGACTATGATTTTGAGCACCTCTGTACCAAGTGTCTTCGCAGCCTTAACTTTGTTATGTGTTATTTTCATTCTGATTAGGTGGAGAGCCAATTGCAAGGGGGAATCAAGGGAAGTCCAAGTCCCTGAGGCGCTGAGGCGGCATAGGCGGCAGAGGCGAAGGCCGCCGAGTCGGTTGCCCTCGCACCCTGACGTTGACACAACTCCTACTATAAGGCCGACACACAGTGGGGCGTTGCACGGGTCACTGAAGCAGCCATACCGCGCCAAGCCGTTTCGCTGACAACGAAGTGTTATCCTCAGCATTGCGGGACCTGGTGACGCAGACCGAGAGGAATGGGGACACTGTAGCTGGAAATAATAAATCACTTGGGAGACTCAGATGAGTCTTAACACAGTGCCTCCTACCTCTTCCCTTTGCATTTGGTGTTGCTGTTACAGTCGGTGGCAGAAGTTGCCACTACATTACAAAGGTCCTGAGAAATCCACTGAAAACCAAATCGACACACACTGACTGAAAACAACAAAACGAAACCGAAAATAATTGTCATATTCTTTGCAAAATATTATAATCCTAGGGAGGCAAAACATACCTTTTAGAGGGCATCGCGATGATGGCTCTGTTCTCTGGATAGATCCCAGAATATGACACAAAGAGAACTTTAAAGAACTGATGGAATTCCTTGTCGAAAGATGTGGAGATAATTAGCGGCACAGTATAACTCTGGCAGCAAAACTCGTACTTTCCTTAGCAAAACCGTACAAAATGATTTAATTGAATTCTGATTCTAGATCTGGGTCTCCTATCTCTTCTAAATTGATCACTGTTTCTTCTTCTGTCACATCGAACATATCTTTTCCCTCATAGAGGCCTTCACTGTTCTCTTTTCACCTATCCACTACCTCCTCAGCATTTCGCTGTGGAATTCCCGTTGCACACTTCATGTTACCACCCTTGCTTTTAATTTCAGCGAAGGTTGGTTTGACTTCGCTGTGTGCTGAGTCTGTAACCCATAGCTGTAGCGCTGTACAGGTTTATTTTGCTTTTGTTTTATTTCTTTTTACATCGTTGAGCTTCTGTAAATGTTGTTTGATTGAATAGATAAATAAAATTGTATACTGCTTTCTTTGTTAAAGCTTTGATGTCATGATTTGATTCTATGCAGTGTAGTAGATCTGTCATTTAAATTCTTTGTCCCATTTCGAGGGAACAAAACTTACTCTATATAATTGTAATTTCTGTGTGGATAAATTTTTGTAGAAATCTCAATATGTATAAATGATATGTTTTGTTTAAAATGATTGTTCGCTATTATGTAAGCTGCTGATCCTCACTTAGGGCTCTTAGTTATTTGGTATGTAAAAAGTGTTGTGGTTCCCCTCGGGAACGGAACTGTGTAGCGCGCGCAAATTGTGGCTGGCCTAGGTAGAAAAGGTGGAACAAAAGTCAGTCGGGGACGCGCTACGAGTCGTGGACGAGCTACCAAACTGTCCACTGCCATGTAAATGTTGCATATTGTGCTGGTTCCGAGAGAGGCTTTTCCTACCGCTTTCCAATGCCTCGGATGGGTTGATAAATAGCTGGAACTATTCTGCAATTTGTATCTATCATCGCCACCAAGAAATGAGAGTCCAGCAATTCTACCAGCAATTCCACCTACCTACATGCAATCGCCACCTCAATGCGCAATCACTTTAATGGAGCACTATAGTAATTTACAGTAAAGGATCAGCTTAATGGATGTGTTAGTGTGCTCAAATATAAGGTAATTTATAACTGAATTTATGTACCTACCTTGATTTTTCTCCTTATCATAACAAATCTCAGGTTCCTCTCCGTTTGAACTAAAGTGATTTCCGAGTGTCCTTACTGAAAGACCATTAAAGCCCAGTGTTTTGCTAATTGATGCCTCTTGAACATAGTAAAAGGAAAGTTAAAGTTAATGTGGCAAGAGAGTGAGTTAAAGTTAATGATGCTTGCTGAAAACAATTTACCTAGTAAAACTGCTTATTAATGTGTTGTTGCCAGCTTCAAATTAAAAACTCTTAAGGCTGAGGCTTATAAAGTTTTGCTTAGTAAATGATCACATTACTGCCTGTTGTAAATCGCAGAAGGTGAGTCAGTATCTTACATATATATTAATTTTTTCTCTCACTGTAGTAAAAGTGGAAAATTGCAGTTGTGAAACGTTATTTACTCATGTTTGCTAAGTGTGTGTCTCTCTTGTGTATTAGAAGTGCATATTAATAGTATAACAGGATGCACAGTTTGTGTATAGTGTTAATGCTCGGTAACAAGTAGCGGAAAGTCCACTAATTATGAAAACCATAATTTCTTTATTCAAATGATAGTGAGAAGCAACCTGTTAGTGGATTCCAATTAACTTTCATTTTAAATAGTAAAGTATTTAACTGAGCGAGACTTAACCTATATCCAATTAATGATTCTGCAGTGAATAGTAATAATAACATTATAAAGACCATTCAGTTTGTGTAAGCCCTGAAAGTAATAGTGTGTTTCGGTATCTGTTATAATTTTGCAAATACACTCCTGGAAATTGAAATAAGAACACCGTGAATTCATTGTCCCAGGAAGGGGAAACTTTATTGACACATTCCTGGGGTCAGATACATCACATGATCACACTGGCAGAACCACAGACACATAGACACAGGCAACAGAGCATGCACAATGTCGGCACTAGTACAGTGTATATCCACCTTTCGCAGCAATGCAGGCTGCTATTCTCCCATGGAGACGATCGTAGAGATGCTGGATGTAGTCCTGTGGAACGGCTTGCCATGCCATTTCCACCTGGCGCCTCAGTTGGACCAGCGTTCGTGCTGGACGTGCAGACCGCGTGAGACGACGCTTCATCCAGTCCCAAACATGCTCAATGGGGGACAGATCCGGAGACCTTGCTGGCCAGGGTAGTTGACTTACACCTTCTAGAGCACGTTGGGTGGCACGGGATACATGCGGACGTGCATTGTCCTGTTGGAACAGCAAGTTCCCTTGCCGGTCTAGGAATGGTAGAACGATGGGTTCGATGACGGTTTGGATGTACCGCGCACTATTCAGTGTCCCCTCGACGATCACCAGTGGTGTACGGCCAGTGTAGGAGATCGCTCCCCACACCATGATGCCGGGTGTTGGCCCTGTGTGCCTCGGTCGTATGCAGTCCTGATTGTGGCGCTCACCTGCACGGCGCCAAACACGCATACGACCATCATTGGCACCAAGGCAGAAGCGACTCTCATCGCTGAAGACGACACGTCTCCATTCGTCCCTCCATTCACGCCTGTCGCGACACCAGTGGAGGCGGGCTGCACGATGTTGGGGCGTGAGCGGAAGACGACCTAACGGTGTGCGGGACCGTAGCCCAGCTTCATGGAGACGGTTGCGAATGGTCCTCGCCGATACCCTAGGAGCAACAGTGTCCCTAATTTGCTGGGAAGTGGCGGTGCGGTCCCCTACGGCACTGCGTAGGATCCTACGGTCTTGGCGTGCATCCGTGCGTCGCTGCGGTCCGGTCCTAGGTCGACGGGCACGTACACCTTCCGCCGACCACTGGCGACAACATCGATGTACTGTGGAGACCTCACGCCCCACGTGTTGAGCAATTCGGCGGTACGTCCACCCGGCCTCCCGCATGCCCACTATACGCCCTCGCTCAAAGTCCGTCAACTGCACATACGGTTCACGTCCACGCTGTCGCGGCATGCTACCAGTGTTAAAGACTGCGATGGAGCTCCGTATGCCACGGCAAACTGGCTGACACTGACGGCAGCGGTGCACAAATGCTGCGCAGCTAGCGCCATTCGACGGCCAACACCGCGGTTCCTGGTGTGTCCGCTGTTCCGTGCGTGTGATCATTGCCTGTGCAGCCCACTCGCAGTGTCCGGAGCAAGTATGGTGGGTCTGACACACCGGTGTCAATGTGTTCTTTTTTCCATTTCCAGGAGTGTAGTTTGTACTGATCTAACTGTTAGTTTCAATCTTACCGTAAACGTATGTATGTGTCAGAGTTCACTGCACTCGCGTGTGACAAAGTATAGGTTGTGTTTATCCATTAAAGTTACTAATAACTATTTTCTTGAACGAGAGTGTTAATCATTCTCTTGCCTAGTTAGGCTGGCGACCATTTTCTTTATCCGTTAAACAGTGCAGATAGGCAAAATTTTGTTTGTTACTGTTATATTTGCGTAATTCTGACTTTCATTTCCGATAAGCCACCTCCATTAGATACAACAGCGTCAACATAACAAAATTCCTCTCAGAGGGTAACACTGCTCTGTTGCTTTATACCATAATTGCTTTAACAACATAGTTTTATTTCACGACCTGCCTACAACTTTAAGGTTATGGTACAGCAGTAGCAGACGGTAGTGTTATAAGTCCTTCCAAGAATGATTTCGTTTTCGATTTTTCATACCGCCATTTCGTCTTACTTTCCCTGGGCTTCCTGTTTATTTCATTCCCCAGTGACATATTTCTGTATTCCTGAATTTCCTTGAACATTTTTGTACTTCCTTCTTTCATCGATCAATTGAAGTATTCATTCTGTTACCCGTGGTTTCTTCGCAGTTACCTTCTTTGTACCTATGTTTCCCTTTCCAACTTCTGTGAGTGCCTTTCTTACAGACTTCCGTTCCTCTTCAACTGTACTGCTTGCTAAGCTAATCCGTATTGCTGTATCTACAGCCTTAGAGAACTTCAAGCGTATATCTCATCATTCCTTAGTAATTCGTATCCCACTTCTTTGCGTACTGGTTATGCTCACTAATCCCTTAAACTTCATCCATTCTTCAATACTATTAAATTATGGTGTGAGTCTATGTCTGCTCCTCGGTACGCCTTACAATCCAGTATCTGATTCCGAAATCTCTGTTTGACGATGATGTAATCTAACTGAAATCTTCCCGTATCACCCGGTCTTTTCTAAGTATACTTTCTCGCCTTGTGATTCTTGAATAGAGTATATGCTATTATTAGCTGAACTTTATTACAGAACTCAATTAGTCTTTCTCCTCTCTCATTCCTAGTATGAAGCTCATATTCACCCGTAACCCTTTCTTGTACTCCTTCCCTTACATCTGCGTTCCACTCTCACATATCTACTAGAATTTTATCTCCATTTATGTAATGTATTACCTTCTCAGTATCCTTATATAATTTCTCTACCTGTTCATCATCATTTTCCGATGTCGGCAAGTGTACGTAAACTATCGTTGTCGCTGTTGGTTTGCTGCCGATTCTGATACGGACAATCCTATAACTGAATTGTTCACATTAACACACTCTCTGCAGTACCGGCTTATTCATAACGAATCCTACGCCCGTTAAACCATTTTCTGCTGCTGTTGATATTACCCTATATTCATCCGACCAGAAATCCTTCTGTTATTTTCCATTTTACTCCACTGAACCCTATTATATCTAGATTCAACTTTTGCATTTCACTTTTCATATTTTCTAGCTTCTCTACCACGTTCAAGCATTTGACATACCACCCCCCGATCCGTAGAACGTTATCCTGTAGTTGGTTACTCAATCTTCTTCTCATGGTCAACTTCACCTGGGCAGTCCCCTCCCGGAGATCCGAGTGGGGGACTATTCCGGAATCCTTTGCCAATGGCAAAACCATTACGACATTTTTTTTCAATTACAGGGTACATGTCCTGTGGATAGTCATGTGTCTTTAATGCATTGATTTCCATTGCCTTTTGTATACTCACGCCGTTGATCATTACTGATTCTTCTGCCTTTAGGAGAAGTTTCCCACCCCAAGGGTAGGAACGTGCCCTGAACCTCTGTCCCCTCCTCTGTCCTCTTTGACAAGGCCGTTGGCATAATGAGGGTGACTTCTCAAGTCTTCGGCCACCAATGCTGATTATAATCAACTTTTTGAGCGGTGGTGGGCTTAGAACCCGAGACCGACGACATTTTGATTATTAATGAAAGACGCTACCCCTGCTGTTAAAAGAGCATAAATCAACCTAACAAGAAAATACAAGGCATCAAATAATAATAACATGGTATGCAGTACCAACTCACAAACGCATTGCACTTATTTTGCATATTTATTCAACAACACACACTAGTATAATCTGTTTATTTTATATGAGAACTTTTTACAAAGTCAGAATTTCTTTTGAATACTTTATTGAAACAAATTATTTTGACCAAAAATACACTTTAAAAATATCATTAACAACTTCACTAAGAGAATGTTTAACAAGCCCCAAAACTTTTAAATCCATTGCAAGAAGACTGCATTTACCGATGCATCTGCATCTCAGACATGGGGTCAACATTAACCAATTGAAACAAATTCCAACCTTGCCCACGTTGTGGCTCACGTCCTGCACGTTTTAACCGAAAACAAGCCAATGTAACCTTAAGTGGAATATGCAACAGAACTCATTTTAATATCACACAAGCTTAACATTTTCATGACAAGAAGGAACTAGTGATTCTGGAAGCTGATGTGACCCATTAATAATTTCTCATATAAATTCAGATAAATTAATAGTTTACTAAATTAAAGATATAGCAGTTTAGCTAATATTAACCTTGATGCCTTCGTTCTTTGACAGTTAACACGCTCGCCCACAGCCATTCAGTGTCACCCAGAACACGTTCATGTTCCAATGCTATTGATGGAGGGATATTTTAGCTAAACTTAAACGACATATTAGCAGTTCATTTCGAGGATATATGAATGTGTAATTACCATGATTAAATCAGTGTAACGGCTCATTGCGTGTTCTAAAGGGGGCCACGAAGTAAGTCCATATTACAGGTGGCAAGTGGAGCCGACAGGAATAACCATATTCGAAACATAGCTTCAATCGACAGCCCCCGTTCGAAGAGCATTTCTTTCACGGTATACACCAAATGAAAATCTGAATGCAGTCACAAGATAGTACCTTATAAACCACTATTGTTGAGCAAACAACGTTCCACACTTTGCTCAGACAACCGCCGCAAATCGTGTTGTCCACGCGTGGGCTGTCCAGTACACAAATTCATCAAAAACAGACGGTAAAGTCCTTAATGTACAAGAGCATCGGATCGTGGCTTCGAAAAAGAGCTCTGCGCTTCGCAAGCTGAACGTTGCCCTCCGTGCAGTCTACTGCCGAGACCATCTGTGCCAATGTCAGAGTTGAGCTTACCGACCACTCCGTGTAGGAGGGCATGATAAGAACTTCCTCCATACTGTTGGCTGCGTGACAGATACAAAAATGTGAGGGCAACCGGCGTATTTCCGAACCCCGAACTCTAAACTGGCCACACCGTGCTCCCTGTCGGCTGGCATTTAGACCAGTCTTCTCTGACTGCAGTATTCATCCTCTTCGAAAATTGATAATTCAAAACCACAGATCAATCTTTGTACCTGTATATACGCTAACATTCCTTCTGTCACGGCCAAATACGAAGCCGGCCGGAGCGGCCGAGCGGTTCTAGGCGCTACAGTCTGGAACGGCGCGACCGCTACGTTCGCAGTTTCCAATCCTGCCTCGGGCATGGGTGTGTGTGATGTCCTTCGGTTAGTTAGGTTTAAGTAGTTCTAAGTTTTAGGGGACTGATGATCAAAGTAGTTAAGTCCCACAGTGCTCAGAGCCATTTGAACCATTTTGAACCAAATACGAAGCTCACACAATGAGCTAACCTACAAGATTTTTTTGTCCATCTCAGCAGATTACCACTGTAACCGATATATTCGTCTTGAGAGATTCAGCAACTGTACTGATGTTTGAGATGATTCCCATTTACTGTTCAGTCTCAGTTGCAGGTTTTTGATTAGATTACACGTTTCAGTGACTCAGGATCATCTTGAGAACCTAAACACAATATAACTTAATATGTGGCATTTAACACTTTACAGCAAGTAGCAAAGAAAACAGTTTTACGTAAATTTGTAATTTATTTGGGTTGTTGCTTCAGCAACCCGTCTTGTCTACTCGGAATGACTACGGCCGATATTTATGCATCCACAGCTCCTGGCCTATACTTTTATTACGTTAACCAAAAGTTTTCTCTCAATATTAATTTTAAAACTTCCAGAGTACGGCCTTATGATTTTATACTCCCAAATTTTCACACTTCGAATGTGTTAAGATACTTTATTTCTGATTTTATATTCTACTATTTTATCCCCTGAAGGTTTTACGCATTCATTCTGATACTTAAACAAAGGAGTTTCTGCGTAATTGATATTTTGCAGTTTTAGTATAAGACCCTTTCTTTTCAAACCCATAGTATCCCTGTCACTATCCACCCCTCCCACCCCCCAACCCCCCCTCCTCCCCAACTCCCATTCCTTCATTGCCAGCTTTCAGTCACCCTCACTGCATTTCACAAGATCATTATTTCCTGCCATTTACACTTTACATACTCATTCTTCCACTTGACTGGTATTGTAACGAGAACTTCTGCAAAACTGATATTCTGTAGTTTTAGAACTACGCCCTTAACTGTACCTGAAATTTATTTAAAACACTGGTGGCAATTGCAGAACACAGTACTCTGATATGTTGTTCCAAGTGTACAAGACCTGTTGCTAACTCAACTTCTTGGGTAAATTCTATTTTTATTCACAGTTCTTTGTTTTTTACTTATTGTAAATTATTGGATGCTACATATTTGGTTTTACTTTGTTTTAGATTTGATGATGATCATGAGTGATGGGTACATGTAGTATACTTGAAAATGTACAACTGAAGTGGAATAAAAAGGATTATTATATTCAGTACATTATGTTTAGCAATACAATTACTAGAAACACAGGCAACTATACACTGAATCACACTTAACCCTAAGTCGTGACTTGCTTACCAGTCTGGGGCCTTCTGGATACTCAATGTGTTTTTCTGAATTTCTCTACATAGTAGCGAGAAGATTACTTGCATTAGGTTCTTTGGATATCTATATTGAAACTAAATAAGCATTTCTGATCGGTTACTTTGTAATCAAACCTGATAAACTGAAAATATGGGAAAATCAGTTCCATGATATTGCACCAGTAAAAATTGCAGGATAACTTTCCTCTGTTGTCCACATTTAAGAATATGATTTCTTTCGGTAGAACTCCATTAAATGCTCTCAGTTTGATAGAATCTACTACTTTCCAAATTCTCATTCTGCCGAGAGCTGCATTTGCGTTGAAATACCGAACAACAGGTGATGTTTCTGCATTGATGAAGATGCATTTCATAGTATCTACAATTTTGTCAGCAGAGAACATGCGGATCGCTTCGGACATTGTGTGTGCATGATCACTTTTGTATGTTGGCTAGGGTATCCTATGACAGTACTATACTGACGGCTTTAAGTTATTATGGACACTGATGTCGTTGATTTTCGTCCTGAATTTGCAATAAACTCAACCCCTTCTTCATAATCCCCACCGTAATTTTCGTGGGAAAGTGTCTTTCTTCTGAATTTATGTAAAGGAATCCTCCGATACTACTCTGGAATAAAGTCCTCATCACCTTCGCTCAAGACATCTTACAGGGCACTGAGACTGCATTCATCCAATATCCGGAAAACGTCATCATCTGAGATTTTATTGTGTGCATTTTTGAAAATTTATAACGTTCACATTGCGAAAAACCATAAAAACCAGTATCAAAACGTACAACGTAGTATACCAAGCAGGGTCATGCCAGGAGCCAAGGTCAGTTTATTTTATTTTATTTCATTTATATTCTTAACGAATGCATCACTGATTAAATTATGTGATTTATATCATAAACCGGTGTAGGACAGATATAAAAATCCTGGATGGATTGTATCCTACAGCTGCAGTAGGATCACGAAAAATCTCTGTCTGGTGTCCCTTGCTACATTAAGGATAAACAAGATGTTATACTACCAGACCCTCGCACGATTTCTGCGTGTCTTTCTCTCCATGCTGGCTGAAAGTTAACCGCTTACTTTCTAGTCAGATGTTAATGACCATACCCAACCTAACATCACCATAAGACCACAATATACACATTTAGGAAGCAAGTAATCAGTAGTCAGTAACCAAAAACTTTTACCAATTCTGGACGGTTTCGTGTACATGTGGACCAAAAGACATAATATCGCAGAATGGTTATTTAAAATTCGAACGAACGTCAAAGAATACTGTAAAAATCGATAATCAGTACAACAAAAACTAAACATTGCTGTCATAAAACTCCCTATACCTGATGCAGTGAACCTTACTGTTGCATATACATGACCACATACTACAGCTGAAGACTAGCAATATACAGAAAAATTTGTCATCTTGTATAATTGCACTATAACGTACAGCGTCTCAATGCATCCAAAACAGCACATCATATTTATTCATCCCAGGAATATGAGGAAGCTTTTTCGGTGACTTAACACTACATATCTGTATAAAGAAACGATGCACTCGAAGAAGAAAGTGCATGAAGCATGTAGAAAAAGTTATTTAATCCCTAAATAATCCTCAACAGTGAAAAATCACTGTACACCACGAGCATTTGTCTTCGAGGATACACATTACCATACCACATAAACTACACATATGAAACGATTATCGCTGTTTCATTTATACTTAAGAAATTTCTATATTTGCAACAAGAACATCTAGGATACCTGACATGTAAAGACATGTAAACTTTAACACGCAAATTGCTTGGTTCATAACGCATGAAAATCTGTTCAAAAGGAACCCACAAACTGCCAGGCACCTTTTACTTGGAAAGATCTTTCCCAAAATGAACACGCAAATATCTGATACATCAAAACAAATGTAATATCTGTTCCGAAGAGAAGAAATGGTAAATCTGTTGAATGTGAACACGTCTACATTGAGAATCTGTACAATAAAGGACGTAGCCAAAGGAAGTGGGGTGGGGGGTCCACGGGGTCCTTACTCTCCTATCACATAAATGAAACTACACACGACATAGTGGACGTGTAATGAGAGTGAAAGATATTTTGGTTTCAATCATACGACGAAAGAGGGATAGGCGCACCGACAAAAGATGCATCTGGTGGAACAACGACGGTATGGTGTACTACGAATTTCTTCTCCAATGTGTAACCACCACTCCTGACATTTATCGTCAACAACTGAAACATCTTGCAGACACAATCCACGAACAACAACCAGGAACACTACGTGAAGTGGTGCTATTCCACCGTAACGCCTGCCCGCATTCTACTTGATTGACAAAAATACTATATAAGAGATGGGTTGGGAAGTCATTCCGCACCCACCTTATTCATCTGATCTTCCGCCCTCAAATTTTCACCTTTTCCGATTTCTGTCGAACAACCTTCATGACATTTTCATTTCGGATGAACTTCAACTAAGAACATGGCTCGACGAGTTGGTCGCCTCAGAACCACGTGATTTCTACAGTCGCCGACTCAAAAAATTACCCTGGCGTTGGTAGAGTGTTGTAAGTGTTGGACGAGAATATATTATTTACGATTATACGTATATGTTGCTTTTTTTTTAAACGAGTGGGAAAACGTTACTAACTTCACCACCCCAATAACTGAAGCCAGCATTTACATCTATAGTTAAATCTTAAAACATACTTGCATTCTTGCACTATAAAATGTCTAAACTAGCTCAGTTAAAGAAAACACATACAGTGAAGAATTCAATCTTTTGTTGTAATGCATTTTATTTTATTTTAGAACAATGTACCTCAAGCAGTTTTTTCAAATTTTCCACCGAATTTGGGTAGCTCTGCACGTTGTGCCACTGAGCAAGCAACTCCTTGATTCGGGAGGCGAGGTAGATTGAGTCCACCCGTAGTCGGCCACCTTGAAAATGGTTTCCTGTGGCTTCCTACCTTCAATTTAGATGAATGTCGGGGGTGGTCTCTTATCGTAGGACACAGCCAATTCCTATGGAATACCTTTCCTTCCTGAGAGATTCCAGTTATAGATGCAACCCCTCTGCTTAAATAAAAAGAGCTGAGCATCTCTTCAAAGTGTCCCGTAACTAAAAGCCATATGATAAATAAATAATAACCGAAATTCTCCTGATTCGGGTACATACATTTCTCTGCTTGGACAACCTTTAAAGCGGACAATGATGTTTCTTATAATGGAAGAAGTGACAGATGCAGACTTAAATGAGATAATTTGGGAAAGTGTAATTTTGAATGATTTCAAATCCTTTGCATTTTCGCCAAAAAAAAATTGTCTTTGCTTCTCTGTCGAACTGAGATCTCTTTATTCCAAGAACTCTTTCGGTAATAATCACGGTGTCCCAAAAAGTTTGAGCTCGTCCATTTTGATCACTTCCTCAGCTCAGATCCAGACTGACAGAAGAACCGTGTAAAACGACCTTGGAGGTGAAGGTAGAGTAGAGAATGTTTGCTTGTCAGTGTTGACAAAATACAGCACACCTAAGCAACGAGATTATATCTTCACATCGTGAAAACTCCAGGATCATCATGGAATAAGATGTTTATGGTTCTTCATGGAAATTTTCAGAATAAGTGAAAAACATGAGTCTATTTAAGGTCCTCCTTAACAAGATGGACACCCCCTTTGACAAAATCATGGCCACGTGCTTGGTACAATCGAGAACATGTAAGAAATCTCAAAACATAGAAGACCTATTCAGAAGGAACATGTCAGTTACGTAACACATGAAAATACATGTAAAATCTCAACGTAAAATGCCTGACTCGTCACACATAAAACACCTATTGAAACAATAACACATGAACTGACCGGCACATTACACATACACAATGTGCATGGCACATCAACACAATCGGAAAATTGGTTAAAAGAGAATACATCTTGATCACCTAACACACAAAACTACAATCACACTGTCTAAATACATAAAGGAATTTAACTACCATATACTTAAAGAAACACTAAATAACTTAACAATGAATACACCACCTCGTAAAGTATGCTACGTCCATAATTTGTGGCATGGTTCCCTGCACCAGACTTACTCTAAACCTCATTTTTCCATAATTTATTCCATTCCATCGTGGGGCGGTGGTGCATCAACCTTCCAGTACGATCAGCATGGTTGCAGGAAGCTCTTTAGTGACTTCAGAAGGACGCGTTTCAAACCGTATAGGGCCTTATCACGTTATCTCGCGCTTTGTGGAACATCAGTCATAGCAGCGCAGAGTGAGGCCACGCTAAAAATAGTGTAAGCATAGCCTCAGAGCAATTAGCTGTGTTGCCGATCCCCGCTCCTACATTGTATACATAGCACCGTATATTTATATCTCACTTAACGCCAATTGGGTTCTAAATGTTTTTCGTGAGGCATCACGCAAGCAGATATATGCTGCAGTGCCTAATGAAAACCTCTGACACCAAATCCATTAATTCCTATTCGCTCAAGAATTCCTCTTCTCTTGGCATCATTGTCATAAAACAAATCCAGCACGCCCTCAGTCTCATTGTGCGACAGATATAATAGCATTTTAATATTCAGCAAAGACATGACATGTTTGGAGCCCTTCGTACTCGACGGGACAATATTAACTGAACCAAACACTTTGCTATACAAGGAGTCACAATCGTTATGAACTCATTTTTCTCTGAAACTTCTTCCTCTATTTCCTCATTTTGAGTACAGTGCCCAGAGATTTTATCTTTAATTCATTCAATACCTCTACAGTCGTATTAACAAATAAATCACCTTTATTTACTGCAGATGGCTTTGACTTCCAATCCTCTATTTGCTCTGATTTAACATATACCGTGTAGACAGTAGGAACATCCACAGACACCTCTTGAGCAGCTGTTACCACCACTAAATCAAAGCACTGGTTGGCTATGTGCCATCTGTGCTCTGTTTAGCAATAAGTGCAACTGTTTTTCGTAGCAACACACCCGACATTCTCGGGGGTTGGGTATACTCCGAAGCATTGATAATTATCATAGAACTGAAAGCAAACTCGACCATTACTACCACCGCCAGACGCAGAATCACAGCGCTTCCCGAGTCTTTCATGCATGTTAAAATCTGTTTCTTTTTTCTACTTTGATATTGGTTACACCCAATCTGTTAAGTTTAGGGCTTCCCTCACGTCCAGGCGAGACGTAATACTTTGTGGCGTCAAGGGTACATGTGTGGTCCTTCGGTTCCTAAAGCCCATGTCGATGATGTTTCGTTGAATGACACGCTGACACTTGTTGATGGCCCAGAATTGGAATCTGCGGCAATTTGCGGAATAGTTGCACTTCTGTCACGTTGAGCAATTCTCTTCAGTCGTCGTTGGTCCCGTTCTTGCAGGATATTTTTCCGGACGCAGCGATGTCGGAGATATGATGTTTTATCGGATTCCTAACAATCACGATACACTCGTGAAATGGTCTTACGGGAAAATCCTCACGTCATTGCTACCTCGTAGGTGCTATGTTGCATCGCTCGTGCGCCGACTATAGCACCACGTCCAGACTCACTTGAATCTTCATAACCTACCATAGTAGCAGGAGTAACCGACCTAACAGCGCCTGACACTTGTTGTCTTATATAGGCGTTGCCGACTGGAGGGCCGTATTCTGCCCATTTACCTACCACTATATTTGAATACGCATGGCTATACCAGTTCCTGTGGTGCTTCAGTGTATAACGTGCATTTTTACCAGTGGTGACATTTTCATTTCACCGTAAACAGTAGTTATTGCTGGTTACTACCTCTTCCTCCTTTATTTTGTCATAGCTCTTATTGCACGTGTTTCTACGTATTCTATTACAGGGTGAATTTTCATGTACGTGGACACCGTTTTATGAGGCATATATATGGTTTTTGTTTCGATATTTGCTAGCCCGAGTAAGTTGAGACATTCACCATTAAATTGTGAGCGCTGAGCAATCACAGCAAACCTGCTCGCTAGCTGTTGGTGTTAAGCCCGTAGTAGGTGTGAACTTTGGATATGACAGCTGTCAACTACGAAAACTGTATTGATGTTCGATACGGAGTCATATTACGACGTTATCGTCACCTAGTGCGAGTTAATTTGGCTTTTGCTGTCATCACTAAATGAAATTATAGTCGTTTCCTTAATTATACCACGAATTAATTTGCGAGACTTTTCGTGTCATATGTTCCTTCGATGTTTGTTGCGAAACTCTGAGGTGGTTAATTTCGTTAAGTCTGGGCAGTAAAACGGGTTTCTTTTGAGTTTAAATAATCGAAATTCATCGAAGAAATTACGCGGAGTTTATCTTTGCTTGGCATGTGTTCCTCCGGGCGGTTATTCCATTCTTCGTTCCATTCCTTATCGGACAGGCCGGTTGGATGTAGCTGTTTACGTACAACTTCAAGTTCGTGCGTGTGCGACGTTACATACCCACGTGCCTGTTTCGGACGTTCCGCACACAGTTTTAAAACAGCTGATAGCGATATCACAGTCCGCACACCTTTAGCACTCACGATTCCGAAGTTACAGTTGTGCCGAATACAGTGCCACACATTACAAACAGTTGGGAAGTCTCCAAGACAACTTTTAACGTTTTACCGCCCATGACAGGTTATGAAACTGAAGAAGAGATAGTACCTCGATAGTATACTAGTTTTAGCAGTTCGGTTAGCTGCAAACAGTTCATTTCTCAAAATTGCAATTAAAGTCCATTCACGGCAAGCATTCTCGCTACTGTTCCTAGTACGCCGTCAGATTCACAGGACCCTCAGAGTCTAACATTTTGTTCCATAACGTCCACGTTGAAGTTTAAGCTGTAATCGAAAAAAATTGGAATGTGGCCATCAATTTTCCTGTGATTCTGTGTAGCACGATTACAGAACGTAAACAGTTCGTAAGCCGCTACACTGAACACCTCCCAGTTGTTTTCATTCTCCGACTGCAACATCGCTCTCGCAGCACAGTTAGTACAACATTGCTGCATGTTACATTCGGTTTTATACATCACCATTACGCATAAGCATTGTGAAGAAAATGAGACATGTACTGGAACTTTTGCCTACTCAGTTAGAAGGAGATTCATGTAACAATGCAAATAATCAAGAACGTAGTCACTATTAATATTACTGAAGAGAAAAAATAATATTCTAGACCATCAAAGATATACGTACAGAGCAAATAAGCAGAAGACAAGAAAGAAGAAAAAGAAAAAATGTAGCTCATAATTAGAAATATCTTCACACTGTGCGACGAACCTTTCTCCCAAGTCAGTGCTCTATGCATTCATTTCGGTTCTTTGTGCTGTTCTCTGCCCATCGAAGTTTGTTATCAGGATCAGTAATTGTTGTAACATAAGATTTTGGAGTTCAATCAAAACCGGATAACGGCTATATGATGATCATTGACACAGCTTCTGTGCCAGTATCATACATCGGCTGCTAGGTTTACTTGGCTTGCCGCCGAAGTCAAGTTACAGACGCCCGTTCTTGTGTGATTTCTCACGGCCTGCCTAGAAACGCTCGAGGACGGGGCTTCTGTGATCGTATCGCGTGAGGGCTCGACTTCCATTACGATAGCACGTCCAACACTGGAATAATATTGCTCGTGCTCTCTTGGCCGTTACACGCCGCACTAGTATTCTGTTCGCGATGCATTTCAAAAAACCGAATCTGCGGTTTCGTACATTCTATGCATACAACGCTACACGGAATAGCAAACAAAAATATCTCAAATGAATTGTAAAGAACGAGGTAACCTTATATTCCACTGAAGTCATCAAAAGCACTCGCTGTTTCGCATACCAGACATGTTACCAATTGTTAAACTTACAGTCTCTCCAAACAAAACAAAACAAAAGCACGTTAAAAATTACACATATACGACGCCGGAAATGCAGCACTGAAAAATTTGCGGCACAGAAATAACATCAACCCCGTAAGAGAAAATTACAAGATAAATAATTCCCTAGCATCTAACGCTTCCCAGAAATTCCACGGGGTCTAAAATATACTGTCTTTTGTCGTCAGACGAATGGTGTCCCCGCTTTTTATACCCATACATATTACAAAAATGGATGTCCCTTTATATCTCTGTACACTATGTGATCAAAAGTATCCGGACATCTGGCTGAAATTTACTTACAAGTTCGTGGCGCCCATTAAGGTAATGCTGGAATTCAATATGGTGTTTGCCCACCTTTAGCCTTCATGACAGCTTCCACTACCGCAGGCATACGTTCAATCAGATGCTGGAAGGTTTCTTGGGGAATTGCAGCCCTTTCTTCACGGAGTGCTGCACTGGGGAGGGGTACCGATGTCGGTCGGTGAGGCCTGGCACGAAGCCGGCGTAACAAAATATACCAAAGGTGTTCTATAAGATTCAGGTCAGGACTCTGTGCAGGACACTCCATTGCAGGGGTGTTATTGTCGTGTAACCACTCCGCCACAGGCCGTGCATTATGAACAGGTGCTCAATCGTGTTGAAAGATGCAATCGCCATCCCCGAATTGCTCTTTAACAGCGGGAAGCAAAAACGTGCGTAAAACATCAATGGCCGTCGGCTGTGACCGAACGGTTCCAGGCGCTTCAGTCCGGAACCGCGCTGCTTCTACAGTCGCAGGTTCGATGGTGCGTCGGGCACGGATGTGTGTGATGTCCTTAGGTTAGTTAGGTTTGCGTAGTTCTAAGTCTATGTGACTGATGACCTGAGATATTAAGTCCCATAGTGTCTAGAGCCATTTGAAAACATCAATGTAGACCCGTGCTGTGATAGCGTCACGCAAAACAACAAGGAGTGCAATCCCCATCCATGAAAAACACGACCACACCATAACACCAATGCCTCCGAATTTTACTGCTGGCACATTACGTTCACCGGGCATTCGCCATACCCACACCCTGCCATCGGATCGCCACACTGCGTAATCTGATTCGTCACTCCACACAACGTTTTCCCATTGTCCAATCGTCCTATGTGTTCGCTCTTTACACAAAGTTATGCGTCGTTTGGCATTTAACAGCGTGATGTGTGGCTTATGAGCAGCCGCTCGACCATGAAATTCAAATTTTCTTACCTCCCGCCTAACTGTCATAGTACCTGCAATGAATCCTGATACGGTCTGGAATTCCTGTGTGATAGCCTGGATATATGCCGCTTATTAAACATTATGACCCTCTTCAACTGTCGGCGGTCTCTGTCAGGCAACGACGAGGTCGGTTTCGTGCTTTACGTGTCCCTTCACGTTTCCACTTCACTAACACTTCGGAAATAGTGGATCTAGGGATGTTCATGAGTGTGAAAATCTCGCCTACAGACATGACACAAGTGACACCCAAACACCTGTCCACGTTCGAAGTCCGTGAGTACCGCGGAGAGCCCCATTCTGCTCTCTTACGATGTATAATACGGTCGCTGATATGGAGTAATGGGCAGAAGGCTGCAGCACAATGCACGTAATACGAAAATTGTAGGTTCTTGGGGGTGTACGGATACTTTTCATCACATAGTGTATGTATCTTCTACATCTCCTCGTAAACCATTAGACTGATTTCAAACACTCTTGGTATACATGTCACTTATTATCTGGAAATCGTTAAAAACACCTACTTATCGAAGGCGTGCAGGTGGGGGTGGTAAAGCAGTGCAGCCCACGATGTGCCAATACCCATATTTCGATCGTACAGTAATCGAGATCGACAGCAATTAGAGACTTGGACCAACCTTCGCATATAAATTCGGACGTTCACCAAACTTTTTCTCGCTGGTTACCTTCACAAAATAATTAAAAGAGAAATGTTTATCGCTTAGTACGTTTTCTCTGTTGAAGTACTAAAGCTGCCACATGAAGCATAACATTATGATTTACTACTTCTTTAACAATATGTTCACGACAAATATTTCGACACTATTCACACGCAACAATGAAAGTACCAGCAAAATTTATGTTGGACGACACACTGTTCAGGAGATACGATGTCATAAACAGTTAGATGTGTGAAACCCAACTGCATCATGCAACACGTTTACATTTATCACTTCTTTGTTACCATATCTGTTCAGAACAATTTCCATAGACAGTATCCACATATGCCACTGAACATATCTACGAAAATATCATTGTACGATGTAGAGCTCAGGAGCTTTGACGTCAAATACTGCGATCCGTGAAAAACAGCCGAATCTTTTATGGCATGTTAATCAGTGTCTCTTTTTGTTTTGAGTCATGAGCCATCTGATTGGCTGGATGCAGCCCGTCAAGAATTTCTCTCCTGTGCAGAATTTTTCATCTCAGAGTAACGCTTGCAGTCTATGTCCTCAGTTATTTGCTGGATGTATTTCAGTCACTGTCTCCCTCTACAGGTTTTACCCTCTACGGCTTCGTTAGTACTAACTCTGCTCGCAAGACATTTTGCATACAGTATCCACATGTTGCGCTGATTGTAACTAGAATTACACTTCATTGTAGAGCACATAGTTCAGGGGTACGACGTCATAAATATCAGTTTGTTTGAAAATGAAACTGCAGGGCGAAATTCGCTAGAGGTAAGAAGAAATGTGTATACGATTACGTGTGAAATAAGTAAATATAACTGACGTGTGCGTGCGTTGGCAAAGCTATGGGTAAGACGCACATCCTAAACACCTGGAACGATTTCAACCAGATTTGGGACACATATTAGTTAGATCAGGAAATAAACATTTGGGGGTAAAAATCACAAGCGTCCCACTGGGATGAGCATGACAGAGTGCGAAGGGAGGAGGCGAAGATGGATGACAGGGAGGAAGAAGGAGAATATGTACAGGGAGCGATGGAGGGACACATGAACAGAGGAGGATAGATGAAATGATTGATGGAGGAGATGAACAGAGAAGGGAATGGGGGATATGCAGAGAAAGGGAAGAGGAGGAGATGGACACTCACAGAGTGAAGAGACCGATGAAAGGGAAGAGTGTGGAGAGTATGGACAGTGAGTGTGGAAGGAGCAGATTGACAGAGAGGGGCTGATGAATTAAATGGAAAGGAAGCACTGGAGAAAGAGACTGACTGTTAGATGGTTGAAGTAAATACACACCAAGCAATGTGGGTTAGCGAGTAGTATATAGTTATTTGTGGTCAGTCGCACTTTCAGTCTATACAGAGACTTTTCGTAGCCATAAGCTTCCTACAGAACAGTTAAGTTTTTAACATTATCTATCTGCCAGTGAGTGCCAAATCGTCTAATCATAAATATTAAACGAATATATGTCAATAGTTTATATTACAAACAACAATATGCACATCAGCAACGTCACTACTGAAATTCAGATCGAATTATAATGGTTTAGACTTCCAAGATGCTACTCCAGGCGATTGTAAAATGACTGTGCGCAACGGAAAATAATGAATGTGATAATGAAGATTTGGCCCTGTCTGGCTACCCCCTGAACGAGATCTTAGGATCTCTTAATGGTAATATTATCTCCTCCTTCCTGCTCTTTAACGTATAAATTACAACACAAACATGTATGAATGATTAATGGAACTAGTAACTACAAATGATAAATGCGGTTTATGCTTATACATTTATTTGTAGATTAAAACCGCTTTATATATTACAAATGTTTATATATATATATATATATATATATATATATATATATATATGTGTGTATGTATGTATGTATGTAAAATGGACATAAAGAGATAATAATGGATTTACTAGCTAATATGATTTATCAGTTGCCCAAATCTGCCTCTTTTTATGGCTATGCGATCTACTATAAATAAAGCGAGATGACTGACATCATCTAAGTATCAAACACTAGAAGACACTACTTTCAAAGATGATCCACAGTGGTGTGCAGCCTCATTGGAAATAAAATTTTGATGACACAGCGGTTTAGCTTTATTGCCCTAATAAGCAGAAGCAATTAGCAATGTTACCATACGTACTGCTTCCAGTGCATCAGAGTAATGGTTCTTGTTCACGTCTGCGACGATGGAAAAACCCCAGCCACAAACTATAAAAAAAAAAAAAATATCCAAACACTAAGACAGCAGAAGAAGGTCCTCTGACTAGTGTAATCTACTACTGTCTCCTCCTCTCTGTGTTCTAAAGACAAGAAACGCGAAAAGGATGGAGTTCAGATAACGTCTCAACGTGAGTACAGGCAGAAGAAGTGCTCTCAATCACTGAACACTGCGTGCTCAACGACGACTCCCTATCCAGAGGCGAAGCCCAGAATCCTGTAAGTTCACAACAGTACAGTGCCTAACCGGTGTAAATTTGATGTGGTCATATTTATGCTCTAGGCTTGCATTAAAAAAGAAATATCACTCTACAAACTGATTGTACAAGTCTAGTGTTTCCCTAACGTGTATACTCTTTAAACATTTCAAAAATCCTATGATCTAAAGCGTTATTTGAGAAACTGTACTTACATTTACTGTGACAACTAATAGTTGTAATAGGAGCTCGGATCGACCACCACTTTTGACTAATGTTCTTGTTCACGGTGTATAAAAATGTAATGCATTAAAATGTTAATAACCATAGCATCAATATCAAAGAAAATGACAAACAATATTTTTACATAAATAAATACACAAATATATAAAAACACTGAAGCACATAGCATCATTATCAAGGAGAATGACAAACAATAATTTTACATGAATAAATACACAATTATTTTCTTAAGAATACACTATAAAAATAAGTGCAAGATATTAACAGAAATTATGAATATATGAGAAACTGTTAGTTCGTGGGTGTAACTGTTCAGTATTCATCAAATTATATGCCTTTTTTTTTATGAAGAGTCACACACTGATTTCACAACACACTTTAATCTTCATTTGTGTACAGGGATAGAAGCTACAGCATTTGGTGAATTTTAGGAAGCAAAGATGGTTCAGCAACGTTGGTGAGATTGAACATGGTGGCCTTGCAAGTCAGTCTTTGGACCCTCAGCTCATTGTTGACCCAATCTGGTTACCTGTCTCTTGCACAGTTGATGATGTGGAAGGGTCCTCAGAATATACGCCATGGTGAGTGGGTGTGTGTTTTGGAACAGCCAAATTTTCGTCGAATTTGCACACAGCATGAAGGAGATACAGTCAGGTAGGATCTTTATAGGTCACATAAAATTCTTCTCCGTCAGCTAAGAGAAATGTAATGGTATCTAGTCTTCAGTTATTTGTGTTCCTTCGGTTTACTATGTTTGTGTTCCTACTCTTCTGTTCTTCATGTCGCTTCTTTTTGTTGATATAAATATTATGTTTTGGATAAGGACCTTTAACTCTAACGTCGATCAGTTGTAGAATTTTGGAACACGTATTATGTTCGAGTATAATGACTTTTCTGGAGACTAGAAATCTACTCCGTAGGAATCAGCATGGGTTTCGAAAATGACGATCGTGTGAAACCCAGCTCGCGCTATTCGTCCACGAGACTCAGAGGGCCATAGACACGGGTTTCCAGGTAGATGCCGTGTTTCTTCACTTCCGCAAGGCGTTCGATACAGTTCCCCACAGTCGTTTAATGAACAAAGTAAGAGCATATGGACTATCAGACCAATTGTGTGATTGGATTGAAGAGTTCCTAGATAACACAACGCAGCATGTCATTCTCAATGGAGAGAAGTCTTCCGAAGTAAGAGTAATTTCAGGTGTGTCGCAGGGGAGTGTCGCAGGACCGTTGCTATTTACAATATACATAAATGACCTTTTGGATGACATCGGAAGTTCACCGAGGCTTTTTGCAGATGATGCTGTGGTATATCGAGAGGTTGTAACAATGGAAAATTGTACAGAAATGGAGGAGGATATGCGGCGAATTGACGCATGGTGCAGGTAATGGCAATTGAATCTCAATATAGACACGTGTAACATGCTGCGAATACACACAAAGAAAGATCCCTTATCATTTAGCTACGATATAGCAGGTCAGCAAATGGAAGCAGTTAATTCCATAAATTATTTGGGAGTATGCATTAGGAGTGATTTAAAATGGAGTGATCATATAAAGTTGATCGTCGGTAAAGCAGAGGCCCGACTGAGATTCATTGGAAGAATCCTAAGGAAATGCAATCCGAAAACAAAGGAAGTACGTTACAGTACGCTTGTTCGCCCACTGCTTGAATACTGCTCAGCAGTGTGGGATCCGTACCAGATAGGGTTGATAGAAGAGATAGAGAAGATCCAACGGAGATCAGCGCGCTTAATTACAGGATCATTTAGTAATCGCGAAAGCGTTACGGAGATGATAGATAAACTCCAGCGGAAGACTCTGCAGGAGAGACGCTCAGTAGCTCCGTATCGGCTTTTGTTGAAATTTCGAGAACATACCTTCACCGAGGAGTCAAGCAGTATATTGCTCCCTCCTACGTATATCTCGCGAAGAGACCATGAGGATAAAATCACAGAGATTAGAGCCCACACAGAGGCATACCGACAATCCGTCTTTCCACGAACAATACGAGATTGGAATAGAAGGGAGAACCGATAGAGGTACTCAAGGTACCCTCTGCCACACACACCGTCAGGTGGCTTGCGGAGTATGGATGTAGATGTAGATGTCGAGGTAATTGTTGACAGGTTGGTTATCTGTTTGTTGACTTTATACATGGAATTTGAATCGTTGTGTGTGACTCTGATTTCTCGTAAGTCAGTGCCATGTGACTGATTGCTACAGATTAAGCTGTTTATCAGCCTCTGTCCGTCAGAGAACAGCAGAAGGAAAGGAAATAGGGTTCACAGTTCCGTACAGCAAATAGCTGTTGCTCTGTAGGATTAACTGACTGTATCAAGTGCACAATTTGCTTATCTCGTCTCCATCATTTAATACTACAGTGGAGACAAATCATTAGTGGCCGGTTAAACACCCATTTTGACCCAACCCTGCAGGTGTGCCACGGATTGCCGCACACTACCTGCTCTGTCGTTGCCTACCGCCTGATGTCTTCAGGTAGCCATATTTGAATAGGCCTGCTGTTTTCTCAGGTCTGCGACATGGCTTTGGCTTACCGACAGCGTCTCTTGCTTCTATTTTTCTCTGCAGCTGTGCCGTTAGCCTCCTGTTCCATCCGCACATCACACTGTCGCTTCCAGTGTGTCTCACAAAACATTCTTTTTGTGAAACCTGTACTCAAGATCACATACAATTAGTTTCTGATTTACACAAAAACTATACAAAACATAACACAAATCGTTGACATGTTTCTGCAGGAAATACAGTTTTCTTTTTAAGATGCACTCACCATTGAGGTCATTTATCTTTACATTTGTTATTGTTCAAGTTGCATCATCAGCCAAGATGCTTACTTATTTTCTCCTATTACTCTGATCAAAATATCATGTACAAAATTAATCTTAATTATAAAGAAACATTCCTCAACCTACGTAATTTAATTAATAAATATCTGTCATCACCAGTTCCCAATGTCAATAACAGTAAATACTACTTGTTAAACTACTGGCCAGTAGGATGTTTTTCTCAGTCTAACCACAACCCTATTCTAATTACTACACTGTCGTTGGGTATCGCAAGATCTTCTGACCTCATGGCTCTTAGTATAATTGCGGATGTCGTCATGAACACCTGTGAACAATAATGTGCGTATTTCCACAAAACATACACAAATGAATGATTAGGAGGGCCTCTTCTTCATTTCATGCTTACGCAGGCTTCCTGTGGATAATCATAAACTACATAGCACGTTTAGTACAAAATTACTGATAAATGACTGATACTTTCTTTAACCATACTGCCACACACCTTCTTTCATGTTTTTACTCACTAATACCTTCTCCGTCGCTGTCCTTTTTCCGGAGCTGCTGCTGTTACCTTTATCTGTCGTTAACTCTTTCTTTTATGTTAATAAAGTTACATTTTATTTTAGTAATGGTACCTGCAAACGTAAAAGATTTTAGTACATTATATAAAATTACTGCTCATCAACACGGCTGCCATGACCTTGTGTCTTACCCACAATGTCATACGCTTTGAACGTATAGCATGCCTTACTTTCCTTTGTTAATATTTACGAGTTTATATCCCCTTCTTACACTCCCATTTTATGTCGCCATAACACTCAAACAATATTTCGGTGCGCTCATACGGTATTCTGCAGAACTGGCCACCATGTACACAATTATTACGTCTCTTTGAACTGCACAAATACAACACTTTCATATACAAATAACAGTGCGCTCTCACGTAGCCACGTGGAGCAGGCCACCTACTGAACTCTCGTTTCTCTGAATGGAGAAACCATTACTAGCAAATCACTCATTTATGATGGCATTGCTAAACATGGAAAGTAGACACTCATTTCATGAAGCAGTTCTAAAATCTTTTCAAAATGCAGACAGTCTCTGCTAATACGTTCCTCATCAATTGGTTAATAAACTTACCTATTGACACATTTTTACATTTTATTTTTATTTGCTTAATTTTTTTTTTTTTTTTTTTTTTTTTTGCAGTACCATACGTTTCTCATCTTTACTTAATTCCTTGGTGGACAGATAGCACATCTCAAACTCCAAACGCCTTTTTAATTGTACGCTCAGCTTGCTATGCATATGGTTTTAGCATACACAGAGAAACATATCCTAAATATCTCACTCTCGTTATCCTGCCCTTTTATGCACTGTAATACCTCTTGTAACATGATAATAGCGCAGAAAAAATTGTCAAATCTACATCTCCTTTCTGTGGAATAACTTGAATTAATTGCTAACTGCATGCAATATACTTTACTTTCACCATACAAGCCCCTTTAATTCTTCCTACTAATTCTATGTCATTTTGCCGTACTCTCCCTGGGTTAGGGGGTCTAATTTCAATTGATTGTTCCCGATTCCTGTTGTTATTCATTTCCTCCTTCCTTGGTCAGACCGTTGACAAGTTTCTCTATTGTCGCCCCATGATGCGCCATTACTTTGTGGCTCCCATCTGCATTAATTTTGTTGCCTAAATTCTCTGCCGTAGTTCTCCCAGTGTACATTGTTACCACTGCAATAACTGTGGTACATGTTTTGTTGAGGCGACCGATTTACGTTGTTTTCCCAATTGTGGCTTCAATTATTCCCTCCGTTGTTCTCCCTGCTTTCACTTTGCACGTCTCTCTGCCTCCGTTTTTCTCGCATGTGATGCTCGTTGAAAGCGAACTCCAACTCTCTTGGGATACCTTTGAATCCTTCTACATTACTTCCACATCGGTGGACGAGCGTTTGCTGGTAGGAAATTGGCCAATTCATGTAACACAATCTTGTTATCTCAGCCGATGTGCATGGGTCGTCCAAATACTGATTTTTCTTGGTCAAGTTTTCGAAATACTTCATCGGACTACGGGACCCTGAACTCTACAATTCTCCGCTTATCATTATTTCCTGTTTGATTATGTCCTGAGTCTACATGGGCCTGTATTTGTTTAAAAATGCGTTACGAAACTCTTCACACGACTTGCTCGTTTTCTAAATGTTCCGCATGCATTCAGCCGATGTTCCCTCGATATGTGAAAACACGAAGTCCTGTTTGTACATCAGAGACCAGCTTGGAGGTAATGATGAATTAAAATGTCCAACAAAAGTTGTTGTGTGTAAAATGTAATTCTGGAATTTTCGTAAATAGATAAAATTCTTAAAATCGAAAATGTCATTAGAATTTCTTCCTTCTCGGCCTACCATATTCTCACTTGGCGCTAACGTTTCCTGTCAACCGTTACCTTGGGCATCCTCTCTTCTACTGCCTGTCACGTTTTCAGATGGTTCAAATGGCTCTGAGCACTATGGGACTTAACATCTGAGGTCGTCAGTCCCCTAAAACTTAGAACTACTTAAACCTAACCAACTTAAGGACATCACACACATCCATGCCTGAGGCAGGATTCGAACGAGCTATCGTAGCAGTCACGCGGTTCCGGACTGAAGCGCCTAGGACCGCTCGGCCACAGCGTCACATTTTCATCACTGTAAAAATGTCCCACGGTGCGCATTATCGGGTAGCAATTATGCATATAAAATATCTCATTGGTTTTCTCCGTATTCGTAATTTGCGACCAAGTTGTGCCATGTGTAAACGCGGGGGCCATATCTCTAGCTATACTTCGTTGCTCTGCATATACGCTTTCAGTCTGTAGTTGACGAGCAACTCTTACATTCCAGCACATTCTAATACCGTCTGGGATTGGACATGATGGTGCTGAGTTTCATGAGCCTCTATCGGTTTCTATTATTTCCAAATCGCCTGCTATTTCTTTCCTGTGGTATGATTTTTGACTAGGTTATTACCGGACGTCCTGAGATAATTGCTTAATTTCGGTTTCTATGTTTTGTTTGAATTGGGAGAGCTCCATGGTCAATGCCTTATTTGGCGCAATTTCTGTCTTTTCTAGCTGCGTTATTTCTACATGTTTCAAGTGCCTCTGCAACTCCGTTACTGCAAGTCTACCTGTCTTTGTCGTTTTTTCTGTCTTCTGCAGTGTTTCAAGAGCAATCCGCTTTGCTCTCCTCGAGAGTAATAGCGTCTCATTCCCGGTTCTTATGACCTCCGCAATCTCTCGTTCCGTTTTGTTCGGAGCATCACTACCTCATTTTTCACTTCCCTCGTTTCTGGTTTTATCGACTGAATCTCGACACTAAGGTTTTGAAATTTACTTCCATTTCAGCACTAACGGTTTGAATTTTTCTTCCAATTTCAGAGAGTACTTCGTCATTCCCCTTTTTTATTTGGCTTCCTATTTCAGATTTGACCTTTTGAATTTCATTTCCCATTTCACTTCCCATTGCTTTTAGGTATGCAAGGATGTCCAACACACCTGTGTTATCTAGATCTTCTCTCCTATTGTGACTTTCTCTTCCTCTACTCTTAGGTGATTTCCCGCTCTTTTCCCTTTCCATTTCTTTTTGTTCAAGAAAGTCATCACCGCGTGCCCCTGATATGCTGCCCTGTTACGATGCCACTGACGGCGATCTACCATGATTCTTAATACTTCCGCGTTTACTTGGACTCTCTACACTACAGTAC
This sequence comes from Schistocerca piceifrons, assembly GCF_021461385.2. Lineage (NCBI taxonomy): Eukaryota > Metazoa > Arthropoda > Insecta > Orthoptera > Acrididae > Schistocerca > Schistocerca piceifrons. The sequence continues at coordinate 159,168,978 of NC_060139.1, read as the reverse complement.
AGTATCTTTACGATTGTCTCAGAGTGTCTCTTTTCCTCATCTTCGCTATCAGATGCCCATCACGGGCTTCACCGTGTCCATCAACCTCAAAAACTTCCCCTGGATTTCTCTTCACCTTTGCCTAGTGCTGCTAACAAAGCTACCTCTTTCTCATCCCATAGGCTTTCTTGACTGCCCCATGCATCTACAATTTCTATATAGTTACAACTAGTGATCTATTGTGCTACTAAGCGAGCTTTCGACCTAGTTATCATGGAGTCATTCCTGATAACTGTTCTCTCTTAAAATTACACACAATTTACAATACCCACATTTATTATGTAACGGGCATGAAACATCAAATATCTACAGCAAACAAGCTAAACTAATGGCAACATCGTGAATGAGCAGTGTCGTTACCATACAAGCAAAATACAACAACAAATGACATAACATAAATATCAATAAATTGCAGCCAGGAGACTGAAGCGCAACACCTCTGAAAAGAAATACAATAAAATACACAGATATTATTTTTCATGTTGCCATATTCCTTTACCACTGCAAACTATACACGCGAGCTGGTGATCACTGTTAATAACAACTAAGCATTAGACATGGGAAGAGAAATTATTTTGAAAATTTCCACTGTTTCAAACCACTTTATGACCGCTATCAGAAGACTCTAAGTAGGATCCTGGTAGGGTAAGCCATATCCAAGATGCTACTCCAGGTGAGTGTAAAATGAATGTGTGCAAAGGAAAATAATGGAAGCGATAGTGAAGATTTGGCCCTGTCTGACTACCCCCTGAACCTTGTGATATTATCTCCTTCTTCTTGCTCTTTCACGTATGAATTACAGCATAAACATAAGTGAATGATTAAGGGAACTAGTAACTTCAAATGATAAATGCTGTTTTGCTTATTCACTTATTGTAGATTAAAAGCGCTTTATATATTACAAATGTTTATATATCAATGTCCAATGGACATAAAAAGATACAAATGCGTTTCCTAATTAATATGATTGATAAATTGCCCAAATCTGCCCCTTTTCGTGACTACACGATTTAAAATAAGTAACGCGAGATAACTGACATCATCTAAGAAACAAACACAAAAAAACTACTTTCAAAGACGATCTACAGTAGTGTGCAACCTCAGTGGAAATAAAATTTACGTGATCACAGCTGTTAAGCTTTATATCCCTAATAAGCAGAATCAATTAGCAATATTACCTTATGTACAGCGTCCGGTGCATCGGAGTGAAGGTTCTCATACATGTCTTCGATGATGGAAGAACTCCAGCTACAGAATATGAACAAAACACATTCAAACACTATGACGGGAGAAGACGGTCCTCTGACTAGTATAAACTAATACTGTCTTCTACTCTCTGCGTTCTACAGATGAGAAACGCAAAATTCCAGCCACAAGGACGGAGTTCAAATAAAGTCTCAACGTGAGTATACGCAGAAGGAGTGCTCTCAATCACTGAACGCTGCGTACTCAACGATGGCTCCCTACCCGGAGGCGAAGTCAAGAATCGTAAAAGTTCACAAAAGTATAGTGCCTAACCGTTCCAATTATAAAATCTCCTGAGAGCAAAGACAGCAAGTCTGTCTGTAGTAACAAAGCTGATACTGAGACACCGTCAAACTCGGGCGTTCAAAACAGAAGACCTCTTCTCTCCACTGTTGGATTCCCAGCAAAGCTCGGCTATCCAGCCTTGTAAGTGCAGAAGGCGAATAATATTCTCGAAAACTCGGAATATGCTCCTTCTCTACAGATTCTTCCGAACGCCGACCAACCATATTTTACTATCGTCCAGCTAGGGAAGTTTGCAAGGAAATACCTATACTTGTTAATTTAAAATACATACAATGGTACCCTCCTTAGATTAAAAACCCTTGGGATTAACCGAGCCCGTGTGATTTCTGAGGTAACGTTTCCTCGTTCCTCTCTGCTGTGTCCTAGATTTTCTGGTTATCCTTCCGGCCCCGCTACAATACCGGATGTCCGCGGCTGTATTGTGCTTCAGCGTTAAGGTGCCCCAACTGTCCATTTTGGGCTACCTCCCGCGTAGCAGACCAAAACACCTGTATGGGCTTTTCCACCCAGGCCCAAGTTAGGCCTGCCCCTTCATTTCCAATGGTGTTCCAACCTCTGCTAGCATAGGCAATCACTCTTTACGCCACTGTTATAATAAAGACAATCCATCACCTTTCATGGAGTAAGCGTTAACAAGTGGCTACAAGGGGTACGTGACAATGTCAGTCTTCTTTAAATATTAATATATACGGTATACAACCTATCAAATGGTAAATAATTTCAGTTGTGAATCACGGTAAAGTATGTACAATAGTGCTTGTAAGGTGCGAAATTATAGCAACCTTACATACTTTACTATATGTTGCCAAGTACTTCTCTCATACAGATTACTTGGGGTTATTGAGCAACAGCGAAGAGTAGGCATTCTGGTATGCACAAGGTGGCAAAGTTTAATGAATTACATACCTTGATGACAAGCAATTGCTCACAGTGGTAGAGCGTACTCCTGAAACAAATGTAAAATCATAACACTGTTGTCCCTTACAAACAGGTACGGCAACCACAGCTATGAGTAGTCATCTCGGTTATTAATAAACCGCTTCAGCTGTATTTAGTTGTTTATTAAAACATATAACATTACAGGTAAAGTTCCGCATTTCTTACCTCTTTTGTTTTAGTCATATGTTCACTCGAAGATGTGGCTTTTAGAGCCTTTAGTAATCTAATAATAAAGGAACGAATAGAGCCGTAGCGTTCTATTAATTCCCGAGAAGACTATAATAAATTAACTGTAATCATTATTCATCAAGGATTAGGTTGAATAAGAAACGCAATACATAAACGTAGTTGCTCACATCCAATGATTCGGATTCACAGTGAGACACAGAAAAAGATCCACCGTTTTCCAACAATCCCAGACTCGTCAGATCAAACTTTTAACTCGTAGTAAAATGAATCATGAAAGTTAACAGGACATACGATGCATGAAATGAATCATGGCTGAATAACGAAAAAGTCGAAACCCATCTGAATCTCAGTAAAATCGTAGAAAAATTACCACTCATGGGAAGCGTCCACTGCTCCAAGCTAAAAAAATTAAACAAAGTAGAAAATCCTGATCCAAAACTGAGCTAACTCCCACCAAGCATCGCCATTCAGAGGTGCACAGAAGTACGGCTCTCCGATGCGAGACGCCTCGTGTATGCCTTGGTTAATTACGTCTAACATTCAAACTGCCCCACTTCTGCGTACGGAGAACAAACAATGATGAATTTGTTATTAACAGCAAGCGTCTCCTCCAGTCAGAGAAGAGGTTCCTTCGCCTCAGAATTTTCCAGCAGATTCATGGTCTAAAATTCGAACACGGCGTCGCTAGCGCGTGGTCTAGAGGAACCAACAACTTCTCTGCACATTTAAAATGCTTTGCAGATGTGCGTTGTAATTAGACCAACATTCATTTATTGCAGCTGTCATCCATGTTTAGGAGATTTGGTTATATGTGTATGGTGTGCTGAATATCAAAATCGTAAAAATGACAAGAAATCACACTTAATTACGGTTTCCAACTTTATATTCCTCCCTGGCGCTCGAAAACAAGAGGAAATGCAGTCTGAGGAGTGATGCTCTTTCTGTTTGATCAAACCTCTAAATTATGAAGCCACAAAATTATATGAATTGTGGATGAATTGATGCATTTCAATCCCACTGGATTCTTTCATCATTTTGGAATCTCCACACCAGCTCGGATCTCCACCGACAAAGGTAGTCTTTCATCTAAGTCGGAATACAGAACAGACTCCTCCATGTGAGAACACTATACACAACAGGGCGGCAAATGTTGATTCTAACAACGATAACCTCGAGGCTTCTAGCCTTGCGAAGTGTTCCCATTGGTCGAAAAACAAAATGACTCCCCAAACATGTGGAGTCGCCTATGTAGCCACACACAAAGGTTGCTCACATAGCTTTTAGCAATCACTGGAATTTAAGTATATTAGACATGTGGAAAGTTGTATTAACTGAAAAATAAATTAGGGTAACGTCGTGGCAGAGCCACTTAGTTTGATGATGCACAATGCAAGGCCATGGTTTCCTAACATCTAAGCTTAATGATTCTAGTAAGTCACCATAGCAAGACCTTCATGTCTGTTCATACACAGGTTAGACCGTGTGTATCTAGTGTTTGGAAGCTGAATTTTACATTGATTACTCTGACATAAAGAAAAATAATAAGTAAAGATGGCTGAATATGAACTACTAAGAACTGAAATTAATCAAGTAACTTGATATTATGATATATAACTCTTAAACACATTACATTGTTATACATATATTTTATTTTGGAGTAAAAAGTGAGTTTATGGCATAACAGTAGTAACTTATATTATTCATCTTCGTGAACAATATAAATGCAGCACCCTACATGAAACTTAAGCAAAAGAAATATCAAAAGTTAAATCATATATCAAGAAAACTAGGCTACACATGTGGATTTGTACAACATTATTGCAATGACATTACCTTATATTATACAGCTGTATGACGTTAAGCCGTCTAGTATAGTACTCTTAAAGATGTCTTTAAATCATACACATGTAGTCCTGTTCACATATAATAGCATTAGTTAAGAATATTCAAGTAATGTGTGAGACTTTAAATGTCATAAGTTCTTTGGAAGATCCGACATTGTATTCAAAAGATTAAAGTCCACGTAAAACAATGTATCTTAGATCAGAAATGAGTAATTTCTTATCATCTTCTGCACTGTTGAAAGTATCGAAGTATCACATATTTTCAACGGTATCTTTCCCCAAGACTAATGTAAAATCGTTAATACGTACAGAAATACGTCTTTTTCTGGAGGACTAGGATGGCAAAGGCAGTTTGATGCAGAGGCGAACTGTTTTGTACAGTGTTTCCCGAGCACAGGACCTACAGAACATGTTTGTTAATTATGATTTTATCTCAAAATTGTTAGTTGTGGTAGCACAGACGGGAAAAAAATAGTTTCGTTTGTGCTGGTGATGGATATGAGGTACTGGTAGCATATGTGACTGGATATGAAATAGTTCTTGACATGGTCCACGCAGTGCAGAATTGTTGAAATTTTATTGAGGGATTCAAGACTCAGCATCCTTAGTGCCAATAGTGGAGCTAACACTGAACTAGGACAACAAAATTCTCGCTACGTGATTAATTCGATTCCACTTGGCAGATTCATTGCCCTCCGTACTACAGACGGCCAGAACCGTGGCCTCCGTGGTTGTCAGAACGGCATGGTGCCAAGTGCAAAGCGAACCTTGCAGCAAGCGTGAAGGTATCTGTAAGACATTGGCAACACAATACACAATTATTGTTCGTGGATACGTAGTTGTCTTCTTGATGGTTGTAGGTAGCCATCCAAGTAGGCAAAGCTTCCGGAAGGTCAGAATGTGCAGTCGCCTGCGCTTCACAATCTCAGCCGCCACAGGGATAGGGCCGCACACGCAGCGGACAGCTACGTCACATACGGTTGCTGACTGGACAGACTGCGAACGTTGATGGCTTGGGCCCGGTGGTCAGCTACACGGCTAGCAGGTTACCAGGGCACTGACGCTGACGTCGTGGACGGCAGTGCAGGAAAGGCACCAGACGGCTCTGCACGAGGTGACTATTCGTGGAGAGTAGTCACGGCCTCTCCACGAGAGAAAGTCCGGCGACGCTGGTGTCTGACTGTTGATGCTGGTCTGGTCGGCACCTGCCTTGCTCCCACAGGACGATATTGGTCTCGCATCTCACCAGATACCTTCTGTTATGCCAGCAGGAGCATGGTGGTAGGAGTCTTCTCATCAGTGGAGGCGAAGAGGGCAAGAACTTCAAGGCCATGATGGATGTTGAACCGTTGATCGAAGTCATCTAGGCTGACGTATAGTAATCAGGTTTAATCTATTTTTCAGGAAAGACAAATATTTGTTTAAAACATGGAACGCCAAAAGTGTGGGCACCACAGAAAGGGAAGTAAAATGAAGGTTTACCTCAAAAGAACATTTGATCTTAGATTATCAATATATATATCAGAATAAAACTCAATTGCCAAATGCACAATGAAGATTTCTCTTGTGTTACATATCTTAGTAGATTATTCTGTCACCTTCAGAAGTCTACAAAGCTGTGAAATGTTATAAATTTTTAGAATCTGACCAAACATATATGTAAAGTACAGAAATTGTATTAGAAAAACTTTCTTAATATTGGTTTACCAGATGGAAATACTTTATTCACAGAAGCCTGATGAAATGACATGGTGAAAAAATGTATTTATTATATGCGTTAACTGCTAACATATTTACAGATTAGAGTCCATGAATCACATTTTTATGTAAATATTTAAGTTCTGTGTCAGCAGCAAGGAACATACATAAACGCATGTAAAATGGATAACTGAGGTATACAAATGAAGTTATCCTTAATACTAACGAAAAACGTGGTAAATACATTCTTGCAAGCTACTGCTGATATTAAGATCTAAAAGAAATTTATAAGAGCTGTTACAAGCCATGCAGTGTCTACTTTTTAATGTAGATTGATCATTCAACATATCCTTGTAATATAGAGAGGAATATTTTTATGTTTCAAACTCATATCAGAGCTTTATTTTGTAGCTCTTGTCAGCTGCACGCAAAATTTCCACAATAAGCAAAGATGGCGCAGGAAAAGTGTTTTTCTCGATTTTGGGATATATTGCACAAGCTGCCTTATCTGAAGTTTTATTGTCATTATTAATCAAGTGCTGATGAAAGTGGGTCTTAAGTGCCCTGTATGTCCTACAGAAACCCAGTACAAGTGCTTATGAAAGCATATCTTGAATGCCAGCCCTCTATGTTCTATAGAAACAGAGACACACATTACACAGAATTTTAAATACCAATTATTTGAGAACTCTGCTCGTGGTATACTTCTCTTTCTGTATAGAAAACAGCTTGGTGATCTTATTGGTGGTAATGGTCGCTGCGATGTCATATTTTTTCAAAGCAAATCAGCTACATGATATGATATGGTAACTTAGAATTGGTTCTTAACAGTAAGGTCATTTATATCGAGACTAGGGTGTTTGTATTGTTATTACTTTTATTTTTATAAAGTCTTCTATAAAACTTTATAAAATTAAACTAATGTGTGTATTAATTCCTCCATATTTAGTAAAACGACGTTACAGTTAAACAATATCTTATAGTCCCATTTCTAGTACTCACTGGCAAGTCATTAACTATCAGCTTTTGGAGCACTTGCTCAAAAGAAACAAAAAATTCAATTAAGGCAATTCTTGCAGAACATCTCTGAATTGAGAATCTCTCCCTTCACTCACTGTCTTTGCACAATATGGGCATTTTGCATATAACTAACAAGAGTAGCAAGATACATCTCTTAGAACGTTTTTGAAGTACATAATCATTATTATCTACATTCCAAAGATTTGTGGAACGATCAGCTTCTATTGAATAATAGATGATTTTGATTGTTTAGCATCTCTCATAAAATTGTGAAAGGTAGTCCATTTCTCTTCGATATTATTGTCAGCTATATGGACATTATGTAATTTCCTTCATGTACATCCATTTTACTGGTATATGTCCTTGTATGTGTGCCTTGCTACCAGCACAACAACTTTAATAGCTTGAATAACTGATAAACCAATATCAAGTCCATTTTTGTAATAGATTTCTTATTCTCTACCCATATCCAAGGCCAGCTTCACATAACTTACAATATTCCAAATATAGTAAGCTACTGAAGATGATGGTAATTTAATGAGAGAGAAGTGAATTCCCTAATTGTGCAATTGTCCACTGCATTCCATTGACAAAAAACTGTCAAATGCAACTTGATACAGACTGAGGTCTCTCTGAATGAAATAACATTGCTCGTGTGTTGCTAAAATTGAACTGACAACATATGGTTGATATTTAAGGAAAGGAATTTTCTTCAATACCTACAGAATGACAGAAATTTAATATACCAGTTAATTTATATGAAAATAGGGAATTGAAAACATACGAATGGCTGAAGTAAAAAATTTAAGTATTCGTAGTTGTCAGCATATATGTTAAATATATTAGTAGACTCATATGAAAACTTATAACCTATGAATCCACAGCATTTATGCAATGTTTGAATTTATCAGCTATTGACAGGGAACAATACTGTTTCCTTTCTTAGAATAATAAACCCAGGATATGCTACACACACACACACACACACACACACACACACACATAGATATATATATATATATATACCGTCGATCTGAGATTTTTATCTCCATTTGTCATTTGTTTATTAAAAAGAATCAGTGGTTCTATGGTATATGACTAATCTGTTTTTAATATCAATAATAATATATGCTGCTTAGGTAAGCTGAGATAGTATTAGCGCCAGAGCCCAACTATATGGCATCACATTCACTTGTCGAAACATAAAGTGCAAATACGTTTATTTTGGTTGATGGCTTGTACTGTTGTCCTTAGGTAAGGTACTGTGTGTAGGAGGTAATATAGTTAAGGTTCACGTTTCTTACTCATACGATAATGTGCCTTACACATGGAGGTAGCTTAATTCTGTCTTATGTAAATTATTTAATGAAGGTAATTTTTATTTAATTACCCTACAAATTTTGTGGCAAAGTGACGGCAATCGGTTTATCGAGTACCATTTCCTGATTTTGGCTTGGGGGTATTCCGATTTGAGAAGGCCGTGAGTTGCCAAAAACGTCGATATAGAGGCTAGCGTAGTGTGAGTATAGTTGAGTTGTGTTTACATTCGGAGACAGTTTGGAGGCACGATATAATTTGTTGTGCAGAGCACGGCGCTGCCGACATCGGTCCAGCAAAGTCGACAGATACTGGAATACACGGTTGTCGTGCAGTTGTAGTCACTTTGGACGGCCGTTTGAAACTGCACAAACGGAGGTTCATGCGTAATTCTTTCAACGTGTGCATTCGTGTTTGTCTTTTGAAAATTTGCGATAAATTTTCTGTTAACTGGAGAGAGTACTTAAGGCGTAAAAGTGTGTTGATGTCTTGTGACGACATTACTTAGAAACTGTGAAGATTGATTCATGTTAGTGGCAGTTCACATCATATTTCTATTCCCCCTGTGAATTCGCATTTGTCTATTGTACTACTGAAATTTAACGTTTTGTCTATTTCTGTTGAACGCAGACGGTTTGCCGGTTATGGTTTCTGTATTATACCGTGGTACTTAAGAAAAGGCCTAGGTGATAGTCAATTTTGTGTTAAATTGTTCCTTTTGATTATAAAAATGTACACCATTGTATTTTGGATGGTTTGGTAAATGTTGTGTTGTATGTTTTACTTATGACCAACTTGTTTTAAATGAACTATGGTTGACCACTGCCTTGGGGTTGATGTTTGATTACCTTGGTGGCGTGAATCTGAGAGAGCGTAAAAATTAGTGTGTATTTGTTGGTACACTGTTTTAATGTCAATATCAGCAAACATTTTCGTTGTGTTCTGAGCGCAAGGTTAACTACCATTGAGACTTGGTGCCTTTTGGCGTGCCTATTTGTTATGTTTTGACACAGCCTTTCGTCGGTTAAGCAGTTGTCTGCGTTAAAAGATTAACTGAGCCGTTAAGTCTCAACTGAGAACTGATTGGCTTGTCATGATTTTTGGTACTCAATTGTAGCTTGAAATCGTCTCATGGACCTAGGACTGTAAAGTTTAAGAGCTTTCAGAATTTTTGAATGATTGTGGCTAAGGGTCAATATTTGAATACTTTTAAGTTTTCTAAGCTTGATTTAATTTCACTTAATGATTCTTCCATTTATTTAACATATTATTTCATCCTATTTGAATTCAGTTGAATGTCTTCTTGGTGTAAAGTTTAAAGCGGCCACTACTGTTGATCTCTGAAATCTGAGTAATCTCTGCTTGATGACCTTACAGTAAAAATTACTGTTAAATTTTGTTAAGGTGTGATTGACTGTAGGTCGTGTGTCATGCAAAATTTTTTAATCATATGTGAGTATAATTTATGAAGATAGGGAGTTTGTTTCATAACTTAGTATTGTGTACATTTGCGCACCAATACCTTACTGCTCTAACCTGGCTCTCTACCGGATACAGTATTTTACTCGTATAATGCTAATTCACGTTTCCTTTCTCGCGTAATGCACGACACTCTGCATTAGCATTTCAATTACAAATTTCAACTGAAATTTCTACAGGTGAATGTCCTCCATTTTGCGATTCATTCGAGTGGCTTTTCCAACATTGCTGGTTTTCTGATAATGTGCGGTTTCTCAATAATTCCGTTACCACTTCCGATTTCAATGTAATTCACTTATGCAGCGGGCGGGTCGTTGTTACATACATCCTGTGAGTCGCATCCTGCGAGTCGCTTTTCATCCCACTCTGCTGTACCTGAAACCGCTACTTTGCGTCTAATGTACTACTCGATACGGTGGAAAGCTGTTAATGAGATAATAGTCTACAAATTTAGTTATAGTGGCTACAGAGAGAGGTATTGTTCTCAGGGATGCTCCCAATCCGTACACGTGACGTTCACCGACCACTGGAAACAGAGCACGGTGATTAATTACTAGCAGGTGGGAGTACACTGGTCACCTCTGATCCGGCTACCAATGACGTGGTGCCAGTTTTTCAGAAAGGGAGCACGGGCTGTCGCGGCCACGTAGCAAATACAATTACCTTGCTACTGTACAAACGTTCAACAGCGCGCACGTGTCAGCTTTTGTACAGGGCATAGCACTGGCATCGCAATATCGAGGAGAGTAGTTCCCTGGTGCTTTGCTCGCTGCTACGACTGGTGAACCCCATACACAATTTTACATATGGCTGTAGGTGATTTGTTGTGATATTGTTTTCTTTCGTCATAATACTGGTTTGTTCGGCTCTCCACACTACTCTATCTTCTTCAAGCCTCTTCATCTCCGAATTATTACTGCAGCATACATCCTTGTGAACCCACTTACCGTATTCACTCCCTAGTGTCCCTCCCCAACTTTTATCCACCACGGTTCTCCCCAGTACTATATTCGTGATCCCTTGATGTCTCAGAGTCTATCCAACAAACAGACCCCTTCTTTTATTCAAGTCTTCCCACAAATTTCATGTGTCCACAATTCTCTTCAGTACTCCCTTTTGAGTTAGGCGACCTATCCGTCGAATATTCAGCACTATTCTGCAGCACCACATTTTAAAAACGTCTGTTATCATCATGTCTGAACTGCTTATAGTCCACGTTACTCTTCCGTACGAGGCTACGCTTCAGGCAAATACCTCCAGAAAGTACTTATATTTTTACACGCTTCTAACAGAAAACGGCCTTCAGAAAGGTTTTCTGGCAGCAGACAGTCTACTTCGGGCATAATCAGTTCTTTTGCTCCCAAACAGCATATTTCATGTTCTAAAAGTACAACGTGAAACATGCGTCTCATTTCCTAACCTAATTCCCTCCGAAGCACCTGTTTCAATTAGACCACATGTCATTATCCGATTTATTGCCTCCATTCCAGACAGCAAAAGTTGAATCCAAATCTCACATCTGAGTGTAAAATTCTATTCTCAGGTTCACTGATACCAGCTACGAACTTCACTGACGCAAAATTTGAGTGAGTTATTGACACTTGTAATATTCCAAATTCCTGCCGTACCATCTCTTTAAATCCGGGATGTCTGCACAAAAATTTGTGTGCAGGTCATAATGAGTTCTACTTATGGCCTGTTTTCAGGATATGAGGTTCATCTCTACAAAGTATTCACAACGATCAATCATATAATTTCATTATCCGAATAAAACGTTACGCTTGGAGACGCATTCTATACAAAAGTGTCCAAATACTCTCTGCTGCTGTATTAACTTTTCAGAGTTGATTCTAAGTAAGTGTTAAGTAAAATGTTACAGGATCCTAAGTGAATTTGTCTGAATAAGATATCTCCATATCCAAAAAGTATCATAAGCATTTGACAGTTACAGTCCTCCTTTCGAAACTGAAAATTTTCTCACCGAAATCAGTGACACAGTGTGTACATGAATTTCTCTTGAACATGGAGAACAGGGAAATGCTACAAAATCATATGTGAATTGAGGGTAATTTTGCACGCAACGGCCAACAAATCCAGCAATGCTGTTATCGTTTCCCCTTGCGTGTTGTCACCTCGTTGACATGAGAAAAAATACACTATACACCAAATTTAATTTTGTTCTGCATCTGGTTTGTAAATGGTTGCATTTACCTAATTTTGGGGTGCTGAATACAATGGTAAAAACAGTTTTTCTCTAAGACGTCACATTTCCTAGATACACAGCAGAATAAAAATGGTAATAGCGAAAAATAGACACAATTAATTCAAACAAAAATACACATACAACACGTTTGAAGTCAATACATATGGCATGATGCCTATAAATGGGTATGATGCCAATAAAATGTTCAGATTAGTTCAGAACATATTTTCACCTTTAACCGTCTTTGGTTTTAAAAAAATGCGACGACAGAGCTCTTCTTATGTTTGACGTTTCATCACTCTCCCTAACAAGATGGTTCAAATGGTTCAAATGACTCTGAGCACTATGGGACTTAACTGCTGTGATCATCAGTCCCCTAGAACTTAGAACTACTTAAACCTAACTAACCTAAGGACATCACACACATCCATGCCCGAGGCAGGATTCGAACCTGCAACCGTAGCGGCCGCGCGGTTCCAGCCTGTAGCGCCTAGAACCGCTTGGCCACTCCGGCCGGCCCCTAACAAGATCCCAGCAGTAGTCACCCGTCATCGAAGGCTTCCAGTGGCCTAGGTAACGGTGTTCCATGGTAGGAATGTCTTGGTCAAAGCGTTCACCATGCTCTTCGCTTACGTTTCCCAAATTTACCGGGAAGAATGCAAGGTGAGAATGTAAAAACTGAATTTTAAGCGACATTCTACACCCCATGTTCTTAAAATTGTCCAACAGATCATTCACAATGGTAACATAGTTTCTGTCTTTTTTGTTACCCGAAAAGCTCTTCACAGTTGCTTTAAAAGAAGACCAAGGAGGTAATAGGATATCTGTTAGCTTAGTATCGAAGGTTGGATCTTTCAGTAATTTTCTTATTTGTGGTCCAACATATATACCCTTTTCAGCTTTGCCTCACTTAATTTGAGAAACTTTTCTTTTAAATGATTGAAGGCCTCACCTTCATTATCCAGAGCTTTTACACAGTTCTTGATAAGGCCCAACTTGATAGGAAGGGAAGGTAAAATGATTTTATTGGGCTAAACCAATGGGGTATTGTTCACATTTGCTTTTACAGGAACGTATGACTTCCTTATAGGCCATTCCTTGACTGTGTAATGGTTCTTGGTGTCAAGGCTTTCCCAAAGACACAAAAAGCAGCAGTATTTCGTGAATCCAACCTGTAATCCTGTAGGAGTGTAACAGCTTTTAAATCACAGCAAAGCAGCCATGCATGAACCTTACATCTGATTACCTCTAGCAGCAAAGTCATGAATTGACAAGATTCTTTCACGTCTACTGCGTAAGCCAAAGGTACCGATGGAAATGCATTTCAATTATGCAGTAGTACTGCTTTCAAGCCGATTTAACTGGTGTCAAGAAATAATTGCCACTCCTGTGGATTATGTTGTACACCTAGCTGCATCATCAGACCATTGACATCTCTACATACACACACTGAATTCTGCATATCGAAATAATGAGCCAAGGAAGCTCCTCTTGATATGATACAGGAAATTTTTGTCCCTGGAGTTAGAAGGTTCTTTAGCCACGTACTACTTATTACAATCTTTAGAAAGACTCACGAAGTAGTTTGGCTATAATTTTTTTTTTATTGCAACGAAAAGTTCATATTAACATTGAATCAATAACACCAGAACTATTATATATAATCAAAGAATAAACAATCTGTCCCTTGTGCGCGCCGCCACGGAATAATGCTATCCTTCACTGTGCGTCTACGGATGTTCTGCTGGCGACTCCCACACAGCCCCCTCCTCCGATAGAGTAGAGCTCCGGGAATGTAGGGGTATTTATATTTCACCCGACGCCCAGCTCTTGTGTGTACTGAAGGCATTGGTTGAACTTCTTCAGCTTCTGTTGCTAGTAGTGGCGGTACAGCTTCCTCTTGTGGTGGTGAGGTGGTGTCGTCCTGGTTCAGTGGTGTGGAAGGTAGCACTTGGTGCCTGACCTCCGTGTCCTCTTCAGTCGATAACATATGCGCAGGTTTGAGTCTTTCCAATGATACCACTTGACTCTTTCCATTTAGATCTATCTGCATGGTATGTTCACCCTGCGGGAGCGCTCTGTAAGGTCCATAATATGGAGGCTGCAGCAGTGACTTGACAGCGTCCCTCCATAGAATCACATGTGTACACAAGCGTAGATCATTGTGCACGAACGTATTTACCGCTCCATGTCTCGAGACAGGAGATGGACGAAGTCTGGCCATATCCTCGCGTACCATTTGCAATGTAAACGGCATTTCGGTCTGTCGTGCCCCTTCTTTATGGGCGAAGAATTCTGCAGGCAGTCGTAAGGGTTGATGCTCCTAATCCGTTACAATGCTGTGCGTAGGCCCAACAAAACTAGTGGTAACGCTTACGACCAAGATTGTGCATGGCACATTAATGCAGCCTTTAATGTTCTATGTCAGCGTTCCACTATTCCATTGCTTGCTGGGTGGTACGCTGTGGTGTGATTATGTTGGAACCCGCACAGGTTGGCCAATTCTGAGAACAATCTAAATTCAAACTGACTCCCCTGGTTTGTGGTGACATGTAAAGGGCAGCCGAAACGTGCGATCCAAGATGAAAGAAATACGCGTGCCAGCCTTTCTGCTGAAATATCCGATAACGGAATCACCTCTGCCCATCTCGTGAAGCGGTCCACCGCATTGAGGAGATAACGGTATCCTTCCGACGGAAAAAGCGGTCACACGATGTCCAGGTGCACATGTGTGAAACGTTGTGTGGTAAGTGGGAAGTCCCTACCGCTTTGTGCACGTGTCGTCCCACCTTGGCCCTCTGACAGTCCAGGCACGTTTTTGCCCAATTACGGCAGTCTCTATTTATACCGGGCCACACGAATCTGTTTGTCATTAGTTTGACGCTGGCGTTTATTCCTGGACGAGCCAGTCCATGGATGCTATCAAATAATTGTCATCGCAATCTCTCAGGTACGAACGGTCTTTGTTTTCCTTGCGATACGTCACACCAAACTCGGAAGTGTTCACCCGTAGGTTGTATATGTTGCAAGTATAACAACCCGGCCGTACTCTCACGAGGGAGTTTAACAAGTTGCTGGTCTGTTTCCTGTGGTGCATCTATTTCCTTGTAGTCAATAGTCTGAGAGATTGTTTCCAACCTATACAGGAAATCTGCCACGACGTTCTCAGCTCCTTTTATGTGCTGCAGGTGTGTCGTAAACCGGGCGATAAACTCGAGTTGTCTAAATTGTCGTGGCGAGCAACCATCCTTGTTCTTATTGAAGGCGAAGGTAATTGGCTAGTGGTCTATGAAAACTGTGAATGGTTTGCCTTCTACTTGCGGTCGGAAATGTCTGATGGCTTCATAAATTGCCAGTAGCTACCTATCATAGGCACCCCATTTTACTTGTGATGATGTAAGCTTGTGGGAGAAGGAACCTAGTGGCTGCCAGTTGTTTCCCACCTTCTGGTGTAGAGTTGCACCTACTTCCTGCTGGCACGTATCCACAACAATTGCCAGTCGAGTTTGAGGAACCGGATGTGCCAACATTATTGCCTGACGTAGACAGGTTTTGATCTTGTCGAATGCCATCTGCATCTCTGATATCTACTATAAAGGTCGTTTGCCTACTGCATCCTTGCCGACTAGTGCTGACGTCAAAGGTGCTTGAATGGCCGCCGCATTAGGCAGAAGTTGTCTGTAGAAGTTAACTGCTCCAAGAAACCGGCGTAGTTGGCGATAGTCGATGGGGCGACTCATCTCTTCGATAAGGTCGAGAGTGTCTTGCAGTGGGCTGATACCGGCAGCTGTCACTGAGTAGCCCAAGAATGGCACCTGACGTCGTCGAAGTAACCACTTTGATTCATTGACCGAAATGCCATATGCCTCAGTACGTTGGTAAACAGTCCTCAGATGTACACTCCTGGAAATTGAAATAAGAACACCGTGAATTCATTGTCCCAGGAAGGGGAAACTTTATTGACACATTCCTGGGGTCAGATACATCACATGATCACACTGACAGAACCACAGGCACATAGACACAGGCAACAGAGCATGCACAATGTCGGCACTAGTACAGTGTATATCCACCTTTCGCAGCAATGCAGGCTGCTATTCTCCCATGGAGACGATCGTAGAGATGCTGGATGTAGTCCTGTGGAACGGCTTGCCATGCCATTTCCACCTGGCGCCTCAGTTGGACCAGCGTTCGTGCTGGACGTGCAGACCGCGTGAGACGACGCTTCATCCAGTCCCAAACATGCTCAATGGGGAACAGATCCGGAGATCTTGCTGGCCAAGGTAGTTGACTTACACCTTCTAGAGCACGTTGGGTGGCACGGGATACATGCGGACGTGCATTGTCCTGTTGGAACAGCAAGTTCCCTTGCCGGTCTAGGAATGGTAGAACGATGGGTTCGATGACGATTTGGATGTACGTGCACTATACAGTGTCCCCTCAACGATCACCAGTGGTGTACGGCCAGTGTAGGAGATCGCTCCCCACACCATGATGCCGGGTGTTGGCTCTGTGTGCCTCGGTCGTATGCAGTCCTGATTGTGGCGCTCACCTGCACGGCGCCAAACACGCATACGACCATCATTGGCACCAAGGCAGAAGCGACTCTCATCGCTGAAGACGACACGTCTCCATTCGTCCCTCCATTCACGCCTGTCGCGACACCACTGGAGGCGGGCTGTACGATGTTGGGGCGTGAGCGGAAGACGGCCTAACGGTGTGCGGGACCGTAGCCCAGCTTCATGGAGACGGTTGCGAATGGTCCTCGCCGATACCCCAGGAGCAACAGTGTCCCTAATTTGCTGGGAAGTGGCGATGCGGTCCCCTACGGCACTGCGTAGGATCCTACGGTCTTGGCGTGCATCCGTGCGTCGCTGCGGTCCGGTCCAAGGTCGACGGGCACGTACACCTTCCGCCGACCACTGGCGACAACATCGATGTACTGTGGAGACCTCAGGCCCCACGTGTTGATCAATTCGGCGGTACGTCCACCCGGCCTCCCGCATGCCCACTATACGCCCTCGCTCAAAGTCCGTCAACTGCACATACGGTTCACGTCCACGCTGTCGCGGCATGCTACCAGTGTTAAAGACTGCGATGGAGCTCCGTATGCCACGGCAAACTGGCTGACACTGACGGCGGCGGTGCACAAATGCTGCGCAGCTAGCGCCATTCGACGGCCAACACCACGGTTCCTGGTGTGTCCGCTGCGACGTGCGTGTGATCATTGCTTGTACAGCCCTCTCGCAGTGTCCGGAGCAAGTATGGTGGGTCTAACACACCGGTGTCAATGTGTTCTTTTTTTCCATGTCCGGGAGTGTAGTTCGTGCAATTCCTCAGACAACGAAAAATCCAAGATGTCGTCGAGGTACGCGAAACAATATGGTAAACCTTAGAGGCCTTCGTCAATGAAACGGTGCCAAGTTGTGCCGCATTTCTTAACCCGAACGGCATACGGAGGTATTCGAACAAATCCAGTGGTGTTGTGACGGCCGTCTTCGGTATATCAGCAGGTGCGACCGGTATCTGGTGATACGCTTTTTTGCAATCAATGACACTAAAAACGGTCTCGCCTGCAAGTGCGTGCGTAAAATCCCTGATATGTGGTATCGGATAACGAACGGGGATGGTACGAGTATTTAGTGCCCTGTAATCTCCGCATGGTCTCCAAGTCCCATCTTTCTTCTTTACCAGGTGAAGTGGCGATGAGCACGGGCTGTCGCATCTACGGGCGATTCCCGGGCATAATGATTCTTCGAACTCTGCCTTCGCTGCAGCAAAACGATCCGGAGCTAACCGGCGCGGGAGTTGAGACACTGGTTGACCGGGTGTAGTCCTGATGTGATGTACCGTTTTGTGCTTTATTGTCTGCCCACCAGACATGGATTCGCAGTTTGCTACTTGTCTGCAATCAGACGTGGACATAGGGCTTCGTCCTAGGGTGCCTCTAATGCACTGTGTCCCCCGTCGAATGCTCACTGAGCTAATAGATACCTCAATTGCATAATGAAACAAGAAAGCTGCACCCATTATTGCGCCTGACACATCGGCATTTACGAAATTCCATGGTAAACTCTCATGGAATCCGAGGTATACCTCTATCTGACATTTTCCATAAGTCGCTATCGACGTCTGGTTTGCTGCTGTGAATTTCGACTGACATGGAGGGAGCTTCACATCACAGTTTCTAACAGGCAATGCACTAACGTCCGAACCTGAGTCGACTAGATAAGCACGGCAAGACTTAACGTCTGTAACAAACAGCCGATGGGACAGTGAAGGTAAAGAAGAAAGGTTACTCGCCCGTAGCTGCCCTTGTCGATCTCACCTCGTACCAGTAGGCGCTGGTGTTCGATCTCGCGACCGGCGGCCCTAACGCCGGCAACTGTCGCCATTTGGGTGATTGCAGGGTGATGTGCAGCGCGTCGCCTCGCTTCCGAATCGTCGATGGTACCAGCAGATACGCTCCTTAGGCACAATGTCATCTTCCTTGCTCTTCTTGTTTGTGCCGGTCTTGCCTCCAAGCAACGTCGATATCTGCTGCTTCAATCCGTCAATTTGTTTTTGTAGGTTATCCGGCTGTTGGCGTCGTTGTATCGCCGCGCCGTTTCCTGTGAGTCTGTACTGATGTGTCCGAACATCACCGTCGACGTATGCGCTGCGTCTAACGAGGTGTAGACCTTGTCGGCTAATGAGATCCACGACGAGATATCTTGTGCGTCTGAGAGCACCACAGCCGTTCTAACTGCCTCTGGCAATTGCACACGCCATACATGTTGCAGTGTCGTATGTGGCAACTCGGTGTCATTGACTAAACTTCTCAGGTGCTGCCAAAATTCCAAAGGTGAGTTATCTCCTCTCTTTTCACCGTCCAATACTTGCTGGATACGTTGTTCCACCGGCCGACGTAGTCGCTTAATGAGTAACTGCTTAAAACGCGTATACTTTGGCGTGGCGGTCGGCTAAAGTATTATATCTGCGCTGTTTGTTGCTGTTTTATTGTCAAGCGCACTAACGGCGATAATAAATGTTGTCTCTTCGTTTACAATGTCATGATGCTGGAAAGTCAGATCAAGCATTGCAAGCCACAGTTCAGGTTTATCAGGTATGAACTGCGGTGGGCGTTATTTCATGTTGCTACTGTTCTCTGTCGAAAGGCCGTTACTTGATGGCGCAGAAAAATTCAACACAGAGTTTTCTTGTTCTTCAATGTCGCGTCGTAGTTCCTCTATGTTCTATAGCACAACGTCGCGCCGATCCGTAACACTCTGTGTGCCGCGCGGACTCACCCATCTCCTGGTAGACGAAATTGAACTGGGCTGCATTTGTTCGTCTACAACGAAATTCTTTGTACAGGGTCACCACTTTAGCCACGTACTACTTATTACAAACTTCAGAAAGACTCACGAAGTAGTTAGGCTATAATATTTTATTTTTTTATTGCAACTAAAAGCTCATATTAACATTGAATCAATAACAACAGAACTATTATATATAATGAAAGAATAAACAATCTGTCCCTCGTGTGCGCCGCCACAGTATAATGCTACCCTTCACTGTGCGTCTACGGATGTTCTGCTGGCGACTCCCACAGTTTAATTGTTGCAGTCTCGACCCCAAGAGATCAGTTTGCTTTTTCCAAGCTTTAGATCGCGAAACAAATCGTTCAGTTCCTTTTGATCAAAGAGCTGAGGCGAAGTGTCGTGATATTGAGGGCAGTAGTCTTCTATATGTTCAATACTTTCTGACTCTCTTGACATGGTGTCTGGTTCCTTGGATTTCTAGTTACAGACAGGAACAGGCACCCTCTCATCATGGAGCACAGGCAAATGCACTGAAGATACATTTAGATGCTTTATTTTATGTCTAGTTTTCTTTAATGTTCCGAAATATTTCTAAAACAGAAGTAACAGTGTCAATAATGGTCTTTAGGCTCACACCATACCATCAGAAGAGCGAATGTCATGGCTCGGCGCTTTCCTTTCAACCACTTGGTTATGGTTGTAGTAGAGGTTATGCAGGCATTATAAAGTGCAAAATTTTTATCTTGATCATCAACATGACAATCAAAATACGATTTGTATGCCTTCTTAACCAAATCAGTGACAGATTTTCTTTGGGCTTTTGGAGTGAATTTCCCACACACATAACAAAAGTTGAGGCAGCAACGAGATTTACCAGTTGCAGTTTTTCTTAGTGTAAGTTTTAAACACAATAAGTTTGCACTATCTTTCACAGGAAACACTCACTGAGGATCTCTTTCACACCACTGGATTACCGCACGACCCATTACTGACCGTGTGTATATCTTCTAGCTCGCCTCTGCAAATTAAAAACAAACAATTAAACAACAAAACAGAAGAACAGCAAACAGCGAAATACTGAAAACGAAAAATAAACATTTAAAAAACCAAAAATGGTACGTCCTAGATCATTTTGAAAGGTATATTCGGGTTATACTCACCAAAATACGTACTAGTTGATTTATCACATCCCAGATGAAAAACGTCTGTTGAGTACTGATATTTAATCAGTAAAACGTCTAATCAGTAAGCAGGCTGTTTTTACAGTGTAGGGTGCAGCGCCCTTCCTAGCAAGATAGGACCTTCAGCCAGAATCGGAGATTCGCCACGGAGTAACATCCTTGGATGATGCACCTGGCTTCAGTAAACCACTCAAATTTGGGCATATGATGGCCTGATTCGCACTTTCTATCTCAGAAAATGAGATAAGCAAACAGTTGAAATACTCAGTTCACCAAAATTAACGATTAACTCTCCTTGACTCTTATTGCAACGTAGAAGCTTCAAATTTGGAGCAAATTTGCCTGCCACCTCCTCCGTAATGGTGTGTAACCGTGGTGTCATGTGACGTTACTCTGGGACTCGACGACGATTCAGACAAAAAAGGTGTCGA
This sequence comes from Schistocerca piceifrons, assembly GCF_021461385.2. Taxonomy (NCBI): domain Eukaryota; kingdom Metazoa; phylum Arthropoda; class Insecta; order Orthoptera; family Acrididae; genus Schistocerca; species Schistocerca piceifrons. The sequence continues at coordinate 159,147,783 of NC_060139.1, read as the reverse complement.
GACACATGTAAAAAAGCCAGAGCTCAAAAGTTGGTGTGATGTCACATTGGCGCCAAATGTCACAACAACTCTACCCAGTGCCACCGTGGACGTGTCATGCAATGGGTAGGTTGCCACACCCCTCTTACCAGCGTTTCACGTTTTATGCTGAGATGCTGAGACCTCAGCGATGGAGATCAGAGCCGCGACATACAGACTTAAAATCAAGAATTTTGCTTACCGGTGGCTGAGGAAAACATTAAGAAACACAACAGTTCACAATCGACATCCGAAGGCGCCACAGGGTGGCGCAAAGCGCGTCGATAAAACAACCAACTGCCTTGGGCCGTTGAGTACTCGATCGAAAACGACTGTTCGGCGCGATGAGGAACAAGACGACGTTCCCGACAACCTTTGACACAATTGAAACCCCCTCCTCCCCTCCCCCCCCCCCGGCAATTTAACCATTCACTAACTAGATCGTTGGCCTGCAGCACCATTGTATGTGGTCGCACCCCTTTAAAGCGTAGCCAGTACACAATTTTTGCTCTGTCCCACAGGGGGAGCAGCTACTAACGTTGCAGTCCATTCGACGAAACACGAATGCTGTCCAAAGTAGCAAAGTATGCTTATGCTTTCGCAGCGCTTCTCCTTCCGACCCTTCGGTGAAGTTATTATGACGGAGGGGGGTGCATAAAATTCTAGTGATTCCGTCTATGACCCCCTGGTTCGGCAACGGCTTCGATGCTAACTGTGCACCTTTGTTAGAACTCCTTAGAAATGTCCATGTACAGCCATTCACGCTCCGGTTCTCCTTTCGAAGCACCTGACGTTTGCGATGTGGTTAGCAGGCGCTAGTTGAGTGACGCAGCGCCACTCAGGGAAGATATGTCTAATTGGTTACCTCTCACATCAGCACACAGGTATCAGAGGTGTGCGGGTGGAAATGTGGGTGTCGCCGAATTTGGTGGAGAGGGGGGGGGGGGGCAGTCTGGTCTTTAGTTCAAGCACATGGCATTGATGCGCTCCCAGGCGTTCACGCCACTGGAGATCACGAAAGAAGATTTTCACAACACTGGAGGACGCGGAAGACGAGGGCTGGAAAGGCCTAATCACTCTTTGCTGCTTTGAATCATGTTCAGATTTCGTCCAGTAGTTTTAAACGAGCTGTAGCATTTCCAGCCTGCGCAAGAGAGATAAGTTTCAGTATTGTTGCAGAGCCGTGTTGTCCTTAGAGAATGACTGAACCGTCCAGGGTTATCATTCACGTCAATGATTTTCTTGTTGGTCACTGCAATGCCAACTGTCGTTTTCGACGGCCCAATGCTACGTGGTTTCATTGACGCCCTTTATGCCACCTCTGAGGACTGTTCATGTCGCATCTATGGGGCAGTGATTGTGAAAAGGTTTCCTCGGCCAATCGTAAGAAAACAGCGCGATTTCTACGCTCTCCGTTGCAATTCTGACCTCCATTGCTGAGGCATCAGAATTATGGTCAATCTGACGCCAGTATAACGTCAGAAAGCCACCTGGCATGTCATATGTACTTCTGAGCTCTTGTCTTTCCTTCCAGTGTGTCACCAGCTTGCTGCTTGAAGTGCCTACAAGCCACAGGGTGAAGTCCCAGGGCGCAACGCTTTTCCACCATTACAGAGGAGATCTGTGAGCATCCTTGAGCCAAATTTCCAACAACTCAGTCGCAATGGGGCAGTTACGGGATTTCAAACAAGTGATATTTTAATGGTGTTGCGCCGCTTGCGACCACATGTGGAACGACGCTTACAAATACACAGAGAGGAGAAGGATTCGATTTCACTCCCTTAGGTAAGCGACCACTGCTGCGATGGGAAGGGCACCAGGCCGCAAGGTAAAACAAAAGTAAGTTTGCTAATACATGGGTATATCAGAGCCCGTAACCAAAGAGGATAACGGTTACGGAAAAGAAACAAAGAATGATTTGCAAGTGATATGCAAATATGCATACATGGAAGAAGCCTTGAGATACTGACAGATTTCAGATAGATTATATAAATGTAAGACAGAGATTTAGGAACCAGGTTTTAAATTGTAAGACATTTCCAGGGGCAGATGTGAACTCTGACCACAATCTATTGGTTATGAACTGTAGATTAAAACTGAAGAAACTGCAAAAAGTTGGGAATTTAAGGAGATGGGACCTGGATAAACTGACTAAACCAGAGGTTGTACAGAGTTTCAGGGAGAGCGTAAGGGAACAAATGGCAGGAATGGGGTAAAGAAATACAGTAGAAGAAGAATGGGTAGCTTTGAGGGATGAAGTAGTTAAGGCAGCAGAGGATCAAGTAGGTAAAAAGACGAGGGCTAGTAGAAATCCTTGGGTAACAGAAGAAATGTTGAATTTAATTGATGAAAGGAGAAAATATAAAAATGCAGTAAATGAAGCAGGCAAACAGGAATACAAACGTCTCAAAAATGAGACCGACAGGAAAAGCAAAATGGCTAAGCAGGGATGGCTAGAGGATAAATGTAAGGATGTAGAGGCTTATCTCACTAGGGGTAAGATATATACTGCCTACAGGAAAATTAAAGAGACCTTTGGAGAAAAGAGAACCACTTGTGTGAATATTAAGAGCTCAGATGAAAACCCAGTTCTAAGCAAAGAAGGAAAAGCAGAAAGGTGGAAGGAGTATATAGAGGGTCTATACAAGGGCGATGTAATTGAGGACAGTATTATGGAAATGGAAGAGGATGTAGATGAAGATGAAATGGGAGATACGATACTGCGTGAAGAGTTTGACAGAGCACTGAAAGACCTGAGTCGAAACAAGGCCCCTGGAGTAGACAACATTCCATTAGAACCACTGCCGGCCTTTGGAGAGCCAGTCCTGACAAAACTCTACCATCTGGTGGGCAAGATGTATGAGACTGGCGAAATACCCTCAGACTTCAAGAAGAATATAATAATTCCAATCCCAAAGAAAGCAAGTGTTGACTGATGTGAAAATTACTGAACTATCAGTTTAATAAGTCACGGCTGCAAAATACTAACGCGAATTCTTTACAGACGGATGGAAAAACTAGTAGAAGCCGACCTAGGGGAAGATCAGTTTGGATTCCGTAGAAATATTGGAACACGTGAGGCAATACTGACCCTACGACTTATCTTAGAAGATAGATTAAGGAAAGACAAACCTACGTTTCTAGCATTTTTAGACTTAGAGAAAGCTTTTGACAATGTTGACTGGCATACTCTCTTTCAAATTCTGAAGGTGGCAGGGCTAAAATATAGGGAGCGAAAGGCTGTTTACAATTTGTATAGAAACCAAATGGCAGTTATAAGAGTCGAGGGGCATGAAAGGGAAGAAGTGGTTGGGAAGGGAGTGAGACAGGGTTGTAGCCTCTCCCCAATGTTATTCAATCTGTATATTGAGCAAGCAGTAAAGGAAACAAAAGAAAAATTCGGAGTAAAATCCATGGAGAAGTATTAAAACTTTGAGGTTCGCCGATGACATTGTAATTCTGTCAGAGACAGCAAAGGAACTTGGAAGAGCAGTTGAACGGAATGGATAGTGTCTTGAAAGGAGGGTATAAGATGAACATCAACAAAAGCAAAACAAGGATAATGGAACGTAGTCGAATTAAGTCGGGTGATGCTGAGGGTATTAGATTAGGAAATGATACACTTAAAGTAGTAAAGGAGTTATGCTATTTGGGGAGCAAAATAACTGACGATGGTCGAAGTAGAGAGGATATAAAATGTAGACTGGCGATGGGAAGGAAAGCGTTTATGAAGAAGAGAAATTTGTTAACATCGAGTATAGATTTAAGTGTCAGAAAGCCGTTTCTGAAAGTATTTGTGTGGAGTGTAGCCATGTATGGAAGTGAAACATGGACGATAAGTAGTTTAGACAAGAAGGGAATAGAAGCTTTCGAAATGTGGTGCTACAGAAGAATGCTGAAAATTAGATGGGTAGATCACGTAACTAATCAGGAGGTGTTGAATAGGATTGTGGAGAAGAGACGTTTGTGGCACAACTTGACTAGAAGAAGGGATCCGTTGGTAGGACATGTTCTGAGGCATCAAGGGATCACCAATTTAGTATTGGAGGGCAGCGTGGAGGGTAAAAATTGTAGAGGGAGACCTAGAGATGAATACACCAAGCAGATTCAGAAGGATGTAGGTTGCAGTAGGTACTGGGAGATGAAGAAGCTTGCACAGGATAGAGTACCATGGAGAGCTGCATCAAAACAGTCTCAGGACTGAAGACCACAACAACATGCAATAATGTGAAAACAGTAAAGCCAAGTATCCACCATGGTGAGTATTCCATTTCTCTATCAGCCACGAAAGTATTGACTTTAATCCTTGTTTTCAATTTTTCTAGGTCGTTCCTCTAATTTTACCTGATGACATCATGAAAGATGGAAAACTGTGACAGGGTGGGTGCTTGATTTATAACGGGTATCGATGCTTACTAGCTCAGCACCCGTGGCCTCAGTCCCAAGTACGATGCACGCAACCGCTTAAATTTTTAATAAATATTGTCAACACTGGTGGCCGAAATGTATCGGCATAAGAAGTCATCCTCATTGAACAAACGGCCTTGTCAGAGAGGGCAGAGGAACCATTACAGATTCAGAACATTTTCTTGACCCTGTAGTAGGAAACTGCCCCTAAAGGTGGAACAATCGGCAATAATCAGCGGCAGTAGGATGCAGAAGGTAATTTAAAAAAAATGTTCAAGTATGTGTGAATTCCTACGGGACCAAACTGCTAAGGTCATCGGCCCCTAGTCTTACACACAACATAAACTAACTTAGCCTAACTTATGCTAAGAGCAATACTGACACGCACACCCATGCCCAAGGGAGGACTCGACGCTCCGCCGGTCGGGTGGACCAAGGAGGGGGGGGGGGGATCAGTACGAACCGTGGTAAGATGCCTTACACCACACGGTATAGCAAGGTAATTAATCACAGCATTAAAGACATAAAGACACATGATGCGTATCCAAAGAACATGAGGCCTATAACTGAAAAAGTATCCTTATGATCTGATCTCTCCATTGGCGAAAGATTGCGAGATAGTCCCCTATTCGGATAACGTTCTACGAGTGCAGTAGGAGGGAGGTGGAATGTCAGATCTCTGAAAGTGATAGGGTTCAAATGGTTCAAATGGCTCTGAGCACTTTGGGACTAAACATCTGTGGTCATCAGTCCCCTAGAACTTAGAACTACTTAAACCTAACTAACCTAAGGACATCACACGCATCCATGCCCGAGGCAGGATTCGAACCTGTGACCGTAGCAGTCGCGCGGTTCCGGACTGAAGCGCCTACAACCGCTTGGCCACCACGGCCGGCAAACTGGTAGGGAATCAAGGAAATCTTAACAGGGAATTGCTAAGACACGGTGGAGACAAGTATAGTGTAATATCAACATCTGCACAAAATGGTGTAACGGGAGTAAAATCCGTTATCAATAGGAAGATGTAGCAGAAAGTATGTCACTGTGAACAGTCTAGTGATAGGGCTGTTCTCTTCAGAATGCACAGCCAACCAACACCAACAGCGGTATTTCAGGTGTACATGCCAACGTTGCAAGCAAAAGATGAAGAGGCAGAGAAAGTATATGACGATATTGAATGGGTAATTCAGTACGTAAAGGGAGATGGAAATCTAATAGCCATAGTGCACTAGAAGGCAGTTGTAGGGGAAGGAGTAGAAGAAAAGGTTAAGGGAGAATATTGGCTTGGTAGTAGAAACGAGGGAGGAGAAAGACTCCTGAATGAAATTTCCACTCTCCAGTGGATTGTGCGCCAATGTGAAACTTTCCGGCAGATTGAAACTGTGGGCCGGACGGAGAACCGAAATAGGGACCTTTGCCTTTCGCGGGGAGGTGCACTACCGTTTGAGCTAGCCAAGCACGACTCACGACCCGTCCTCACAGTTCCTAATTCGCCAGCGCCTCGTTACCTACCTTCCTAACTTCACAGATTCTCTCATGCAGACCTTGCTGAACTAGCACTGCTGGAAGAAAGGATATTGCGGAGACATGGCTTAGTCACAGCCTGGGGTATGTTTCCAGAATGAAACGTTCACTCTGCAGCGGAATGTGCGCTGATATGAAACTTCCTGGCGGAGCACTTGCCGGCGAAAAGCATAGGTCTCGATTTCGAGTCTTGGTCTGACACACAGTTAGAATCCGCCAGAAATTTTCATGTCATCCCACACTCCGCTGCAGACTGAACGTTTACTTCTGCAAACACCCCCCGGGCAGTGGCTGGGCCATTTCTCCACAATATCCGTTCTTCCAGGAGTGCTGCTTCTGCAAGGTCTACAGGAGAGCTTCTGTGAAGTTTGGAAGGTAGGAGACGAGGTACTGACGCAATTGCAACTGTGAGGACTGGTCGTCAGTCATGCTTGGGTAGCTCGTAAGGTAGTGCACTAGCCCGCGAGAGGCAAATGTCCCGAGGTTCGAGTCTCAGCCCGGCACATAGTTTTAATCTTCCTGGCCCGCGCGGAGTGGCCGCGCGATTTGAGGTGTCATGTCACCGACAGCGCACCCCTCCAGCCGAAGGTTCGACTCCTCCCTCGGGCATGGGTGTGGGTGTCGTTCTTAGCATAAGTTAGTTTCAGTAGTGTGTAGGTCTAGGAACCGATGACCTTAGCAGTTTGGTCCTTTAGGAATTCACACATATTTGAACGTCTTTGAATCTTCCTGCAAGTTTAAGGTTAAAGACTAATCGAGTTCCGCAATATAAATCAGTCAGGAATATCGAATACTCTGTTCATGGATCATAAGAAGAGGAAATATACTTGGAAACGGCCGGGAGATTCGCGAAGAACGCAGTTAGATTACATCATGGACAGGCAGAGGTTTCGTAATCATTTACAGGATTGTAAGCCATATCATGGAGCAGACATAGACTCAGATAACAATATAGTAATGATAAAGAGTAGTTGAACGAAGTACAAAAACGTGCAGGGCAAGTCAGGAATACAGAAAAGTATTTCACTTAGGACTAAATATGAAGTGGTGAGCCGACCGGTTTGGCCGAGCGGTTCTAGGCGCTTCAGTCTGGAACCGCGCGACCACTACGGTCGCAGGTTGGAATCCTGTCTAGGGCATGGATGTGTGTGATGTCCATAGGTTAGTTAGGTTTAAGTAGTTCTAAGATCTAGGGGACTGATAACCTCAGCAATTAAGTCCCATAGTGCTCAGAGCCATTTGAACCATTTTTTGAAGTGGTGAGAAGCTGAGACGAAAAGGCTGAATGAAAAATATGAAGAAATAGAAAAAGAAATTATTATTGGAAGGACGGATTCCTCGTATACAAAAGTCAAAATAATATTCCGTTAAATCAAAAGTAATGGCGGTAACATTAAGAGTTCAATGTTAATTCCACTGTTATGTCCAGAGGAGGGAGCGGACAGGTACAAAGAGTACTTTGAAAACAAATATCTGAGGGGACGACTTGTCTGATAGCGTGATAGCAGAAGAAACAGGAGTCGGAGGGAGGAGATAGATGATCCAGTATTAGAATTTAAAAGAGCTTTGGAAGGCTTAGGATCAAATAAGGTGAAGAGACAGATGTCATTCCATTAAAACTTTTAAAATCATTGGGAGAAACAGCAACAAAGCAACTATTCTCTCTTGTATGCAGAATGAGACTGGCGATATACCGTCAGATTTCCGGAAAAACATAATCCACACAATTTCGAAGACAACAAGAATGCACAATTGCGACAATCATCGCACAATTAGCTTAGCAGTTAATGCATCCGAGTTTCTGACAAGGATAGTATACAGAAGAATGAAAAAGGAAACTGAGGATGTGTTAGTTGACGGTCAATTTGGCCTTAAGAACGGTAAAGGTACCAGAGGGGCAGCTCTGGCGTAGCGGTTGATAATGGAAGCAAAACACGTTGAGAGGATTTGTCAACGAGGAAAAAGTGTTCGACAACGTCATATGGTGCAAGATATTCGGAAAGATGTTCTGAATTCTGAGAAAAATAGGGACAAGCAGTAGAGTAAGGTGAATAATATACAACATCTACAAGAAGCTGAACATCATATTAAAGTGAACTCCATGCAAAAAACACTATTAATATTCCATAAGCCGGTAGCTGACAGACAGTGTATGAATTACGTTTGCAGCACTTAAACTTATCTGACCACCGGAACTTTTCAAAAAGACGATACGAGGTAGCATTGTTCACGAAGCTAGTACTTTCAACTTTTCGGGTAGGTGTAAGGAGAAATACTAACTGCCAGATATTTACTTCAATACTATATTCATTCAGGCCGGAAGCTCTCCACATAAAGCTGAAATTGATTGAAGGGGCATGGCACTTCAAGTCATATCTAGTCAGCAAAGTCTTGTGGGGGGGGGGGGGGGGGGGGGCACTGAGTCACTGCGTATTTATTTGCTGTCATGTAACTCTAGTACACTCTTGTTGTGAGAATTTAAATACACGGCGTTGTGAGGGTAGTGATTCTGCTACTGCTTGTCGGTTAACACAGGAGCCATTGTAGAGCACTTTAAAGACTTACAGGTTCCACAAAGTGGCATAAAACTGACTTACCCTGTGCGGAACCAGCAGTAGAGGCTAATAAGACAGAAGGCGGGAGTAGAGTAGGACGGTTTACACAACTGTTTAACAGACGTTGAAAATACCGCTTCAGTTGTAAGGTTCTTTTTATTTAAAACCTGACCGGTTTTGGGCCCTTACATGCCCTATCATCAGGTAACCCCTGTTAATTGTAAAATCCAATAGTCAACAGTTAAATGCATTTCCGTATTATATACGTACACTTAATAATCAGATTCCATCCTTTTGAGTGGGAAGTTCTCAGCATGCGAGCGACTGCACAGCTAATGTCTGTCTACAGGTCGAGGACACAAGGTGAGACCGTATTGGTTTATTTCTTTTATATGTACGAACACTGGCAGTTCGATTACTTTATGTCACGTATTGTATTTAGAATAGCGCATTACGGTCATTCTTTAATTTTATGATTCTCTTGTTTTCAGGGCCTTTAACCCGTATCTTCAGAGGGCGATCATGTTAACTACGTGACCTGGCAATGTCTGTAATAGACGATGGCCTGATGCAACTTATTTAATTTTTAACTACAGTACCAAACTTGCCATACAAGTTGCAGTAAATAATTTCGTGAAAGAGACGTATTCCAAAAATTGCGAGAATTTTTTGTTTTTCAGAAAGAGTTTTAATCATTAGTGAATATCAATACTCTCTGTTTCAAACTCGTACCAGTTAGACGTTAAACTCGTATGCCAGTTCCTTTTCCAAACGCGGAAACACTTGTTAAACTCTTACCTTTCATGTAGATATCAGCTCTCTCAGCGACACGTTTTTAATCTGAGCTACACATCCTTAGTTTTTAGGATCAGAAAAATGTCACGCCATGTCCAGCTAACATAGGAGCTGGGAGATCATTGTACTATTATTTCTGTACAAAATTCATGGACAAGCAACGAAGTGTCAACAGACATGAATTGTTTCTCCACAAACACGAGAGTTAAACTGGTAAATGGTACCCATTATTGATTGTTCGACCTTTTGGCAACAAGATGGCCGATGTGGCCGAGCGTTTCTAGGCGCTTCAGTCTGGAACCGCGCGACCGCTACGGCCGCAGGTTCGAATTCTACCTCAGGCATGGATGTGTGTGATGTCCTTAGGTTAGTTACGTTTAAGTAGTTCTAAGTTCTAGGGGACTGATGACTTCAGATGTTAAGTCCCGTAGTGCTCAGAGCCACTTGAACCATTTTTTTTTTTTTTGGCAACAGTTCATGCTTCACTATGCCTTTAAATCAAAGAACATACTAAGCATAATCTTCAAAAAATCACCGCACCTGTCGAGCTTTCTTCGTTCTCAATGATTCAGAATGCCTTCACTACGACGAACGGGCCGTAGGTTCGACGTCATACCCCAAAACATTTGTTTCATTACCTGTCATGAAACGTTTCGGTAGTTCGACGTTTTGTTGACTTCATTAAGAGGCTCGTGAGCAACTTGCATTCGAAGTTGTTTTTCTTAAAAAAAAAATCAAGAACTTTGGAACAAATTTTGCTGTCACATATTTCATACCCAAAACAGTCCGCAGCTCGTGGTCTAGTGACGTTGCTGCCTATGGGTCCCGGGGTCCCGGGTTCGATTCCAGGACGGCATGTGGATTTTCTCTGCCCGGCGACTTGGTGTAGGTCTTATCCTCATCGTTTAATCATTATCATCACAATCATTATTCGTTACAGCGTCTAGATTGGATTGAGTAAAAATTGGACTGTGTAAAAGATTGGGATTTTGTACGGGCGCAGATGACCCCGCAATTCAGGGTTCCACAAACCAAACATCATCATCATACCCAAAACATCAAAAAAGTCTGTGGTATGAACCTGTTCATATGACAGATTGAATACCTTCTTCTCTGACTGCGATTCGGTGATCTCTCGTAATCATTTTTTTTTTTCAGTTTTTTCACGACTCCACCTGTACATGATGTGCTGTTGCGTCCAAGGCGCTCGTGATCTTCGACACCCCATTTCTCTTTTTCTAAACGCTTATACTACCGATATTCATTAAACCTTGTTTTATTCGTAGCAGACTAACTAAAAGCAGTATTTAAAACTCCTAAAACTATGCTATACATTATTCTGTTCAAGTAGCAAATTTTAATACTAACCCTCTGGTGCATTTTGTTCAAAATAAGTGATCATTACTGGTACAATATACGAGGCGTATTCGGTAACTAAGTTCCAACTTAGCGCTAAATTGAAAACACTGTGATAATCCAATGGAACTTTGCACAGATATGTTGGGCAGTATCTTAAGTGTGTCAGTCGATCGCTTCATGTCGCTCTTCTCAGTTCAGAGCGCAAAGTGATCAAGTAGAAGTTCCTAAACCAACAGTGTCTCCCGGCAAGTATGTGTATCTGGTGAGAGATTTCGCCTGAAGCTGTGCAGCCACATAACGTAAATATCATGAGTTTCTTTCTTCAAGACAATTTTCAGCCGCATTCTGCAGGGACAGTGAAGACTCTCCTGCAGCTTTTCGATGGAGAGTGTTGGATCACCCATAATACAGTCCGTAACTGGCTCCCTCCATTTTTCGTCTCTGCTCACATTAACCGCTAGCCACGAAACCAAAATTTTGACACAAACAACGGAAGGCACACCAGCGTAGAGAATGACGGAAAGCACAGGCGGTTTTCTTTGACGAGGTTACTGGAAAGTTTGTGCAACGGCACGACAAATGTCTAAGTCGGAGCGGCGATTATTTAGAGATGTAGCTGGTAGGTATGGCTAACTGCTGCAAATAAAAAATTTTTTACTTTCGATGTGGTTTTCATATCGCGCACGAATGGACCCTAGTTTCCGAACAGCCCTCCTACATGCAACCTTTTGATGCAGCACTGAGTAATAATGAAGAACTAGTATTCCTATAGATATCTGACAACACAGTAAATATTCCGCATGAATAACACTGTACAGATACTATTAAGGCACGTATACCATTACAAACACAAAAATCCGCTCGAATCAGACTAACACAACACTCGAAATTACAAAATTCTCGTTACTTTAGGTTGCATTAAACTCGAAAGTTTTGGTGGGCTTGGTCACAACACATTGTAACATTATTAACAGAGTGATAACTTCACCTCAGGTGCTCTTGCTGTTGCTACACGGAACGTCAGACAATGATAAGATGATCTAATCTGGTTGTTGACAGATTTATTTCAATGGAACTATGAAGCATGGGACTGAACTGAGAAGTATACATATCTACGTATTTTGACTGCTTTTTGTAGCTTATGGTAACAGCATTAACCAATTTCTTTTCATATGAGCATTGACTAGGCAAATCGATGCACACCGAGTATTATGGTTATCTGATCACGTGGATCAGGACTATGCTTTTGAGGGAAGTAACGATGAAAAAGACCTCGGCTGAGGAACGACGTTCCTCTAAGCGGCACTTTTCTCTAAAGAGTAAAAATAAAAAAAAGGAAAGAAAACAGAAAAGATCTGAGAGAATTAGTGAGGCCCTTCACAGGCGATTTAGTGGCTTTCCCGTTAATTACGAGATTGGAATTCGCGATAATGACCTGTTGGCCGCATGGACGGCTCATTTAGTCTGCTGAACAGTTCGGTCAGCCGGAACTGCGAGCATCCAGACCACAGCGTGAAGTGAGCAGAACGGTGAAAACCGCAGCAGATCACTGGCGGCGCGCAGCGAAAGGGGCCGCAAATCCCGCGCGCTGTGCATCGCATCGCATTAATCGCGTGAGCCACCATCGCGTCAGCTGAAATCGCTACCTTGTCAGTCCGTAGACTACCCGAATCGTCATCGCACGTCCCCGTTAAATAAATCCTATTATAAAATACGTATATGGGTGTTGCGAAATTATTCGTTCAAAATAACGCAGGCGGTAGAGAACATCAGAACAAATACACTGACGAAGGAAATTTTTTTACACCCGTCTAGACGTTTCCACGTCACTCAAGATTTATTATTACGACAGTGCATATAGAGCACATGAGATTATTATATTTACAAGGGGTTCTGAGGTGCAAAGTGTGCCACCCGGTGTGAACGAGCGGTTCTAAGCGCTTCAGTCTGACCGTTACGGTCGCAGGTTCGAATCCTGCCTTGGCCATGGATGTGTGTGATGTCCTTAGGTTATTTAGGTTTAAGTAGTTCTAAGTTCTAGGGGACTGACGACCTCAGATGTTAAGTCCCATAGCCGGCCGAAGTGGCCGAGCGGTTCTAAGTGCTACAGTCTGGAACCGCGTGACCGCTACGGTCGCAAGTTCGAATCCTGCCTCGGGCATGGATGTGTGTGCTGTCCTTAGGTTAGTTAGGTTTAAGTAGTTCTACGTTCTAGGGGATTGATGACCTCAGAAGTTAAGTCCCATAGTGCTCATAGCCATTTGAACCATTTTGTTAAGTCCCATAGTGCTCAGAGCCATTTGAACCATTTTTGGAAAGTGTCGACCCATACTGAAACACGTACGTGGTGTAGCCTCGATGGGCGGCACTGCAGGCGATGACTCGGATAGCCTGTCGATCATACAGAAGACGAATACTGTCATGAGATACGCTATGCGACGACAACTCGATCTGTTCACGTAGTTTGTGGATGATAGTTGGCGAGCAGCAAGAGCCACTTCTTGTACCATCATATCCCACAAGTGCTCAACTGGAGGCAGGTCTGGAGATTGTGATGCCCACGGATGTTGCTGCATTTCTTGCAGAGCACGTACAGTTTCAATGGCAGTGTGTGGTTGAACATCAAGCTGTTGGAATCATACAGCTCCGTTCTGTTGCAAGAACATCAAAAGAAGGGGTCTAACACGATTCTACAAGTACCGAGAGCTGGTTACAGTCCACTCTAGAACGAGAGTTGTAGTGGACCGTAGCCCAGACTATAAGGCCTGGCGTGTGGCAGGCGTGTCTTAGAAGAATGCCCTCTACGAGACAGCGTTCACCAGCTCTGTGTTGCACGCGCAAACGTCCTTCACTTGCATGCGGGCTGAATTCGGCTTTTATCGCTGAAGACCACGACGTGCCACTACATCTTCCAAGTGATCCTCTGACGGCATCACCCGCCCCTTGCATTTCGATGGTGAGTGGACAGGCTAGAGGTGCGCGTGCCCATAGTCTTGCCGCTATTAACCGGTTCGCAGTTCTAGGCGCTCCAGTCCAGAGCCGCGCTGCTGCTACGGTCGCAGGTTCGAACCCTGCCTCAGGCGTGGGTGTGTGTGATGTCCTTAGGTTAGTTATGTTTAAGTAGTTCTAAGTTCTAGGGGACTGATGACCACAGCAGTTGAGTCCCATAGCGCTCAGAGCCATTTTGAACCGGTTCGCAACAGTTCGTGTTGACGCGAATTGCCTCATAAACCCTCTCATCTGTGCTGTGGTAATTGTTCGATCTGCCACTGCTGCCCAGACAACGAACCTGGCGGGCGCATGTGCCGCGTCGACATCCAGAACCTCGTCTTAAAGGTGTGAGAATATATGCAAGCGAGTGCTAATACCGGTATCGTTGCACAACTGACGCAGAACCACCAAATTGTGTAGCAATTTTCCAAAAGGGCCATCCCAACTCTCGGAAGAACATAACACATTCCCTTTAAAACCCATTCTCTTAGCTGTAGGAACCATGAGTTTCCGTGGCACGGTTGCCTGTCTGCTTCACACGTCTGCACAACGCAGGGCCTTCCGCCTGTGAGCACTCCGTGTAAACGGGCAGATACAGATGGCGCTCTGGCAGCTATGTAAGCAACCTATTATTTGGCGGACGGCGCTGAAACCATTATCAGTACGTCTACTATGCCCCTGGTGGCATTTGCCATCTCGGATCGAAATCTACATCTTCCTAGGTGTACTACATTTTTCCGGCAGTGTGTATTTCGACAAGAAACAAATAGTGTCTGAAGTCAACTTGTAATGCTGGGGAAAATTTTGTTAGCCGTGCTGACATTAGCTGATGTGTCGGTGTCACTGTTTGGGAATTTGTTCTTCCGTTCAAAACTTCTCTGTGTACAGGTGGTTACCTCTGAGGTCTATTTCGAAACACATTAATTCGCATTTGACACAATGGTAACTTCCTCGTAAAGTCGCCAATTGAATCACAGTAATTACTGTCTTGCCACAACACTAAAGGTGTAGAGGTAGCGACTTTGATGTGTAACCAAAACATCTTCGATCACAGGTCCGAACCTCACCGCCGCATACATTTTGAATAAAAATCATCAACAATGGCGGCCGAAGACTATCGGCATAAGGACTCACACTCGTTATGTCAATGTCAATATCAAAGAGAGCGGAGGAGCGGACAAAGCTTCACGGCACTCTCTTGCACTTGAGGAGGGGATATGCTCCTAAAGGCGGAAGAATCACCAATGAACAATAGCACTATAGTGCAGAAGCCAATAGAAACCACTGCATTAGAGACGTATAACGTGTATCCACAGGACATGTGACCTGTAATTGAAGAATAATTATGATGATCGACCCATTGGAAAGGAATTCCATAATAGTCTCTCATTCAGTTCTCCAGTAACGGACTACCAAGGGGGAGATGACCTTGAGAAACAGATTAAATAACCACCGGAAGAATGCCCTTGGACGAGAATGGGCTTGGAATGTCAAAAGATTGCACATGGTAGGTAAGCTAGAAAATATAAAACGGCCAACGCTAGGGATCCATATAGGTACACCATGTGATCAAAAGTATCCGGATACATGGTGGAAATGACTTACAATTTCGTGGCGCCCTCCATCGGTAATGCTGGAATTCAATATGGTCTTGGCCCACCCTAGCCTTGATGACAGCTTCCACTCTCGCAGGCATACGTTCATTCAGGTGCTCGAAGGTTTCTTGGGGTATGGCAGCCCATTGTTCACGGAGTGCTGCACTGAGGAGAGGTATCGATGTCGGTCGGTGAGGCCTAGCACGAGGTCGGCGTTCCAAAACATACCAAAGGTGTTCAGTAGGATTCAGGTCAGGAGTCCGTGCAGGCCAGTCCATTACGGGGATGTTATTGTGGTGTAACCACTCCGGCACAGGCCAGGCATTATGAACAGGTGTTCAATCGTGCTGAAAGATGCAATCACCATCCCCGAGTTGCTCTTCGACAGTGGGAAGTAAGAAGTTGCGTAAAAAATCAATGTAGGCCTGTGCTGTGATTGTGCCAAGCAAAACAACAAGGGGTGCAAGCCGTCTCCATGAAAAAGACAACCAAACCGGTAACACCACCGCCTCCGAATTTTGCTGTTGGCACTACGCACAATGGCAGGTGACGTTCACCGCGCATTCGCCACACCAACACCCCGCCTTCGGATCGCCACATTGTGTACCGTGATTCGTCATTCCACACAGCATATTTCCAATGTACAATCGTCCAATGTTTACGCTCCTTACACCAAGTGAGGCGTCATTTGGCATTTACCGGCGTGATGTGAAGCATATGGGCAGCCGCTCGACCATGAAATCCAAGTCTTCTCACCGCATGCCTAATTGTCATACTACTTGCAGCGCATCATGATGCAGTTTGGAATTCCTGCGTGATGATCTGGATAGATGTCTGACTATTACACATTACGACCCTCTTCAAGTGTCGGCGCTCTCTGTCAATCAACAGACGAGGTCGGCCTGTACGCTTTTGTGCTGTAGGTGTCCCTTCAAGTTTCCACTTCACTGTTTCACAATCACTTCGCAAACAGTGGACCTAGGGACGTTTAGGAGTGGGAAATCTCGCGTACAGACGTATGACACAAGTGACACCCAATCACCCGACCCCATTCGGTGTCAATGATTTCTGCGTTGCGCCCCATTCTGCTCTTTCACGATGTCTACTGGGTACTGAGGTCACTGATTTGGAGTACCTGGCAGTAGGTGGCAGCACAATGCACCAAATATGAAAAACGTATGTTTTTGTAGATGTCTGGATTCTTTTGATCACACAGTGTGTAGTGGAGGTCAGTGAAGTGAAATGGAAAGAAGACGAGAGTATATGGTCACATGAATATATGATAGTATAAAGATCTGCGGAAAATAGTAAAATAGGATTAGGATTCGTTATGAATAGGAAGGTCGGGCAGAGAGTGTGTCGCTGTGAACAGCTCACTGATAGGGTTGCTCTCATCAGAATCAACAGCAAACCAATAGCGGCAACGATAGTTCAGGTATACCTGCCGACGTCTCAAGCCGATGATGAAGATACAGTGAAAGTATATGACAATGTTAAGAGGGTAATGCAGTACCTAAAAGGGATATAAAAATCTGGTAGTCATGGGGGCTGGAATGCGGTAGTAAAGGAAGGAGTAGTAGAAAAGGATAAGGTTCAAAAAAAAAAAAAAAGGTTCAAATGGCTCTGAGCACTATGGGACTCAACAGCTGCGGTCATAAGGCCCGTAGAACTTAGAACTACCTAAACCTAACTAACCTAAGGACATCACACACATCCATGCCCGAGGCAGGATTCGAACCTGCGACCGTAGCAGTCGCGCGGTTCCTGACTGAGCGCCTAGAACCGCTAGACCACCGCGGCCAGGATAAGGGAGACTATGGGTTTGATACTAACAATTGGAGAGGAGAAAGACTAATTGAGTACTGCTGTAAAAACAAGTTAGTAATACCAACGAGGTATACTTGGAGCTGCGGGTAGATTTCAATTAGATTTCATCTTGATCAGACAGAGTGTCCGAAATCAGATATTGGATTGTAAGGCGTACCCTGGGGCAGATATAGACTCAGATCCTGTAGTACTGACGAAGAGTAGGCTGAAGTAGAGGAGACTAGTCAGGAAGAGTGAGCTCATGAAGCAGTACACTTGAAGAAAAATGGACATCTCTAGAAAGTGCAATCGCAGAAGTTGGAAAGAAAAACCTAGATGAAAACAAGGTAACTGTGAAGAAACCATGAGTACACAAGAATACTTAGTTGATCGACGAAAGAAGGAACTACAAAAATGTCCAGGGAAATTCAGGAATACAGAAATGCAGATCGTTGTGGAATGAAATAAATAGCAAGTGCGGGGGACATAAGACGAAATGACTGCACGAAAAATGTGATGAAATCGAGAAAGAAATGATTAACCGAAGGACTGACATAGCATATAGAAAAGTCAAAATGACCTTCAGTGAAATTAAAAGCAATGGTGGTAACATTAACAGTGCAATGGGAATTTCGTTGTTAAATGCAGAGGAAAGAGTGGATGGCTGGAAAGAGTATATTGACGACGTATTTTGACGACGTCTATGAGGGCGAAGAGTTGTCTGATGAAGTAATCGAAGAAGACTTAGGAATCAATTGGGAAGAGATAGGGGATTCAGTATTAGAATCAGAATTTGAAAGAGCTTTGGAGGATTTAAGATTAAAAAAGTCAGAAGCCATAGATAACCATCCATCTGAATTTCTAAAATCATTGGAGGAAGTGGCAACAAATCGGCTATTCACGACGGTGTGTGGAATGTATGCGTCCTGCAGTATATCGTTTGACATTCGAAAAAGTATCATCCAAACAATTCTGAAGACAACAACAGCTGAAATGTGCGAGAATTATCGCTCAATCAACTTAACAGCTTATCCATCCAAGTTGCTGACAAGAATAATACACAGAAGAGTGGGAGAAAAACTGAGGATTGGTTACACGATGATCAGTTTGGCTCTAGGAAAGTTAAAGTCACCAAAGAGGCAACTTTGGCGTGGCGGTTGATAATGTAAGTGAGACTAATGAAAAATCAATTTTTCTGCCCATAAAAACGCTCTGCACCGTCAAGTGGTTCAAGGTGTTCGAAATTCTGATGAAATTAGATGTAAACTGTAGGGAGACACGGATAACATACAACATGTAAAATAGCCTAGAGGGAATAATAAGAGTGGAAGATTAAGAACGAAGCGCTTGTATCACAAATGGTGTAAGAGCAGGGTGTAGTCTTTAGCCCCTACTGGTCATCCTACACATCGAAGAAGCAATGAGAGAGAAAAAATTAAGATTCAGCCCTTTCCCAACCGACGGCCTCCACAACTCCCAATATTCGGACGTCTTCATCGCCTGCTACATTGCTACGTGAAACATGCGCGTTCCGTGCAAATTTCCGTGAGAGAAGTTGGAATCGAATAATGCGATCTGTGGAAATGGTAGACCAGATTTTGAGGCATACTGAATAAACGCCAACCAGAAGTACTCGACATCTTTAGAATGAAGTATTCATTCTGAAAACATCTCCCAGGCTGTGGCTTAGCCATGTATCTACAATATCCTTTCTTCCTGGGATTCCAGTCCTGCAAGTCTCGAAGGAGAGCTTCTGTGAAATTTGGAAGGTAGGTGGCGAAGTACAGGTGGAAGTATATTTGTGATGGCGGGTCGTGAATCGTGCTTGGGAAGATCACTTGGTAGACCACTTGCTGCAAATGGCAAAGGTCCCGAGCTAGAGTCTCGGTGCGGCATACAGGTTTAGCCTGCCAGAAAGTTACACGACGTATTCCTCACATTATTGGCGTTAGACATAGAGTTGTGCGGAATGTTTTGTATGACCAACAGCTTCATCCTCTCGGTCCTCAGCGCGTGGTAGCACTAGCACTTGAAGATCTTGCCCAACGCGGGCTGTTCGCACAATCGTTTTTACAACAGACTGCTCTGCACCACTTATTTCCGGCCGAGGTCCTCTGCTCCGACGAGGCTTTGTTTACTCGTGAAGGCTGTTTCAGTATCTACACTTATCATGTTTATGCGAATGTGAATCCTCTAAGTTCTCTGCCTCGTGCTCGTCAATAGCGGTTAGGTATTAATATGTGGACCGTCATTCTCGGTGATCATTGTTTGGATCACACAGTCCATTCCACCTCAACGGAGGGAGATGTCGCATCTTCGTGGAACATATACTGTCAGAACTGCTGGAGGATGCACGTACATCTGGATATTAAGCCAAGGACATAATTTCAGCATGATGGTGCGCTAGCCCATTTAATTATTTCTGTGAGGAATTATCTGAGAGACGCTTCCGGGAATCGATGGATCGGCCCCGATGGTACTGCGGCCTGGTCACCCACCTCACCTGACGTCATGTGCCCGGATTGCTTTCTCTGAGAGGCCATGAAGCTGCTGATGTACGAAACCGTTTTGGAAACAAAAGACCTCGTCGCCAGCATTACCGTTGCTGCTGGTAACGTTCCGGACGTGCGACCAGTATTCGATCGGACACTACAGGCAATGGTCCGATGATGTACTGCATGCGTGCAGGCCAATGATCGCGCATTCGAGCAGTTCCTATGAATGTCAATGTTGTAATTAGCGTGATAAACTACCTTCTTTGCAAATCGTCCGTATCATCATAAATTCCCATAAGGAACCGTATGTACCATAACTAAATATATTTGTTTGGATGCTTTCTACTTCCTGCATTATTTTAAGCGATGTGTTTGGTACATCCTATGTTTTATATGTTTAAAGTGTGTATACATAACAGGGCATTGAAAATAAGTTCTTGTAGTTTGAGGGGTGGCAGTATTCATCGAAACTATTAAAATAAGTCCAATATACAAGGGTCCGTTAATACATACAGTACCTGTTTATAGGAAGGCCTACGCGACGCTTGGTTCTGGATATTAGCACGCTCATTGCACTAGCGCTTAGTCAGATGTGTTGGCAAGGTATTATTACGTCTTACAGTACACTACCTACCATCAGGGGGTCTGCAGTCAGTTGTGTGATTCGTGTTCTAGGCTTCGTTAGTCTTCGACATGTTCGTGTGCCTTATTGTACAGTACTGAAGAACCTGGGTACAAATCATGGTGCCTTACCTCCTTCCAAAGTCGTATTCACTTATGTGTTTACTGTTATTGCGCTGTTTGAATGTACAAAAAGCGTAGTACATTTAGATTTTCTCTCTTCCACCATTTTTAGCAATGGAAGCCTACTACTCGATCACTGAAATGACTGAGGTGATATTCTGATATGGTTCAGCAAATGGTAGTAGACTGCGACCCCTTGCCTTCTACGGTGAAAAATACCCAGAGCGCAGAGCGCTCTCTGATAAGCTGTTTAGCAGACTTTTCCAGCGTCTGAGGAACACAGGTACCCAAGCATCTCGGTAGACTGACAGTGGAAAGCCACGCCCAGTCCGCACGCCTGACATCGAGGAGCGTGTGCTGCATTCGATTGAAGAAACCCCTGGGACCAGTGTGCGATGATTAGCAGCACCAGAAGGTCTGTCAGATTATCTTACATGGAGAGGGGGTACTTCATGAACAATTGCTGCACCCGTATCCTCTACAGCGCTTTCAGGCCCTAAGGCTACAGGTTCATCATGGCAGACGGTGGTTCTGTCAATGGCTGCTGCAGAAGTGTGCCGCAAATCCACTGCTCACATCTAAGACCTTATTTAGCTATGAGGCAGAGTTCACAAGAAATATATAACATCGTTATACTTTGTGAATTCCTACAACCAGTATCTGTGGGGAAAGAGGGCTTCAGCATCGATTCTCAATCAACGTATGGGCAGGCGTACTTGGCGGTAGATCAGTATGTCCATAAGTGCTACCACAGAGATTAATTACCGCGAGTAATCTGTACTTTCTTATTAATGTGTTTCCTGCATTACTGGAATAAAATGTAGTTCACGCATGATTGTGCACCACCACACTTCCGTCACAGTGTGCACGAACATCCGTCGCAGACATTTCTGAACCGCTTGATTGGTCGGGGGGCCCCATACCTTGGCTTGATCGTTACACAATCCCACAGACTTGAAGGCATTGGTGTACATCACGCCAATCAATGATGTGCGGACACTACAGGATCTCGTCATCAGTGTGTTTCAGGAGGTACGACAACAACCGAGTTTATTTCAAAGTATGTGTCAATTTCAAGAATGGACTCCACGTTGAAGACCCCCTGTAGACACGTATTCATTGGAGAATTTATGAATTTCCGGAACCATGTCTATCGGACTTATTTTTCTAGTTTAAATGAGTACTTCCACCTCTCAAAGTATCCGGCACTTTTTTCGTACGTCCTCTATGGCTGACTACAAAGAAAAATGTAATATCGCATAGCAGTAATGCAGGAAGAACTTCCATATGAAAGACATACAAGACTGCTATAAATGATTCATTTGTTGTCTAAATTCAATATTTTCCGAAGTGATACATTTACAAATATGTGTGATGTTGAGTAGAACCGTAAACACACTGAGTTTGCACTGTTCCCACCACTTGGCGTTACGAGAACAATGCCATGACAAAATGATGGCAAAGTGAGAAATGAATTTTTGTGGTTTGGAATACGGCAATGTTTTACGTGTTAGATCAGTGCAGCTTGCATTTAGAATGATATATGGAAGAGAATCATCATCTAAACAGAGGATTTGGCGTTGGTTTTGACAGTTTACAGAGACTGTTTCAGTTAACAGAAGAGTATTAGTTTACCAAGTTCGCCACATATAACCGTGCTGAAGGCAGAGTTCTCACACTAAGTTGAGAATATTACCTAACATTGCCTGGCGAAAGTACTTGCTGTGCTGAGGGTGAATACAACAAAAAATTTGTAAACATTAAATATGTTATTAATTATTTATAGCTATAGGTTTCAAAAAAATTGTGACGTTACATTTTTCTACAAAAGACGCTTCATGCAGCAAACGTAAAATTACAAGAATGTATAACTTTGATTTTATTACACATGCTCTCAATTTTTTTCTAGCTTCATACCATAAGTGATTCCTGTCACTGAAGAATCTTTCCACATACGAAATCTTCCCGATAACATTTTCATGCTAAGAAAATCCATACATATTATAAAAATTTATGTATCTAAGCGCGCGTGTGTGTGTGTGTGTGTGTGTGTGTGTGTATGTATGTTTTACATCTCTTCCTCATCTCTTCCTAAACTAATGGACTGATTTTTGTCAAACTTCGTATGCGTATACCTTACTGTCAGGCAACAATCGCTTTTGAGGTAAGAACATCTATCTATCAAAGCGGCGGGGGTGTAATGGAAGTGTAGCTCACTACGCGTGAATTCCCAGATTATATTCACCCAGAATATGAGAATGAGAACAGTTACCGAACTGAAACGAACTTTATATATAATTACCTACCTTTCTGAAATTTTTTCTCGCTGGCAGCTCCTACAACATAATGAAAGGGAGAAGGTTTATCGCTTACTATTTTTCCGCTGTTCTTGCAATAAAAGTACCGGAAGGGGTATGACATTAGAATTTATTACTTCTTTACTACTACCTGTATTCGCGACAAATTTTGCCGACAGTATGCATACATACTGAATATAAACACAAAGTTATATTGTTTTACGACACATGCTTCAAGAGTTATGACATAAACAATGAGATGCGTTATAAACGACGCATTGTGCATGACGTTTAAATATGTTACTTCTTTGCTACCAACTCTGTTCTCAGTAAATTTTGCGGACAGAATCCACGGAATTGTGTCGCTGGATGTACCTGTAGTAATATATCATTGTACGACACGTAGGTCAGGATGCATTTCCTAAACGGTGAAATGCTGGGGAAAACTAACGCATCGTGCATGGCTTTTAAATTTATTACTGCCTTGCTTATTGCTCCATTCGCAACACATTTCGTATATAGTATTCACATATGCCGCTGTTTGTACCTACAATATTATATCACTGAACGACTAGTTAGATGCGTGAAAAACGGCCGCATCATGCATGACGTATAAATTAATTCTTTCGTTCCTAATAACTCCATTAGTAACACATAAGCCGCTGAATGTAGTTACAAAAGTATTTCGTTGTGTAACAGATACTTTAGGAGTTTTGACACATTAAATATTAAGCGCACGGCCAGTCGCTGCATGCTATGGGCGTGTACGGAAAGCTGTAAATAAATAGCTGCCAGTCAATAAATAAATTAGTGATATGAATGGAATTTTACAAAAAGCGAACCGCACGTACCTTCTGTACCGAACACCGAATAAGTGGCTGAAATACGGAACAGTTTGGTAAAAAACCGAACACTGGGCAAACCAGAGCGAGACGAAAAGTTTTGCACACGTTCCAAACAAAATAACGGTCCGCGAAAGCTAAGATCTTTGAATAACGCAGCAAACTACGTGGAAGATTTTACGACGGTGGTTAAATTTCAAACTGTACCGTCTGCAGCCAGCGAAACAATTAACACCGGAAGATTATGTCCGGCGGCTTCAGTTTTGCGTTATAATGCTGGCAGCGTTTGTGAATAAACATTTCGCCTCCAAGCTGACATTCAGAAACAAAGCAACCTGCAATGTATCTGGAAAGTTGAATCGCCTCTATGTGGGAATGTGGGGCACTGAACATCCTTGGTACATAATGAAATTACCCAAAGGTCAAAATTTCTGTACTGTATCACAGAAGCTGTATTGGCCGTTTTCCTTTTATCACAAAACTTTGACTGGCACCTGTTAGCTTGATATTTTGAAGTTGTAGTTGTTTCCCAGACTGACTCCTCATTCCGGAAACTTTGTCTGTCTGGACAGAACTTCTCCTCACTGGAGCATCTATGTTTCTCCTTTCTCAAACGACGAACTTGGCATTGCTGAATTCGGCCTAGTGGTGAAGCTGATGTGGTTCAGTTCCCTCCCCCCACTCCTCCGCCTTGCCGCAACAGACCTAACACCTTGTAACTTTTTCTTTTGGGGTTCCATTAAAGACTGGGTTGACATATTCCCGTTGTCAAGAACTTTGGAACAGCTCACAGGACACATTAGTGCTGCTGTGATGACTGTGGACGTGACTTCACTACATAAGGCAGGTAACAGTATTTCTTATTTTTGTCCCTCAGTCGAGTGGTAGCTTTCCTTACTGCAGCAGCGGAACAGAGTATACTTTAACACAAAAAAAGACGCGGTAAGGTATTATCCGAATGGGAGGGAAACTGTAGATGTGACTTAAATGTCAGACAAAAGAATTACTACAATTTCTGAAACAATGGATGATTTATTTAGAGAAAGAGCTTCACAGACTGAGCAAGTCAATAACAGGTTGGACCACCTCTGATTGAGTTGTAGGATTCCTATTAACATGTCACAATTCCAAAGTGGTTGGAAGACTCTGCCCATAACCCTCCACACATTCTCAATTGGGGACCAATGTGGCGACCTTGTTGGCCAAGCACAAAGAAGAGCAACAGGAACTCTTGGAGTATGGAGAAAGGTATTATCTAGCTAAAGTACAAGCGCAGAATGGCTTGCTAGGAAGAGCAACAAAATCGAATATACAGTATCATCGATGTACCGCTATGCTGTAAAGGTGCCGTGGATGACAACCAAAGTGGTCATGCTTTTAAATGAAATGATGTTCCTGGTTTTCAGACGATGTGGGAGATGACAGTAACATTAGTATCCCAGCCCTCTCCATGTCGTCTACAGACACTTCTTCGCTGGTCATCAAGGCCTGGAATCTAACTATAGTAGAAATGTCCTCACTTCTCCAGTTTCCATCCGAGTTCTGATTACCAGAGTAAGGTGTCTGGAGACACCTTTGACAGCGTTGGGGTGCCAACTTGACCGTCACCTGCCATACAATCCCGCAACCAAGTTGATGGTCTGCGCTGCTTCCATAGCAGCACCCCTTTGGTTTTCATTCGCAGCACCCTTACAGCAGAGTGGTACGTCGGCTATATTGTACGCCCAGTTTGGTTGCCCTTCATGTCAAGCCATGTAGGCTTAAATTTCAGCAAGTAAGGCCCTTCCATACAAGGCGAGAGTTTCCACTGCTTGTCCACTTACTTGCCAAACTGTAGCTTAGCCAACAACGTCGCGAGATCTCTCCGCAGTTGAGAGCGTTCGGAGCATTATCGGCAGGGTCTTCCCATCAGCTCGGGATTTTGACGATATAACGCTCCAGTTAGGTAGAATGTGGCACGATATCCCTCAGGAGGACATCAAGCAACTCTATCAGCTACTAACTTATGAGCCAGAATTGCTCTATATGTGAAGCTTTTTCTCTTGAATACATCATCAACTTTACTGAAATTCTAGTCATTTGTTTGCCTGTATAAGCACGTCGCATCTACCGATTTCTGTCCCATTTCGATAATCGGTAGTGCGTCATTTTACTTTTGTTTAGGGTGTACATCTTTCCGTTCTCTTAGTTTACACGGTTTTTCATTATAAGTGACTTGTTTTAAATCTACGCTCATAAGCCTAAACTACAATATTTTGTGCGATTTGGGTACGTAGCAGACGAAGTTCCACGTTTCATTAACTGTGTAGTGCATAGAATAATTGTTCGCATTGCACCAACCAATTAGTTTGAGTTTGAAGAGCCACACGCTGTAGCTAAATCCCTCTGTCTAGTGGTAGCTTTAGTTATTACACCACGGTATCAGACTAGACTGTTTCGTCCTGTGAATTAACGCTGCTAATTTTAAATTTCCTCTGTGCTCTCCAGCTTAAACTTCTATATTACACGCATGTTTGTGTATTTATCAGGCAGAGTTCTGCAATTTTTTTCATCTGTGCAATGCATAGATCCGCTGTTTGCAGCGCAGCATCCATTTATTTTGTATATGAGGAGCCACTTGCAGAAATGAGATCCCACAGTCGATTGGTAGCGTTCGTTATAGCAGCAGCGCATCAGAGTACAGCATTTCGCTGTGTAGGTTCACACAGCTTCTCGTGAAAAGCTACTGATTTCCAATTTACTTTGAGCTCTTTAGCTTAAACTTAACACATTTTGTGTGTGTTTGTGTATTTGTCAGGTCATCATTGGTATGAATAGGAATTATGACTGCTGTGTTCAGATGTGAAGTGTTGTTGGCTTAGCTCAGATCTCCAGGTGGTGTTGGCTTCGGTTACTCAGCTTGAGACTGCTGCCTACGGGGAGCAATATGC
Organism: Schistocerca piceifrons; assembly: GCF_021461385.2. Lineage (NCBI taxonomy): Eukaryota > Metazoa > Arthropoda > Insecta > Orthoptera > Acrididae > Schistocerca > Schistocerca piceifrons. The sequence continues at coordinate 159,121,425 of NC_060139.1, read as the reverse complement.
AGGCGTTTCCGGTGACGTCCAGGAGGCATCCCGCTACTGGTTCACAACTGTGACCGCCCCAGCTACTGCCTGAACTAAGGTTGAACTCTGACATGTTGTCAAATGTCGGAGGTCTTTCCTGGGCTCAGACACTGATAGACATTGGGCTGGGGGGGGGGGGGGGGGGGAGTGTCCGCAGATCTCTAGGGTGCCGTCTGGGGCTAACAAAGTCTTTGAGGTTGATGAAGTCGCTCGCTCACAAGGTATGGAGGTCTGGGCACTCACAGAGGGTAGGACTACCGGTAGTTGGGCGACAGAATATTTCGCAAGTAATGAGGTTCTTCAGAGAAATGGCTACGAAGAACCGGAAGGAATCCAGTGTGCTCGCTGTATGCATGCCAGGAAGTGTCATTCCACTTGTGGAACGAGTTCTTCCAGACCCCTTGAAGATCACCTCTTACTTATCAAGACCGGACTCAGCTTCTCGTCGAAGGCAAGATAACACTTCTGCGTCAAGATGTTGGGTGAAAGGTTTAATTTGAATCCAACACGAATAAGAGCTGAGAAACTCACATCATATCCGTAGCTGTTGAGCTGGTTCATCAATTCCGACGATCTGGGACCATAAGGCGAAAGCAGATCTTAGCAGTAAACGACACTCTATGAACAAGTGGATAGAATTCACCTAATTCATTTATGAGTAGTGTTTTCTCGTCGATTTGTAACTATGGTGATCAGTTATCCCGAACCGTGTTCGGTCTCCGAAATATACGTGGTGAGTTCCTCTGATCCATTTTGGTCCAGATAAGACGGACTCACGCCAGTGCCATAATTGGTGGCATTTGTGGCCTGGAAAAATATGACAAGATGTCTCCTTAATATCAGTAACACGGTTCGGTGGTTTTTATCGTCTCTAGCTAGGAACTATTTCTTCTTAAATGAGATGTGATTACCATAAACTCAATCACAAAAACAAGAGATTATTCATAAAATATATATCTGTCAAGTAGTCATAAAACACATGACATACCAGTACCTACAGCTCTATGGAGGTGGACAAACCGTACAAACGAGTTGTGCATCCTCAGGCGCTTGAGCAGGCGCCAGGCTGATTTGGTGCCGAGATTTCTGAAGGTACATGCTCCACTCAGGTGTGTAGGTGGAACAGAGGATGCTCCCGAACTGGGAGAGGAGGGGTGTGGGGGACGGTGGTGTTAGAGCAACACCTCTCGCGTTTTATTCACGCACACGTTAATTTGGTTCTCTCACGTGATCAAGCCACAGGAGAGCGGAAAACAGTAGTTTTAAAATAACCCTTTGATACTTCAGATCACGTCATTTCGCCGAACTATCCCTTGCGGCTCCAACCTGTACGGGAGAGGAAAAATCGCGGTCGTGCTGCACTCGAAAGGATGCGATCACTTTCAATGTGATTCAGCACCACAGTGTCTTCAGAGAAGGGTTGAAATGTACGAGGGTGTCAGCAGTGCCAAAGGTTGTCAGCATTATCTTCCTGTTGCTCGATACACTGCGACGTTTCTTTTTCGACCACGAAGGGGTGAGTTCTCTGAGGTTCTTTAAGCCACCTCCTGAGACGTCTTCGTGTATGAAGTGTTTACCTTGGTCACCAATAATGAAATCGTGTGATTTCAACGATGGGTGTCGCGGTGCTGCCCTACGTCACAGAGACATCAAAAGAAGGAGTGAAATGTTACGAAGAGAGGCTGTGAGGACCTTGCCATAGTGTGAAATGTCCACGATGTCATTTAACACAACTGTTCTGACATTTGTGTGCCAGTACGTCTTCATTGACCTTCCATGCAGATTACATGAACTTCCGAGCTGTAAACTTTTCTTCCCATGTGTGGACGCCTTGTTGTCTTAAGCGTCACCGAGCCCGAGGATGACGTCGTTTTTGCACCATGACAGAGGAAGTTTGAGCCAAATTTCAGACTTATGTGTCGCAATGGGGGGCAATTACGTGGTTTCGGAAACGTAATCCTTTAATTGTGTTGTGCAGTTTACATTCTAATAGCACTTCGCCACAAAATTATAACGTTTCGCGCTGGCCGCGGTGGCCGAGTGGTTTTAGGCGCTTCAGTCCGGAACCGCGCGACTGCTACGGTTTCAGGTTCAAATCCTGCCTCGGGCATGGACGTCTGTGATGTCCTTAGTTAGGTTTAAGTAGTTCTAAGTACTAGGGGACTGGTGACCTCTGATGCTAGGTCCCATATGCTTAGAGCCATTTGAACCATTTTTATAACGTTTCGCATTTGTTTTACTATAGGGATGAGACAAACTAATATATAAATATAATGAAAGTCATTTCTCTTACAGTACAGTGAGTTAATACTATCATCTTCCAAAATGAGGTTGGCATCTTTTCCTCAATGGATAATATTGCGACAAAATATTATGATGCGCTACTGAATGATGAGTATATCCTTGGTGTTACCACTAACGAGGCAAAGTACTTCCCACTCTTTATCTCTGTTTTATTTCATATCCACCCATATACAGGTCGAAGTACAAAGTGAATATGTGACGTTTTCTTCCTCGTCGCCCTCTTCCTCTTGATCTACCGAGATTTGCGGTATCACCAGTTAGCGGAGGTTATTTTCAACGTACTCCCGCGATTATGTTGATGCTTTCACCTTTTATTTCCACGCAATTACATTTATTACTCTTACAGGCTGTTTCGCAATTAGTGTTACACACTTGTAGAGGTTGTAGAGCGGACTTAGTAGTTCAAGTTTTAAATAGGAAACCGTGTCCAAAACGTCATCCGATAACGCTAAATAGCGTCTAAGTTGTGAACGTTGAAGGTGGTAGTATGGACCAAAATAACGAAAAATGTCCAATAAACACGGGCACTAAAATGCGTACCTTAAGGTTCCTGAAGAGGGTCTACAGCCTTTTCAATAGTTAAGGGGGCAACAGTCTGGATGAACGACTGATCTGGCCTTGTAACACAACCAAAACGGCCTTTCTGTGCTGGTAATACGAACAGTTGAAAGCAAGTGGAAACTACATCCATATTTTCTGCCGAGGGCACATAGCTCTACTGTAAGCTTAAATGATAATGGCATCCTCTTTGGTAAAATGTTCCGGAAGTAAAGTATTCTCCCACTTGGATCTGCTATTCACGAATCGGAGCCTGGAATGTCTGATCCCTTAATCGGTCTAGAAAATTTGAAAATGCAATTGGACAGATTACATTAAGCAGTGATGCTTCGTGAAGGTCGGTGGTGAGAGGAAAAAAACTTCTGGTCAGATGAATGTAGGGTTATGAATACAAAATCACATAGAGCTAATGTAGGAGTAGATTTAATAATTAATTAAAAATTGGATCACTGATAAATTACTATAAACACAACAGTAAACGCACCATTGTAGTCAAGATAGACACGATGTCCGCACCCACCGTAGTAGTAAAACCAGCTTACCTACTATCTCCGCAGATGATGAAGAGATTGACGAAAGATGTGATCAGGTAAAAATGAAATCAGATAGTTAAGTGAGACGAAATTTAATGGTCATGTGGACTGGAATTCGATAGTAGGAAAAGGAAGAGAAAGGAAAACAGTAGATGAACATTGATTGATGGAAAGGAATGGACGAGGAAACGCCTGGTACAATGATGCACAGAACTAACATTTGGTTTAAAAGTCGTGAGAGAAGGTTGTAAGGTTGGAAGAGACCTGGAGACATCTGCAGATTTCAGATTGATTATACCGTGGTAAGACAGAGATTTAGGAACCAGATTTTAAGTTATAACACATTTCCAGGGGCTTTGACCACAATTTATACGTAATGAACTGCAAATAAAAACTGAATAAACTGAAAAAAGGTAGGAAATTATGGGTAAGAGACTTGGATAAACTGGAAGAACAATGGTTTTAGAGTGTTACAGAGGGTACATTAGGAAAGGTTTGACAATTACAGGGGAAATGAATGTTGTAGAAGAAGAATGGGTAGCTTTGAGAGATGAAATAGTGAAGGCAGAAGAGGATTAAGCAGGTAAAAAGACAACGACTAATAGAATCCCTTAGGTAACACAACAGATACTGAATTTAATTGATGAGAAAATATAAAGATGCAGTAAATGAAGCAGGCAAAAGGGAATACAAACGTCAAAAAATGAGACAGACAGGACGTGCAAAACAGGTAAACAGGAATGGCTAGAGACCAAAACTAAGGATTTAGAAACATATATCAGTAGGGCAAACACAGATTCCGCCTATAGGAAAATTAAAGAGTCGTTTGGAAACCACCTGTATGAATCTAAAGAGCTCAGATGGAAAATCAGTCCTAAGCAAAGAAGGGAAAGGCGAAAGTTGCAAAGAATATATGGAAGGTCTATGCAAAGAAGATGTGCTTGAGGACAATGTTATGGATATGGAAGAGGCATAGATAAAGGACAGTGGAAGACCTAAGTCGAAACAAAACGCCAGAAGTAGACAACATTCTGTTAGAACTACTGATAGCCTTGGGAGAGCGAGCCATGACAAAACCGTTCCATCGGGTGAGCAAGATGTATAAGACAGGCGAAATACCGTCAGACTAATATAAGAACTCCAACTTCAAATAAAGCAGCTGCTGAGAGGTGTGAAAGTTACTGAACTATGAGTTTAACAAATCACGGTTGCAAAATACTAACATTAATTATTTACAGAAGAGTGGAAAAACTGGTAGAAACCAACCACGAGGAACATCAGTTTCAATGCCGGAGAGATGTAAGAACATGCGAAGCAACACTGACCCTGCGACATCTCGTAGAGGATATATTAAGGAAAGGAAAAGCTACATTTATATCATTTATAGGGATAGAGAACACTTTTGACAACGTTGACTGATATACTCTGTTTCGAATTCTAAACGTGCCAGGGACAAAATATAGGGAGCGAAACGCTATTTACAACTTGCAAAGAAACTGGATGGCAATTAGCGAGCCGAGGGGGCCTGAAAGAGAAACAGTGGTTGGTAGGGAAGTGAGACAGGGTTGCAGCTCATTCCCTATGTTATTCAGTCTGTATATTGAGCAAGCAGTACAGGAAACAAAAGAAAAAAATTGGAGTAGGAATTAAATATTAGCGAGACAAAAAAAACTTTGATGTTTGCCTGTCACATTGTAATTCGATCAGAGACGCGAGAGGACTTGGAAGAGCATTTGAACGGAATGGACAGTATCTTGAACGGAGGATATAAGATGAAATCAACAAAAGCAAAACGAGATTAATGGAATGCAGTCAAATTAGATCAGATGATACTGAGGTAAATAGATTAGGAAATGACACAAAGTAGTAAATGTGTTTTGGTATTTAGGAAGTAGAGAGGATATGAAATATAAATGGGAAATGGCAGGAAAAGCGTTTCTGAAGAAGAGAAATTTGTTAACATCGACTATAGATCTCAGTGTCAGGACGTCTTTTCTGAAAGTATTTGTATGGAGTGTAGCATGTATGGAAGTGAAACGTGGACGATAAATAGTGTGTACATGAAGAGAATAGAAATTCTTGAAATGTGGTGCTACTGAAGAATGCTGAAGATTAGATTGATAGTTCAAGTAACTAATGAGGAGGTACCGAACAGAAGTGGGTAGAAAACAAATTTTTTTGCAACCTGGCTAGAATCATGGATCGTTGGTAATACCCATTCTGAGACATAAAGTGTTCACCAATACAGTAAGGAGGGGACAGTTAGGGGGGAGGGGTGTCTGAGGGGGCGGTAGAAGCAGAGGGAGACCAAGAGACGAATACAGTAATCAGATTCAGAAGGATGTAGGTTGCTGTAGCTACTCGGAGATGAAGATGCTTGCACAGAATAGAGTAGCCTGGACAGCTGAATGAAACCAGTCTTCTGCCTGAAGACCACAACAACAACAGCAACAACAAGAGCTATGAGTAGTTGTTCGATAGAGGAGACGTGTATGCATTTTAGAGGCCATGCTTACTAAGCTTTTTTTTATTCTGTCCATATTACCAGTTCCGAACGTTGCCTACCCTAAATTCTTAGTAAAAGCAGTACCATTACATGTATTCCAACGTTAGAGGTATCAGAATTGTTCTCACTTGTAACTTTCGACTTGTTCGTTTCCGAACCAGGGACCCTTACCACATATTGATAAATTCATCTATCTCCATCATCCCTGAAAGTCTGTAACTTTCTAAGGTGTGGGGTTGATCTGTTATTCTACGCAAGGGATTAATCTGAGATGTACTCTTTACCCTGTGGCTCCTGCAAGATGCAATTTCCACCCCCACACTACTGCAGAAGTCAGACAGACGCTCCTAACGTTCTAAAGAGAAATGCCTGAAAACGTTCAGCAATAAATATCTTCTGGAGTCGTCCGCTGTAAGGAAATGACACAAAAATTCACAAAATTTCTTACGTAACTAGTGGGATACTTGGGTACTGGAGTAGTGCAAGTTAGTGTAAGAAAAACATGAAACTAACGAAAGCTATTATTTATTTTGCAAAAATTCTGAGAAATCACAATGACACTTTTAGTTATGAATTGAACAAGTTATTTCCGGGTTCTTTTCGGAATGTGAAGTTACCTTTCAAGGACAGGATTCGCTAAAGAAATTTTTATACGAAGTTGAAGATGTTTGTGGCCTTGGCAGAATTGCTGAGAGGCGCGCCTACTTAACTTGAATAAATATCATTTGGAATATTGTTAGGTACGGTCGAGGCTGTCGCATGTAAAATGCAGTGAAGTGTACTGTTGTGGAGGAAATATGGGGCTCGCAATAGCTGTAGCGCACAATACCGTAAGCTGCAATGACTGCTGTCTGCGCCGCTCGCTGCTGACAAATAACTCTCGTTCTATCTGGATTGACCTTCGCCAATCAAACTCTCCCTATGCCTTGATGAAGTCAAGGATTCCTATTCGCCCCTAGTCTAACTATTGGCGTGGTACACACATCAGATAACCAGTCCACCTCGATGCCACTCAAAATTCGCTCACAGGCATTTAACTATAACTCTGTCCGTTCACACGGCACAGTAAGGGTGTCGGCCAACACAGTGAACAACGCTTAATCGCAAGGACTCGATATAGAGTCGCCCTTTGATTCGCTCTCAACAGAGGTGCTCTCCCAGTGAAGTACTGAGGAGAGACTTGTTCCTCACTCTTTGAGTACACGTACGAGCGTGCACGCTCTCGTTACGTGTTCTCGTTCCAAGAGCGACAACGGAACGGCGCCTCTACACGCCAGACGTGAAGGGGTATATCTTTTGGTCTCTTCCATTATTCCTTCAGCTCAAGGCGCCAGAAATATCGTCTGCCAATCAGCATTGCTCTTCTAAAACGGCAGATTGACGTTTCGTTTAAGGCTACCAACCCAGAAACCTGTAGCATTGGCGTTTGGCGTTTGCTGTCTCCCTGTAAAAATCTCTGAAACTGCTTGTTATGTGTAAAGAATGCGTAGGCCGCTCCCACACACTATAGCGGAATTTGATTTTAAGCTGAACATGGGGTCATTCTCCCCTTTCACTCGGGCCCACGCTGTCCGCTACACGGGCGGTCACCGGCCGACATGGGCTGGGTCGTCCTCTCAAGGGCCTGGCGTCCCACTAAAAGCCTCTGTGACTGTCGTGTGTGGAATGTATGTGTGCACGCCAGCCTCGAGTATTTCAACCACGGTGCGCTCACTTGTCAATTGCATTTCGTTTACGTGAATTCATACAACATTGACTTTATCTTATCGAGTTTGGGTTCGAATGAAGCGTCTTGATGTGTGGAACATGATTGTGAGGGCGGAATATGTAAGCAATGAAGGTCAGGAGTCCTCGACGTCTTACATCACCACGGAATCGTCCTGTATGTCGTTCAACTGTCGCATCCTTCTGTGAAGGGCCAGGCATGTATGCTGAGCAGCTAGACCTTTTCAGTGCTCTACCAGATGTCACTTTCAAACCCAAAGCGTTGTCCACGCTTGCCAATGGCATCGTTAGAAAATTAGTCAGTAACGCTACTATGTTCCAAATATTCATCTGCTATTCGTCTTTTAAGGCTATACTTTGTGCTCCACTTAACTACAAACGGCTGTTTGTACTACCATCTCAGGATTTAGTACATACTCTGAGGAGGGAATTCCACACAGTTTCCGAAGAGCAATATATTCAGTCTCTAGATCTTGTATTCCCATAACGCCAAAGGAGCAACAGAGAACCGAAGGCGACGCTAATACCAGAAATGCGAGAGTTAGTAAGATGTCAGAAGATCGTAATTTTTACAAGTGTCCATGAGCGTTCCCTATAATCTCTTTAACTGCTTTAAACTATCAGTACAATAAATAAATGAATTAATAAATGGAGCAATTTGATTATAAGTACACTGTCAAACATTGGCAACTAAGACAGTGTTTTCGTTTCATGTTAATTGTCAGACAAGAAATTAACTTTTCATGAATTCAGTCATCATAACTTAAAGCAAAAAACTTATTTTCCGTGAATGAGCACATCATTTCGTAAGGTCTCCATTCACATAAAATCAGTTATTTAATACCCATCAGAGCTCAGGTTCATGTTTTAGGTAATCATTTGGCATGAGTGTACACGTATTTATACGCTTAAATTCTACAATCAGTGCATGCAGATATTGAAGGAACATGGAATTTTAAGAAAGCCCTTGACATACACAGTCGTCAAAAATGTGTAATGGCATTATGAGATGTATTTGACCGCAAACAACAATTTATTCATGACCTAATGTCTTTAATCCTACAGAATAAACTCGTAATTGTAAATATGGTGTGATGTTGCCCTGTCACTGACGAAGCTGATATTTTTGATGCATCTTGGATGTAGTTAATTAGTTGACTCTGAGGCTTAATTCATCTGGAATCATAAATCGGAGGTTTCTTGCAGTACAACAACAATTGAATTCAACGTGGAAGCCCTCGTAATGTCAAAAACAATTATTTCAAAAGTAGAACATCACAATAATAATGAAAAGAGGAATGACATAAAGAAACAAAATTTTAAAAGATATTGACTAGAGAAGTCACTGACTCTACATGTTCAGATAATATGGAATACATAGGAATTTTGCTGAAACATTGAGCTGTGCTGATGCTCGCATTGGTGCTGTTTGTAGGTTTCCACCCTGTCTTGAAGGCTAGACGGTATCGTTTAGTGGGCATAGTTGGGATTCTTTGTCTTCTTCCCGTGCTGACTGGCGCCTCTCGGTTTCGCAAGGGTGTCCTGTCCGCTAGCGGCAGCAGCGGCGGTTATCGGTGTGTAGTAGCTGTTGTCTTATCTCTGGGGCGACGTCGTTGTTTTCCCAGGTCGTGTGTGTCAGTTCGGTAGGGGCCTCAAGAGCAGCCAGGTCTGTGCAGTGCCAGAATACGCCAGGACCACTGGCGGCACGCATGGACTGCCGGATGAAAGTTCTTTGATCATGAGGGTGTACGACTCGTCGTAAACCGATCCAGCAAGCCTTAAGATGAGTGCGCTTCAATCCAAGCAGAGTAACCTCCACCATTGTGATACCTCGAGATTCTACAGTGACTGGGGTTCGTCTTGCTGCTCGTAGTGTCACCGTAAAGAAGAGCAGCGAGTGGAGTGTTTGGGGGGAGGCGGATCTGATTAGCTTTCCTCGGCTTCTTATTACTGTTTACTGCGTTCAACTTGTTACAATTTGTTAAGTTCAACCAGCGGTAATTTTTCTTGCCTGGTGGCCGCTAACGCCCCAGTTACCTGCCCTGGGGGTAAGTGTATATAATGGCAGTTTACGTTTACTCGCCTTGCCGCTGCTGTCCGGTAAGGAGTGTAGTTTTGACAGCTTTCTTGATTGTAGCCCCTTTGGTGATTCTTCCCTCCGGTGGTAGTGATTCCTTTCTCGTTCCGGGCGCTCTAAACACAGTATTCTGGGGACGTATTGCAGACCGCCGGTTCCAGCACTTTGTACCATCGTTGCATTTGGTTTATCGGATGTCAGGTAGCTTCAGCTAGATTATCATTAGTCTGAGTTACCATCTTGGGAAGTGAATGTAACTCTTGGAGGCCCATCTCATCGCTCGCGAAAGTATTTGTTGCCTGACCTTCTCAGAGGTCGATTCCTCGAGCACCGTCTGTGGCCCCTTGGTTCTTGTAAGACATGTGTGTTCTAAAATGAGGTCTGATGGCCAGTAGTTCAGTGTAAGGCTCCTTCAGTCCAGTCCTTCTGCGGGTATAATCTGCCTGAGCACCCTTTAAGGAACTTACGTATTCTTCCTTGTGTTTTATTATTGTATTATTTACTAAAATACCTTGTAATGCCTACATTAAAGGTTATATATGTCTAGTTAATAGTTCTGGTCGCCTTCTGGAATAAATCTAACAGTATAGTGTTCATGCCTGCATTCTTTGCTATTGTAGTTGTTGTGTTACAGCAGGTTTCTAATTTTTTTTATTATTACCTTCAGCCGCGATTGTGGTCATTTGCCTTACAATTCTAATTTCGTATTTGTATTTTAGCAATAAACCTTTAAAACCTTATTTACTGCCATTCCTGCCGTCTGATGCCTCCTGCTGTGTTTGTGGCGACTTAACTTCAATATTTGAGTACTGTAATTTGGAAGTTGCTACGAGTTTTAAACAATTCTTAATTTATTGCAGTTCCTGGCGTGTAATGCCTTCGGCCCAGATCACAATGGCTTGCTTTTAAAACATTATCTGCTACATCTGTATTTAATAGTGATTTGCTAAGTTGTATCTCACTGAAAACACTATTATTTACACAGTTGTTTATTACTTCATTAATAACGTGTGGTATTTTTATTTACAGTTAAGTCTAGAATTACTGGTTTAAAATAAATTTTGTGTAACTGTAACAGGCAACCAATAGTAACTGATTACGGCCCCGTCCACAATCGTAATCGAATCCTGCCTTCCCTTGACTACCTGATGTCACAGATAATTCAAGCTGTTAATTACGGTTCACAAAGTAAATCACTGTAGCTCTCTCCATTTCAACTTGTTGTTGTCCTACTGTTTATACTACCTTATTAACCAAAACACTACCTTCACGCTATTTCACTATTTAAGTGAAGTGATGCTAATACTTAAGCAGTCTCTGTTCATCATGGCAACGTCAGCACAACGCCCGCCTTAGGTAAGATCTCGCTTGCCGCCCTCTCTCTCTTTCTCTGCAGCTAACGTGGCCCTTGCTTTCGTGCCGACCAGCGTAGTGGCTTCCCATTGTTTGGATGAGTGTCTCTTGGTATTTTGATTAAAACTGATTTATTTTTTCGTATGTCTGCTGTGATATTACCTGCATTCATAGGGTCGTTGAATTTGTTTTCTTTATACATTTCCTCTTTTCGTTACTCAGGTGACGTTCTGCTTTTCAAATGATTCTTTTTCCCCGTCAGCAGCTTCATCCACAGCGAAACCATTCCTTCCTTTACTCCGGTCTCTCCTCACTCTCTCATTACACATTCTTTAAATAGTAAGGTAATATTGAGAACCCCGTAATTTTCCACTTTCGACTGATAGAAGTATAGAATCAGCTACTGTTCCAATGTGACTTCCCTATTATCCTTACAAACCTTACAAAATCTTCATCTCATAATTCTTCTAAAATTTCATTACATGCTTCATAGTGTGAGATTGCTCAAGTGTACCTATAAGACCTGCTAATACAATAATCACACAATGTCAGTGTTGCTCTTTTTCTGGTAGCATCCTAAGAGCCAGCTATTTCTGAATAGATTAGTTTTGTCCCTGAAATTATAGCTCATACACACCAGCAGGTTGTTTCATGGAAATAGTTTTCCGAAATTTTGTTGTCGGTATTCTAAAACGCTTTCGCTGCCAGAAGTAGGTACATTATCAGCCTTACTTGGCTTAATGAGAAGGAAACGACATATTATAGATCTCACAGTAGCGCGTGGGTTGGTATGCACAATAGGGAGATACGTAATCGATACAGGTGATGGTACACAAGCATGCAGGAACCACAATCCACTGGACCTCAAAGCACATAAATGGGCGTTGCCGATACGCAATTACAGACGAGGTATCTGATGATGCAAGGCTGATTCTCTCAGTTCATCACATCTTAGGTCGTAATGATAAAATTAATCTGTTTGCAGGTAGTACACGGTCATGCATATCGAAACCGATTCGTTTGAGACGATGTATTCAGCCTAACTGATGCTTAGAAATAGAATAGTTGACGCGATTTATCTCAGTACAAAACATTCGGACCTGCCAAAAAATACAGTTTCTTGGATAGTTGGTTTGAGAAATGAACTGAGCGCTATGTCTACTTGAGTTCTTTTCTGTTTAAGAGTACTTTTTATCAAATACATTTACTAGCAATCCGAAATGCTCTTCACCGTTATTTAGTCCATTCGTATTTCATACAAAAGGTGATGATTAGAGTTTAATTTCCCGTCGCCAAAGCGCTGGCCAAGGAGCGCGTTTCCCGAAAGCTTAAGTTCACGCAATCTAAGAGGGATACTTCGTCTTGTCCCGGTTAGACATGAGGCACAAGAAGTTCAAATAGATGGCTCATCATGACTGTCTTCGGCTTACATGAGTTGCTGATGCATTGGGATATTAATCTCTTATGCTGTAATCGTATTTTATTTGTGCTTCAGAGGGATTAGAAATGCAGAGAAGAACAACTAGCATAAAATCACTTCAATTTTTTTAATGAATTAGAACTAGTCGTTCAGTGACCTAGTACAAAAAATTGCATGAAGTAAGATACAAGTTTATGTCGTTTCTTAAGAAGATGACACTGTCGTGTATGAAAAGCATTGAAGGTTACGAATGAATTAAAAGTAACGGGAACATTGTAAGTTACGACGTGGAAAGTAGCAAAAAACGATTAAGAATAGTGAAAATACGTTCCTCTGAGTAACAATAAAAATATCAGTCACTCTTACCACTTACAGTAAAAGGAAAAGTTCCACAGACATTGGATTCGAGATGACTCAAAAAAAAAAAAAAAAAAAAAAAAAAAAACTATTTGGGCTATACGCATCAGGAAATATCTATTAATAATCACATCTCCGTTTTTACACTAAGGTATTGAGTTTGTAAGCCTCTCCGCTATTCCTTCCCTCTGATTATTACTCTGATTATCGTCCCGACCGACGGGCGCCATAGAGAGGGATCCCATAAACTTTATTAACAAGATCCTGCAATGCAGGGGGCTGTGATGATCGCTGAATATCACGTAAGTCATCAGATACGAAATAAAGCCTACCTTTTTCTTGTCACTTCAACAAAACATACAAGTCAGTCTTTAACTCCCAAGTATCACTACAATACATACATCCCGGCGCGTAATACAAATTATGATAATAAATGCGCCAGACTAGTGCAATCTTCTTGAGAGAGATATCCCACACTGTGGCTCTCCCTCACAGGTACTACTAATTAATGCGCAACGCTCGCTGCATGCTGGTGTGAGCCAAATAAGGCTCATTGTTGAGACCAGAAACAAAGCATTCATACAAGAGAACTTTAGAATACACAAAATGGTACATCATTCATTAAAAAGACACAAACCTCGAACGTTTTCGGTACACCTATATTTCATATGCTGTCTTCAGCACAAGAAACAGTTCCAGAGATGGAGGAAGCTATAAGAAACGAAAAAAACTCTGACAGCGTCTGCATATCCAATCCCAGACCTTTCATGTTTAAATCTGGTAACTTCTCATCTCTGTTTTCTCCTCACTTCCCGTGAAATGTTTCCCTAGGAGTAATAACTTTTACTATCAATAACTATATTTCTGCGTGAATGGACTAAATTAAATGCTGTCTGCCGAAATAAAATCGTCTTGAGTTTTCCTGAAAAGTCTTTCTTGATTAAATTTTTTGATCAACCACTAACTTCATTTTCCCTCTTCATTCATCAGTCCTTTTAGGTTTTGTATTGTTTAGATATTAGAAATAAAACCTTTTCCATGAAGGTAAAGATGTAAAATGTAAATTGTTTAAGCAGAAACGATAGCAGCTACTGTACAGGCTACATTGGTTGAACTGATATGTGTGTTTCCTTCCATCATCGTCAGGAAATGGAAATCTAGTATCATCTACTGGCACTCCTTAATTACAATAATAAATGAAAAGCACCAGTTTGCTTTTGTTCTACAATATTATTTTTATTGCTAACCGGTTTTCGTCTTACAAGGCCATCTTCAGACATTTACTGAGTATTATCACCAAAGAAGTTAAATGTTAGCAGACAACATTGGAAGAGAAGTAACACATCTAGAGTGAAGTAGAAACATACAGTAAGTAACATCTTTGCAATGAAATAGTGAAAACTGATCAGTATATAAATAACAATGGAGTTGACAGGAAACCATTTAGCACAAAATAGGAATAGCATGCCTACATAACAGTTTCTATTAATAAACAAAACTAATAAAATAAGATAAAATTAGTACTAGACAAGGCTGCATCAAGAGGTATGAAACATGGAGAGTGGTACACAACCAATTAAGAAAGAAGAGACAGTTGTCAATGTAAATACAGAATACATGAGGAACTTAAGCAATATCAATAAGATAAACAGAAATTAGTAAATGCAGGAAAATTGAGGTGTTTGAGGGAACCTACAGTTTGAGAGTGTGATGGTACTGCATTTTAACATTAACATTATAATCAAAGCAGTGGCTGTATACCAGTTTACATTAAATAAATGAGCAAAGTAAAATATGAACAGTATTTGATGAGACAACTACAAGGGGAGTTAAACATGGACAGAAATACAAGTACAAGTTAAAAGCAAACCCTTAAATATTAAAACTTCAGCATATGCGGAATACAAAGACAACTGCAACAAATAAAACAACTTAATGAATAGGAAAATGGGACTATGTAGGAAGAGAGAGTGTGGGAAGTAATGAACAACAAAGATGATTATATGAAGTTTAGGAGAGGGGAAGTGTTGAGTTGTGTCTGGTCATTTAGGATGAGATCTGGACTGTGAGCAAGATGTTTGTTAATTTCCAGGGCTTCCAGCAGGTTGAGTTTATGGGCTTTGTTTGCTAAGTGAAGTACATGGGACACTGGCTGGTAGTTGTGACTCTCACTCAGTACATGCTCAGCAAATGCAGAGTCTGAATTCTGCAAGCCCCAGCTGCGTTCATGTTCAGCCAGCCTAGTTGATATCTCTCTGCCTGACTGACCAATGTAAAATTTGTCACAATCAGAACAGGTGATTTTGTATACCCCACAGTTGGCTAATAACTGGATCTTGTCTTTGCTATTAAAAACACACTGGGCTGTAGTGTTCCTGACATAGTAGGAAACCCTATACTTACAGGATTTCAGTGCTTTGGCTACAGTCTGTGATACCTGACCTAGAAATGGTAGAGTACACCATATCTTACAGACAGTGGATGGGGAAGCAGGTGGGGCATAGAGGAGGGGTATAATTTTCCGTTTTTGTTTTCTGTGCAAGATGTGTTCAATAAGAACTGGACTGTAGCCATTGGCTGAGGCAATAAATTTTATTGTATCTAACTCTGCTTTAAAATCATCTTTGGACATGGGGATAGATATGAGACAGTGTACCATTGAGTGGAAAGCTGCATGTTTGTGAGCTATGGGGTGTTGTGAGCAAGAAGTTATTACAGTGTCTGTGGTTGTTTTTCTGTAAATTTTGAAACAATGTGTGTGTGTACTGATGTCAATGGTGAGATCTAAGAAGTTTATGGATTTGTTGCCAATTTCCATAGTGAACGGGATATTTTTATGTTGACTGTTTAAGTTTTTTAAGAATGTGTTGAGTTGTCTTGTAGTACCAGTCCACATACACAGGACATCATCTACATATCTAAACCAGTATTTGATGTTCGCACTCAAAGGTTCTGTTTTTAGAAAATTTTGTTCAGAATGGTCCATAAATATTACAGCCAACAGTGGACTAAGATGGGAACCCATAGCTAAGTCATGTAATTGGATTACATTTGTGTAGTCGAGAATTTGGAGGATAGGGAAGGATCTCAACCATAGACGTTAAGTTGGTATATATTTTTCTTACAACATTTTATCCTAATCAGAAGACGTGTGACTAAGACAGGTAAGTGTAGTTCCCTTAAAATTGTGGAAGTATTGATAAACCATTACCGGTAGTCTTGCAAAATCTGTATTTTATTTTTATCGGTGTCCCTGATTTGATTGTATCTCTCAAATTTGTTGCTCTACTTACACTTCTGTACTATAATACCAACCGAGTATTAAAGATGGATTCCAAACCAAATGAAATCAAAGCAGAGATGGGGAGCAACAGTAACGATATGACAGTTATAAGAGTCGAGGAGCATGACACGGAAGCAGTGGTTGAGATGGGAGTAAGACAGAGCTGTAGCCTATCCACAATGCCATTCAATCTGTATATTGGGCAAGCAGTAAAGGAAAGAAAAGAAAAATCTGTAGTAGGAATTAGGATCCATGGAGAAGAAATAAAAACTTTGAAGTTTGCCGATGACATTGTAATTATGTCAGAGACACAAAAAGACCTGGAAGAGCAATTCAACGGAATGAACTGTGTCTTGAAAGGATGATATAAGATGAATATCAACAAAAGCAAAACGACGATAATGGAATGTAGTCGAATTAAATCAGGTGATGCTGAGGGAATTAGATTAGGAAATGGGACACTTACAGTAGAAGATAAGTTTTGCTATTTTGGGACCAAAACAACTAAAGATCATCGAAGTAGAGAGGATATAAAATGTAGACCGGCTCTGGCAAGGAAAGCGTTTATGAAGAAGAGAAATTTGTTAATATCGATTATAGATTTAAGCGTCAGGAAATCTTTTCTGAAAGTACTTGTATGCAGTGTAGCAACGTATGGAAGTGAGACATGGACGATAATTATTTTAGACAAGAAGAGAATAGAAACTTTCGAAATGAGGTGCTATAGAAGATTGCTGAGTGTTAGACGGGTGAATAATTTAACTAATGAAGAGGTACTGAATAGGATTGGGGAGAAGAGGAATTTGAGAAACAACCTGACTTAAAGAAAGAATTGGTTGGTAGGATAAATTCTGAGGCATCAAGGGATCACCAGTTTAATATAGGAAGGAAGTGTGGAGGGTAAAAATCGTAGAGGGAGAACAAGGCGTGAATACACCAAACAGATTCAGAAGGATGTGGGCTGCAGTAGTTACTCGGATATGAAGAAGCTCACACAGGATAGAGTAGCACGGAAAGCTGCATCAAACCAATCTTTGGTATGAAGACCACGACAACATCATATAAGACATGTGATTATTCTCGTCTTTGAAGACGAGAATGGTTTGAAATCGGTGTACGTTACCTTCTTGATGTTAATTTCAGTCAACGTTGTCATTAGTAGCATTGCACATTTAAATTTGATTTACTTCCTTAAACCTAAGCGGGCCGGAGTGGCCGAGCGGTTCTAGGCGCTACAGTCTGGAACCGAGCGACCGCTACGATCGCAGGTTCGAATCATGCCTCGGGCATGGATGTGTGTGATGTACTTAGGTTAGTTAGGTTTAAGTTGTTCTAAGTTCTAGAGGACTGATGACCTCAGCCTTTAAGTCCCATAGTGCTCAGAGCCATTTGAACCATTTGAACCATAAACCAAGCACCACCAACGAATGAGCTGTCCAAACACCTCTACTTCCGCCAGTACCACATCTCCTACCTTCCATGCTTCACACTTACAAATGAGTCGTGTGTTGAGTTGGGGTAGTTAGGTCAGTAGAAAATTTGTCCGCGAAAGGCATAAGTCCCAAAGCGCGTTCCGGTCCGGCACACGGTTTCAATCTGCCAGGAAAATTAGTATCAGCGCACAGTTCGCTGGAGATTTCATTCTGACAACAATAATAGTGGCTGTTTAATTACATGGTGACATATAGATTGTGAATCCAAACTTTACGGAGAATATTTGGTTGGAAAAAGGCACATTGCACTAAACTGACATGTACGGAGGGGATAACCGTTTGGATCCATGACATGTTGATTCGATAGCGTATGAGGATATAGTGTGACGTAGAGGTGGGCTGACAACGGTCATATTGACTGGCTGACGGTTGTTGATTGGCGGTTACGACATTTATCTCCAACATCTCTGCGTATCCATTACTATATGGGAATCGTTCAGAGCCGGCCGCGGTGGCCGAGCTGCTCTAGCGCTTCAGTCTGGGACCGCGCGACTGCTATGGTCGCAGGATCGAATCCTGCCTCGGGCATGGATGTGTGTAATGTCCGTAGGTTAGTTAGGTGTAAGTAGTTCTATGTTCTAGGAGACTGATGTCCTCAGATGTTATCGTTCAGACCAGCTTAACCTAAGCTCTCCCCATTGCTTCCTGTTTAATGGAGTACGCAAGTCACTGGTCAAGTACATCGGCGCTCAGATCTCCCATTTGGTGCCTCCTGATGTTCATGTGACATCTTATGCCTACAATGAATAGACTGCAAGGGTAGCGTCCCAATTATTTTTGGAGGCTAAGATCAAGTGAATCATGGACCCAAACATTGGGTGAAAAGGAAAACCCCCAGGAAGTCAGCATTCTTACACCAGAAACAGATTGGAAACAGGACGTCACACAATGAGTACTGATACGGTGATAGTTGAAAGTCTATAAAAGAAGAAAATAGAAAGTGCCACGTCTACGGAACGCAATGAAGAATTAGGATACTCACGCAAAATGCTTTTCGGATATGACACGAAAATTTCACAATCAGAAAGCAGTATAATAATGAGATTCATTCCCATAACGGCCCTCTGAACACTCCTGCTCAGGGACTTTGATCTGCTTCCCCCACTATTGTCCTTCTGGGCGCTGAGTTTCCCATCACAAAATCTTGACAAGGGTGGTCTCAGTTTTCAAACGTCCCCCCCCCCCCCCCAAATGACCATCGACAGTCGGTAACTTCATTCTGCCACTTTTGGTTACAGTGGACCAGCGTTTTCGACCGTACGTTCGTAAATCCAAGGATTCTGCTTCGTAGGTGGCCAAGATTACCATCATCAATAGCCCGCATAAGTTCTGCAAGCTCAACGGCTTTTATGAAGGAAGATTTCAAGTCGTTGCAAATGCGTCACCACAGCTTGGACGGCTTAGACGGCGTAATTTCTTAAGAAACATCTCTGAATGCGTCCGGGCAGCAACTCTCTACAATCCTGAATCTGCAAGAAGAAGGTAGACTCAATGTATGTCGGTTTGTTTACAAATGGAATGCCCTTAAATTTCCTGCTGAAATATCCCATGTTCTCATGAACTTGGTGGCGTCCCTCAGCAGCCAGTCACTCATCAAATGAAACATGCCATTCATACAGAAGGACAGCATTTGTAAACCATGTCAGTCTATCTCATGTGGCTTGGGAAAAGTATCGCGATGACGAGTGTGTCATGGAACCCATTTTCCCAGAGCGTCGAGTCCTGAAACATTACAAAATGAGAAGAAATAAAATGAAGAGATTGTTAGAAAGAATGATTCAGCGTATAGAAAGGTCAAAGCAGCTTTCCGATAGTTTCAAAAACATTTTGGGGGAACTGTGATTACTTTCAAAATAGTAATTAAAGAAGGCGGTTTAATATGTTATATATTACAATATGAATTTAAGATCACTTCATAACAGCTACATGAGTTTTAACCACTAATTCTGTGTGCCAGTAAACTTGCCAGCAAAAATTCAGGGCGATCAGCTTGACATACATAATTACATCGTAACATCTTTAACATATGCTTCCTAAGTAACCGGCAGTGTCCTGTTCATGCAGATGGTTCTGCAGAGGGCAGTGCAATAGCCATGTTGTTGGCTTCTTATTTTGTATTAAACATGTTAATGAGTAAACATATAACACGTCAGCCTCAGTAGCAAATAGAAACCAATCTTTACCTAGGTTTCAGCCAAAATAATTTGGCATGCAATAGTTTAGTGTCAATAGCTTCTGGAGAAGGCCAAATAATTTTGGCTGAAACCTAGGTAAAGATTTCTATTTGCAACAGAGGCTGACGTGTTATATGTTTAATTATCACAGTTGCTGACGGGGCTGCGAGATGTTAAAAATTCTTAGTTTTGCAGCGTAAACTTAAAATAAACAACTTCAGTCGATAATATAATTAGATACGATAAGCAAGCTGGTAACAAAAATTTTGAAGACACGTTATACATTTTGCTAAGTAACAAGTGACGCCTTTTGCACACATACTGTCCCACAGAGGACAATGAAAGTTATAATTTTTTTATTCTATGGTACATTTTATTTTATTCTTGGTATCACAAATAAAATAGTGGTTAATGTTACAGCCCAAGCTATAAATACGTATCGTTTTAAATTTAGTAACTGAAGTTTTTAGTCATGTATTCAATAATCATTCATTCTTTTGGCTACAAATAACGTGTGGAGACGACCAGGGGGTCGGAGCTTACGCGATTTAACCACACGTCAAAGTGGCTTGCCCGGGCTGATAACATCGCTTTCCTCGCCCTCTACCCTATACTCCAGAGATCCCAAAGATATCTGGATATCCGCCTCAATCAGTTTATCTCCTGGTGTAACCAATGTCTGCTCAAAATAAACCCCATCAAAACCCAGTTAATAATTATAGGACGAACCACCCATGCTTTCCGCCTCCATGACTGCTACCTTCCCATTTACAACCACCCATTTCACCTAACAAACTCGACTGGCAACTGTCGTGGGGACCTCACCTACTAACTATTGAGCAGAGAGAGCACAATAGATTAAAATTACTAAAACTAACAGGTCGGCCTTGGAGATTACACACCTCAAGTAGTCTCCATTCCTACTATACACTGATCCGACCCATCGTCTCTTATGCGAATGTTGCACCGATCTCTGCCCCACCACTGTTCTAAAACTTCGTCCAAATTCTCGAACGCTGTGCTCCCCGTCTCGCTTTTCCCCCACCTGGTTCCTCTACCATCTCGTCAAATTCCCACCTCTCCTCACCCACATCGCCTTTTGCATCTCTTTTTTTTGTGAGTCATCGGTCTTCTGCCTACTTTGATGCGGCCCGCCATAAAATCTTTTCTTGTGCCAACCTCTTCACTTCAGAGTAGCGCTTGCAATCTACGTCCTCAATTATTTGGTGGATGTGTTCCAATCTCTGTCTTCCTCTACAGCTTTTCCTCGCTGCTCCTCCATTTAGCACCATGGAAATCATTCTCTGATGTCTTAAGGCATGTCCTATCATCCTCTCCGTTCTCCTTGTCAGTGTTTTCCACATATACCTTTCCTCTCCATTCAGCGGAGAACCTCCTCATTCCTTAAACTGTCGGTCTACTTAATTTTAACCATTCGTCCACAGCACCACATCTCAAAAGCTTCGATTCTCTTCTGTTCCGGTTTTCCCACAGTCCATCTTTCACTACCATACAATCCTACGCTACAAACGGACATTCTCAGAAATTTCTTATTCAAATTAGGGCCTATGTTTGACACTAGTAGACTTTTCTTGGCCAGGAATGTCTTCCTGCCAGGGATAGTGTGCTCTTGATGCCTTCCTTGCTCTGTACGTCATTGGGTATTTTGCTGCCTAGGTTGCTCATTTCCGTTACTTCTCATTACTTTCGCCTTTCTTCGACTTACTTTCAGTCCATATTTTGTATTCATTAGACTGCTCGGGAACTGACAACATTCCATTAGAACTACTGACAGCCTTGGGAGAGACAGTCCTGACAAAACTCTACGATCTGGTGAGCAAGATGTATGAGACAGGCGAAATTCCCTCAGACTTCAAGAAGGATATAATAATTCCAATCCCAAAGGAAGCAGGTGTTGACAGATATGAAAATTACCGAACTATCAGTTTAATGAGTCACAGCTGCGAAATACTAACGCGAATTCTTTACAGATGAATGGAACAACTGGTAGAAGCCGACCTAGGGGAAGATCAGTTAGTATTCCGTAGAAGTGTCGGAACACATGAGGCAATACTGACCCTACGACTTATCTTAGAAGAAAGATAAGGAAAGGCCAACCTACATTTCTAGCATTTGTAGACTTAGAGAAAGCTTTTGAAAGAAAATGGCAGTTATAAGAGTCGAGGGCATGAAAGGGAAGCAGTGGTTGGTAAGGGAGTGAGACAGATCTGTAGTCTCTCGCCGATGTTATTCAATGTGTATATTGAGCAAGCAGTGAAGGAAAGAAAAGAAAAATTCGGAGTAGGTATTAAAATCCATGGAGAAGAAATAAAAACTTTGAAGTTTGCCGATGACATTGTAATTATGTCAGAGACACAAAAAGACCTGGAAGAGCAATTCAACGGAATGAACTGTGTCTTGAAAGGATGATATAAGATGAATATCAACAAAAGCAAAACGACGATAATGGAATGTAGTCGAATTAAATCAGGTGATGCTGAGGGAATTAGATTAGGAAATGGGACACTTACAGTAGAAGATAAGTTTTGCTATTTTGGGACCAAAACAACTAAAGATCATCGAAGTAGAGAGGATATAAAATGTAGACCGGCTCTGGCAAGGAAAGCGTTTATGAAGAAGAGAAATTTGTTAATATCGATTATAGATTTAAGCGTCAGGAAATCTTTTCTGAAAGTACTTGTATGCAGTGTAGCAACGTATGGAAGTGAGACATGGACGATAATTATTTTAGACAAGAAGAGAATAGAAACTTTCGAAATGAGGTGCTATAGAAGATTGCTGAGTGTTAGACGGGTGAATAATTTAACTAATGAAGAGGTACTGAATAGGATTGGGGAGAAGAGGAATTTGAGAAACAACCTGACTTAAAGAAAGAATTGGTTGGTAGGATAAATTCTGAGGCATCAAGGGATCACCAGTTTAATATAGGAAGGAAGTGTGGAGGGTAAAAATCGTAGAGGGAGAACAAGGCGTGAATACACCAAACAGATTCAGAAGGATGTGGGCTGCAGTAGTTACTCGGATATGAAGAAGCTCACACAGGATAGAGTAGCACGGAAAGCTGCATCAAACCAATCTTTGGTATGAAGACCACGACAACATCATATAAGACATGTGATTATTCTCGTCTTTGAAGACGAGAATGGTTTGAAATCGGTGTACGTTACCTTCTTGATGTTAATTTCAGTCAACGTTGTCATTAGTAGCATTGCACATTTAAATTTGATTTACTTCCTTAAACCTAAGCGGGCCGGAGTGGCCGAGCGGTTCTAGGCGCTACAGTCTGGAACCGAGCGACCGCTACGATCGCAGGTTCGAATCATGCCTCGGGCATGGATGTGTGTGATGTACTTAGGTTAGTTAGGTTTAAGTTGTTCTAAGTTCTAGAGGACTGATGACCTCAGCCTTTAAGTCCCATAGTGCTCAGAGCCATTTGAACCATTTGAACCATAAACCAAGCACCACCAACGAATGAGCTGTCCAAACACCTCTACTTCCGCCAGTACCACATCTCCTACCTTCCATGCTTCACACTTACAAATGAGTCGTGTGTTGAGTTGGGGTAGTTAGGTCAGTAGAAAATTTGTCCGCGAAAGGCATAAGTCCCAAAGCGCGTTCCGGTCCGGCACACGGTTTCAATCTGCCAGGAAAATTAGTATCAGCGCACAGTTCGCTGGAGATTTCATTCTGACAACAATAATAGTGGCTGTTTAATTACATGGTGACATATAGATTGTGAATCCAAACTTTACGGAGAATATTTGGTTGGAAAAAGGCACATTGCACTAAACTGACATGTACGGAGGGGATAACCGTTTGGATCCATGACATGTTGATTCGATAGCGTATGAGGATATAGTGTGACGTAGAGGTGGGCTGACAACGGTCATATTGACTGGCTGACGGTTGTTGATTGGCGGTTACGACATTTATCTCCAACATCTCTGCGTATCCATTACTATATGGGAATCGTTCAGAGCCGGCCGCGGTGGCCGAGCTGCTCTAGCGCTTCAGTCTGGGACCGCGCGACTGCTATGGTCGCAGGATCGAATCCTGCCTCGGGCATGGATGTGTGTAATGTCCGTAGGTTAGTTAGGTGTAAGTAGTTCTATGTTCTAGGAGACTGATGTCCTCAGATGTTATCGTTCAGACCAGCTTAACCTAAGCTCTCCCCATTGCTTCCTGTTTAATGGAGTACGCAAGTCACTGGTCAAGTACATCGGCGCTCAGATCTCCCATTTGGTGCCTCCTGATGTTCATGTGACATCTTATGCCTACAATGAATAGACTGCAAGGGTAGCGTCCCAATTATTTTTGGAGGCTAAGATCAAGTGAATCATGGACCCAAACATTGGGTGAAAAGGAAAACCCCCAGGAAGTCAGCATTCTTACACCAGAAACAGATTGGAAACAGGACGTCACACAATGAGTACTGATACGGTGATAGTTGAAAGTCTATAAAAGAAGAAAATAGAAAGTGCCACGTCTACGGAACGCAATGAAGAATTAGGATACTCACGCAAAATGCTTTTCGGATATGACACGAAAATTTCACAATCAGAAAGCAGTATAATAATGAGATTCATTCCCATAACGGCCCTCTGAACACTCCTGCTCAGGGACTTTGATCTGCTTCCCCCACTATTGTCCTTCTGGGCGCTGAGTTTCCCATCACAAAATCTTGACAAGGGTGGTCTCAGTTTTCAAACGTCCCCCCCCCCCCCCCCCAAATGACCATCGACAGTCGGTAACTTCATTCTGCCACTTTTGGTTACAGTGGACCAGCGTTTTCGACCGTACGTTCGTAAATCCAAGGATTCTGCTTCGTAGGTGGCCAAGATTACCATCATCAATAGCCCGCATAAGTTCTGCAAGCTCAACGGCTTTTATGAAGGAAGATTTCAAGTCGTTGCAAATGCGTCACCACAGCTTGGACGGCTTAGACGGCGTAATTTCTTAAGAAACATCTCTGAATGCGTCCGGGCAGCAACTCTCTACAATCCTGAATCTGCAAGAAGAAGGTAGACTCAATGTATGTCGGTTTGTTTACAAATGGAATGCCCTTAAATTTCCTGCTGAAATATCCCATGTTCTCATGAACTTGGTGGCGTCCCTCAGCAGCCAGTCACTCATCAAATGAAACATGCCATTCATACAGAAGGACAGCATTTGTAAACCATGTCAGTCTATCTCATGTGGCTTGGGAAAAGTATCGCGATGACGAGTGTGTCATGGAACCCATTTTCCCAGAGCGTCGAGTCCTGAAACATTACAAAATGAGAAGAAATAAAATGAAGAGATTGTTAGAAAGAATGATTCAGCGTATAGAAAGGTCAAAGCAGCTTTCCGATAGTTTCAAAAACATTTTGGGGGAACTGTGATTACTTTCAAAATAGTAATTAAAGAAGGCGGTTTAATATGTTATATATTACAATATGAATTTAAGATCACTTCATAACAGCTACATGAGTTTTAACCACTAATTCTGTGTGCCAGTAAACTTGCCAGCAAAAATTCAGGGCGATCAGCTTGACATACATAATTACATCGTAACATCTTTAACATATGCTTCCTAAGTAACCGGCAGTGTCCTGTTCATGCAGATGGTTCTGCAGAGGGCAGTGCAATAGCCATGTTGTTGGCTTCTTATTTTGTATTAAACATGTTAATGAGTAAACATATAACACGTCAGCCTCAGTAGCAAATAGAAACCAATCTTTACCTAGGTTTCAGCCAAAATAATTTGGCATGCAATAGTTTAGTGTCAATAGCTTCTGGAGAAGGCCAAATAATTTTGGCTGAAACCTAGGTAAAGATTTCTATTTGCAACAGAGGCTGACGTGTTATATGTTTAATTATCACAGTTGCTGACGGGGCTGCGAGATGTTAAAAATTCTTAGTTTTGCAGCGTAAACTTAAAATAAACAACTTCAGTCGATAATATAATTAGATACGATAAGCAAGCTGGTAACAAAAATTTTGAAGACACGTTATACATTTTGCTAAGTAACAAGTGACGCCTTTTGCACACATACTGTCCCACAGAGGACAATGAAAGTTATAATTTTTTTATTCTATGGTACATTTTATTTTATTCTTGGTATCACAAATAAAATAGTGGTTAATGTTACAGCCCAAGCTATAAATACGTATCGTTTTAAATTTAGTAACTGAAGTTTTTAGTCATGTATTCAATAATCATTCATTCTTTTGGCTACAAATAACGTGTGGAGACGACCAGGGGGTCGGAGCTTACGCGATTTAACCACACGTCAAAGTGGCTTGCCCGGGCTGATAACATCGCTTTCCTCGCCCTCTACCCTATACTCCAGAGATCCCAAAGATATCTGGATATCCGCCTCAATCAGTTTATCTCCTGGTGTAACCAATGTCTGCTCAAAATAAACCCCATCAAAACCCAGTTAATAATTATAGGACGAACCACCCATGCTTTCCGCCTCCATGACTGCTACCTTCCCATTTACAACCACCCATTTCACCTAACAAACTCGACTGGCAACTGTCGTGGGGACCTCACCTACTAACTATTGAGCAGAGAGAGCACAATAGATTAAAATTACTAAAACTAACAGGTCGGCCTTGGAGATTACACACCTCAAGTAGTCTCCATTCCTACTAAACACTGATCCGACCCATCGTCTCTTATGCGAATGTTGCACCGATCTCTGCCCCACCACTGTTCTAAAACTTCGTCCAAATTCTCGAACGCTGTGCTCCCCGTCTCGCTTTTCCCCCACCTGGTTCCTCTACCATCTCGTCAAATTCCCACCTCTCCTCACCCACATCGCCTTTTGCATCTCTTTTTTTTGTGAGTCATCGGTCTTCTGCCTACTTTGATGCGGCCCGCCATAAAATCTTTTCTTGTGCCAACCTCTTCACTTCAGAGTAGCGCTTGCAATCTACGTCCTCAATTATTTGGTGGATGTGTTCCAATCTCTGTCTTCCTCTACAGCTTTTCCTCGCTGCTCCTCCATTTAGCACCATGGAAATCATTCTCTGATGTCTTAAGGCATGTCCTATCATCCTCTCCGTTCTCCTTGTCAGTGTTTTCCACATATACCTTTCCTCTCCATTCAGCGGAGAACCTCCTCATTCCTTAAACTGTCGGTCTACTTAATTTTAACCATTCGTCCACAGCACCACATCTCAAAAGCTTCGATTCTCTTCTGTTCCGGTTTTCCCACAGTCCATCTTTCACTACCATACAATCCTACGCTACAAACGGACATTCTCAGAAATTTCTTATTCAAATTAGGGCCTATGTTTGACACTAGTAGACTTTTCTTGGCCAGGAATGTCTTCCTGCCAGGGATAGTGTGCTCTTGATGCCTTCCTTGCTCTGTACGTCATTGGGTATTTTGCTGCCTAGGTTGCTCATTTCCGTTACTTCTCATTACTTTCGCCTTTCTTCGACTTACTTTCAGTCCATATTTTGTATTCATTAGACTGCTCGGGAACTGACAACATTCCATTAGAACTACTGACAGCCTTGGGAGAGACAGTCCTGACAAAACTCTACGATCTGGTGAGCAAGATGTATGAGACAGGCGAAATTCCCTCAGACTTCAAGAAGGATATAATAATTCCAATCCCAAAGGAAGCAGGTGTTGACAGATATGAAAATTACCGAACTATCAGTTTAATGAGTCACAGCTGCGAAATACTAACGCGAATTCTTTACAGATGAATGGAACAACTGGTAGAAGCCGACCTAGGGGAAGATCAGTTAGTATTCCGTAGAAGTGTCGGAACACATGAGGCAATACTGACCCTACGACTTATCTTAGAAGAAAGATAAGGAAAGGCCAACCTACATTTCTAGCATTTGTAGACTTAGAGAAAGCTTTTGAAAGAAAATGGCAGTTATAAGAGTCGAGGGCATGAAAGGGAAGCAGTGGTTGGTAAGGGAGTGAGACAGATCTGTAGTCTCTCGCCGATGTTATTCAATGTGTATATTGAGCAAGCAGTGAAGGAAAGAAAAGAAAAATTCGGAGTAGGTATTAAAATCCATGGAGAAGAAATAAAAACTTTGAGGTTTGCCGATGACATTGTAATTCTGTCAGAGACAGCAAAGGACTTGGAAGAGCAGTTGAACGGAATGGATAGTGTCTTGAAAGGAGGGTATAAGGTGAACATCAACAAAAGCAAAACGAGGATAATGGAATATTGTCGAATTAAGTCGGGTGATGCTGAGGGAATTAGTTTAGGAAATGAGACACTTAAAGTAGTAAAGGAGTATTGCTGTTTGGGGAGCAAAGTAACTGATGATGGTCGAAGTAGAGAGGATATAAAATGTAAACTGGCAATGGTAAGGAAAGCGTTTCTGAAGAAGAAAAATTTGTTAACATCGAGTATAGATTTAAATGTCAGGATGTCGTTTCTGAAAGTATTTGTATGGAGTGTAGCCATGTATGGAAGTGATACATGGACGATAAATAGTTTGGACAAGAAGAGAATAGAAGCTTTCGAAATTTGGTACTACAGAAGAATACTGAAGATTAGATGGATAGATCACCTAACTAATGAGGAGGTATTGAATAGAATTGGGGAGAAGAGGAGTTTGTGGAACAACTTGACCAGAAGAAGGGATCGGTTGGTAAGACATGTTATGAGGCATCAAGGGATCACCAACTTAGTATTGGAGGGCAGCGTGGAGGGTAAAAATGGTAGAGGGAGACCAAGAGATGAATAAACTAAGCAGGTTCAGAAGGATGTAGGCTGCAGTAGGCACTGGGAGACGAAGAAGCTTGCACAGGATTGAGTAGCATGGAGAGCTGCATCAAACCACTCTCAGGACTGAAGACCACAACAACTACAACATAGATTGCTCATTCCGTTCAGCATATCATCTAATTCTTCCTGGCTTTCACTTAGGATTACAATGTCGTCAACGAAACGTATCATTGATATCCTTTCACCTTGAATTTTAATTCCACTTCTGAATCTGTCTTTTGTTTCCATCATTGCTTCGCCGGCCGTGGTGGCCGATCGGTTCTAGGCACTACAGTCTGGAACCGCGCGACCGTTACGGTCGCAGGTTCGAATCATGCCTGGGGCAGGGATGAGTGTGATGTCCTTAGATTAGTTAGGTTTAAGTAGTTCTAAGTTCTAGGGGACTGATGACCTCAGAAGTTAAGTCCCATAGAGCTCAGAGGCATTTGAACCATCATTGCTTCATCGTTGTACAGATTTAACAGAAGGGGCGAAAGACTACTTCCTTGTCTTACACCCTTTTTATTTCGAGCACTTCGTGGTTGGTCATCCACTCTTATATTCTCTCCTGGCTCTTGTACAAATTGTGTGTTACCCATGCCTCCCTGTAGCTTATCCCCATTTCTCTCAGAGTTTCGATCTCCCTGAGCCATTTTACATTGTCGAACGCTTTTTCCAGGTTGACAAATGCTATTAACGTGTCTTGATTTTTGTTTAGTCTTGCTTCCATTGTTCACCGTCAGTATTGCTTCTCTAGTGCCTTTACCTTTCCTAAAGCCAAACTGATCAACATCCAACACATCCTCAATTTTCTTTTCCATTCCTGAATATCTTATTCTTGTCAGCAACTCGGACGTAAGAGCTGTTAAGCTAGGGATTGTGCGATAATTCTCGCACTTTTAGCTGTTGCAGTCCTCGGAATTGTGTGGATGATATAATACTAAATGTCAGATATTTTGTCGTCAGACTCATACGTTAGATACAGCAACGTAAATAGTCGTTTTGTTGCCACTTCCCCACAGTGACTTTAGAAATTCTGCTGTAATGTTATACACCCCTTCTCCCCTATTTGTTCTTAAGTTCTCCAAAGCTCTCTTAAATTCTGATTCTAATACCCTCCTCTAAATCGACTCCTGATTCTTCTTCTATCACATCAGAAAAATCTTCTCCTTGATAGAGGCCTTCAGTGTACTCTTTCCACCCATCCGTTCTGGCTTCTGCATTTAACAGTGGAATTCACTTCTCACCCTTAATGATACCACCGTTGCTTTTAATTTCACCGAAGGTTGTTTTTACTTTCCTATATGCTGAGTCAGTCCTTCCGACAATCATTTCTTTTTCGCTTTCTTCACATTTTTCATGCAGCCATTTCGTCTTGGCGTCCTTGACTTCCTATTTATTTCATTCCTCAGCGACATGTATTTCTGTATTCCTGAATTTACCTGAACATTTTTGTACTTCCTTCTTTCATCGACCACCTGAAGTACACTGAAGCCCCAAAGAAACTGGTGTAGGCATCCGTATTCAAATACAGGAATATGTAAACAAGCAGAATGCGGCGCTACGGTCGGCAAGTTCTATATAAGACAAAAATGATTTGGCGCAGTTGTTAGACCTGTTACTACTGCTACAATGGCGGGTTGTCAAGATTTAAGTGATTTTGAATGTAATATTATAGTCAGCGCATGAATGATGCGACACATCATCTCTGAGGTGGGGATTTTCCTATACGACCATTTCACGAGAGTACGGTACCGTGAATATCAGGAATCCGGTAAAACATGAAATCTCCGACATCGCTGTAGCCAGAAAAATATCCTGCAAAAACGGGACCAATGTCGACTGAAGAGAATCGTTCAACGTGACAGAAGTGCAACTCTTCCGCAAATTGGTGCAGATTTCGATGCTGTGCCTTCAACAATGTCAGCGTGCGAACCATTCAACGAAAAATCATCGACAAGGGCAATTTGAACCGAAGGCCCACTCGTGTATCCTTGATGACTGCACGACACAAAGCCTTACGCCTCACCTGGGCCTGTCAACACCGACATTGGGCTGTTGATGATTGGAAACATGTTACTTGGTCGGACGAGTCTCGTTTGAAATTGTATCCAGCTGGTTATGGAGACTGCCTCATGAATCAATGGATCCTGCATGTCAGCAGGGAGCTGTTGAAGCTGGTGCATGCTCTGTAATGGTGTGGTGCGTGTGCAGTTGGTGTGATATGGTATCCCTGATGCGTGTAGATACGACTCAGGCAGGTGACACGTACCTAAGCATCCCTTCTGATCACCTGTATCCATTGATGTCCATTGTGCATTTCGACGTACTTGGGCAATTCCAGCATAACAATGCGACATCCCACAAATCCAGAATTGACTCAGAGTGGCTCCATGAACATTCTTCTGTATTTAAAGAAGCCTCCACACTCGCGAAATATGTACATTAATCAGCTTATGTGTAATGCCTTCCAACGTGCTGTTCAGAAGAGATCTCCCCCCACCCCCCCTTGCACTCTTACGGGATTCATGCTGTCAGTTCCCTCCAGCACTACTTCAGACATTAATCGAGCTCACGCCACGTCCTGTTGCGGCACTTCTGCTTGCTCGTGGGGTCTTCTTTGGCTCTCAAGTGTATTTTATCCGTATCTGCCTCTGTATTTATGCTACTCTATATTACAGAGTACGGTCTGAAGATGGTCACCAATAAGTGTGATTTGTGCGCTGTTTTTCTAAGTAGTAAAAAGCTTTCGCTGAAATTGAAGACTATGGTGTCAACATTAATAATGCAAAACGGATTCCAGTTCTAAATCGACTGACAGGAACAGTGTATTCAGGTTCGCAATCATGGAGAGGAGCTCTCTGCTTACGTGAGGTAAGAGAATATCGTTATCGATCATGGAAACATAGGAGGTCTAGAAAAAGAGTTTGTTTACAATTCAATTTTCTGTATGTTTCATTCTGACTACCGGGCTCGGTACACAATTCCATCCTCAGGCCAACCCTGGTACACAATGCTCAAGCTCACTTCCCAGACAGGTGTGAGTTTTTGACACACCTTCCTGGGAAGCGAGCCTGAGCATTGTGAACCAGGGGATGGCTTGTCGATAGTACTGTCTACCGAAGCCTGTAGAGAGAACGCAAAATACATAAAACTGCGACTAAAGACAAAATCAAATACTATCTTTCGAGTGTGTTGTTCGCTTTGCAAGCGGCAGCATGCAGGGGATATGCAACAGTGCATTTAGTGAGAGTTTAATAGAGTTTCGCAAGACATTAACAAACAAGGCAGAAGAAATAGATGACATTGCCTTGTAATTTCTAAAATGAGACTGGAGGCACACCGCTGGGTAACGTTCTAGGAGATTTATCCATATACAGATATCATTGTTTCGTTACTGTAGCACAAATAAAGGAACAGAGCTGAGGAATTACCGAAGGACTGTTTCCTAGAATTAAATGCACACGTCATGTCTAGGCATCCGTATATACTCAGTGCCGATAGGAAACAGCGCAAAATTTGCTAAAAAAGAGGTCGGAACCTGGCTATCAGAGTAACAGATTGACTTCGCCGAATAACAGTCCAGGGCAGAATGGCAAAACTCGCCATATAAGCGTGCAGTTCTTGTCATTTCGTAGATACCCGATGGAGAGATACTCCATCAGTGAGTTCGTAAAGGCACTAGACTTGTCTCGTACGATTGTGTGGAGTGAATGCCTTGAGGACCTAGGCTCCATTCAAAATGTCATTGCTACACTGCAGTAAAGAATGCACTGCTCCGTAACAGCTCCTAGACACACCGCGCGGAGGGAAAACTCTTACCACTCTAACGGTGCTAAGAGCAAGCAGCATCTACATGACCGAGAACCACTCGTATACTGGGCAACCCGCACCACAGCGGATAGTGATTAGCGTGGATACAACAGCAACGCCGATGGACTATCGAAGCATAGAGGTTTCGTAGACCAACTAATCACAGAACACGTTGGTTATGTGGAGATGTGTCTCACCAGCCAGGTGATAATGGTTCACGCGGAAGGACAAGGTATTTTTCTATTGGGGATATATTGATGGAGTGTAATAGAGTTCTTTATACACAAGTTCTTGTGTTTCGCCGATGAAAGTTTCCTGTAGGAAAGTTACAGCTGGATCATACAGCCACCTCGGTCAGCAACAACCACTGTCTCGGGCCTGAGAGTCCTTAAATGTTATTCCACATACGTGAAGACTCGTGTTTTGTCATTCTAGTCACGCTATCGTAATCACGATGAGCACATTTGTAATGGCACTCAACAACACGTGCACCGGGACCGTATGGAGTGCAGAGTCTTGATAACTATGCTTGATGAGCGGAAGTCACCCTGCAGTTTTCGAGATGTACGCTCCATATCTTTCGTTACAGTAAAAAATCAGATCTTAGACTTGCGAATAGTAACAGCGCAAACTCTTCCAACAGTATTATCTCTACACGGTTTCGCATTGTTTGTCAGTCATCTTCCCTCTTTAACAAACTTGATTACGTTTTAATACAGAATTTAAGCAATTGAATTAAACTGGCGAAACCGGGAACGTAAATAAGCAGCAAACTAATCAGGCGAAACGGAGTATAGGTGCCTAAAACAAGAGTTTGATTTAAAACGTAAAACAGAAAAACAGGAAGAGCTAGAGGAGATATGCAAAGACGTGGAACCGTGCATAACTAGAAGAAGGATACGTACATGCAGCCTATAGGAAACTTGAAAGCAAATGAAAATCATTTACATTAATATAAAGAGCTGTGAGTATTAAACCAGTATAAAGAAAATAAGGAAAACTAAAAAGTGTGGTGTCACCGCCAGACACCACACTTGCTAGGTGGTAGCCTTTAAATCGGCCGCGGTCCGGTGGTATACGTCGGACCCGCGTGTCACCACTGTCAGTGATTGCAGACCGAGCGACACCACACGGCAGGTCTAGAGAGACGTCCTAGCACTCGCCCCAGTTGTACAGCAGACTTTGCTAGCGATGCTACACTGACACATACGCTCTCATTTGCCGAGACGATAGTTACCTTAGCCTTCAGCTACGTCATTTGCTACGACCTAGCAAGGCGCCATTACTAGTTTATATTGAGATTGTAATAATGTCTTAACAAGAGCGATGTTCTCCAATTGTGGATTAAAGTTAAGTATTCCAAGAACTACGTTCTTTTCTTTATAGGATAATTACTTTACCTTGTTCCAGACCTCACGCCAATCTGCGTGAGCTTAAAAGCGTGTATTTCGGCCTCCTCTAGCAACACGGTGTTGGCTCTTCTGCCAGCACTTCAAAAAGGGTGAAGGAATGTATTGAAGCAGAAGGAACTTGCATACTGTACTACAGAAAGAAAAGAGAAAGTACATGAGTTAGGAGGTACGATGTTGCGAGAAGAATTTCACGTAACACTGAAAAACACAGGTGGAAACCAACCCTCTGGAGACATTCCCCCAGCTGTACTAAGACCAACCATGGAAAAAGCCAACCATGGAAAAACTATTCCAACTGGTGGGAAGTGACATACGCGATTGATGAAATTCTCTCAGACTTCAAGAAGAGTGCAGCAATCCGAAATCCAAGGAGGGTAGGAGCCGAATTTAACTGTACTATCAATTTAATAAGTCATGCTTGCAAAATTGTTGTTGTTGTTGTTGTCTTCAGTCCTGAGACTGGTTTGATGCAGTTCTCCATGCTACTCTCTCCTGCGCAAGCTTCTTCATCTCCCAGTACTTACTGCAACCTACATCCTTCTGCATCTGCTTAGTGTATTCATCTCTTGGTCTCCCCCTACGATTTTTACCCTCAACACTGCCCTCCAATACTAAATTTGTGATCCCCTGATGGCTCAGAACATGTCCTACCAACCGTTCCCTTCTTCTTGTCAAGTTGTGCTACAAACTCCTCCGCAATTCTATTCAATACCTCCTCACTAGTTATGTGGTCTACCCATCAAATCTTCAGCATTCTTCTGCAGCACCACATTTCGAAGCTTCTATTCTCTTCCTGTCCAAACTATTTATCGTCCATGTTTCACATCCATACATGGCTACACTCCATACAAATACTTTCAAAAACGACTTCCTGACACTTAAATCTATACTCGATGTTAACAAATTCATTTCTTCAGAAACGCTTTCCTTCCCATTGGCAGGCTACATTTTATATCCTCTCTACTTCGACCATCATCAGTTATTTTTCTCCCCAAATAGCAGAACTCCTTTACCACTTTAAATGTCTCATTTCCTAATCTAGTTCCCTTAGACTTAATTTGACTATATTCCATAATCCTTGCAAAATACAGACATTAATTATTTGCAGAGGAATGGAAAAATTTGTAGAAGCCGATTTCGGGGAAGATCGGTTTAGGTTTCGGAGAATAACACGAATGAGCAAGGCAATACCAACCCTGGGACTTATTTTACAAGACTGAAGAAAAGCGAATCTATGTTTACAGGTTTTAGAGATTTAGAGAAAGCTTTTGACAATGTTGAGTGGAATGCTCTCTTCCAAATTCTGAAGGTAGCGGGATAGAACACATAAAAGCGAAATGCTATTTACGACTTGCACTGAAATGAGACTGCCGTTACACGAGTCGATAGACATGTGTAGCGGCAGCGTAGCAGCAGCCGGCGAGTCGAGTGGACCCGCAGCAGCAGCAGCACTTGTCTGATAAAAATAAATTAATTAAGTCTTCGTTTTTTACGTGTTTCTGCAGAGAAGTGAACTATACGTGTGCATTTTACTGTGGTGAGAAAGATAATCGTAGATTTTGTTTTTGCGTACGTCTTGTAAATGTCCTTGTATAGGGCGGCTTCCTAGTGCAAATTTTCCTGTCGCCAGATACTTCGTCACGCCACAAAGTTTTAAAGTTTTTGCTAGTAGACAGCGTACGGTTCAGATCATTACATTCTAGTTTGAATATTTATCTCGTGCAGTAACATTTCGGTAAAGAGGATTTCTAATAACAGGCATCTGTAAACACATCAACTTCAGTGGAGAAACTTATTTCTGTTTAATAGCCTGCAGTCTCAGAGTAGAGTGAGAAATCTGCACAGCAGCTTTTAGTGTTACTTTATTCTCGTTTGGTATATTTTGTATACATTTCAAACTCAGTAGCGCCATTTGAGATTTAATATGTATTTTATGCTTGTTGAGAGCGGAAACAAGGAGAGTTGGCTGATGTCCGAAAACAGATGGAAGCTGCGTTGGCTACCGTCGACAAGCTTCTAGCTAATGATCAAAGTAGAGGTGACGTCAGGGCGCCAGTGACGAGACGTGCAACTGTGATCCTCTGGTGACGCGGACGTTCGTGGGGCTTCTGATATGAAACATCTAACTCGTCCGTCCTCACTTCAGAGTGGGTGGCGGACTGTGGTTGATTCGCATGTCTCTGGGTGAATGGCGAAAGACGGATCAGGCCGTGCATCTAGCTCCGTAAGTCTTAGCAACAGGTAAGAGTTGCTACCCAGTGTCGATGGCAACTCTGAGCCAGTAAGGGATGCCTCTCCTGTTGCGCCAGTGGTCGATTTTCCTGCCCAGTACGGACAAGGACAGAGAATGGGTATGCTAGCCGGCCGCTGTGGCCGAGCGGTTCTAGGTGCTTCAGTCCGGAACCTGGTTCGAATCCTGCCTCGGGCATGGATGTGTGTGATATCCTTAGGTTAGTCAGGTTTAAGTAGTTCTAAGTCTAGGGGACTTATGACCTCAGATGTTAGGTCCCATTGTGCTCAGAGCCATTTGAATTTTTCTCAACCGAACTGAGAAATAACTCTAAGAGATTTTAGTCGCAAATAAATTCAGTAAGTGGGTCAAAACCATCTATTCATTCTCTCAGCGACTACACCGGCACCAAAGTGGAAGGTAACAGGGAGAAGGCCGAAATATTGAATTGGATCTTGAGAAGTTGTTTCACTGCGGAAGATCGTAACACTGTTTGTCTCTCCTTTCAATCGTCGTGCGAATGTCCAAATGGCAGATATTGAGATAATCGATCGCAGAACTGAAGGGTAGCTACAGTTGCTTAGTAGCGGAAAGGCGTCAGGACCACATGAGATACCTATAAGATTCTGTAAACATTATGCTAAAGAACTTGCTCCCCTTCTAGCAATAATTTATTGTAGACAGCTTGAGTAACGAAAGGTACCTAAAGACTGGAAAAAAGAACAGATTATTCCGTTTTTAAGAAATGCCGTAAAACAGATCCACACAATTATAGACCAATATCGTTGCCGTCAGTCTGTTGTAGAATTATGGAAGTTTTACCCTCAACAACTATGACGTTTTTGGAAAATTAACACCTCCTCTACAAAAATCGACAAGGATTCCGCAGAGATCCTGCGAAACTCAGCTCGCTCTGTTCCTCCATGACATGCATAGAACAGTGGACAACGGCACTTAGGTTGAAGCAGTGATTCTTGATTTCAGTAAGGCATTTGACACCGTCCAGTATTGCCGTTCAATGAAAAAAAGACGAGATTACGGAGTATCGGAGTAGACTTATACACAGGTAAAGAAATCCACTACTGTACAGCTAAGGCGACAGCGCCTTCAGTGGAATGACCATAAAAACAGATAGTAGGAAAAGCAGACACAAGATTCAGATTCATCTGAAGCATCTTAAGGAAATGTAACTCATCCACGGAAGAAGAGGCCGATTCTTGAGTATTGTTCATCTATCTGGGATCCCGATTAGGTAGGATTGATAGAGGAAGTAGGGTAGATCCAAACGGAGAGCGGCGCTTTTCGTAACGGGAACGTTTAGCTGGCGAGACAGCGTTACGGAGATGCTACACAAACTCCACTGGCAGACGTGACAAGAGAGGCACTGTGCATCACAGAGAGAGATACTATTGAAATTTTGGAACAGCACTTTTCAGGAGGAGCCGGACAACGTATTACCTTCCCCCACATACGTCTCACATATTGACCACCCGATGTTTTTCAGTCTGAAAATAGAGCAAGCGGTGAAATAAACGAAGGACGAATCTAGATAGATAATTGAACTTAATGAGGAAGATATGAAAATTGAGAGATTCGTGTCATTCAATTAGAGACAGCATAACATTTGGAGGAACAACTCAACGGAAAGAACAGTATCTCAAAAAGAGATAATAAGAAGAACATCATCAAAAATATTACAAGGGTAAGGGAATGTATTCGAATTACAAGAGGCGACCAAGGCAATTGGATTAGGAAATTAGACACTAGATTAATAATGGGCTTTGGTATTTGGGTATTAAAATTACTGACGATGGCCTAAGTATGATATAAAACGTAAACTGCTTATAGCAAATGGTTCAAATGGCTCTGAGCACTATCGGACATAACTTCTGAGGTCACCAGTCCCCTAGAACTTAGAAATACTTAAACCTAACTAACCTAAGGACATCAAACACATCCATGCCCGAGGCAGGATTCGAACCTGCGACCGTAGCGGATCCAGGCTGTAGCGCCTAGAACCGCTTTACCATCCCGGCCGGCTGCCTATAGCACAGTATGTACAGGGTGTCCCACCAAAAAAAACTCACAGTAGAAACGACAATGAAAAATGCATCACATTGTAGAGCATCTCAAAGAATTTATTTATTTATCATCAGTACACCCGTATATGTGAACCATTTGTAGCACAAAGATTATCGAGTCTATATTCAATTTCTTCCCAAGTTCTTTGTAACATTTCCTCTATTATTGTTGTGATCGCATCAGTGATACGACGTCGCAAGGTAGGAATATCATCCAATCTGGCAGCATACACGTGGTCCTTCACGACTCCCCACATGAAGAAAACAAGTGGCGTAATGTCAGGTGAATGTGGTGGCCAGGCAATGGGTCCTCAACGATTGGGAAATATCTTATTCAGAAATTTGCGAACAGCTGTTGACCAACGCAGCGGAGCTCCATCTTTTTGAAAAATAGTTGGGTAGCAAGTCTTGTATCAGAGGGTACACAAACTGCTCCAACATGTCCAGATACACTGACCCATTCGCTGTTTGTTCCATAAAGAAGAACGGCCCAACAATCCTGTCATACACCAGCTAGCATAAGACGTTTAGTTTAGGGCTATCACGAACATGTTCAGTGACATCTGCAGATTTTGCGAACCCCAGATCCGAATATTATGCCTATTAACCCTTCCTGATAGATGAAGGGTTGCCTCATCTGAGAATAAGCATCTTTCCTGGAAGCTGGTATCCTTATCAATATGCTGCAGCATATCGGCAGCAAATTGTCGGCATGGTTCGTCGTTCGGCATCAGATGTTGCAGAATTAGCACTTTATAAACAAACATACAAAGACGATGGTGAACTGCACGATGCAATGTTGATCGAGGTACATCAAGTTGCCTAGATGTTTGACGAATTGACTTACGTGGACTTCTGAGAAACGTTTGTCTCATGTCTCTTCTGAAACTTCGTAACGTGCACCACGAGAATGTTACAGAATACTTCCTGTTGCCAGAAACTTCCTATACCATTCCTTAACTGTTTTCACATCAGGTGGATCACATTTATACACACGACTATGATTTCTTTGCACAGTAATCGGCGATTTTGTTTCTGCAAACCACAGTACTCCTAGTGCGTGCTGCTGTGGAATCGCCAGTTTCACTTCATGTGACCATGCTGCACTCTGGCGATGATCTTGGCACTTCGGACGCGGGAATATAAATTCTTTGAGATACTCTACAATTTGGTGCATTTTTCATTGCTGTAGCTACTGTGGTTTTTCTTTCCAGCGTCCTTGAAATCAGGGAGGTTTGAGTGGGACACCCTGTCTTTCCAAATAGGGGAATTTGGTAGACTCTAAGATATATTAAAGAGTTAGATCTGTCCTGAAGGTATTTTCCTTGAATGTAGCTCTTTAAGGAAGTGAAGCGTGGAGGCTAAGCAGTTCAGGAAGAGAACAGAGTCTATTGAAATGAGATATACCAGAAGGGTAGATCGAGTACGTAATGAGAAATCACTGAATCGAACTAGGGAAGAAATAAATTTATGGCACAACTTGACCAAAAGAAGGGCTCAGTTGATGCAACACACTGAGGAACAAATAAATCGTCCATTTGGTAAAGGAGGGAAGTGAAGGGGGCAAATATTGTAATGGGAGACCTGAGGATGTGTGCAGTAAGCAGGTGCAAATGGACGTCCATTCATAGATAAAGAGACTGGCAGAAGGTTGAGTAGCTTAGAGAGCTGATTGAAATCAGTCATCTAACTGAATACCAGAACAACAACAATAAACAGGGGGTTTGATACACAACATATGAAAATGTGTGGAGTAGATTTTTATATTCTCTGCTTTTGTTACAATACCAGAGAGAAGAGTCCAAAAGCTACTAACCCCTTAGTTGCAAAAGCTGCATCAAACTTACCTTGAATATTCGTGCACATCTGACTGATACTGATCATTTAAATGGAAGTGACTGTTACCATACAATCAAGTGCGTCCGGCAAGTCTATTAATGTTACATCTAACTGAGACAAAATATCGCATGTGACTGCCGGCCGATGTGACCGAGCGGTTCTAGGTGCTTCAGCCTGGAACCGCGCGACCGCTACGGTAACAGGTTCCAATCCTGCCTCGGGCATGGATGTGTGTGATGTCCTTAGGTTAGTTAGATTTAAGTAGTTCTAAGTTCTAGGGGACTGAGGGCCTCAGATGTTAAGTCCCATAGTGCTCGAAGCCATTTGAAGTTTCGAATTTGACTAAGACTGATTGTTATATGTGACTGAATTTGAGTATAGCATTTCACCAACAAGGGAACCTCCCCGCCGCACCCCCCTCAGATTTAGTTATAAGTTGGCACAGTGGATAGGCTTTGAAAAGCTGAACACAGATCAATCGAGAAAACAGGAAGAAGTTGTGTGGAACTATGAAAAAAATAAGCAAAATTTACTAAATGAGTAGTCCATGCGCAAGATAGGCAACATGATGGAGAATGTCAGCTCAGGAGTGCCGTGGTCCCGTGATTAGCGTGAGTAGCTGCGGAACGAGAGGTCCTTGGTTTAAGTCATCCCTCGAGTGAAAAGTTTACTTTCTTTATTTTCGCAAAGTTATGATCTGTCCGTTAGTTCATTGACGTCTCTGTTTACTGTAATAAGTTAAGTGTCTGTGTATTGCGACTGCACCGCAAAACCGTGCGATTAGTAAACCAAAGGACGTGCCTCTCCAATGGGAACAGAAAACATTTGATAGCAAGGTCATAGGTCAACCGATTCCTCCACAGGAAAGCACATCTGATATATTCTATACGACACTGGTGACGGCATGTGCGTCACATGACAGGAATATGTTGTCGACCCACCTAACTTGTACACTTGGCGAATGGGTAAAAAGATTCTTCTACCTTGCCCGGTTTACGTTTTCTTGTGGATGTGATAATCACCCCCAAAAAAGTGATGAAAACATGAGAGTTTGTCACATACATTGCAACAAATGAATGCAACAGTTTCACAGTCGCCCAGTTTTCCCTGTGGTCTATCAAAACATATGTTTTTAACGTTTTCAAATTTTTCCGTGTGTAGACCGTGAAATCCTGCATATGCCCAAGCAAATCTGAACATGTCCTGGAATTTTGGAGAGCGAAGTTGATTATGTGTGAGTGAATGAACTTTAATAATTGTCTGAAAACAAAAAATTTAATTTTTCACTCGAGGGAAGACTTGAACCAAGGACCTCTCGTTCCGCACCTACTCACGCTAACCACGGAATCACGGCGCTCCTGAGCTCACATTATTCTTGATGTTGCCTATCTTACGCATGGAGTACTCAGTTTGTATATTTTGCTTTTTTTTCATAGTTCCACGCAACTTCTTCCTGTTTTTTCGAGTGATCTGTGTTCAGTTGTTCAAGGCCTATCCACTGTGACAACTTAAAACTAAATCTGAGGGGGGGGGGGGGGGGGGGTGCGATGGGGAGGTTCCCTTTTAAGAATAAAGCCGTTGAAAAACTCTGGTAGCACAAAGTTATATTGTTGAATTTATTACACATCCACGTTTTAGTCGCAAACAGAGTATCTTAATGTGTATTGTGAAATCGTAATCCGATTGAGACAACTTATGATCATTGTTAACGATAATGGCACATTTTAACATCTTCATTTAATTCTACAATAGTGTAGAACAGGATCACATATTGTAAAGTGCACTGCCGTAGAATTACCATACGCGGCATCTGCTGTTCTGACTTCCGACACAAAGAAAGTGCGAGATGTGGATAAGGGGACGTGTGAAGATCTTACAAGCTGTGACACGTCCTCATGTCCAAAGGAGCATGGAGCAAAACTGTGATGAAACGTGGTACCAATGTGACGTTAACAAACCTTACACGTCACATGAACATTTGAGTTCTGGTCTTCTTTGTTTTGCACGTGTCGATACTTTAATGTTTGAAGAATCGCCGAACCCGGAACTGACGAGGAGGGCGCCAACCTTTTTTCATCGTTACCAAGGAAGGTTGCAAGCAGCTTCCAGCCAAATTTAAAGCTCATCTGTTGCAGTAGGAGAAAACTGCGTGTTCTCAAGAAAGTGACCCTTTAATTTTTGTTGCACTGTCATATACTCACTTTGGTCTTCCTTTTTCTTTTTAGTATCTCTGCAGGTGTCCAAGTACCGTTCGTAACGTACGCTTCACTACACGGCAGCAGAGATGCTACGTACCTCAAAACACTTAACTCCGAAGGAAGAGGGGGACTACCAGAGTTAGAATTTCTATGGAAGTGCGAGAAAACCCAAGTTAGAATTGTGAGGAAGTGTGAGGAAGACCGTGCCATTCAGTTACTGACAATAGTCCTAAATGACAGAATAATATTGTGAAAAGTACATGTAATGCAGATGATTAACTTCGTTGCGAGGTGAGGGCCACACTAAACTAGTAGTTGACTCCATCCACTTCACACGTAGCACTTGGTGCATTTCGATGCTGGAGTACAATGTATGCCTGCCAAAGAGACCATTTCTTATCACTGCTTCGATCCATAAGGGCCACCATAACTATCTTTATAACGGCAGTGTTCGTGACCAGATTTGACGAATTAAACTTCACAATTGACCCACATACACTTCATTTAATTTTTCAGTCCAATTTTTCACCAATCAACCATAATCTATACAGGTGGAAGCGACAGCTTACTATGAGGAAACCAACCTACGAATACCAACAATCGTGTTGCATGAACCCTGTATTTCAAAATTCATGGCACAAGAAACCAAAATTAGCTGTGAGGCCTGCTTTTAGATTCATTTTCTTTGTGTCATATCACCAAGTTAAAAAATAAATAAAAAGTGTAACGATAGAATCATCTGTTTCTCCTGAGAATCACACAAGGGCTGTGGTGTGTGTGTGTGGGGGGGGTAGGGGGGGGGAAGGGGATGTTGTTGGTAGACTTCAGCAACATCAGTAGATGGTAGAATGTTATCTTGTTCGGATGCAGGCCCGAATACCTCTTGGCATACCAGCGATAAGTTCATCAGACCAGACCTGGTCCGAATTGTCCCAACCTTGCGGAATAGTGATTATCAATAAGGCAAGCCCGAGTACGTGGTATTTATCAGCGTCCAAGACAGGCTCGTTTCAATCTATCCCTAACCTGTTCGATTTGATTCATGTCCAGGGAACAGGCAGGTCACTTCTCTCTGGTGATTCTAGTTAGCTAAAGGAACTTCTTTACGAGAACAGTACGATGAGCACATGAATATCTTTCAAACATTCGACGATCCGGCCCAATGTTGGTCGCAGAATCTCGTCCTTGTGCCATAGAGTGGTGAGATTACCCTTAAAAATCGTGAGAGGCTGGTGGTGAGCCAATGTAACGCCATCAGAGAACATCACTCCACCCCCGCATTGCTGCGCACATGGAGCACAGTGTTGAAGGTGGTCTGTACCACCAACTTTTCTCCTGACGTCTGCGATTATTGGTATGTAAAAATACCAATCCTATGCCAATTCTGGGGCGTCCAATATGCATGATTAATGGAGGCGATGGTGTTCTTGTGTACGACATGGTGCTCGTCATGATCGTTGAGAATGGAGATTAACATCGCAAATCGTCTCCTAAGAGTCTAATGCGAAACATGACTTCCTGGAGCTTCTTCCAACGCCGAGTTCAGTTCTAGAGCACTAATCCCATCGTTCCTTTGACTCAGAAGCCACAGACATCGATTATGATGTGCGTCTGTCGAACTTGGGAGTCCAGTACTGTGCAAATCCTCAACACTACCTGTCAACTGGAACCGATTCCGTGTCCGCTTCACATGACTTTGACTCTGGTGCGTACGTCAAGCAGCTTCCCTGGCTGACAAGACTTCTGCACGGAAGATGATAAAATGGACCCGATTATTGCTGGCGACTGTTCTTAGTGGTGTGATGAATTTCACTCTGCTGTTCCACAGACAAGAGTACTGTGCTTTACATTTTACTGAAACGCTGCAACCCATTGGAGTGCAGCGTTCTACCCA
Organism: Schistocerca piceifrons; assembly: GCF_021461385.2. Taxonomy (NCBI): domain Eukaryota; kingdom Metazoa; phylum Arthropoda; class Insecta; order Orthoptera; family Acrididae; genus Schistocerca; species Schistocerca piceifrons. Next base: position 159,077,400 of record NC_060139.1, on the reverse strand, counting down.
CAGGCAGCGCTCATGGTAACGTCGGAAATGACTGTACACTCAGAACATGAGCAGTTCCAATAATCAATATCGAAGTGATGCATCACGTTTGTTGATGTGTATATTTCAGGAACGTAACAATTGTGTAATTCGTGTGCTCGTCTCCAGATAGTTTTGTTCATGCAGCAAGTTCTCTCTTGGCTCAAATGCTTTATTTTACCCAGCTTTGCTGGTACCTGGGTACACCTACTCTAGTGCCTATGAGACGAAGTGGAATCACAGCATGAGGTGTCACCATCATCGCTCAGGATGGCATAGAAGTTCGCCTGAGGACCCACCTTCAACCCTCAGTTATTTGATAAAAAACGTCCTCAGTGGCTACAGTGCGTGGCTACAGTGCTAACTGGCATCCATAATACGAAACACCAACGTTACTAGGAAATAAAGATCAATGTGTAGCTCTCAACGAAGGGAAATCTTCAAATAAGAACTAACATCAGATAACTTCAAAATTAGTGATTTAGAAACATAAATGTTTACGTTATATACGATGTCGTATACTGAAAAGTAATACCTCTAGAAAACTGTAGTGAAATGCAGGAAGATCTTGCGAGCATCGACACTTGAAGGGACTGGCAATAGGCTATCAACACAAAGAATGCAGTGAATTGTGCAAAAATTAGGTGGAAAGACCTGTTGTTGTACGATTACATGTTTGGTGAACAAACAATGGAAGCAGACACGTCCCTTAGAGGTGACTTAGTAGATCAAGTTTTAGATAGAAACTAATACTCAGAAACGTCATCTAATGACGCTACAGAGCGTCAAAGGTATAGGCGTCGGCGCATGTAAATGTATGTTCTTCCAGGGGGATTCCGTGATAATGTTAAAAGCTATCTAGGATGGTGGAGAAGGATAAATATATTAATTTGCGGTAAGGATCCCTCCACCTGAAACGAACGATTCGTAAGTCAGAAGTGAAAACCGTTGTGATATCTCTGACAGTGGAATATATGCACTAGTTGGGTTTGGGATGCGATACGTGTCCTGGTGCTGTTATTGCTAAGACGGCAGGGTAGGCCACTTTCGGAGGTGGCAGTATGGACCAAAACAAGAAAAAATGTCCAGTAAACTAAAGCTCCTAGAGCACTTGTTCAGTGGAGGAGATGTGTTTTACAGTAGGGAAGATGAGAAAGTGCTCATAGCTCCTCAGTTAAAGAATTTAGAGCCCTTGTTTTGGTCCATACTACCACCTCTGAAAGTTACCAACCCTATTGTCTTAGCAACAACAGTACCAGTGCATGTATTCCAGTGTCAGAAGTATCAGAGCAATTTTCACTTATAGCTTTTGACTCGTTCTTTTCCGGTACACGTACTCTTACCTCTACATTTATCCTTCTCTGTCGTTATAGGTAGTTTGTAAAAATATGGTGTAAAGTGGAGGGAAATTTGTGGCTATTCTCACATTCCCCGTGTCCTATTTCAGTTACGAAATTTCATATTATGGAATTGTCCAACGTGATCCGGCGGCAAACGTGTTAAGACTGTTTACAACATATCCGCCGGGAAAGCTTTAAGAGTCAGAGTTTGTAACACCATGACGGAATCCCCCTGTAATCCCATATACCTTACAGGCGCCGGCGCTTATAACCTCGAAGCTCTGAAGCGTCGTTGGATGACGTTTCCGGACAAGTGTTGTTATGGGAGTAGGCATTAGGAGTAATTTAAAATGGAATCCACATATAAAATTAATCGTTGGTAAAGCAGATGCCAGACTGAGATTCATTGGAAGAATCCTAAGGAAATGCAGTCCGAAAACCAAGGAAGTAGGTTACAGTACACTTGTTCGCCCACTTCTTGAATACTGCTCACCGGTGTGGGATCCGTACCAGATAGGGTTGATAGAAGAGTTAGAGAAGATCCAACGGTGAGCAGAGCCCTTCGTTGCAGGATCATTTAGTAATCACGAAAGCGTTACGGCGATGATAGATAAACTCCAGTGGAAGGCTCTGGAAGAGAGACGTTCAGTAGCTCGGTACGGGCTCTTGTTGAAGTTTCGAGAACATACATTCTCCGAGGAGTCAAGCTGTATATTGCTCCCCCCTACGTATATCTCGCGAAGAGACTATGAGGATAATATCTGAGACATTAGGGCCCACACAGAGGTACACCGACAATCTTTCTTTCCACGAAAATTACGAGACTGGAATAGAAGGGAGAACCGATAGAGGTACTCAGGGTACCCTCCGCCACGTACCGTCCGGTGGCTTGAGGAGCATGGATGTAGATGTAGATGTAAAATACAGAGTCAACTAATGTATTGCTTCCTCCCTTGTGCATCTAGTGGAAAGGAAAACAAGCTAACATGTGGGGGAGTCGAGTTCACATGAAGACTTAACAACAAAGATGCACCATTCGCAACTGAAATAAGACACGGGGAAGGTGAGAACAGTACGCAAATTACCCTTCACTGTACACCATAAGTCGGTTTGTGTAGCGAGTAGATATAGAGAATGGTGAAATTGGATGTTACATGTAACTCATCTACATCTACGTCTACGTGACTACTCTGCTATTCACAATTAAGTGCCTGGCAATGAGTTCGGTAAACCACTTTCAAGCTGTCTCTCTACCGTTCCACTCTCGAACGGCGCGCGGCGAAAACGAGCACTTAATATTTTCTGTGCCAGCCCTGATTTATTGTATCGTGATGATCATTTCTCCCTATGTAGGTGGGTACCAACAGAAAGTTTTCGCAATCGGAGGAGACAACTGCTGATTGAAATTTCATGAGAAGATCCCGCCGCAACGTAAAATGCCTTTGTTTTAATGATTGCCACTCGAACTCACGTATCATGTCCGAGTTCGCGATGATACAAAACGAGCCGCCTTTCTTTGAACTTTTTGAATATCATCCGTCAGTCTCACCTGATACGAATCCCACACCTCACAGCAATACTGCAGAATAGGGCGGACAAGTGTAGTGTAAGCAGTCTCTTCAGTAGATCTGTTGCACCTTATATGTGTTCCGCCAATAAATCGCAATCTTTGATTTTCTCTACCCACAACATTATGATCGTTTCAATTTAGGTTGTTTGTAATTGTAATCCCTAAGTATTTCGTTGAATTTAAAGCCTTCAGATTTGTGTGACTTACAGCATAATCGAAATTTAGCAAATTTCTTTTAGTACTCATGTGAAAAACTTCACATTTTCCATTATTCAGGGTCAACTGCCACTTTTCCCACCGCATAGATATCTTATCTAAATCATTTTGCAATTCGTTTTGGTCATCTGATGACTTTACAAGACGGTAAATGACAGCATCATCTGCAAATAAGGTAAGAGGGCTACTCAGATTGTCTCCTATGTCGTTAATATACATGAGGAACAATAGAGGATCTATAACACTACCTTGGGGAACGCCGGATATTACTTCTCTTTTACTCGATGACTTTCCGTCTATTACTACGAACTGTGGCCTTTCTGACACGAAATCCCCAGTCCAGTCGCACAACTGAGGCGATATTCCATAGGAAAAGTTTGATTAGAAGACGCTTGTGAGGAACGGCGCCGAAAACCTTCTGAAAATCTAAAAATGTGGCATGTATTTGACATCCCCTGTCGATAGCACTCATTACTTCATGAGTATAAAGAGCTAGTTGTGGTCCACAAGAACGATATTTTCTGAATCCGTGCTGACCATGTGTCAGTAAATCGTTTCATTTGAGGTACTTCATAATGTTCGAATACAGTCTATGATCCAAAACTCTACTGCAAATCGTCGTTAGTGATAGGGCCTGTAATTCAGCGGATTATTACTATTTCCCTTTATGGGTATAGGTGTGACCTGTGCAACTTTCCAGTCTTTAGGTATGGAACTTTCAGTGAGCGAGCGGATGTATACAATTTCTAAATATGAACCTATTGCATCTGCATGCTCTGAAACGATCCTGACTGGTATACCATCAGGACCGGAAGCCTTGCCTTTATTAAGTGATTCAAGTTTCTTTGCAACACCGAGGATATCTGCTTCTATATTTCTTTCATTGGCAGTTGTTCTTGATTGGAATTCGGGAACATTTTCTTCGTCTTCTTTGGTGAAGGATTTCGAAAAACCGTGATTAATAACTCTGCTTAGGAGGCACTGCGATCAGTGACTTCACCGCTGTTACCGCGCAGTGGGTCACTAATGCAGTTTCTGTTGAATGTGCTTTCCATCAGATGTGATTCAGGATTCTTCGATGTTACGATTGCATGTGTTTCTTTGAATGAACTGTGTTGTCATTTCAGTTACTGTATGGTCTGCCTTCATATTCGATTAGTGCACGCAAGTATTTTGCTCACTTCAGGAGGCGTTACTGCCGTTCAGTTATAGGTCAGTATATGTATTGCAAATTTTCGATTAAGTTGGACTGAAACGAACAACTCTGATAATGAAACCGTATAGTTCCAAAATAGATCATGTGAGCTAAATACTAGGAAAACAACTGAATGGAATATGCTATAATAATTGTGTAATACTAAAGAAAAGCTGAAATATTTTCCATCCATGAAGATGATTCATTTCAAAGTAAATACAATTTATATATCGTTTTCCGGAAGTAACACATTCATCACGTAAGTTATGTTATGATATTAGGTTTTCCCTTTAGTTTCTTAGCCATACTTAAGCCAAATTAGATTAGATTGCATGTAATTTTGATTCTTATTTCTACTGAGTTATCACGAACACTGCTTTGTTACTGGGCGCAACCTGTGCTCATCAAATCATGAAGTCTTGCTTTCTGTTCAAGTATGCGTATATTTTTCATTCTTTTTAAACGCCATCTGTACCTAGAGTTGGAATAAATTACTCTTGTAACGTAACGCTGCAGGCCAATATAGTTCTTGCGAAACACCAGCCTGCCAGTGATCATTTTAGGAAGGTTTCCAAGTGGTTTTGGTCTCATCGAAGTCGGATAACCCCAAAGCAGGTAGCGCCAGATAGAAAAGTTACACTAGGCTCAAGTTACACGGTTTGTTCGGTGGCATAAATATGTAAAATTCGATAGATTACCTCATAACAACAGAGAATCAGTTTTTAGGATAGCTGTTTCCTTTCACATTACTTTCGCCAAAAGCATCTTGCCCTGTTCCATTTGTGTCTTTAGGTCTCGATAGCAAAACAAGTTTTAGTTTAGGAAAAATTTATAAACACCAACGACTTGGTGAAACTGGTCTCATTGCTTGCTTCGGTGAAGAAACGTGTGCCTCTCCATACCTACCCTCCTCAATGCTTGCGTAATAAGTTCCTGCACATCTCCATTCCCTTTACTGAAGATAAACCCCGTTGTCTTGCATGATTTATGGCGACAGGTACCGCTCCATAACGGTTGGTCTCGTGTTTTCGTCTGTGTCGGACAGAGCAAGAACGCTTCGCTTGTAATGCAGGCCACACCGTGTCGCAGGGTTGGCTTTCGCTCTAACATGGCCGCCGAGCACACAGGCAAGTCGGGTCTCTTGTTGTTCTTGCTGCTGCTGCTCTGTTTCGCTAACAAGCGGAAACAACTGACGCTGTATTTGGCGTGGGATGCGTGTCAACTAGCCTCCCACGCTAACTATAAACGTCGTACGGGCGTGTGCATACGTGCAGCGAGTACTTTGTTTCGAGACAATTACAAGTTTCCTGGAAGTCAGTAAATATTCACCAATCTCTCACAGTTACGTCCTTGTCAAGTAATTTATTGAACAACTCGCAATTATTCCCAGAATCCCCCAGGCTGTGGCTAACCCATGTCTCTGCTATATCCTTTCTTTCAGGAGTGCTAGTTTTGCAAGTTTCGCAGGAGAACTTCTGTAAAGTTTGGAAGGTAGGAGATGATGTACTGACAGAAGTAAAGCTGTGAGGACGGGGCGTGAGTCCTGCTTGGGTAGCTCAGTTGGTAGAGCGCTTGCCCGCGAAAGGCAAAGGTCCCGAGTTCGAGTCTCGGTCCGGCACACAGTTTTAATCTTCCAGGAAGTTTCAACTCTCAATGAGTTCCTCAGTCCTGTTTCTTTAGTATTTCTTAATGACACGTTGATATCCTTTTGCACCACACAGCCTTGACTCAAAAGCTGCAGAGCTAAAACTTCTATGTTGAGATCACACCTTGGCAATGGAGGTATTTGAAATAATTTCTGTAGCAGTGTTAATATTTTGGAAAGAGGAACTCTTACGATTTGATAGCGTCAAGTACATAACGCGTAGACTTTGGTGCCTGTCTAGTAGTAGGACACTGCCAGTATGTGTAGAGAATGTGCTGATACAGCACTTTTTTATCGGTAGTGTCATATTACAGCTGAAGACTGCGTGTATCATGTTTTGCTGATGCGGCATCAACATTTCCTTACCTCCAAAACCATTCTGGGAAATATGACCATTTGCTACACTCCAAGATGAAGGTGGAGAGGGCCGCCCCACCACGCCGAGCGCCCCACAACTGTCCAGAAGTCTGCCAGCAGCAGCAATCAACTGTAATGAAGAAGATGAATATAGATACGTATTACGTGAATCTATATCTGATTATTTATATTATTATTAAGTGTGTATCCTTCATTATTCTTAGGTTTTATTCCTATTTGTTACAGACGTTCAGCAGCAGCTCTTAGACCTGGATGACCACAGCAGTTGGACTCCGCCTGATCTAATGCGGAATGAGGACATTCATCTGCAGCGCATAGGATGTCAACCCAACCTTTTTTGACATGGTGTCGTTCGACTGAGTGATAGCACAACCATAGCAGCCAAGTCCGACAAGAGTGTTAACATTCGCTAACGCATAAATAGTAATCGTCAGTGATTCTAAACTTGTAAATATAGGCTTGGCGCCTGACAATGAGTTGAAAGTTGTTGTAGGGGTACGAAATACACAGTGTACCAGTGCTGAAGTGCAGTATCACTGTTTGAGTGGGACCATCTCTGCAGTATGATGGAAAATATAAATACCTATATGACAGAGGAGTATGATGCATCTCACACCTCTATTGACATCTCCATGTTTGGTCGTAATCGTAAACTGTCTATAGTAAATATGTACAGCGAGGCAATGCTAGAATTAGCCTCATAGTTGCCAAAAATGTACCTAAAACATCCATCCATTGGCGATAGTACATGAGAGAAGCATACTACGAATTTGTTGAACATTTCTCGCTAACTGTGTAAATATTGATCAAGTGATGCAATGCTAGTTTTCCTACTGTACCAAAATTTGTAAGTGTTGAGCATGTAACTTTAAAATCAGTGGAGGCATGATTTACTGAAGGAATGCCCATGTATGTAATTGTATCTCTAGGCTTGAAAACGATTCAGACTAAACTCAAAACATACAAAAAATAATTATTTGTATCTTTCTGTGAGGCTGAAAGATGTTGTGTGGATTAAAAAGAAAATTTTATAAGATTGTTCGTCTGAAATAGTAATTCGCTCTCTACCAGAGTAGGCCATTGGCACTCATGAAACCTGTATTTTAATGTTGTGAACTGGGGACCTAGAAACAATGGAGAAGCCTCGTCCCCGCCATAGCCCTCAGTAGTTCACAATCCCACAACAGGCCACCGAACACAAGGTTACTGTGCAGTTTAGCCCCAAGCCACCCACTTCCCCCCCCCCCCCCCCCTCCGGGAACGTCTCACACCAGACATGAGTGTAACCCGAAATGTTTGCGTGGTAGACTAATTATGGTGTACACGTACGCGGAGACAGGGTTCGCTGAGCAATCACCGACATGGTGTAATTGAGGCAGTAAAAGGGGAACTAGCCCGCAAGTGCTAAGGCATATGGAAAAATGGAAAACTGCCTTAAAAACCATCCACAGAGTGGCCAGCACACCGGACTTCGACACTATGCTGTCGGGTGGATTCGTGCCAGGGACCTGCGCGGCTTCCCGCCTGTAAAGCGATCTGTTAGTCAGTAGCAGCGCTCCTTCCCGCCTGGAAAGCAATCTGCTAACAGTGCAGGCCATGAGACCTGCAGTCTCGTTCGCCCTGTCACTTTAAGACTCTTTCATGGCCAGCCACCGGCTACAGCTCTGAAGACCCTTACAACACTGAACACTTTATACAATAAACAATAATATTCCAAATATTTGTGTCACGCAGACAGGATATGGCGTATGACAGACATTCACAGCAGCTCTAGAGCTTGGCCTCAGAGGTGACTACTATGCCGTTTTGGTTTTTGTGTCTGAAAGTGGGATAACATCCTTCCTGGGCCCATTTGTCACGTAGCCACAAAGGCAGTCCTTATTTACCAGTATCTACACAGTTCCCTGGTTTTAGTATTATGTTCAGTTTGGCAAACCACGAACCTTTGTCCACCAGTTGCCACCCATGACCAAACTACACACAAGGTCTTCATAAATATTCGCTACAAATTTCTAGCTCTTATAGTGGTGAGTGAGTATATAAAGTTTTGAATAGGCGGCCATGTCTAGAAACGTCATCCAGCGAATCTGCAGAGCGTCAAAGGTACAGAAACTGTCACCTGTAAATGTATTTATTTGCAGTTTGATTCCGTAATGATGCTACAAACTTTCAAGGATAATGAAGAAGGATAAATACACCAATTTGAGCTAAGGATCCCCCTCCCAGGAACGAACGAGTTGAAAGTCGTAAGCGAAAACCATTGTGATACCTCAGACAGTGAATGGTATGTACTAGTACTGTTCTTGCTAAGATTGTACGATAGCTAACGTTCAGAGGTGACAGTGTGGACCAGAACTCACACCTGAAGAGCTATGAGCACATGTTCAATAGAGGAGATGTGTTTCATACAGACAGAAATGAACAAGCGCTCACAGCGCCTCAGGTGTGCATTACAGAGCCTATGTTTAGTGGACATTTTTTTCTTATTTTGGTCATACTACAACCTTTGAATGTTGCAAACCCTATATTCATAGCAACAAGAATACCGGTAAACGTATTCCACTCTCAGAGATACCATATTGATTTTCGCTTATAGCTTTCGACAGCAGACCGACAACGATAGTTCAGGTATACATGCCGAAGTCGCAAGCTGAAGATGAACAGATAGAGAAAGTGTATGAGGATATTGAAAGGGTAATGCAGTATGTAAAGGGGGACGAATATCTAATAGTCATGGGCGACTGGACTACAGTTGTAGGGGAAGGAGTATAAGAAAATATTACAGGAGAGTATGGGCTTGGGGCAAGGAATGAAAGAGGAGCAAGACTAATTGAGTTCTGTAACAAGTTTCAGCTAGTAATAGCTAATACCCTGTTCAAGAATCACAAGAGGAGGAGGTATACTTGGAAAAGGCCGGGAGATACGGGAAGATTTCAATTTGATTACATCATGTTCAGACAGAGATTCCAAAATTAGATACTGGATTGTAGGGCGTACCCAGGAGCAGATATAGACTCAGATCACAATATAGTAGTGATGAAGAGTAGGCTGAAGTTCAAGACATTAGTCAGGAAGAATCAATACGCAAAGAAGTGGGATACGGAAGTACTAAGGAATGACGAGATACGTTTGAAGTTCTCTAACGCTATAGATACAGCAATAAGGAATAGCGCAGTAGGCAGTACAGCTGAAGAGGAATGGACATCTCTAAAAAGGGCCATCACAGAAGTTGGGAAGGAAAACATAGGTACAAAGAAGGTAGCTGCGAAGAAACCATGGGTAACAGAAGAAATACTTCAGTTGATTGATGAAAGGATTCCGGGAAAATCGGGAATACAGATATACAAGTCGCTGAGGAATGAAATAAATAGGAAGTGCAGGGAAGCTAAGACGAAATGGCTGCAGGAAATATGTGAAGACATCGAAAAAGATATGATTGTCGGCAGGACAGACGCAGCATACAGGAAAGTCAAAACAACCTTTGGTGACATTAAAAGCAACGGTGGTAACATTAAGAGTGCAACGGGGATTCCACTGTTAAATGCAGAGGAGAGAGCAGATAGGTGGAAAGAATACATTGAAAGCCTCTATGAGGGTGAAGATATGTCTGATGTGATAGAAGAAAAAGAAACAGGTGTCGATTTAGAAGAGATACGGGATCCAGTATTATAATCGGAATTTAAAAGAGCTTTGGAGGACTTACGGTCAAATAAGGCTGAAGGGATAGATAACATTCCATCAGAATTTCTAAAATCGTTTGGGGGAAGTGGCAACAGAACAACTATTCACTATGGTGTGTAGAATATATGAGTATGGCGACTTTACCATCTGACTTTCGGAAAAGCATCATCCACACAATTCCGAAGACGGCAAGAGCTGACAAGTGCGAGAATTATCGCACAAATCAGCTTAGCAGCTCATGCATCAAAGCTGCTTACAAGAAGAATATACAGAAGAATGGAAAAGAAAATTGAGAATGCTCTAAGTGACGATCAGTTTGGCTTTAGGAAAAGTAAAGGGACAAGAGAGGCTATTCTGACGTTACGGCTAATAATGGAAACAAGGCTAAAGAAAAATCAGGGCACTTTCATAGAATTTGTCGACCTTGAAAAAGCGTTCGACAATATAAAATGGTGCAAGCTGTTTGAGATTCTGAAAAAAGTAGGGGTAAGCTATAGAGAGAGACGGGTCAAATACAATATGTACAACAACCAAGAAGGAATAATAAGTGTGGATGATCAAGAACGAAGTGCTCGTATTACGAAGGGTGTAAGACAAGGCTGTAGTCTTTCGTCCCTACTCTTCAATCTGTACATCGAGGAAGCAATGATGGAAATAAAAGAAAGGTTCAGGAGTGGAATTAAAATACAAGGTGAAAGGATATCAATTATATGATTCGCTGATGACATTGCTATCCTGAGTGAAAGTGAAGAAGAATTAAATGATCTGCTGGACGGAATGAACAGTCTAATGAGTACACAGTATGGTTTGAGAGTAAATCGGAAGAAGACGAAGGTAATGAGAAGTAGCAGAAATGAGAACAGCGAGAAACTTAACATCAGGATTGATGGTCACGAAGTCAATGAAGTTAAGGAATTTTGCTACATAGGCAGTAAAATAACCAATGACGGACGGAGCAAGGAGGACATCAAAAGCAGACTCGCTATGGCAAAAAAGGCATTTCTGGCCAAAAGAAGTCTACTAATATCAAATACCGGGCTTAATTTGAGGAAGATATTTCTGCGGATGTACGTCTGGAGTACAGCATTGTATGGTAGTGAAACATGGACTGTGGGAAAACCGGAACAGAAGAGAATCGAAGCATTTGAGATGTGGTGCTGTAGACGAATGTTGAAAATTAGGTGGACTGATAAGGTAAGGAATGAGGAGGTTCTACGCAGAATCGGAGAGGAAAGGAATATGCGGAAAACACTGATAAGAAGAAGGGACAGGATGATAGGACATCTGCTTAGACATGAGGGAATGATTTCCATGGTACTAGAGGGAGCTGTAGAGGGCAAAAACTGTAGAGGAAGACAGAGATTGGAATACGTCAAGCAAATAATTGAGGACGTAGGTTGCAAGTGCTACTCTGAGACGAAGAGGTTAGCAGAGGAAAGGAATTAGTGGCGGGCCGCATCAAACCAGTCAGTAGACTGATGACAAAAAAAATAAAAAATAAGCTTTCGAGATGTTCGTTTCCAAACCAGGGAACCTTACTCAAATTAATACATTTATCGGTATCCATCATCCTTGAAAGTCATGGATGTCGTTTGACCTCATGAGTTCCTAACCAAAATTTTATATACTCCATCACCTCTACAGTTCCTAGATTTTTGTAAAGGGAATTTCCGAACACCCTGTATATTTTAATTGTACGCAACTTAGCTCACAAACACGCCTTGCAAAAGATGAAATCCCTTCAGGAAAGAGAGGGATCGGGGGAAAAATAAAACGGAACTTATTAGACATGAGGCAAATATCAGAAACCTCGAACAAATGTATCGAATCAAGAAACTGGAATTCAAAAGAACAGTTGCAAAGGAAAGACCAAGAAATGGAAAATACTCACTTAGAAATTGGAGGAAGACGGTAGAGGCAATAATAAACTGTTGTAAAGAGTTATCAGATGTAAAAGGAAACCAATGAATACCATAAAAGCACTTCAAGATGAAAATGGAAATCAGGTGACGACGTAAAGTGATAGAGAAGTCTTGAAAAACCACTTTGACCACCTATTACATAGATCAGTTGAACAACCAAATACAGAACTGGAAATTCACACTTACACTGAGAAAACTCCAACCACCTGGACAGAAACAGAGACAACCTTAAAATCTATGCCTAAAGGAAAATCTTCAGGTGTAGATGAAGTGAATGCAGTCGTGATAAACGCAGTTGATATCCAACGCATACAATGGCTGCACCGAGCACTCAATGCCATATGGGCAAATAACAAAACACCTGCGGATTGGAGCAAGGCTGTAATAATTCTCCTGTTTAACAAAGGTAGCAGGCGGAAACCCAGCAACTATAGAGGAATATCACTATTGTCTCATGGGCTAAAAATACTTGAGAAGATCATAGAAAAGAGACTGAGAACTATTATAGAACCACAGCTAGAGGAGGAACAATATGGCTTCAGAAGTAACAGATCAACAATAGATCTAATGTTTAGCACCGGCATGTTGGTGGAAAAATATTGAGAGACAGGCAAGAACCTGGTAATTGTATTCCTGGATATAGAGAAAGGCTATGATAGTGTTATAAGAGGTAAGAACTGGGAATTCCTCAGGAAAAAGAAGTGCCTGAAGGACTTATAAGAAAAATTCAGATGTAGTACAAAGACTGTACTAGCTGTGTACAAATTGGGGGAGTTCATGAAGGAGGTGCACGGTCTCCACTACTATTCATCACTGTAACGGATACTACAGCAAAGAACGCCAAGGAAGTAAGGTGAACTGAATGCATTTGGCTTTGCTTATGACATTACGATACAGGGTGCAACTGAAGAAGAAATACAGATCTGACTAACCTCAAAATCAGCAAGACTAAGACAGTGGTGACGGCAGTCATCAGTGATGGACACCCAGCAAGTATAAAACGAGGCGACCACCAACTAGAGTGTAAGTACAGTTTTCATTACCTTAGAAGTGTCATCTCCAGTGATAATTTGGTCAGACATGAAATCACGATGAGAGTGAAAAAAGGATCTGAATTCTACCAAAAAATGGTTCAAATGCTTCTGAGCGCTATTGGACTTAACATCTGAGGTCATCAGTCTCATAGAACTTAGAACCACTTAAACCTAACTCACCTAAGGACATCACACACATCAATGCCCGAGGTAGGATTCGAACCTGTGACCGTAGCGGTCGCGTGGTTCCAAACTGGTGCTTCAAGAACCGCTCGACCACACCGACCGGCTCTACCAACAAGAAAGATCACTTTTATGGGATGACTTGATTTCAAAGCCGCCAAACTGATGATGGTATTTCATACCAATATTGACCTATGGTATTGAAACATGTATCCTCACAAATAGAAAATCATCAAGGCTGCACGCATCAAAGATGAAATTTCTTAACTCCACCATCCAGAAAACCAAGATGCACACGTAAATGAACGAGGAGGTGATGAAAGAAGCTGAAATAAAGACTTCCCTATTAGATCGAATTGGCGCATGTAGACATCAATGGTACGGGCATGTGAGGAGGATTTGGCCAGATAGAACAGCCAAAATAAATTTAGAAAGACGGGTGATGGGAAAAGACTCAAGGAAGATCTCGAACCCGATGGATGAAATTGATTAAGGTTGATCTAGTTACCAGAGGGTGGACAGTGGATGATATTCTCCGTGAACAGGTGTATTTGGACAGGACGAAGTGGAAGATGCTCATTACCAGTACCTAGGAAACAGGAACAGTTAAATTATGATGATGAGGATGAAGGAAAAAAGTCACTGCTTTAAAGGCCTTAATACATCCCTTTCTCTTCTTTGAATATGGCTCTTGTGTGCCAGAACTACTAATTATTGTATCATAAAAAATGATTGTGTCAAAAGTATATAAATTTCAAATCGATGTTCATTTGTTTCCGCATTCTCACCTGCCTTCAAAATGGTTCAAATGGCTCTGAGCACTATGGGACTTAACAGCTGTGGTCAACAGTCCCCTAGAACTTAGAACTACTTAAACCTAACCAACCTAAGGACATCACACACATCCATGCCCGAGGCAGGATTCGAACCAGCGACCGTAGCAGTCGCGCGGTTCCGGATTGCGCGCCTAGAACCGCGAGACCACAGCGGCCGGCTCACCTGCCTTGTTTACGGCAGTGTAAGGGTACATTCTACGGTCTAACTGAGCAGGAATTCAAGGAGCACATTGAGAGAGCTTGGCGCTCCATGACAATAGGAACTCAACATCCGGTACATCATAGTAGCTTCTGTCCCAATCTCTGTTCTGATGACCAACTCCTGTACCTTACTCATCCAATATTTTACCAAATATACAACCAGAGATCTTCCATTTTTGTCTTCCTTGGTCTCGAGAAAGCATATGACCGTGTATGGCATTCCAGACCTATGCAGTTCCTGTATATTGTGTCCACGTCGTTGCATCCTTTCTCTCTAACCGCCCGACTTGTGTCATAGAATACAACACCAACTCCCACTGCAGGCGTGCCAAAACGTACCGTCCTGTCTCCTCTCCACCTTTCTCCTTTTCAGCTCCTCCAGTACGCTGATGGTCGCGTTCCTCGACCTCTAAACCTCTCTTACCCTTTTTTTTATCAGTCTTCTGACTGGTTTGATGTGGCCTCTTCATGCGGCCTCTTCATCCCAGGATAACACTTGCAACATTATTTGCTGGATCTATTCCAGTCTCTGTCTAACTCTATCGTTTGTGCCCTCTACAGCGTCTTCTAGTACCATCGAAGTCATTCCCTCATGTCTTAACAGATGTTCTATCATCCCGCCCCTTCTCTTTGTCAGTGTTTTCTAAATATTCCTTTCCTCTTCGATTCTGCGCAGAACCTCGTCATTCCTTACCTTATCAGTCAACCTAATTTTCAGCATTCATCTGTAGCATCACACGTCAAATGCTTCGGTTCTCCTCTATTCCGGTTTTCTCTCAATCCCTGTTTCACTACCATACAATACTGTGCTCGCTCTACCCTACGTTCCAAATTTCGCAACGATTCCTCCAGCTTCATCTGAATCAGTTCGCCTCCTTGTGCAACCAGTGACTCCTGAGAATCAACCCTACCGAAATTCAGGCAATAATTATAAGCCGAACCACCCGCAGCTTCCATTTCCACGACTTCTACCTTAACTTTTACGACCGTCCTATCCATGCAATTAACACTATAAAATACCTCAGACTAACACCTTCTCGTCGACCAACATGGAAGCTCTATCTGCTAATCATTCAACAGAAAACCCACAGTAGACTAAAATTACTGAAACATGGGTATTGCACCTTTCCAGCATCCTTTACACCTGTAAATCCCTTATCCCACTCATACTCTGCTATGCAAATGTAGCGTAGACTTCCTCTCCTCCCTTCTTCTATCACGCCATACACATCTTCGAAAGTCATGCACTCCTCCTAGACTTTCGAATCTGCTTACTCTCCACCACCCGCATTCTCTACCAACTCATAATATTCCCCTCTCTCCTCTCCCATACTGAACACCTCCGAATATCCTACGTCGTCCATAAACTCGACACTAACAAACCTCTAGACTTGCCCTGCCCACAGCTCCTCGTACTCTGCCGCGCCTCTACGCCTGTTCTTGGCAGTCCACTGATCACTTCACTCAGCTTCTTCTTTATCTCAATCAGTCCACACACCGGCTTTTTACTTCTTTGACTTACGCAACTGCCCCTCTGTCTTTTATCTTTCGTGAAATGTTGATTTTTCGATTTTATTTGTGTCATCTTTTAATTAATGAACCAATCCGCCTATTAAGTCTTATATTACGCAACTAAATATAAGTCTTTAATCTTTCTTTTATGTCAACCATGTTTTATCAATCGCTGTGTTCAATTTCATAATACGCTTTAAACAAATGACAAGAAGGAAAAAAAAAAATTAACGATGGCTTGTGTACCATAGAAGTAAGATGATTTTTGACATGTGAATAAGAAGACAAAGCATGGAATCTGTACATTAATTATCCTTTTGCCGCACGTTTCTCCTATTTGTCGTTTTGCTGTCTATTTATTTATTCGAGTTGTAACACTGGAAAATGGCCACACGGTAAAATGGCGATTATATCTTTTCGTTATTGTTAAACCCATGTTTCTACAGCCATGTCTCATTACGTTTCCAACACTTTTGTCTCCTGAATTATTGACACTCTGCACACGGCGTGATATTACTGACGTTCTAATCCCACGGATATTAGTGCGTTAAGATTTTTCAAAATTATTGCACACTAAATAATACCTAAGATTCTAGGGAAGAATCCGGCGGAAAATGTGTAGTTGCAGACGTATAATGAAAACCTATAGGTGTATATAGACCTTAAGAGATTGATAAAACATGAAAGTAGCTATAAAACGGTTTCGAATCAGTGGAAAACTGATTATCATAAAACTGAAAGAATCCTAATGCGATTATTTCTATGGCGTTTGGTCCCCCTCTCGCTTCACTGCAGGCGTAATCCTGCGGAAGCACAGCCACCGTAATCGAATGTGTTTCCGTTTCCAATCAGTTTCACTTGAAACCGGAATTGCTGCGTACCACACGTAAAATTTAACGATGATAGGTATAGGATTTTTCATTCATTACAGCCAGAGTAATTACGTTATGCTTCCAGGAATAAGCGGATGAGTTTGCTTTTCTGCGTAGACGCACTCTCACGCGAGCGTGCAGACAAACGCACACATCCACGCACACAATCGTAGAGCAGATGTGGAAGTTTTAATTTAAAAGCATGTGTACTGCTGTGAGATGCACGGTATAATGATAAACAGCAGTCCTGTTAAACTAACCAGAGATATATGCTTTTTGTATCCCAGAGACTATTGGTCACCGAACGAGCCTCGTCATTTACATGCACTGGAGGTTACGGCCTTAATGAGTTTCACAATCTCATTATCTTGACCATAGGGTAGTTTGAGTGAATATGTCGTAGTATTTGTTTAATCGTGTTCAAAAATCTACTGTTTGTATAATACTTAGTTCATTAATACGTTGTTAAAACATGTACTTTTTGCGTAAAATAAAAGTGCAATCGACTTTAAAAATACAGCTTAAAATATGTAAAAATCAGTGATTCTTGACTTTTCGCATATTACCCCAAACTTGGGCAAGATGACTTTCCACTAAGGGGCAAGACGTCTTATGGGATTTAAATATAAAATGTATATTGTTGTGAAATTCTTCACATTTATTTCAAAACATATAACTTAAAACGTAGCTGTTACAGAGCACTTTCTCAAGTGACAATCCAATCTTTTTCTAACGTGTATCATGCTTTCCCTTTATCTTTGAAGCCCTAACTCAGTTCTACCACAAAATGCACATTTGTTAACAGGATTTGAGGAAGTTTGTGCAACAACCTGCTGCACGATAAGTACTTCACCTAGTCACATTTTTATGAGATTTCAGCATATTCCTCCAAACAATCTGAACACTCATTCTCACTCACTTCCATAAGACTTTCACTTTCTGAGTCTTGTTATGGAATGTCGTCTACATTAATTCTCTCTTTCTGGCTTCTGACTTACTCTTTTTAAGTAACCCTTGTTGAAAGCGCCCGAAATAAATGGAAGTTCGGAAAAACTTCATTAGATTCTTTTTTCTCTCACTTTTTCTTTTCTTGGAGATGTAAAGACTTCAGCTTCTTCCTTTTACTTACTATGGTTTCGCTTGTCATAAACTGGAACAGGTGAATACTGCTGAAAAATTTTCGTTTGTAGTGTGTGTACACTTTCTTCCGTAGATAGCTCCAAGTTTTCTTCTTCTCCCGGCGTCAAGTAGAGAATTGGGCTATTGGAGAAGAGTTCTGTTCAAAACACTAGCATTGTGCTTCGGTCATTAGACCGAACAAAATCTCGACTCGAGAAAACCTTCGGATTGAACCATAAATGTGCACATTCCCTCAAAAGAAAAAATCCTGTTTCGTGCAATAGCACCCTTTTTCCATGCTGAACTGAGAAGTTCTCCGAAACTGGACTTGTCCTAACTTCTTTCGACTGCCAGGAAAAGAGTGAGTTCCACCATCGTTGGCATGCTTGGTGCCAGAAATGTTTCAGTCATTTAGAAAACACCGATCTAATGGTTGAAGTGAACGAAATGACCTGACAAACATAATACGATGATGTCATTTTTTGTTGGAAATCGAAGAAGCTTTTCAGCACTGATAAGAATTGTATGTTCATCCAGTATCAAAAGATATATTCTTTGTGCTTTACGACGGATAAAATGATTTTCTACTGAGCCAGAAAAAATGGCTGCAGTTAGATATGAAGAGTACTTTGACATCACTATGTAGGACCCAAGATGCAATATCTCCTACAGTTCAGTCTTGTGATATTTTCTCCACAGGTACGTTTTGTGCATCTATGCTTCCCTTATCAGCAAGAACACGGCCAGATTTGCTTTTAGTGGGAAAACCAATTACACTCACGTTAAATACGCTGGTGTCCAAAATTAGAGCAACAAACGGAAATTTTGCATGATTACCTTTATTTTGTCACAAAACAGTATAGACAGGTGATAGCAAAGTAGAAACACCGTAAAGAATACAGAATGTAAACAACTGCAACATGCATAATAGCAGACGATAATATTTTTCGTTTTCTTCCAACTTAACAGGTACTGGCTAATGGGCTTACGATGTGTTGTGAGTAAATGGTGCCTGACAACAACAGAGCATGCTGTGAATAACGTCATCAACGTAATGCTGAAGCAATAACGCCCTTTCATCCTGCAGATCTGCTCGCAGGTCTTGGAGAGTGGTTGGTAGACGTTGACGTGATGCAGCGTTACCCTAGTGCATCTATGGGATTCAAATAGGGAGAGCGAGCAGGCCACGCCATCCGTGCTGTATCTTCCGCTTCCAATAAAGCTTCAACCACTCGCGCTCAATGAAGTCGAGTATTATCGTCCACCAATATGAAGTCTGGGTACACATCTCGTCGCCACAAACGTACATGAGGTCCCAAGATCTCGCCACGATATATGACAGTAATTAAACCTACCATGATGAGGTGTTCAAGTGGTTAACACAATTTCTTCCCACACCATTAGCAATCTTCCTAGAAATCGATCTCTTTCCGCAATGTTCGGGTCTCGAAATCGTGTTTGGCATTCCCTTCGGATGTAATCCGTCGAGAATCACTCTCATGAGGAAATCGGGACTCATCTGTGAAAATAACATTGGCCCGATGACGACTGGCCAGGTGGCACATTGACGACTCCACTCTAGAAATTCCTTTCAGTGAAGACGCATCAGAAGCACACTTGCTGCAGGTCTCCGACAGTAAAGGTCACCGTGTCGTAGCCTTCTCTACACCGTTTGCCTCGACACAACTCACAGAGTGGATGCTGCGAGGCCATTTGCTGCTCAGAAGTAAGGCGGTACCGTTGTGCGCTTATGGCCAAATTACGGTCGTCTCTTTCTTTTGTCACACCTGGTTGGCCCTGCCCTGATCTTCGGAACACAGTTTCGGTCTCTATAAACTGTCGCCACATGCGAGAAACAACAGAACGATTCACGTTAAGCCATCGGGTCACATGAGTTTGCGAATGCCCTGGTTCCATTCTTCTTATGGCCCTCCACCGCAGAACGTCTGGTAGATGTTTACTCTGTGCTATACGGCACCATCTGTGTCTGCGAACAGAGAGATTGTGGATGTGGACTACCCGGCAAACACAAGTCCGTTTGATAGGTGCGCTACCGTCATCGTTCACCTGGTTTCCCATGCAACGAAATGCCATCTTCCGTGCTGAAAACGATCGTACAGACATCTGTTGACAGTTTTTATTATTATGTACATCGTGAATTAGACACAGAACGGGAAAACAGTGGTGTACCGCTTTAATTTTGTACACTAGTGTGTTTCTACTGGTTTATCCACTAAATTATTATCAATAAGATTTGAATTTAAAACACTTAAATAGGATCTGAATTCTCCCTTGTAAAGCCCTGAGCTCGTGGGAGAGAAAGTTCCGCAGTTATTCTCACGGATATATCGGTGTTTCCCTCTAGAGACTTGTAGAACCAGTTTTATCTGGCCGTTTCATCGCCGTTAAAATTGTGTTTTAATTCGTAGTGCTCAGCAAGGTTACATTCAAGCATTCTTAGTACAGTCACTGTTGGACATATTCCCGCAGCCTGCAGTTTTTTAATGTGCATTCGAAGTTTCTGTTCGACTTATGCACCTAAGTCACGATTAGGTCCGGCCTCACGTTTTCCTATCATCATTTCAAGGAATCTTGTTTTTAGAGGTTTTCCCGGAATACTGAATGTGCGACTTGCTTTATATGCAGTCATTCCACTTCTTCTGACATCCTTAAACTCAATTTAACTTCATTTTTAGTCTACGTGCCACGGTGGTATTTCCTCTGATAAAGTGTATTTCTGAAAAAAATATCGAAATAATACACAGAAGTAACTTTAAAAAAATAAAGAAAACCAGCCGCAAGGGGAAAATCCCGAACCTTTCCTCAATAGATTTCGGTATCTGACAGAGTTGTGGGACCAGTCTCTGGTTCCTTCATTAATGTACATAATGTGGCCCGTCAGCCATCAAATAGTTGGTAGAAATGTAGGAGATACTACACTTTCTAAAACTATCCGAATCATTACTTTCTTGTTTAAACTAAGGCTTGTACAAATAAGAAAACCTAGCACTTTAAAAATAGTAGACTCTTACGTGATATGGTCAGACAAATTAAGGACAACATCTAAAGCATAAACATCTTAGCAGCTATGTCTATAAGAGTAAAATATGAAATCTACATAACGTGGTTTAAAAATTCTTGATTTTACGGTGCAATCACACATCTAACAATATCGGCTGAGTAAGGATTCGGTAGGACTGGTAAGATATAACCGGAGATAATGTAGCTATCGGCTTGGTGGTCGATAGAAATCTGGGGAATGTACATCTTAAAGAACAGTTTTACCTGTCGAGTACTTGTGCAAAATATTAAGGAAGGAAGATTAGGATTTTATCATTCGTTCACCTTTGAGCTCTTCAAGTCGCAGCATAAACTGGGTGTGGGGAATGATATAGCAGAAAATTGATCGTGTCCTTAAAAAAGAACTATTACGGCAGTTATCTTAAGCGATTTAAGGAAATTACGGAAAAGCTAAATCTTTATGTCCTGACGGGGATTGGAACCACGATCTTCCGATTGGATACCTGATGTCAAACAATTGGCCCATCTCACCTAGTGCAAGAACTGAAGACAGAGATAGTTTAAACGGTTATTTTGCGTGCGACTGAGAATGAGTAGTGATTTGGTACAATTGATTCAGTGCCTCTAGAATGAACTGGATCGATTGAGAAAGACTTAAATATTAGCGTACGCTTCGGCACCCATTTTCACAGCCAGTAAAATTCTTCTGCATGTGTGACCACATTGTCTGTATATATAAGCTCTGACGTTGCTATCACTACTGCCAATGTCCTACTTTAGGTTGTTCTAGCAAAAACACTATAAGGAAGCCCATTTACAACAGTATCCAAACGTTGAAAGTTTTACACATTGACAGTGCAGACACATATCAAGAAGAATTTTACTGACAGTGAGAAAGAGTTGTCCAAAACCCCAAATAAATCCTCTCTTAGAAGGATCAGGACCTTTTGAAATGGAACTGGAATAATAAAACGAATAATTGCCTGTAAACATAAGCGCAGAACAGTTATATGTTAGCTGTGTTGTTTATTTATGGTTTCATAAGGCAGATAAGCTTGTATCACCCTTACACCGTTTGGTAAGGTGGCGAGCGACATTCATTTTAACAAATAAGTTCCCCTCGAAAAACAGTAATAAAATTTCATTCACAAATTAGATGATTTCAGTAGCATCTGCATCCCAATCAGCTTGTAGGAGCCAAGTAAAAGATGTAATTTTTACTGCTTCTGTGGGTATTTACTGATGTTTAGTATCATGACACCTATTGACAAAAAAAATGGTTCAAATGGCTCTGAGCACTATGGAACTTAACATCTATTGTTATCAGTCCCCTAGAACTTAGAACTACTTAAACCTAACTAGCCTAAGGACATCACGCAACACCCAGTCAACACGAGGCAGAGAAAATCCCTGACCCCGCCGGGAATCGAACCCGGGAACCCGAGTGCGGGAAACGAGAACGCTACCGCACGACCACGAGCTGCGGACTCATATTGACACCATCCCTCCATCATCAAATGCATTTCTGCTACATGTACAGTAATCTACTGTGTAATGAGGTTCATTTTCTCGGATTGTGAGTAAGGTCATGCAGCCAGTCCGGCTAGCCGCGCGGTCTAACGCGCTGCTTCACGTGCAGGATGGCGTGCCGATTTCCGGAGCGAATCCGCGCGGCGGATTAGTGTCGAGTTCAAGTGTGCTGGCCAGCCTGTCGTGGTTTTGAAGGCGGTTTTCCGTCTGTCTGGGCGAATGCGGGCTGGTTCCCTTTATTCCGCCTCAGTTAATCTATGTCGGCGATTACTGCGCAAACACTGTCTCCACATGCACATACACTATAATTACTCTACCACGCCAACATTGTGTCCTACACTCGACTGGTGTAGGACGTTCCGCGAGGAGAGGGGTGGTGGGGGTCAACTGGGGGCCGAACCGAACAATAACCCTGGGTTCGGTGAGGGGCGACAGTGTGATGAATGGACTGCCGTAGCCTGTTGTGGGGTTGTGAACCACTAAGGGCTACAGCGGTGACGTAGCCTCTCCGTCGTATCTATGCCCCCGGTTCAATACACACAAAAGTCATCTAATGAAATTTACCCTGTACAGGAACATTTATTTATTTCTGCGTTTACCTGAATTTGGTTGTATGTTTATGTCATCTCACTGTTGTTGTGACATTTTTGGTGGATTTGAGTTGGGAGATACATATGCAATTTAAACATACAATACTGATATAAGAGGCAATTTCTTTACGGGATTATATTTAAGTACATAATCTCATTGGAACAACCTGCGATAAGAAACTCATTAAACATTAATATATATGTTATTGCAATTAACCTGATGATGACAGTATACTGTCAAAACGCAATGTGAAAGTAAATATTTGTAAAAGATGACTGAAGTAGTACAAATTATTTAATGAGTTTATGATAAAGTCGCTGGTCTCACTCGGTTTCATGTATGATGGCGCTAAAATGTACCAATGGTTCGTTTAGTTTACTTAAGGAAACGCGACCTTCCATCAGCTGATTCTCAATTGACAATTCCCTTGGATATACGTATCTTGTGGTCGCGGGTTGTCCAAGACCGTAGATCCACGTTTCCAATACAAACTTTACTTGATCTTAACTTTGTAAGTAACAGACAAAACCCCTGTAATTTTTATTTACTATTATTCAGTACGTAAGCTTTCACACTAGCAGGATGCCCTGAAATACATCAGTGTGGATATGGTAGAAAGGGCCTCAAAGCGAACAATAGAAATGTGTAGCACTCAGTTCATCCGATGTTCTGAGTCCTGAGAAGGAATTGCAGAGATTTAGGTTCTGGTGGCATGAATAAAGTCAACTGTAATAGCGAGGATATTCTGCTACTTGTAGGTTACTTACTAACTGTGACGAAGCGCAGCAGCTTCGTTTGCGAAAGCCCATACTAACGCTGAGATGAGATTACTCCCGTCCTGATGTAACTTAATGCATATAAGTGAAACGGGCTCACATTGCAAAAATGAATAATCATCAGTTGTATAATGGAGTAACGGCAGTAAAAATTGATGCCGGACCGCGACTCGAACCCGAACGTCCCCTTTATCGCTACTGCTCGTCTTCATATTAGGCTACACAAGTACAGCTCACGGTTAGTCCGAAACTTCAATATGTCGTTAGCCGTGAGTCTACAACGTGCCCTCGTACTTTAATTGTGTATGTTCTCGTACAGGGTGACATTATAAGTCGATTGCCCGGTGTCGGTGGATACCTGCGACTTAGCACCGCCCGTGTTGCTCAGAAGTACGATGCAATATGAATAACACAGGCACTGCAATATCGTATTTATCCGCCTGCACTGGGCAGGTGACTTTTAATTAAAATGTCTCCCTTGCAGAGGAATATACATAATAAGCGTACGAGTGCAGGTTGTAAACCATTGGGTGACGATACATGGAAGTGTAGGTATGACCGTGAGTCGGATAACATAATAGTAAAGTGACCGTTCGTGATGAGAGGAAAGTACGGGTTCGAGTCTCGGTGAGGCACAAATTTTCGCTGTCATTCCATCATGTTCATGCACCATAATAAATCTGACCAATGTAGGCTCTGCAGTAACGTACTTCACGCATGGGTCGAACCAGCGGTGTACTGTAAAGTATTTCTCCTGTAGGCTGTTGGTAACATGGATAAGTTTACTAAGAAGAGCAGTTGTTACAGCAGTTCAGTGCAGTCGTTTCATGTTTCAACATAAATTCTGGCTGATTAAATCTGTGTTCGAAGAGAAGTTGAACCAGGAACATTTGTCATACACAGAGATCTATCCAGACACAACTCATGGACTCCCTTTACAGTTTAAATTCTGCCAATAGCTCCTTTGACAATGGACATGCGTTGGTACTTCAGTTGGTAAGGTCCGTGGAAGGTAATGCTTTGAGTCGGAGTCTCACTCTGGCAAAAACTTTGTACCTTCTATTATTTTTTGCTAAATTTACGGCAACGTTATGGTCGTCACCATACTCTCTCTCTCTCTCCGTCCGAACAGGCCTTGGAAGGCCCAACAGCACCGATTGGGCCGCCGCGTCATCCTCAGCCCACAGGCGTCACTGGAAACGGATATGGAGGATCTTGTGGTCAGCACAACGCTCTCTCGGCCGTAAGTCAGTTTACGAGACTGGATCCGTTACTTCACAATCAAGTAGCTCCTCAGTTTGCGTCACAAGAGCTGAGTGCATCCTGCTTGCCAACAGCGCTCGGCAGACCGGATGGTCACCCATCCAAGTGCTAGCCCAACCAGACAGCGCTTTACTTAGGTGATCTGACGGGAGCCGGTGTTACCACTGCGGCAAGGCCGTAAGCTCGTCACCATATTTATTATTTTATTTGATATTTCGTTATAATTTATTATATCATCTGGAATCTTGTGGGCTGTCATTGTAAAGTATGTGACAGTACATTAAATAATATCCAGCTCTTGAAATAATAGGAAATTCGTATTTTTCACCACCATCATATGCCATAACTGGCTAAGTTCATAGTGCTTCATTGCTTGCAGTGCTTCCGCGTTGTTGTGGAAAAAGTGTTGTGGTAGCAAAGTTACCTGGTGAATGGTCTAACATTTGAACAGAGCGCGTGAGCCCCATAGTGCTAAACTAATTCGCACAACCGCTTCAGGAGCTGACCAGGAATGTGGAAGTTTAATGTGTGAGGTGGGCACTGTTGTGAATACTAGTGGGCCGCTGGATGATAAACAAACTGTAGGTCGCAGGAACTGTGTATATTTTGACGGACGCCTTGCAATACCAGGGAATGAGTCTGCAAATATTTAATATTCTCTTTTATTACGCATTACCATAGTGCAGTACAAGATAGGTTGGGCTTGGACGAGGAATTCTGCTCCCTCGGGCCTGGTTGATACACAGGATTGTTGATGAAACTCCGCCTTGGCTGACCACGGCTTTCGTGACACAACCTTCTCCACCATCGGCGGTTCCTCATGCTCTGCGGGTTCTGCAAGGAAGGCTTGTCACGGTTTTGCTGGCGCGGTCTTCGCCCCGCCTCTGAGGTGTGAGAAGGCAACTAACCAGTGATGTACTGGGCAGCGACCCACTGCCCCTGGCTAGTGGCAGCGTTTGCAGGTTTTCAGGGCAGATGCGAGCTGCAGTGCTCATTAGCTTTCCACACGTGGCCGGGCGACACAGCCTGCATGGTGGTAGAACTGTGTTACTGACGGAAGTCATATTAGTACAAATGTATTGGGGGTACAGCACATACTCTTCTGCACTAAGCGTGTTTCACCTGTGTTAGCCGGCCGCTGTGGCCGAGCGGTTCTAGGCGCTTCGGTCCGGAACCGCGCTGCTGCTACGGTTGCAGGTTCGAATCCTGCCTCGGACATGGATGTGTGTGATGTCCTTAGGTTAGTTAGGTTTAAGTAGTTCTAAGTTCTAGGGGACTGATGATCTCAGAAGTTAAGTCCCATAGTGCTTAGAGCCATTTTTGAACCTCAGATGTTGAGTCCCATAGTGCTCAGAGTCATTGGAACCATTTTACCACCTGTGTTACGACTTCTGACATTTTCAGTAAACACTTCGGCGGCAACAGGTGCGAAAAGATTTGTCACACCTAATGCCTGAGGACTGCAGCGTTATTTCCACAGGTTGGCCCGCCTCATATTACTGCAACGGCTTTGTTATAGTTCGTTAAGCACAACATTCACCTGTGGCTAGCGTTGCTGCGGTCCCCTTTCTAACTTCCGACATTAATAACTAAATTTGGTTGGTGGGCTATGGAACTAATAAAACAAAGACCGTAACTGTAAACGTTAGCTTTCGTAAGTCAGAGCTTTCAATGGGCAAGACATTTTGAAATAGTGAACGATTTGATGCTGATCTTTTTGGGAGAAACACAACATATAAGTGATGCCGTGTAAACATTCTATATCTACCCAACTATGCTCCAATACTATGTTAGATGGTGAAGGATCCATCGGATATTACTATCAATTCTCTCTTTTACTTTTGTGTTCGTGAATGGGTGAAGGAAGGACAGTTGTGGATAAACCTCCGCATGAGTGTAATATCTCTGAACTTAGTCATGATCGTTTAGCAAGATACATATTTGGAAATGCAGCATGCGGTATCACTCTTCTCCTAACGTAGGCGTTCGAAATTTAGATACTACACGTCTACATCGAGCGTAACACTTCAACAACCGTACATGTATTCCACTGTTGCAAGTATCAGAATGATTTTCGCTTAGATCTTTCGACTTGGTCGTTTCTGGACCAGGGTCCCCTACCTCAAAATATTTATCTCTCTCAGTAAAGGTATCTTTTGTCTTCTAGATGTCAAAATACACAGCGTAGCTCTATAAAACGGATCTTGCGATCATGACGGAAACGCTGTAGATTAGCTTATAAGTGCGTATCTGCTCCTGTAAAATTCCTTGAGGGACTGGTGCTTCTATACTGTTGATGACATTTATTAAGTTAGAACATCCATGTGTAGGCTACGAACCTATAGTTAATGATCGGCCGGTGTGGTCGAGCGGTTCTAGGCACTACAGTCCGGAGCCGCGCGACCGCTACGGTCGCAGGTTCAAATCCTGCCTCTGGCGTGGATGTGTGTGATGTTCTTAGGTTAGTTAGGTTTAAGTAGTTCTAATTTCTAGGCGACTGATGACCTCAGCAGTTAAGTCCCATAGTGCTCAGAGCCATTTGAACCATTTATAGTTAATGACTTTGAATAATGACGTTTCTGTTTTTGATTCCATGTGGTCATATTCGTCATTAATTACACGAACGACTGACAAGTAAACACTGTAATCTAGTGAAACTTTTCCAGGGTTTGACTTTTAAGTGGAAATCTCTCGGGGTATTGTGTAGACGGGATTGGATGTTTAAAACACAGTCTGAGTTTCTCGAAGTTTTACGAAAACATTTGTGTAGGCTAGGTAATATGTAATAAGCGTTACTGATACGAAATAGAAAGAAGGTCAAGAAAATTTTTAGGCAATTGCTATGTTGTCAGCAATAAGTTGTGTTAATACAGTTTATTCACACAAGAACTTGATGCAACTAAGACCATTATGAAGTATCATGTATCGAAAATTGGTGACGTTGGAAAAACGACTTACCATGTGTTTAGTCACTGTTATTAAGCTTCTGATAAACAGCGTGAAACTTTTTCACGCTATTGAACAGCTTACTGAGAGTGAACCTTGCTTAAAATATTGATATGCATGGGACAGTGTACAGTAGTCGATGCTTAAGACTTTCCTGAGTCAAACGCAAACAATCACAGAAGTGTTTAGAGACAGCCTCTAACAAATGTTTCAGTGCGAGATAACTTATTATCACCTCGTACAGAAAAACTTACGACACATCAACAACCCATTTAAGTTGAATAATGTTATAATCAACAGAACACTGCTGGTTGTTTACAGTCAGCAAAAGTTAACTGTTGTCACGCACTCTTAACAAAGTTACCAACGATTGTAAGCTAGAAGTACAAGAGTAGGGAAGTCAATTGTTTATTTTTCTACTCTTCGACAGAATAAAAAACACGGACTTGCGGTTGACATCAACTTGACAACCACTGCACATTACTTCGTTAAGTTGAGGAATAACACACACGATACTGGTCTATACGTGATTGATAGAACACTAATTCCTCATAAAATATATTTTTTATAACGTGAACGCGAATCCTTTGGCAATCTGCGGAACATGTGCTACAGTTTTTTCTGACTATTTTGATACCAGGTCCCCGTGGCCCTCTGTGGCTCGTGTGATTGCTTCAGTCATCTTTGTATCACACAAAAAAATTCTGCACAATAGTATAAATGTTGACGGTTTGTACTGTGTATCTCGTTAGGAAAATTTGTCTTAGGTAATTTCCCGTTGACACTTTAGTCTTTGCCCTCTAGCTTGCATTCGGTATTGTTCAGTTCGGTCTCAGGTTCGCTTAACTGCCAGTGCTAGTTATACGTTAACAATGATACACAGCGGTTAGGATAAGTTTGCTGCTGAAGATCTCGCCGACATGCCGTAGTGCACGCGTTTATTTAACGCAACGCTGAGAGTGTGGCACAAATACGTAATGTTGAGCGGTCACGCCAGCGTCGATAGTTGAATCACAGCAGTCTTACATGTAATGTTTGAAGCTCTAATACGTGTTTCGAGCATTCTAATGATTGCTTTTCCACTATCATGAGGATGTTTCCAGAGAAACAAAGATAATTCAAGCAACTGACCGAACGAACTACATTATTAACTGTAATTAGCCACATTCTGTCAGTGAGAAAATACGTCATTGGTGGAGCTGGTGCCCACCCTAAATATACGTCGTAACTTGTATTACACCTCAAAATAGAAAATAAGAATTAGGATGTAAACTTCCTGCTTGGATTCGTCTACATCATGGAAACTTGGCTGCAACATAGTTTCGAAGCAAATCTGATATTCACACTACGTTTTATAATCTGAGAACGAAGAAAATGGAAGTTAAAATATCATGCTCTACGATCTGAAAATTGAAGCCAAAATACATCCGCTGCAGTAGACGACATTGCCTCAGACTTACTGGGATCCTTGGGAGAGCCCACCATGACAAAACTGTTCTGCTTTGTATGGAAAACATTTAACACACGAGAAGTACCCTCGGACTTTAAGAGGTATTTAATGATTCATATTCCAGTTGACGCAGGTAATGACAGTTGAATATTACTTCGAGTTTAATAAGTCGTGGTAGCAAAACGTGCATTGAGTTATTAATAGAAGAATTAGAAAACTGATAAAAATTAACGTAAGGGGAAGATCACTTTGAGTTCCGGAAAAATGTAGCAACGCCCGAGGCCTTACTGAGCCTATGGCTTACACGTTAGGCTGAGGAAAGCCAATAGTACGTTTGTAGTAACTGTGACAATGTTGACTGCAAAGTACTCTTTGAAATTCTGAAGGCAGAACAAAAATACACGGAGGCGAAAGCTATTTACAGCTTTTACAGGAACCACACTGCCCTTAAAGCATACGAGGGGCATGAGAGGGGAGCAGTAGTTTAGAAGGTAGCCAGACATTGTTCTAGTATCTCCCCGATGTTATTCAATTTACTCATTCAGCTAGTAGTGAAGGCAACGAAGGCGAAATTTGGAAAGGGAATTAAAGTGGAGGGGATGAAATGTAATTCCGTGAGATACGACAAAAGACTTGGAGGGGCAACTGAACGGAATGGAAAGTGTCCTGAAAGAGGTTATCATATGAACATCAACAGAAGTAAAATACAGGTAATGGAACGCAGTCGGATTACATCAGATGATGCTGATAGAGTTGGCCTAAATAATGAACACTAAGTACAGACGAATAGCTATTCATTTTGGGCAACATAATAAATGACGATGACTCAAGATGAGGGGATACAAAATGAAGACTGACAACAGCTGCAAATAACGTTTCTGAAAGGGAGAAGTTTGTTAACATCAAATACAAATTTAAGTGAGGCGTGTAGCCTTTTACGGAAGGGAGACGTGGACGATAGTTGTTGAGACAAGAAGAGAACAGAAGCTCGTGAAATACAGTGCTGCAGAAGAATGTTGAAAATAGGATAGGTAAACCGAATAGCTAAAGAGGAGGTTTTGAATCGAATTAGGGGCAGAGAAAATTATGGAACAGCTAAATTAAATCCCTTAATACGACACATCCTGAAGTATCAAATGATTGTCTATTTTGTACTGGAAGGAAATGTGTGATGTATGATCTGTACAAGGAGACCAAACCTTGAAAAAAGTAAGCAGGCATAAAGTAGATGTAGATCGCAGTAGCTATGCAGAGATGGAGAGGCTTGCACATAACAGACTATCTTGCAGATTTGCACCGAACCATCCTTCGGACTGAATACCACAACAACAAGAAAAATACCAAGTTGCGTCTTGGAATGACAACAGCGTTGCAAAAACTTGAGGGTTAGAGAACCTGCATCTTCCTGAAGTTAATTACTGTGAGAACCTAGAAAAGCTGCGACTAGTCTACATCGTGATATCTGAATTAAGGCAGAGGCCCTGAGACGGTAGTGCTAGTGGCTGTGCTATAAATGATGTCTTACGGACAACGCATTTGCATACAAAGTGCACCCGTCCTGGCAAAGAGAGTGTGGTCTTCACGCCAAGACCGGAGAACCGCAAATAATGAGTCTTCCGTACCGTTTCTGCGTTAAACAGATAGAACGACGGCGGCATTAGCCGCCTTAAGAAATATACCCGGAGACGCGATTGGCAGTGTGGATGTAAAATCTTATTGGTGACGCGTCTACTGACTGATACAGTAATGAAGTCGCTTCAATGTGAAAATTTACCGATTTCTTACCAAGAATTTATTTTTAATTTTACAAGTCTAGTTCCGTAGGACTAAATTGAAGAGGAAATCTCCAAGGTTTTGAACGTGTCAGTACATGATATTACCACATAAAAGTAATGACAAATAAAATAAAATGTTTAAAAACTCAAAGATAGACAAGCCACAAGTTTATGTAAATGCGATCAACAATATAACAGAGGAAACAGCTTAATTTTTCAACGAACTCCTCGACAGAATGGGTGGAGTGATTCATGAAGGAATGCTTAAATTTAGATTTGAAATCGCGTGGATTACGGCTAAGATTTTAGAATTCCTGTGGTAGCTTACTGGAAATGGATGCAGCAGCGTACTGCACCTTTCTGCACAAGAGTCTAGGAAGCGTGATTGAAATATAGACCGGATTTCTGCGTGGTTTGATTGAAAGCAACTAATTCTTCGGAATAAGCTGACATTCTTAACAAGAAACGACTGTACAGAACATATATATGGAGACGCCCGGAATATGCAGATTAATGAAGAGGGGACGACTAGAGTTTCGCGAACTTACATCACTTATTGGCCGAACTGCCCGTTTCTGAGCCAAAACTATTTTTTTGGGAATTGGAATAGTTACCCCAAAAATAGAACACCATACGTCATAAGTGAATGAAAATAAGCAAAGTAGACTACTTTTCGCGTCGAACTATTACTTATTTCAGATACCATTAGAATAGTAAAAATTACAGCATTCAGTTTTCAAACAAGATCCTGCATGTGGGCTTTCCACGACAGTTTAATATCTATCTGAACACCTAGTAACTCAAAACCAGTTTCACTATTCATGTGCCCATTCTGTGAAGTTAAAATGTCGGGTTTTGATTTAGGGTTGATTTATTTTCCACAACCCATGAACTTATTTCATGAAATACACTATTTGAAACAGTGCCAAAGTTGCACATAACAACCTTTACTACCAAGCTAGTGTCAGTGGCAAACATAAATATTTTAGAATCACCTTAATACCAGAGTTCATATGATTTATGTAACTAAGGACACGAGTAGACCCATCACTGATCCCTGGGGCACCCCACATTTAACCGTGCCCCACTCAGAACCCACATGATAGCCGTTCTCAACGCTGTGGATAATGACCTTTTGCTGTCTTTTGTTAAAGGAAGAGGTGAATTAGTTGACAGTTGCTGCCCATATTCTATGATGGTCCAGCTTGTGGAGCAATATTTTGTTATCAACACAATCAAACGCGTTAAATCAAAAAATATGTGTAGCGTTCGAAACCTTTTGTTTCATATAGCCAGTACCTCACAGAGAAAAGAGAATGTAGCATTTGCAGTAGCTAAATTACTTCTTAAACTGATCGGTACATTTGAGAGCAAATTATGAAATAAAATGATCAATTGTCCTTACACACACAGCCCTTTCAATAACTTTAGCAAACTCTGGTGGCATAGAAATAGGTGAAAAATTGTCTACAGCATCCCTTTCTCCTTTTTATAAAGCGGCTTTACTACTGATTACTTAAATCATTCAGGAAACTAATCACTCTTAAAGGAAAAATTACAAATACAGCTAATCGCAGGGCCAACCTGTTCAGCACAGTACTTCAATATTATGCTAGGTACACCATCATATCCATGAGAGTCCTTAGTCTTCAGCAGTTTAGTTGGTGACTAAATCTCCCCCTTGTCAGTATCGCAGAGGAGTTCTTCAGACATCAGTCTCGGAAAGTCATTTTATAAGAGAGAAGATTCCCTGTAGATACTAAGTTTTTATTTAATTCACCAGCAATTCTCAAAAAGTGATTGTCAAATAATGTACATATATCTGACTTTTCTGTAACAGAAATGTTTTTACTGCGAACTGCCTTTATATCGTCGGTCATGTACTGCTGACTAGATACTTCCTTAACATTATATATAAATAAATAAATAAATAAAAATAAAAATCTGTGGCGCTGCAGTTCATACTGTCTGTCAAGATATGAAACAGGGACAGCAAGTCACTTCCCTGGGGCATACCTGAAATTACTTCTATATCTGTTAGTCTTCAATACCGATTAAGGACCCTAGTGTGAGAGAAGCGTCTACAATACTCACGAAGTTATCAGTGGCTGGCAACTACTTCGTTACCACTCTCAATAGACCTCATCAGAAGAACGTTTCCTTCGTCCATTGCCTGTCCCTTGAATTAGCACGAAACCTAAACATTTTCACCGAGTATGTTAGAGGCATTCAATGTTCTTTGCCTTGTAGCACTTTTTTCTCTTCGATTCGTTTTGTCCCATTTTGCCCGTATTTGTCATGGTTACTGTTGTCTTGACTTATAGAACATTTTCGTCTCTTACGTTTTGTAATGCTTAGAGCGTACAATTAATACCTGGCAAAAGTAGATACGTCTATAAATATTGCTTAACGGCTCTGAAGTTATCATCCTACGCAGTTAGCATTTCCAGATGAAAACGAGGACAAAAAAAAGGTCCTTCACAACAAAAAGCAGTCCAGGGATAGTGGCATAAGCACAGAAGTTTTGCTTATGTTAAAGGTCTAGTTCCCGGGAAATTTCAACAACATTTAAGAAACTACTAGAGGGATGTAAAAATTATTTAAGAAATTTATTTTATCTGTAAAGAAAGAGCGGAAATGGCTTTACGAATAGCATCAATGTCCTGCGTTTTAGAGTGTCGCCAAACCCAGTTGTATACGAGGAGTAAACGATAATTATTTACAATGTACCACACTGGTGGAAATTTGAAGAGGAAGGCGAGACGAACAATTCTGAATCGGATGTTTGTTGTCTATCAAGCGCGAAAGTGTCTCAAATTTATCTAAAGAGAAAAAAAAAACTACAGCGGACGCGCCTAACACAAGTTTTTCCATATCCTCTCACTTTCTTCGCACAAACATTGAGAACTGGACAAAAAATTAATGATACATGTTTGGTAAGAAATGCAGTGTAGTTTTTGTAGCAGGAAATGGTTTCGCTGGAGGAGTCAACTTCCGAGGTACACAAGAAAAAATTACAGAAGTAGTCTTCGAACGCGTCTCAACAATGAAGATTTTAGTACTTTGTTCATAGCACTTCCTTCTACCACTGCACAAAAATTGCGCCTTATGAATTACTTCCCATATTTGCCCTTGTTTGGTCCCAATTGACAGGGCTATTATTCCACTGACACAGTAGTTCACTTACAAATTGTAAAATTGACATTATGCGTAAATGTTAGTTCATTGTCTTTTGAATTTTAACAACATTAAATCCTATTTGTTTGTCGCCTTAGTCCGAAATTTCCGTATTTGTAGCGGATACGTTCAGACAAAACACTAAACGTAATTGGGTTTTGCATAACGTTAACAAACGTGTTTATTCTTTCTTACCATCATGGAAAGGTTTGAGTTAATTACTTTAACGAAATAGCCAACTAAGCTACCCGGTCAATGATGGACAAATTGGTCAGGTATGGAAATAAGTATTTGGTACTATGGTAGTACTGGAACAGATTTGTACAGTAGTACGAGGGACTACCATGCACATCGTGGAGTTTTGGGGGGGGGGGGGGAATTCAGTGTGGGGTTGCGTTTGATGGTCACTTTTGTATGTTTTCTTGAACAACGTGAAAACCGCTGCCTCTAACGAACACGTATCCCAGTACCACTATGAACTACATTATATTACCTACAAAAAAGGTCCGGCTATTTTTTTCTTTAGGGCAAGGAGATCAGACGAAGAGCGCCAGAGTGTAATAAAATTCCACGAGACGAGCATCCGCTATGGCTTAGGTTGCTTTTGTAGGCCAGATTGTAGTAGTTTCCCGACTAGATCCCAAGTGTCCCACAACAAATCGTTCATCTTCCTCTACACCACTGTGTTACTTTGTTATCAAAGTGAGGTACTAATGCCACGAATTAAGATATTCTTTTCCTGTGGACTAAAACGCATCGCGTAGAGATCGTCGCTGAGATTTAGTTGCCAAACTCAAAAGATGACGATGTAAGACGAGTAGGATATTTGGTTAAAGAACTGAAAGAAAATTAAAGTAGTGATGACGTTCAGGTTGGCTGGACAGCAGAATTAAGATACAATCAAAGTTGGAGGTCGAACAATGGCATGGCCAAATGGAACTGAGATATTAGCCATAAGAATAATAAGTGAATGAAATAGGATAATATGGACGAAACAAAAAAAAGAGAATCCTTTTGATGTTACATTACAGCTTACAAATGGTTATTGAGATTACGTCCTTAAGAAAGGCCAACCGGAAGTCAGGTGAGTTACCGACGTATTTTTATCAAAGTTTTTATTAATAGTATGTAAACATCGTCTTTTAAGTAAAACTGCTTGTGGTAGTCGAAATATTTTGACTTTGTGCTTCGACTGAAATACCGCAGCTACATCAATGACTTCAAAAAGATTGTAGAAATTAAGACAAACATTCGTGTCAGTCAATGGAAGCTCTTACCCACGAAAGCTATTATGTCACTGTGAACAAGGAGTTCGTTCTTTCGATCTACGAATTTCCTCTCACTAATTTCGGACCATGCCAGGAAAGCTCAACTGTACAAGTGATGGTATTCCACCACAAAAGCCACAAAAATCAACATTATGATCTGGGGGTATACTGTTGTTATAGTGACTTTGTGGTGTGTATGGGATAATGCAAGTGTCTCTAATTCAGGACGAAAATAAACATTATGAACTGAGGGTATACTGTTGTTATAGCAACTTTGTGGTGTGTCTGGGATTATGCAAGTGTCGCTAATTCAGGTGGTACCTGTGATACACAGGCGAAGGCCTGAGGAAGGGCTGTTGAAACGACAGCGGTCATCCGGTGAACGCTACTGTGACCTCACTTGGGCCGCCGGCGCCGCATTATCCTTTACGTCTTCCATTGTTTCGAGGCGAGAGTAAATCCCGAACAGCGCTACAATAGCCTTTCAGGCAAGGACAATAGCGGCGCACGGGCCACCGTTACACGCCGCAACGGCCCCCGTCGGCCTGCGCTCACAGAGCGAAATAGGGGCTGTGATCGGCCGCTAGCGGATTACGAGTCTGGTGTGGGTCGCGGGGGAATAGGACACGACGAGAATCATCTTGGACTATCCAGCCAGTAGCGATTTTGCTTGTGTACGACGATTGCTGAAGAGCGGAAACGTTGTAACATGGGGAAGTAATTACGAGTCTAATAATACGAGAAATTCGGCAGGAGATAACCATTGTCACGTATGAAAGGCTATTGGTAGCATTCTCTCCTTATGTTTCAGACACTTTTTACAAGATTTTGCAATTACTTCTTTAATTTGACTGCGATATTTTATTGCAAACCTTCAGGGAGAAAAACAATTTCCCTGAGCCATCCTAGATTTCTTGGTCATGGAAAACGATGAAATTTAGTAACAGAATCTTCTGATGAGATCGATGAAATGCTCTAAACGGTATACATCATCTAAACTCTCGCAGAAGAAGGAGTTTTTACTGTTGTTATTGTGGTCCTCACTTGTAAGATTGATTTGAGGCATCTCTCTGCGCTAGTCTCTTGTCTGCAAACCTCTTTATCTCCAACTAAATAACTACTGCAAACTACGTTCGTCTTAACTTATTTCCTCATTTCATCCCTTGGCTTACCTCCACAGCTTTTATCCCCCTCAATTCCCTCCATTAGCATACTGACGATCCTTTGTTGCCTTAAAAGGCTTGTTGGACGATAAAATTCTATTCTTCCAATTTGATTCAGTGCCTCTTCGTTGGTTACTCGAAATATCCCTTTAATAACTCAGCATTTTTCTGTAGCGCTAAATTTCAGTAGCTTCTACTCTCTTTCTGTCTGCAATGTCTATCGTCTCTGCAATGTTTATCATGGATGTTTCATTTCCGTACAAAGCTACACTTCAGAGAAATACCTTTTAAAGACATATTCCTAAACGTCAGCTCATAATAGTTTTGAAAAACTCCTTTTATTCAGAAATACTGTTTCTACTTGGGCCATCATCAATTACTTTGCTGCCCATATATATATTTAACTTTTAATGTCTCGCTAGCTAGAGTAAACCCCTCAAATCACCGGATTTAAATAATCTACATTTCTTACCCCAGTTTTCCTTTTGTTAATGTTCACAATATAACTTCTTTTCAAGACACCATCCAGTCCTGAATAAAGATACATTAAAACAGCTTAGAGTGGTTCCATGATGCCGTTCTCTAAATGGTCTTACTCTATATAAGAAGTACACTGAGTTCAATTTATGTCACGTGTTAAAACGGTGGAATCGGCAGGCATTTTAAATCGTTTGTTTAAGATAAATTATTTCAGCTGTATGTTTACGTATGAGTCTGCTACGTTGGTGACATTGTGTAGGTAACTAAACGTCCATGACGTAAAAGATAAGGCCAGATTACTTCTTATAATGTTTTTACCTCACTTATGTAACACATTGTTATTAATCAAGGAAATTTTCTTAAGACGTTTAGTATTGTCATTTTTGGTATTCAGACAACTACACACAGATTACTTCGTCACGTAGTTCTTACTCCCACATTTATCAATAGACGTAAATGTTTACCCTGCCTAACCACTGCACTAACCTTTTATAGCTTTCAGATGGAAGTTACGACAGTCGATGAAACTTCATTTAATCGTTACCCAACACACTATGATTGCTCGTACCCTTATATTATTTCTTGTTATGATAATTTTACGCTCTGGAGCATCAACATATTCCAGTGATACAATCTTTTCGTCAACTATTTTCCAAAGTGTTAAAGGCTTTTATTTGGACTAACGCTAATCTTCATTTTTGTGTAGGGTGACCAGACGTCCGGATTAATCCGGATATGTCCTCCTTTTAAGTCTTTGTCCTGGGTCCGGGCGGATTTTTACAGTGTCCGGCTTTTTCGCAAAATCGAGAGTAATACAGTTAAATTTACAATTCGTCCCGTTCTATTTCTCTTTTCTTAAATACTTTAACTATTGGCACAGCCTTCGAGATAAACACGCACGAAGGTGGTGTTAGTAGGTGGCACCAGGATCGTCGATGTCATCGTTGGTCTACCTATAAGGGAATGCAAATATCGATTATTTAAAATTTTCGTTTCGTATATTCGCTTTGTATTGGCTTGGCTTCCTGTGGTGCACGTGTGATTTGTGAGTGTCGTTTTTAACCGAGTGAGTTTCGTAAAATATTTGGCTGTGTCCAAACGAAAGTGTACATTTTCTGACGCCCTTTTCTGCAAATATCCGGCTTTAAGAAAGGGAGAAATGAATTTGAGGTGGAATGTAAGATATGTGGAGCTGGAACGTGGCCAATAATGCTAAGAAATAACACGACAGATTAACTGTCATGGTTTTATTTCATTGTTTCATAGTCATTCAGCTTATTTGTATTCGGAAGGTTAAAGTGCAGTTTACATGTCGTCAGCTGCTGCTTCAATTGTAGATGTTGGTAGCTGTGAGTCGAATGAAGGGAAGTGAATGGTCTTACGTTTTTCGCTTTGTAAACATTTCCGTGTTGTTGACATAACAAAACAATTGACGCCACACTGTCACCACAATAAATGTTTTTAATTTTTTTATATTGCTCAGTTAACCACCACCTGACAATCTGTAACAGTTAACTACTAGTTTTAGCAGTAATTCCCGGCAGTCACGAGACTTGTCCAAAGCTGACGGGTGGTATCCTCATCTGCAGTTGACCTGTATGTTGTGCCCTCCTTTTTCTTCCTTTTTCCTCCTTTTTGAAGCTGTTTGTCCTCCTTTTCAAACAACTGCATCTGGTCACCTTATTTTTGTGCACCTTTAGTTAATCCGTTAAAGCACGTGTATATGTTTTTAATTTAAAATTTATTACCCCTTTAAACTTATTAATTACTTATTATGTCTGAATCTAGAGCATCATATCAAAAAATTACAGGTTCAATATCGTATATTCATGACTGATATTACTTATAACCACTTTTTCCGAATCCTTTTGTGCTTACGCTGCTTTCTTGCCTCCCGTTCCATTTAATATTGGCTATTCAAGACTTTGTAGCAGAGAACATACGTTTTTCTCTAATCTGGTATCATCCAAAGCTGTCTTTTTCTCTTTCCTATACATTTCGGCTATACAGTCCTGACTCTGATGCCACTTTTTTAACAGCTTCCACACATCATTTCTTTTCCATTTTATATATGGTTTATACACTGCTTGAAACGATTCCCCGTTCAGCTTCTTTCCACATTTTCCTATAACGCAGTCCATATATATCACTGCTGTTGGTCTGGGTAATATAGCTCGTTTCTACACATTGCAACGTGAAAGTTAGTGTTCAACATATTTCCTAGAACATTCAATATTTTCATATATTTTTCAACTAATGATTGAAACTGCTGATGATACTAATGCATGGTACTGTGGATTTTTCTTCATCGGAAACGATGAAAACATGTTGTGTGTGGCATTTGGGAAAAGCACTGAAATAATATTACCCTCCTCCTTTCTACCTGGCTTCTCCTGGTGACATAGCAGATCATGATGCAAACAGCCGTTGCTATGTGTTGCCTTCACCTACAGCTGCTGTCAAGAATCGAATTAGATGAACAATTTCCAGTTCTCTTCTAGCACTACGGTAGATATTCATGGATCTGTGTAAAACACCACTGTACGCTATTGGCCGTTATTCGATCGGCCGCACATTCAAATACGCGCAAGTTACGCCGCCGCGTTTCCTACAACCGCCGCCGCGTCGCGAGGACGCTGCCACGAACGATTACCTCGCTGCCATTGAGATGCAAGCATCCCCTATCCGGAGCTCCAGAGGCAGGACTACTGAAGTTTGAACGTTCATGCACTGAGCCTTTTCTTTTGTGTGTCTGCCAGTTGAGTAATGTTTACAGACTTTCATAGTGGCAAGGGCTCGACGTCTTCTGAAGCGACATTGTATTGAAGAGTGCCTGATTTATAAATTTGTTTTAACTGTATACATTTCCACATTCATAATTTCTACATTCATATCAGCTGTTAGCCGCTGACGTTGCAATTTGAGCAACGAAGTTAAGTATTATTTTTACTATTTGATATCAGATGTAGAATAAATTAATGTCTTAATTCTCAGTTGATGAACAGCATCCGTTCCTCTCTTTTGTATTAACTCAAGGACGTGGAACAAGGAGCTTTTGACACCAGAGCAGGACGATATTTTTTTCTTTCTATCCAGCTCTTTTTTGTAAGTGTGCATTTATTAAGCTGAATTACATAACCTGAAATATTCAAGCTGAGATAATTAAGGAGTCATGGAAAACTAGGGGAAGCAACACCTACGTTCTGAGGAGCGTCTAACTTCTGTTGTTTAGTTTCAGGGTCAACGAGTAACACAAATGCTGTCAGCAGTTTCTTGCCTCATACAGGTGCAGTCAGCACAGCAGCAAAAGGCGCCAGAAGCTAAAGAAGGAAATCATCTGCCGCCTCCGCCCTTCCGACATTTCGTCGAAACGAAGGAAACATGTAAAGAGTACCTAACACAGTTGCATCAACATTTCGACGGCTACAATATCGTAAATGAATCATGTCGTCCGTTCTTCTTTTCAAGTTTACACCTACCGCCGCAGAGTGAAATGGTTTCCCGTCAGTGAGCCCAAAACCCAGCCCTATGAGATGATAATTGAAAGACGGCGAATTTTTTGAGAACGATATACACGTTGCTGCTGCACGGTATAAATTTTTCCGCCAGCAACATCGTAGTGATCAGTCCTATAACGAACGGATAGTGGAATTACAGGGCAAGGCTAGATACTGTAAATTCAATAATGTCTGTTGCGCAACTTACACGAATGAAATGCTTTGCGATGCTGTTATTCAGAATCTATCAGATCAGAGATTGAGGTCTGAAATTCTAAATCGTCGCAACCCTATCCTCAATTGCTTAAAGTTAGTGATGGACAGGAAGTTCAAGATTTAACCGAGCAAGATCTCTGTCTACCAGTTTCGTTTCCTGAGACAAACAACCCGTGCCCCAGCCACTGGCATGACTCCAGTAGGGGAGCGAGGGGCTTCTTGTAACTTTTTTCATGAAAACTAATACAATTATCTTCAGATCCATTGATGAAATTGCTTCTAAATAAAGATGGATGGATGCTATAACTCTTCCTCTACCAAATCAAGTAAAAATAATACCATAACTATTGGTCATTATTTTACAATCAATTATTTGCTAGAAGAAGTGTGGAGTTACAACTTACCTCTTGCTTGGGGCAAGTTGTAACGTCTACCGGGGCAAGTAGTAACGACAAAAAAACAACAATAATACCTCTAATTACTTATTCTTTGTTCATTGTTAATAAAACTGACAGCTTTCTAAAGTAGGTATTATGTAATTCTTATCAAAAATCAACTTAAATAGACTTTTTAAGTAACCAACACCCAAAGATTAGGTAATTAACAGTTTTATTTAGTTAAACATTACTTATAATTATCATGGCACCTTTCAGTCACAATAAGTAATTAAATTATTTATATCTAAGGTATGCTTCGTAATTATCTCTTTTTAATATCTATCTAACAAAGTATTGCACTTATATACGAATCAACATTTGGTGGGTTTCATTATAATTAAATTCAGTCTTCATCTGAGCTACAATTAATACAAATAGAAGATATAGTGTCTCCTGTAAGACATCCTACATGTGCTCACATCTTACAAATGCAACACTCGACCAATTCTTCTTTATTTGAATCAGTGTAAGCGTCACCACATACCTGACAATACCACTCTTCTGATTCAGGTTCTGAATCTGAACATCTGTCCACTCCGGTTTTATGTTTTTATGATTTACCTCTGCCTTTTTCCTTTTCTCTACCTTTTTTTTTAATTTTGTCATCTTTTTTTCTGTTTTTTCTTCATCTTTTACTTATATTCCTTTTGTACAGCTCCTATTTCTGGTGTGTCCGTCAATACTGTAGATTTTCATTTGCATCTGCTATTTGGTGGCGCCTTTGGTAGAGGTCTAATCTTCGATGGCGAAAAACGTTCTTGTAGAGAGGAGCAACTCGAAGTTGGTTCGTTCGCAGTTTCGACTTGGCTTATAATTTCCGTGGTGCTGATATCTAATTCAGGGGCAGAATCTAATAGTTCTGTATTTTCAAGATTCAATGATAAATTTTCTGTGACATTTACGACATCTGGTTCTTGTGTAAGATCTGAACGATCAGTAACATGAGATGGCGCAAAGTCGGAGTCTTGGAAAATATCAGCATTTAAAGGCCACACACTAGAAGCTTTAAATCCACTCATAATATTAGCAAGGTTTAAGGCAAGCAGTAACGACTCTTTTACAATAACTGGGATGTCATATATTGTCATCGTTTTCCCCGGATTGTTGTGCATCCACGCTGTCTGTGCCCTATTTATGTAATTTTTAAAACGGCCGTACACTCCTACGTCTAAAGGTTGTAAATTGTGGGATCAGTATGGGGGAAACGATAACATGGTGGCTTTTTCAATAACTCCAATATTCACGTGCGAGCTATGGTTATCAAGTAGCAACAGAACTGGCTCTTCCTTCGTGGGTTTGGTGTGTTTGATAAAATGATCCATAAAAATTATAAATTCTTTTTCGGTCATCCATCCAGAGGAATTGTCAGCTCCAGTGCAATCTGGAGGTCCACCACGAATAAACATTTCAGAATATTTTATCCTGGTAAAACGAACATCGGTGTGATAAAATTACCCGCAGCGTTAGAGGCACAAGCAAGTGTTACAAGAGTTCCCCTCCCAGCCGATGTGATAGCTCCAACATGCTTTTGGCCACGAGCAGGTACTATTTTCGTAGAGTTTTGAACCGTTGTGACCCCTGTTTCATCAATGTTCCATATTCGAGAAGCATTAAACTGATGTTTTTGGAGCAGTCGTTGATACATTGCAAAGAATGAATTAACGTTAGTCTTATTGAACGACGTCGATCAACTTAAAGACGACGCTTCTGGTGTCCTTAAAGATAACTGTGGATATCTGCGCATAAAATTTTGGAACCAGTCAGTACCAGTCATGTTATTTTGATGCCAAGAAGGATGAATGTTTTTAGCATTAAGCTGCACACCACATTGGTAAGCTAGTTTCCTTACTTCTATAGGAAGTAGTCCAAAATATATTTCGGCGCACTTGAGCAGGTAGGAAGCCATGTTACACTCATCTTCTGCAGTAAATACTTGTCTAGGCTTAACATAACCAACTGTCAAACATTCATTATTCTTCTTTCTCTTTATGTATCTATAAAGAGAGAGACCTGACATAATCCGAAAGTCTGACTACCTTTCCGAATACTGCATTTTTTTTCGAGAACTTCAGCTGCCGCTAACTCGAACACTTCTTGGCTTTGTGTTGCCCGAGAGGAAAGGAAAAAAAAAGTAGGTATCTACATCATAACGTGGGGCATGTTGTAACATGTTACAACTAGCCCCGGGATTTTGTTGCAACTAACCCCATGGTATGATTTTTAACATTTATCAAGATAACTATTTAAACAATTTATCAGTCTGAAAAACTGTCACACATTATCAGAGATAGATAAGTTTGAATGTAAATAAGATATAGAAAGTTTGCAATTAGTCGATAATAATAACAGAAACGAAAATGTTACGACAGTACAATTTTATATTACCTGGCAAAAAGTGAAGCGCGTGCACACTTCCGCTCACTGCGCCGGCCGGCAGCACACTGGCTATGGCAACATAGGGCGGCGCGATTTATAGGTCAAATCGAGTCAAAGAAATACGCTAATAAAGTTTAAGATCCTAGTGAAAAGAGCCTGTTACTACTTACCACTGTCACAACAAGCCCCTCGCTCTCCTACTCGCGAATCGGCACCGCGTAAAGCCCTGTACAGGCGAGGACACATCTTAAGCCACTAATGATGCAAAAGGCTGGTACACCTTCCTGCTTCAGGAGCTGGCATGCCATTTGTACACACAATGACTGCAGATGGCGCAACTTTATTTTAGAAAATGGCTGTGTGTGGCAGCTTCTGCTTATGCAGTCATCTGCAGTAATATCTCAGTGACGCCGCCGAAGAGA
Organism: Schistocerca piceifrons; assembly: GCF_021461385.2. NCBI lineage: Eukaryota > Metazoa > Arthropoda > Insecta > Orthoptera > Acrididae > Schistocerca > Schistocerca piceifrons. The sequence continues at coordinate 159,033,290 of NC_060139.1, read as the reverse complement.
TCTACGTTAGCTTAATAGAAGATGGTGGAGTTGAACTTGGAATTTAAGACGTGACAACGGCGGTCTGGATTGCACACTGTGTTGCACGATAAAATGAGGGTGGAGAACAGGGAATCACACAAAAATTTTCTGAGGATGGCGAGACAGAACCTTGACATTGCATCGCTTTGTAGCCCTAAGAATAAAGAAGCAAATCACAGTTATGCGAGCATGTACCCAGCTTCAAATACTTGGTTAGGTACCTTTATGTAAGCCTAGTACTACTAGGCTGCTGTACGTACAGAGCATACCTTTAAGCTTGTAACTAATTCTATAATTTTCTTCAGATAGTTCTGAATGAGGTTTCTCGCTTGTAGAGAATACCTGTAAGCACGGTATCTGAGCCGTGGCGGGACTGGCGCCAGTAGTATCTCTGACATGAGGACGATTGATTTCCTAGTACAGGGGTTTGTCTTTGGGCTTAGGCCGGCTCGAGATATAAGGGAGTGCCGACTTCGAGTAGGAGGTGAGAACACAACGCTTTGAGAACGGAACGCCGTGGTGCGCGAGTCGGCGATTGGCTGGCGGACAGAAGCGAAGACGGCGTGCCTGAGGCCGGGCGGCAGTTGTCACGTGGTTTTACTGGAGTCGGAGGCAGCTGGCCGGCGCTGTGCATTCTCCGGCAACCTTGTGAGCTATGGATGTGCTAGCTTCCTTGGAGGGACACGCTGTTATGGTCTCGCGAAGTGAGGGTCTGACATCTTCGCAAAATCGCCCCAGCATCAAGACACCCAGTTAAGTACTCTAATTACTAAGAGCGCTTAGTTAACTGTGATTGTCATCGCTCTTGGTACAGTAAGACGTTGCAAGACTTGTGTTGTTATGTTTGTTCGATTTCATTTCATGTCTCTTACTAAGTGCTTGCTCTGTTTCCACATAATAGTGATGTATTTGCAGATGTGTGTCATTAGGTTCTAGTGAGTGTCAGTTCTCGGCAGCCAGTTCATTTCCCACTTTTAGTACTTGTTTATCAAGTACAGTTTTACTTAAAAGTAGGTCTTGCGAGTGAAATTAGTTGTTGTCTGGCCATGATTTTATACAGTTAATTTACTGGTCAATCTTAAATATTAAAGCTAGGCAAAGTTACTCTGCCTCCTGTTGTTGGCTGTGGTCCATGTTTCAGTGAGCTGAGGCAGAGGTCAACCGAAACACTGAGCATCTCTATAGATTATAAGTTTGGCTTTCAGGCGGTGGACTTCGCCTGATCTCGTGTGTACCTCTTCGTTAGCGTTTGCTTGGTTCACATTTTCGTGGTTAAACTCCGGTCTTACAAGTTTGGACCTTGCTTCTTTTATTACACACTTATCGTTCTACAAGGATGTAACTTCTCTTCTATGATCTAAAAGTCCATTTTACAAGTCAACGGACGTTTGAATAATTTTGGGGTCGCTCTGTAAGATTAACCAAGTTATAAATATGTTTTAATTATTCGTGTTGAAGTGAGGCTGTGTGTCAAATGTTATTTTACATGTAATGCAAGGTTTTAGTTGAAGTGGTCTTAAATAGTGTGTCTTAACTACAATCGTTTGTTAAAGTTATGTCTTAACTTGTTTATGATTTACGTAATGAATGTCTATTAAATAATCTTGCCCAAGTAGCGCTTGTCAAATTTTATCTGAGATTGTTTTGGGTATTTAATAAAACAATGGGAATTGAAATGCTCACTTTATGGTGGGCCATCCGTTCCACCCCCTTTAGTATTAAAGGTTAAAGAAAACAGCTGTTAAGCATCGGCGTTCCAGTATCCTCCACCTTTACAGAAATTTGTGATGCAATTTACCAGTTCTTGAAGAATTCATTCTTGATGATAGGCTGATTTTGTTAAATTTCTTCTGAACATTGCCAAAATAAGTTAATGTTATAACACACGTAAACAAGCTGAAAAGTAGAATAAGGGATCCATTTCTTTTACTCTCAGCGAGAAACATATTACGGGGTGAGGGTGTACTCTGGGTGCCTCTGCAACAATTTCTTGATGCAGTTTTATTTGTTATGTTTAGTTAATTGTCAAGCCCCCAACATTCCCTTTATTCCACTAAATTCATTAAAAATAGCAAGTACTATTTATAGTGGAATACTTAACAATTTCCAAAAAACATATTTCGGGGGAAGAATACATCTCTGATCCAGCCATCAGTTTTGCCTGTGTGCAGGCATTATCACATATTTTTATAGTTTGGTAATTATATTCAAAATGTTGCCCTTCATTGTAAACGTTTATCGTAATAACTGAAACTTGCAATTTTTTGACTCAAACTGTTTCTCCCCTGGAGGTATGAATTAGAAAACGCTTTCAGTCACCAATTTTCGTGTTTTATTAAGTACACGATGCATTTCGGACCCTGTGGGCCCATCATAAGGTGTAATTTGCCTTAATAAATGCTTTATTGTTTTCTCTTGATTCAGGTGAAATGCATATTCTTGTCACGAAGAGATTTTATGTCAGATTATTAATTTTTAATTCAGACACGGAAATTACGTGAGAAATAGTGGAAAAGATGATTAGTGTAAATTTACCAAATAATCCAAGAAAATAGTTTTTAACATTTTAGCACCAGAATACATTCTTTTCTCCATCGTTTTCGTACATATTACTTCATTCAAGAGGCACATTCGCTTATAAATGTTTGTAAACACGACACAGATTTTTTTGTACATGGTGTGGTCAAAGATGAATCTACTCGTAGTGCTAATGGTATAATTATTAACCAACTGACATTTGCATAAACAATCGACATATGCAGGAAATACCTTTAAAATAGGTATTTAAAATTATTGTAATAGTTGTGGCTTGTGAAATCTGTTTGTTCATTTTTTGATTTCTTAAATTCATACCTCCACTGTATTGAATACAGTCATGTTTGAAGTTGCGAAGTATGGATAAAATTAAATTCTTTCTTCTCTACCTGGGAATTTTTCAGACACAATCATTGCACTTTATAATTCATCATTTTCAGTTGTTATGAGAAAATGTATGTGACACAATGACTCTAGAGTTTGCAATTATACTTAGTTTTCACTTCAAGTCTGTATGACAGTCGCATTGACATATTCACATTCGATTTCCTGTCTTTCAGTTGCCATCAACAAAGAGTAGATGGAAACATACATGAAAACAATTCCAAGACATGTGGAACTTCCCAAACTGTCTTGGTGCTTTACGTGGGAAGCATGTGGAATTATGACCACCAAGAGATATGGTATCATACCACCACAATTACAAAGGAGGTAACAGCATTGTGTTACTGGCACTTGTTGATGCACAGTATAAATTTATATTTGTGGATGCTGGTTGTAATCGGAGGTTTAGTGATGGGGGAGTGTACCAGAACAGTCCACTCTGTGAAAATTTTACTGGTGCTGAAAACTTAATGAGCGTTCCTCCACCATAGATATTATCAGTAACTCAAACTGCAATACCTTATACAGTTGTAGCTAATGATGCTTTTCCCTTGTCGGAGCACATAAAGGAGCCGCAAAAAGGAAATCTCACACAGCAACAGAAAAACAGTTACCATTTGAGCATGGCAAGAAGAATTTCTGAAAATTCTTCTGGAATAATGAGCTATAGGACCAAAGTTCTCCTTAAGAAAATATAGCTACCTGCTGAAAATGTGGAGAAAATCACAGTATCTGTTGGTGTGCTACATAAATTTTTACTGGAGACATGCGAGAAGAATTATGGTTGACAACTGGAAAAGGAAGAGGACACAGATCAATGTTTTACCTGTCCAGGGGAATGGCAGCAATATCACCTGAGAGACATAGGAAGATTAGGTCAACACAATTTAGTTTAAGAAGCTAGGAAAGTGAGGCACACCCTTCATGAATAATTCATCTCTACTGACTGTGTACAGTGGCAATGAGAATCTGTGAAATGATTTCAGTGCTGATACAGTACCAAATCTTGAAAATAATTAATGTAAATTATGACTGAAAAGTTAATGTCGTATGCAGAAGAGTGTATGATGTTTGTAAATTATCTCTGTTGGTATTAGCAATAAATTTTGTAATTTGAATTTTCTGTAATTACGTTTAATACTGAAGATAATGCCCAGCATTCAACCTCTATTCTACAGATGATAAGAGAGCAAAATTTTAATGAAGATAAACAATAAAGGATTCTGATTACACCTAACTGTCCAAGCCTTCCCCTAGTACATGACAAAGTACATTAAATATCTCTCCCGTAGCTTTCATCACCAGAGCTTTAAAGTTTGTTTGTCGCGTGGGATTAGCCGAGCGCTCTAAGGCGCTACAGTCATGGACTGTGCTGCTGGTTCCGGCGGAGGTTCGAGTCCTCCCTCGGGCGTGTATGTGTGTGTGTGACCTTTTTTTAGGATAATTTAGATTAAGTAGTGTGTAAGCGTACTACTGATGACCTTAGCAGTTAAGTCCCTTAAGATTTCACACACATTTGAAAATTTTGAAATTTTGTTTTCTGTACAGAATCAGTTACATGCGAACCAAATACTTGAACATCAGTGGGAGCATTTTTTTGGTTTCTTTATGGTGGTTAGTATATTGTCAGCTTTATCAGAAATGGCATTTTCTTATTCATTGCAGGCACTCCTCCTTTTTGTGCCTTTGATCATACCACCCCCACTTGGACTACTGTGTGATGACGACGAAAATAATGTTTGAACTGGCTGGCCGTCTTGAGCAACGTCACATTCCGCTTTAATTATTAAATTCTCACTATCATCAACGGGATCTCAAGACAGTCACCATGTAAGATAATGATAACAGTTTACACAACTGTACAGCATTTGTGGTGGGATATTTATGATTAATACGAAGCACTGTGCAAAGTCATTGATCATGAACTCAGCTTCACATAGTACTCGTATTTTATTTTCTGTTAGAAAAAAATCGACGATACTACCCTCAAATTAAAAACGCACCACACAACTGAGGTGTATTGACATATTTTGGATGACTGCGTATAATATTTCTGTGCAGAACGTTCCTTTCCTTGCTTGAACGTGGTCTCGCAAAAACAGTAGTTTTCTTTTAAAAAAATACCACACTGTGGGTTCATACACGTCTGCAGATCCCATACCATTCTTCGTCGAAGCTTTTACTTTGTTAAGGTCTGACACAAGCGTCGTTCACGAACTTCTCATCTCGGCTACAACTTTGGCATGAGCCGAAAACCTAACCTCCTGTAGTGAAGCAACTATATCGCTGAGTATTTCCTGGCTTGTTTGTTGTGACATGTGGATGATTTTTTGTCATAAAGACATGTTTCGTGTCTGTCTGCTTCCGTATGTATTTCTCTAAGCTTCCTTAGACCACTCCATTTTAACATATTGCACCACTGATGATAAAGCAAACAGATTTACGCGCTCAAATGACAACCAAAAGGTGAGGAATACAGCTTCATTCTATTGCACGCCATTTACCAGCAATGTGATGACATGTCACTAGGTGACGTGCAAGGTAACTGTTCACATGAAGCTATTTATTCACTAAGGCTATCGTGGCACAAGAAATGTCTCTGTATGAACAGGTCTTAAATGAGGCCGGACACAGTACATGCAGCGTTGGCCGCCCCAGCGCAACGCTAATTAGACTGACCCAGTTCCGCGGAAAGCGAAGTCGTGAGGGAAATGCTACCTCTCCCATGATCGTGAGAAATGCTTCTACATATCAACTGAATACAATATCTGTCATCGCACGTGGCAAAAAACGTTCTACCTCCAAAATACTAGAAAACCCTTCTCTGTTTCATGTTGAAATAATGGAGCAGGAACGAAGGCAAATCAGTATCTTTTGATATCCAGCTAAAAATCTAACAAGTGAATACGCAAAAAACCACAACACACGCGTTTAATGCGAACATCATGCACTTCAAAAAGGTTCTCAGTCTCAAAATTCACGAAAGCGCTTTAGTGCGAAAGTGGAAAACAGAAAGGTTTTTCACAAGACGAAATGGACAATTGTATTCAGAGAACACACCGCAAACTGTGGATTACATTGCAAAGCTGTAAACAATCAGTGTCTTTTCAGCTAGATACCGGAGCTTCTGTCACGTTGTTTAGCCTTGATACAATTACTTTTTTTTAAAAAAAAGGCCACCCACCTTTGCTAACATCAAGTCTGCATCTCACCGCCTATAACAGCGACAGCATTTCAATGCTTGGAACATGCTGCTTACTTACAAAACGCAGCAAAGACGACTGAGGAAGTAGCTTCCACTGTCGGCCGATCACGCACGACCCCAAATATTATCGGCATTGACGCTCTAGATTCCTTCGGATGAAACTTACAGGACAATGTGCATGCCATTGGCACAAAAGTTTCCGAAGCCGCATTTCAACAACTCTGTGACAAGTATCAGCATTTGTTCGATGCTGCTCTAGGATGTGCAAATGATTTTCACGCTCACATTACGCTGAAAGCTTATGCGCATCTCAAATTTTACCTCGCACGCCCTGTGCCGTATGCATTACGTGACGACGTGGCTACATACATTCAGAGACTGGACTTCGTTGGTGTCTTAAAAGTCAGTGGGCTGTTAGTCATCATTTGCAAGCGAAATGGGAAGAATGATCTTGGTGCTGATTTCAAATGAACCGTGAATCCTCAGTCCTTGGTTCGTACCCGCTTCCATGTGAAGAGGAAGTCCTGGATCAACAGCGGGTGGACAGTTGTTCTCGAAAATTAATCTTGCACAAGTCTGTCTTCAATTACCTTTGGACGAAGAGACAAAGAAATTTTTGTAGGGGATAACCATGTCGGCTTGCTTGAATATTAATGCCTATCTTTAGGAAGTGATTGCGCGTTTGCATGTTTCAAAAATTTCTAGAAAAACGAACGTCCAAGATGCCGTCTTATTTTGACAATCTTGACTACATACTCGTCAAGAGAAAACATCTCAAAAATTTTGGTATGTCTTCTTCAAGTTTTAATTTGCAGAAATGTTCTTTTTCAACACAACCATTGAATACCTAATACATATCATCGACGTCAATGGCACTAGTCCTTTGACGAAACATTTGCAAGCAATTTAGAAATTGCCATCTCCTTAGAATTTAAATTTAATATTTACCATCTCGTTAGAATTTCCGTGAACTGCAATGTGTTTTTTTGGAAAGTTGAGTTGCTACATAAAGTTCACCCGCAATACGGAGCAAACGAGGTGCCCCTGAACCATCTTAGACATAAAAATGTCCAGTTCCATTAAACAAGAGACGGTGACCAATCATTTGAAACCCTGAAAACTAGGCCACTTCGTCAACTTGCTTATGCACTACGATCCGATCAAACCGCTTTCGCTTGCAGTCGATACCTCGTCGCATGGCATCGGGGCAGTTTTATCCCATAAAAGTGGCCAAACAAAGAGCGCCTCATTGCATTCGCTTCCACAACTTTGAACAGTACACATATTAATTAGAGTCAGCTGGAGAAGGAAGCTATGACTGTAATATATGGTATCACCCGACTTCATTATTAACTGTATGGCAGAAAATGTTTCAACGCCACGGCCGTAAGCCTTTGACTGTACAGTTTCACCCGTCGAAAACTAATTACCAACTACACGGTGCAAAAAAGTTAACGTTGGTGGCTATTATTGTCAAATTACCAGTATGATATTCTGTGTCGTCCCACGGCGAAGTATTGTCGCATTGACCTGTCGGCACAGATGCAGCATTCGGTGAATCGGGAGCTACTTGTTTACATACTGATTCTTCTGATTCTGAAGCATAGGATTCTTTTCCAATTTATTCACGGCATATCGCATAAGCCACGAAGCATGACCAATCACTACGATTGCTAAAAAGCTACATTCACAAAGTTTGTCCAAACTCTCAGAAAAGCATTCCTGATCCCTTAGTGCATAGGTACTTTATGCATCGTAAAAGCTTACCTACTCTGTATGATGTGATTCTGCTTCACATGCCTAACGAACAGACCAGAGTGTTAATTCCGGCCACGTCTTCTACATAGATATCACTGGGGAACTAAACAGCTAGCGTGCCAACATTGTACGTGGCTTGGTTTAGATAAGCAAATAGAGCGCGTGACAGCACAGTGTCACCCTTGTACGGACAGTCAGGATGCTTGGCGTCAGGAATTCTTCTCCTGGCCACTTTCTGATACTCCATGGCCTCTTTGGCAAACACGTTGGCTGACTGTCGTCGATACCTACAGCAAATTCCCTTTTGTTATCCCAGTACATTCGACGAATTCCGAAAGCACTACAAAGGCGCTGGCTTCTGTATCTTCTCTGGAAGGCTTGCCACAAACAATTGTTCCTGACGGTGGACCTCCTTTTTTCCCCCAAGAAATGTGCATAATTTCGCCAACACAAGGGAATACATAATGTCAGGACAGCACCATTCTCACCACAGTCTAACGGCGAGACCGAAAACTTCGTTCGAACGTTCAAGACGCTAATGTCAAAACTTCGAAATTTACGTTCACGTGAAGATGCCTTACTGATACTCCTGAGTTCGTATCGTACCTTGCCTGCTCCTGACATTTCACCAGCAGAGCGTTTGCACCGGAGACGCCATCGGACATTGCTACATTTGCTTCGTCCTCACCTCCCTGCCCCAGCTGCAGACTTCACCACGAAGTTTCACCCGAATGCCAGAGTTCAATACCGACTGTACAACAAGCCACACTTACGGGAATCCGGCGTTGATCTCAGAAAGGCAAGCAGAGCGCAGTATATTATTCGTAGCAGCGCTGATACGCTCCAGCCCCAGCTAAAACAGCTACGGTTCGGTGAATTCAGTGATCCTGCCGTAACCCAAACCGTTTCAGATTTCCTCACTGCATGACGTCCGCGTGTCGTGACGCAGCAACATCCGTCCGTCGCAACGCAGTCTCCTATGCACCTTATCAAGCGGGTGCCTCCTTCCACTGTGTGAGTTAACGACCATTTCGCTCTCATTTAAGGATGTGGCTGAAAGGGTCAACCATCAGAAACTGCGAAACGAATCCTGTCACCCAGGACCGGGTGCCACAAAAGGTGCGGATTCAAAACGAGATGGGGAAACTCACAGACGTCTATTGTCTATTAAAGCCTAAGCGCTGTAGTGTGCGAGTGAGACAGACGAGAGCCTACGTCATAGGGAAACTCAGGGAAGCATAGCAGGGACACATGTATTAAAACTAATTAATTCTGTAGCAATTTAGGGAATTAAGCCAAGGTTATTTTAATCTACCAACTTTCGTAAGTTTTCATAGCCATCCAAATAAAACTTCAATTTTGATCGTATCTATAATAGTTTAGGATTTACTGTTAAAGTGAAATTAACAAGTTTTGTACGAAACACCTGAATGCTAAAGTCTGAACGCTTTGCCAAATCTTAACGATAGACATTTCATACAGAAGTGCTTCCTCAAAGTGACAAATGTTGTAAATATAAACTGTGTAACTTCATTTGTTTAAAATATTTAGTAAACTTAAATTATCAGTATTTTCAGTTAAGCATCAGATCATCATTTCCTCTACACAAAACACATTCAACGATAACAGCATGACACCTTATTGAATCATTACTTTTGTTCTTCACTTACACTCCTGGAAATTGAAATAAGAACACCGTGAATTCATTGTCCCAGGAAGGGGAAACTTTATTGACACATTCCTGGGGTCAGATACATCACATGATCACATTGACAGAACCACAGGCACATAGACACAGGCAACAGAGCATGCACAATGTCGGCACTAGTACAGTGTATATCCACCTTTCGCAGCAATGCAGGCTGCTATTCTCCCATGGAGACGATCGTAGAGATGCTGGATGTAGTCCTGTGGAACGGCTTGCCATGCCATTTCCATCTGGCGCCTCAGTTGGACCAGCGTTCGTGCTGGACGTGCAGACCGCGTGAGACGACGCTTCATCCAGTCCCAAACATGCTCAATGGGGGACAGATCCGGAGATCTTGCTGGCCAGGGTAGTTGACTTACACCTTCTAGAGCACGTTGGGTGGCACGGGATACATGCGGACGTGCATTGTCCTGTTGGAACAGCAAGTTCCCTTGCCGGTCTAGGAATGGTAGAACGATGGGTTCGATGACGGTTTGGATGTACCGTGCACTATTCAGGGTCCCCTCGATGATCACGAGTGGTGTACGGCCAGTGTAGGAGATCACTCCCCACACCATGATGCCGGGTGTTGGCCCTGTGTGCCTCGGTCGTATGCAGTCCTGATTGTGGCGCTCACCTGCACGGCGCCAAACACGCATACGACCATCATTGGCACCAAGGCAGAAGCGACTCTCATCGCTGAAGACGACACGTCTCCATTCGTCCCTCCATTCACGCCTGTCGCGACACCACTGGAGGCGGGCTGCACGATGTTGGGGCGTGAGCGGAAGACGGCTTAACGGTGTGCGGGACCGTAGCCCAGCTTCATGGAGACGGTTGCGAATGGTCCTCGCCGATACCCCAGGAGCAACAGTGTCCCTAATTTGCTGGGAAGTGGCGGTGCGGTCCCCTACGGCACTGCGTAGGATCCTACGGTCTTGGCGTGCATCCGTGCGTCGCTGCGGTCCGGTCCCAGGTCGACGGGCACGTGCACCTTCCGCCGACCACTGGCGACAACATCGATGTACTGTGGATACCTCACGCCCCACGTGTTGAGCAATTCGGCGGTACGTCCACCCGGCCTCCCGCATGCCCACTATACGCCCTCGCTCAAAGTCCGTCAGCTGCACATACGGTTCACGTCCACGCTGTCGCGGCATGCTACCAGTGTTAAAGACTGCGATGGAGCTCCGTATTCCACGGCAAACTGGCTGACACTGACGGCGGCGGTGCACAAATGCTGCGCAGCTAGCGCCATTCGACGGCCAACACCGCGGTTCCTGGTGTGTCCACTGTGCCGTGCGTGTGATCATTGCTTGTACAGCCCTCTCGCAGTGTCCGGAGCAAGTATGGTGGGTCTGACACACCGGTGTCAATGTGTTCTTTCTTCCATTTCCAGGAGTGTATTTATCAGAAAGCTCATTACTGCAAGGCTACTGGCCGTCACATTGAAAGTCAAGAAGGAAATTGTATTGGTTTTATGTAAAGGAATATAACATTGGATATTCTTGTTATTTCATCTAGAATGTGAAAGTGGTCAAGCTTTGATTATTTAAATACGTTAAAATGTAATATAATGTAGATCAAGCTGTAGCCAATCAGATGGACGACTTCAGGAAAGGGAACTGCGCTAGACAGTTGAGCCAGTATGTTCGGCGCGCGGGAAGCGCGGCCGGGGACGGCCAGAGGGACAGTGCTAGTGGGGACGCGAAAGCGGACGGTTGGTCTTTAGGTAGCCAGGAAGTGAAACGACTTAGAAAATTTCGCCTTGTGTGGTATCGCGGGACTTAGTCTCTGAGCGGTGAGCAGCCGCGTGCCTAGTGTGGGGTCTAACTTTTCGCCAAGATAACTAGGTGGAATATTAGACTTGTATTTCGTGATAAGATTGTGAATGATCGAACTGTGTCAAATGGATATGTGCTCGAGTGTAACAGTATTTCTCAATACGATCACTTTCGTTATCATTTTGCTTTCTGAATAAATACTGTTCGAAACAAATCTCATTTATGGATCGTTAATATAGTTCCCGATACTATTATTACTGTTATTATATGTTATGTTAACTTTGTATTACGCAAACTTACTGTCAGCCAGACAATTTAATCGAAGGATGACAAGTGTCCAATTAGGGCGTGTAATGCGGCACGTGCGGTTCAACCCATAGACGAGTCTGAACCAAAACATTTCGCCGGCCGAAGTGGCCGAGCGGTTCTAGGCGCTACAGTCCGGAACCGCGCAACCGCTACGGTCGCAGGTTCGAATCCTACCTCGGGCATGGATGTGTGTGATGTCCTTAGGTTAGTTAGGTTTAAGTAGTTCTAAGTTCTAGGGGACTGATGACCTTAGAAGTTAAGTCCCATAGTGCTCAGAGCCATTTGAACCATTTGAACCCAGACATTTCAACGAAGAAGAGCCGCATGTGAGCTGGAACATTTATGGTATGTTAGCTCGCAACTGCCGTGTCACCGATTGAAGTCGACGTCTACGCAGCTCCGACGCCGTTACCGCCAACGCCGCAAGTCGCCACTCCCATCGACATCTACGCCGTCAATGTAGGCAAGCCGGCAGCACTCCCTGCAGCACAGTGAATGCTCCTACCTGTACCCTTAGATACTTCCTGCTCCTGGTTTTCCTTGACAGTTTCCCTGGTGCTCGGAAGGCGCAGTGCTGGCACACGGCTTGGTCTGCTGTGCCCCAGGCAGGAAACTAGCCTCACCACTATCCACAGCACAGGCCTCTTCCCGCGTACCTTTCAAGTCGAGCGGGGAGGGTTGCAGTACTGGCCACTATCCGGTCGGCCGCACTTCCAAATAAGTGCGCCTCAGTCGTACCGCCGCGTTTCCTACAGCGACGGAAGCGTCACGAAGGCACTGCCAATAACGATTACACCACTGCCCATGAATGCGGGCATTCCCTCTGCGGGGCTCCAATAGCATGTCTACTTCAGTTCGAACATTCATGAACTGAGTTCTTATTTGTGTAGTTACCACTTGCAGACTCTCATAGAGCCCATGGCTCGGCGTCTTCTGAACGGACGTTGTATTGAAGAGTGACGGTTTTACGACACTTTTGTATCTGAATACACTTCTAGATTCAACTCTGTTGTTAGCAACTGGCGCAGAAAATTCAGCAACAAAGTCATTAGATGCATAATAAACTAATATCTGAATTCTCTGTTCACGAACATAATCTGTTCCTCGCTCCTGTATCCACTAAAGATCCATATGGTTTGCAAAAGAAGGGAAAAAAAAGGCTCTGAGCACTATGGGACTTAACATCTTAAGTCATCAGTCCCCTAGAACTTAGAACTACTTAAACCTAACTAACCTAAGGACATCACACACATCCATGCCCGAGGCTGGATTCCAACCTGCGACCGTAGCAGCCCCGCGGTTCCGGACTGCAGCGCCTAGAACCGCATGGCCACCGAGGCCGGCGTGCAAAAGCAGACATAACATACAGTTGAAGGCCTTCATAACAAATAAAGAGCGGACTGCAAACTGTTCCGGAAAAACTTCTGTAACACTGACATCTCGTTAATTAGCTTTCAATATTTTTTGGTCTGAAAGGAGACTTGTATCTGTATGTTACCATTTACTGGCCAACATACTCCTGCTGTACGAAGAGGTTTCCTCCGCCAAATATTAAACTGAAAGCTGTATCTTCGTCTTGCTCTTTATCACAGGCTGACTATTTCAGGATCATGAGAACCCCAAGTCCAAAATATAAAATTAAAAGCCATTTCCTGAAAGGTTCCAAGCGTTTTGTTGTATTTATTTGACTGAAAAAGTCACTTTGCAATTTCCCAAGTTTTTAGTGTTTTGAAACAGTAATTCCTGAATGACAATGTGTAGGTCCTAATGTATGTTCGCACGTGCTTCTACGTGTGTTATTCTCCAAAGATTTTGGTAAAATCTCTTGAGAATTAAATTTCATCATCTGAACGTAATGAACACTACAAAACACTTGTACCAGTCACAGAAATCAATATGTCGGCATTAAATCACTGTTAGCACAGATACTAGTATCTATGACTGTGTCAGTGTTAGTACATCTATGAGCGATTGTGAGATTGTCCATACTTCGTATCTGCACGGCAAGTGGACTAATGGATCTAAACTTAGCTTACCACTTAGCATGTAAGTGGACACAACATCTGAACTGTCTTCTCAAGCCCAGGGTGTTAATCAGACGTTCTATATAAATATGATCCTGTAAGGCAGCTAATATCAGATGGTAACAGAATTCACTAGAAATGCTGCTGTCTTGTAAGTAGAACGCATGAATTAATAAAAGCAAAAGTTGGCGATCTACTCAAGAAATAAAAAAGGAGCTATTCCCTTTTTTATTCTACATATAATTTGTCAACTGTGCTTTCAGGGGTCATGTGTTCTATTACTTTCAACACTCATTAACAAACTATGTAACTCTTGGACATATTGAATCGACGATTATTAAAATCGTTATCTCTATATATGAAAAAAAAATTTATCACAGGAAATAATGATTAATATCTTCATTTGTTCATTTACATCTACGATGTCGTCGCTGGTCAATGCACTGAGTATTTGGAGAATAAATTAACTTTTTTAACCAATGAAAAAACTCTAATGTACGCAATGTGAGGGTAGGTTAGTATCCTAGCTTCTGATATTAAATGGTCAAAGCATCCATACATTGGAGTGAGCAAAATCTCGACTCCGCATTTACTGTGGCCTAATGCACGGTGGTAGGCTACTATACCAAGTGGCTTCTGCACCGGCGTTGTCTTCGTGTTGGATCTGAAATGCTAATTCCCTACTCTGGCCTTGACTGAGTTCACTCAGTCTCAACTTTCCTGCATTCCGTAGAACGTTTATTTTTCTCTAGTCGAAATAATGACGATTGCCCACTCGCTAATTGTGCACAGTTTCTTTGCCCGCAAAAATTCCCACAGGAATAATTAAATACCTCCTTGCTATATGTCACCACGATATGTGATGCTTATCGTCCACACTTCCCAGAAAGCAAAGCTCTCGCTATTTTCCACACACTTGTGCAGTCCGCTGCAAGATGAGAGAGATATTTAGAAATTTTATTTCTCAAAACATTTTTATATAATGCGGATCTTCCCACCTTGTCGTGCCTGTGTCGCCCAGTATGGCTTCAGCCAATCGCCATCTCTTTAGAGGTGAATTTTATTGTTCTTGCCGGGTCGCAGCCTAGCCCTATTAAAGTCATCCAGCCACTTACACATGGTCCCGGCCATATTGACGTTAAAAGTAGTGATGGACTGTTCTGGCCTTATCCGTTTCTGTGCTGAAGCCTTCTCTTGTTGAGTGCGATTTTCCGATGCCATTAACCATCTGCTTGGTTTATCTACTAAATGCGTTTCACTTTAACTCTTTTATTCATGCCCCTGTCCATATTGGTAGATATTGTTTTGTTAGTTTTCGGTACATGAGATTACTACAATTGACTTTTGTTGATACACTACTGGCCATTAAAGTTGCTACAACTAGAAGAACTGCAGATGATAAACGGGTATTCATTGGACAAATACTTTATACTAGAACTGACATGTGATTACATTTTCACGCAATTTGGGTGCATAGATCCTGAGAAATCAGTCCCAGAACAACCACCTCTGGTCGTAATAACGGCCTTCATACGCCTGGGCATTGAGTCAAACAGAGTATGGATGGCGTGTACAGGTACAGCTGCCAATGCAGCTTCAACACGATACCTCAGTTCATCAAGAGTAGTGACTGGCGTATTGTGACGAGCCAGTTGCTCGGCCACCATTGACAAGACGGTTTGAATTGGTGAGAGATCTGGAGAATGTGCTGGCCAGGGCAGCAGTCAAACATTTTCTCTATCGAGAATGGACCCTACAGTACCTGCAACATGCGGTCGTGCATTATCCTGCTGAAAAGTAGGGTTTTGCAGAGATCGAATGAAGGGTGGAGTCACGGATCGTAACACATCTGAAATGTAACGTCCACTGTTCAAAGTGCCGTTAATGCGAACAAGAGGTGACCCAGACGTGTAACAAATGGTACCCCATTCCATCTCACCGGGTGATACGCCAGTATGGCGATGACGAATACACGCTTCCAATGTGCGTTCACCGCGCTGTCGCCAAACACGGATGCGACCATCATGATGCCGTACACAGAACCTGGATTCATCTTAAAAAATGACGTTTTGCCATTCGTCCACCCAGGTTCGTCGTTGAGTACACCATCGCAGGCGCTCCTGTCTGTGATGCAGCATCAAAGGTAACCGCAGCCATTGTCTCCGAGCTGATAGTCCATGCTGCTGCAAACGTCGTCGAACTGTTCGTGCAGATAATTGTTGTCTTGCAAACGTCCCCATCTGTTGATTCAGGGATCGAGACGTAGATGGACGATCCGTTACTGCCATGCGGATAAGATGCCTGTCATCTCGACTGCTAGTGATACGAGGCCGTTGGGATCCACCAAGGCGTTCCGTATTACCCTCCTCAACCCACCGATTCCATATTCTGCTAATGTCCCGATACGATAAACTGCAATCGCGATACGCTACAATCCGACCTTTATCAAAGTCGGAAACGTGATGGTACGCATTTCTCCACCTTACACGAGGCATCACAACAACGTTTCACCAGGCAACGCCGGTCAACTGCTGTTTGTGTATGAGAAATCGGTTGGAAACTTTCTTCATGTCAGCACGTTGTAGGTGTCGCCACCGCCTCCAAACTTGTGTGAATGCTCTGAAAAGCTAATCATTTGCATATAACAGCATCTTATTCTTGTCGGTTAAATTTCGCTTCTGTAGCACGACACCTTCGTGGTGTAGCAATTTCAATGGACAGTAACTTATAATATATTATATTATAATTATAATATTCTGTATCGTACTGTCGTTACGAATCAAGTTCATACGTTCATGTACAGTCCACAAAATCAGGAAGCCTTACACAGTTATCACTGGCAAACACCGCCAATCATCGAATTTGGTAATGCGTATTGAAGCTCGAACTACAGAGGCCACTCATGTACAGCTGATATTTAGCAGCAGTTCCGAGAGCCGTGAGATGAGTATATGAAGGGCTCAACTAAACAGTTTTCATTAGCGAAGGAAAACTTACGAAAATGGAACATTTACATCGGGATCTCTGTTCCACAAGCAACTACGCATTCGGGTGAGTACTTCTGATACCTCTGTGACCTTTACTCTTTGCTCTTCCAGTGGTGAATAGTGTCCCAAAGGAATAATATAGTCGATAAACCGTCGAATAAGCATTAATTCCCTTCATCTTTATTTCCCCAATACCTACCCCTCGGATTTTACTGTGCACGACACTTCGGCATCTGCTCTTCCTACAATTAGTTGTATACTGTCATTTCTCTTCAAATCGCTTAGGAAGCTTACTCCTGTATATTCTACTATTGTAGTTGGTTCTTGTGACTAATCGAATAATAATATGTAAGTATCATTTGTATATATCATATACAGTAACAACCTTCTAAGACTACCTTTGCGTACAACTGAAATTACTCTTAAGTAGAACAGTTTCATTCCATTAGAACGGAAACGTTGAGTTCTAGCTGCTGTGAATTCCTGATCCGCTCCCAAAGCTTCACTGATATTGTGAAGTTTGTACGTTGTTCAAAAGACGACAGTCAAATCCCCTTCAGTTTCCCACAATTATGTAACACGTCGGCCTGAGTACTCAGGTCTTTAATTATGTGGATTTGTCCGAAGACCCTATCCGAAAACGAAAATGACCCATGTCTTTCTTGAGTTCGCTGGGACGCTTCGATGTCCCAGTAACCTACGATAATCATCCTCACAAGTATGTGTTAAACGGCATAAAACTTTTCTAATCTGTAAAATAATGGGGCGGCTCTCTTCTGTATGTGGTATGACTCGGGTAAGCCATCGCTACTATGCACCTAAAAGAAACATTCCATGGAAACATTATTTTTATAGTACATATAAGAAACTTTACAGAGGCAATGGAATACACGTCTGACTAATGTTAAAAATGTGTCGCTCTTAGAGGTGTTGCTCAAAGGTAACACTGATCACTCATACACTCATTTCAAAAGACTTCCCGCATGAGGACACATGCAGTATCGATGATAGTACGAACTGTCTTCGACTTTCGTTAGCGTCCAACGTGTGGTGCTTCCCACTCGACATATTGGATTTCGTATCATAACATGCGTGTTACGAAAAGTACAGGATATACTGTTTCAAAACAACGGCAGTACAAGATTTATAAAGACAAGTCATTCTTGATGCGATCTGTATAGCACAACGTCACATAATTACGTATTGGCAGTCAAAACTTTCATGTCAAGCTTTAGTTCCATCATAAAGTGGTGTAATGTCCGCTGAGGTCATCGTGGTGCAGTGATAACGGGGTTGGAACCTATGAACACAATAAAGTATAACGTAACGGGTTTGCGTCCAGTCGTCTCATTCCTGAAAGATCCTCGTATCCATATTAATTTAATAAAACTATGTTCCGTAATTTTTGATATAATTTGTGTGTGATAGTGCTGTCGCCGAAATGATGTGTCACTGTCAATAATTTACAAATTAATCATGAAACAGTCACTGCGAGTAAATATTCAATACACACTGATCATCTGGTAAAACAAGTTACCACTCAGAATAAGAATCATAGGAAACACTGGCACATTTGCAAAATATTTAAAAGATATCTTGATTTCAGCCATCTATACAGTATAAAAGAAACTTTACAACCTAGTTCTTTTAGTACACTTCTTTGCCATACATGAATGTCTTCAATAAAAGTACAGAGTTAACCAACGATATGATGTTTTCCATCATTTTATTAGAACAAATGGTACCAATATCTAAGCTTTTTTCGAGAGATGCTCAGTGTGCTGGTGTTTTGATACAAGATTTGTTCACAGAACGTAAGTAAAATCAGCTGCTATTTTAATTCATCTGTTAGAATGATTATCCAACCTTTATAATTACTGACCAAATCCTGTTTCTAAAAGTAAATTTACGTTGTTGAGACACAGTACGTTACATGCATTCAGTGCTGCCTCACTGCCGCTGGTTTTTTGTTCGTAAATCAGCAATTGGTGTCACATTCCGGAGGTGACGTAGGCGTATTACTAAACACAGTTCCTACAATGTTTTCAGTCATTTTCTGAATCAGCTCCTGCAAACACATCAATCTCTCATTTATCCACAGCCCAGTCCACTTGAATGAGGCACTTGACACATTTATAAACAATTTCATTTTGAAGTTAACATTCCCCGCAGAAATGAAAAAGTGTAACATCCAGCTGTCTCAAATTCAGGCGAATATTATTGCTTTTAAAGTCATATTCGCCTCATGATTTGTGAAGTGTAGGATCACGAAAGTCGATACACAGCTCTTTCAATGTGTTGATTCGATACAGCGTGTGACGTCAAAAATGACATCACGTAGACAGGAAGTCTTGTAAAATGAATTTTACACGTGGTCTGTGGTTTATCGTATTACTTGTCACTCAGATTCATGGAATACTGAATGTCAAACTTAAGAATAAACAATCGTCCTATTTTCACACAGCAATTAAAAACATAAGGGAGCTGTTCGCTGCGCTCATTTACTGGAAACAAAATTAGAATATTTTCAATTCAGTTCTCTATACAAATGAAACAATGGACTGCCTATAACAAATAGAATTTCCAATAATATTTATATAACATTTCAGTCGCTGCACAAGAAATTAAATTTCCACCCAATTTTTAAATTGTTAATATTAACTGCAATAGCCGCAGGCTAGAGTGACTATAACACGTCAGTCTAAAATAGATACAGTGTTAAGCCTGGGGAATACATTTATCGTATGAATGCGTGGCATATATGTCCGAAAGAACAGACACTATACATTCACATAGTTGATTCGCCTCGATGGGCAAAGAGTCCACCGCATCCAGTGCAAAAGCATATTTGCCTTCGACCTCCTGCAGGAACCTTAAAGTCGAGAGCATGGAGGACATGGACGAAGACTGCGCATAGGTGTTGCCGGTTGGGAACGTGCGTCGAGTGAAAGGTGTACCGAGACAGTCCATGCAATTGCGATAAACACTGAGTCCGCCTGGAACAATAGTTTACAGAGCTGCCTAGTAAGCAGGGGATTCCGGTTTCGCTTCGCTCTCCCACCCACATTTATCGCTCGTCGCCGCTGATTCCGTGTTAATTCTCGATGCAGCTGACATCAATAGTCCCTTTAGTTTCCTTTCTCCACCTTTAGTTATCTTAACACATTTATAAGACTTTTCTTGCTCCTGCACGGAAGCAGCCGCTGATAACTCGAAGCTGGTGGTGGCTCGGAAGTTAACAACAGATAATCTGCAAAAAAAAAAAAAAAAAAAAAAAAAAAATCCATAAACAATTACTAAAGTTCGTAGTGCCCAACTTGACATCCCTCTCACACGAGTCAGCAACAAATTGAAATTAATGTTTTTACTCACTTATATTTTAATTTAATATTTTACTGAAAAGTAGGAAAACCATACGTAAGTGGACTGTTACAACGTTTTCTGGATCAAGCTTTGACTCTGCAACGGTGTGCGAACTGCTTTGAAACTCCTGTATGCCGGGCCGGAATTCGTACCCGGAATCTTGCCTTCCGCGAGAAATGCTCATGCCTACAGAGCTATACATACACATCTCACCGCACTACCTGCGGTCACAAGAATACGCTATGAGGCACAAATACAGATAAATATCATTAGCGTGCCAATTTTTTTTTTTTTTTTTTGAGGAAGGCTGAACGGAGTTTCAGGCTGCTGGTTTCCCACTTTTCTGCCAGAATCTTCTAAAGAGAAGCGTATTTGCCTTTTTTGTGGCCCGACAGGTACAGTTTTCAGCTGGTTCCCTTCTTTACCAGTTACATCAGGATGAGCTACTTACATAAAACGAATTCTGCAGGTCAGTATTTATATTTATATACCACGAGGTATTTATGTACGAGGCTTGGAACTTGAAGAGTGGCAACAATTTATTCACTACTGATACAAAAGAGTTACATTCTAGCACCTGTCACTGTCGTTCAAAGTAGGCACCAGCGTTGTGTAGAACCCGTTGTCAGCGATGTGGAAGTCGTAGTATATCGTTAGCAGAGCCTGTTGTGTTGACGGTGCGAATGGCGCAGTCTATTGCCTGTCGAATCTCTGGAACAGTTCTGAAGCGAATGGTACGAAGTGGTTCCTTGACCTTCGGAATAAAATCAAAGTCACAAGGACTTAATCCGGGGAATATGGTGGATGGTACAGTACTTACCAGTCCCATCGAAAGAACAGAGCAGCCACAGCTTGCGCTGTATGCCCCCGCGCACTGTCGTGCAAAATGGTGGGTGGGTTGCGCAGAAAGTGTAGCCTCTTCTTTCGCAAAGCTGGTCGCAGGTGATGCTCCAAACACAAACAGTAATACTGTGCATTGACTGCCGTGGAGGAACGTAATGCGTTAGGATAACATCATCACAGTCGTACACAAGAATCACCATAACTTTTGACCGCTCCATTCGCACCATCAATAGAACAGGCTCTGCTAACAGTATACTCCGCCTTCCACATAGGTGGCAACGGGTTCTACACAACGCTGGTGACTACTTTGAAGGACAGTAACAGGTGCAAGCATATAACTCTTTTGTATCGGTTGTGAATAAATAGTTACCACTATTTCAGTTCTAACCCTTCTACTCTAAAAATAAAATTACGTTGTTGAGACACCTTAATCAACAATATTGAATATATACCGTACGTTACATGCGTTCAGTGCTGCCTCACTGCCACTGGGTTTTTGTTCGTAAATCAGCAATTCGTGTCACATTCCGGAGGTAACGTAGGCGTATTACTAAACACGGTTGCTACAATGTTTTCAGTCATTTTCTGAATCAGTTCTTGCAAACACATCAATCTCTCCCTTATCCACAGCCCAGTCCACTTGAATGAGGAACTTGACACATTTATAAACAATTTCATTTTGAAGTTAACATTCCCCGCAGAAATGAAAAAGTGTAACATCCAGCTGTCTCAAATTCAGGCCACAGCTTTTGACTTGCGCCATAGGGTGGTGGGGTTCCGGATTCCGCTGGATAGGTCAGGAGTCGACTACACGCAACAAGCGGCTACACGGGTAGCAGGGGTTGTGTGGCGAGGGCTGGGCGGTTTTTTAGGTTAGATGGCCTTGGGCAAGTACAGAAAGGGCAACAGCCTCAACGGGCGCGGGGCAAAGTCAGGACATGCGGGGACCAAGCAGCAATCGGTATTGTAATTGTCAACTGTCGAAGCGGCGTTGGTAAAGTACCAGAACTTCAAGCGCTGATAGAAAGCACCGAAGCTGAAATCGTTATAGGTACAGAAAGCTGGCTTAAGCCAGAGATAAATTCTGCCGAAATTTTTACAAAGGTACAGACGGTGTTTAGAAAGGATAGAGTGCATGCAACCGGTGGTGGAGTGTTCGTAGCCGTTAGTAGTAGTTTATCCTGTAGTGAAGTAGAAGTGGATAGTTCCTGTGAATTATTATGAGTGGAGGTTACACTCAACAACCGAGCTAGGTTAATAATTGGCTCCTTTTACCGACCTCCCGACTCAGCAGCATTAGTGAGAGAAAATTTGGAATACATTTCACATAAATTTTCTCAGCATGTTATAGTCATAGGTGGAGATTCAATTTACCAGATATAGACTGGGACACTCAGATGTTTAGGACGGGTGGTAGGGACAGAGCATCGAGTGACATTATATTGAGTGTATTATCCGAAAATTACCTCGAGCAATTAAACAGAGAACCGACTCATGGAGATAACATCTTGGACCTACTGATAACAAACAGACCCGAACTTTTCGACTCTTTAAGTGCAGAACAGTGAATCAGTGATCATAAGGCCGTTGCAGCATCTCTGAATATGGAAGTTAAAAGGAATAAAAAAAGGGAGGAAGGTTTATCTGTTTAGCAAGAGTAATAGAAGGCAGATTTCAGACTACCTAACAGATCAAAACGAAAATCTCTGTTCCGACACTGACAATGTTGAGTGTTTATGGAAAAAGTTCAAGGCAATCGTAAAATGCGTTTTAGACAGGTACGTGCCGAGTAAAACTGTGAGGGACGGGAAAAACCCACCGTGGTACAACAACAAAGTTAGGAAACTACTGCGAAAGCAAAGAGAGCTTCATTCCAAGTTTAAACGCAGCCAAAACCTCTCAGACAAACAGAAGCTAAACGATGTCAAAGTTAGCGTAAGGAGGGCTATGCGTGAAGCGTTCAGTGAATTCGAAAGTAAAATTCTATGTACCGACTTGACAGAAAATCCTAGGAAGTTCTGGTCTTACGTTAAATCAGTAAATGGCTCGAAACAGCATATCCAGACACTCCGGGATGATGATGGCATTGAAGCAGAGGATGACACGCGTAAAGTTGAAATACTAAACACCATTTTCCAAAGCTGTTTCACAGAGGAAGACCGCACTGCAGTTCCTTCTCTAAATCCTCGCACAAACGAAAAAACGGCTGAAATAGAAATAAGTGTCCAAGGAATAGAAAAGCAACTGGAATCACTCAATAGAGGAAAGTCCACTGGACCTGACGGGATACCAATTCGATTCTACACAGAGTACCCGAAACAACTTGCCCCCCTTCTAACAGCCGTGTACCGCAAGTCTCTAGAGGAACGGAGGGTTCCAAATGATTGGAAAAGAGCACAGGTTGTCCCAGTCTTCAAGAAGGGTCGTCGAGCAGATGCGCAAAACTATAGACCTATATCTCTGACGTCGATCTGTTGTAGAATTTTAGAACACGTTTTTTGCTCGAGTATCATGTCGTTTTTGGATACCCAGAATCTACTATGTAGGAATCAACATGGATTCAGGAAACAGCGATCGTGTGAGACACAACTCGCTTTATTTGTTCATGAGACCCAGAAAATATTAGATACAGGCTCCCAGGTAGATGCTATTTTTCTTGACTTCCGGAAGGCGTTCGATACAGTTCCGCACTGTCGCCTGATAAACAAAGTAAGAGCCTACGGAATATCAGACCAGCTGTGTGGCTGGATTGAAGAGTTTTTAGCAAACAGAACACAGCATGTTGTTATCAATGGAGAGTCGTCTACATACGTTAAAGTAACCTCTGGCGTGCCACAGGGGAGTGTTATGGGACCATTGCTTTTCACAATATATATAAATGACCTAGTAGATAGTGTCGGAAGTTCCATGCGGCTTTTCGCGGATGATGCTGTAGTATACAGAGAAGTTGCAGCATTAGAAAATTGTAGCGAAATGCAGGAAGATCTACAGCGGATAGGCACTTGGTGCAGGGAGTGGCAACTGTCCCTCAACATAGACAAATGTAGTGTATTGCGAATACATAGAAAGAAGGATCCTTTATTGTATGATTATATGATAGCGGAACAAACACTGGTAGCAGTTACTTCTGTAAAATATCTGGGAGTATGCGTGCGGAACGATTTGAAGTGGAATGATCATATAAAATTAATTGTTGGTAAGGCGGGTACCAGATTGAGATTCATTGGGAGAGTGCTTAGAAAATGTAGTCCATCAACAAAGGAGGTGGCTTGCAAAACACTCGTTCGACCTATACTTGAGTATTGCTCATCAGTGTGGGATCCGTACCAGATCGGTTTGACGGAGGAGATAGAAATGATCCAAAGAAGAGCGGCGCGTTTCGTCACCGGGTTATTTGGTAACCGTCATAGCGTTACGGAGATGTTTAATAAACTCAAGTGGCAGACTCTGCAAGAGAGGCGCTCTGCATCGCGGTGTAGCTTGCTCGCCAGGTTTCGAGAGGGTGCGTTTCTGGATGAGGTATCGAATATATTGCTTCCCCCTACTTATACCTCCCGAGGAGATCACGAATGTAATATAAGACAGATTAGAGCGCGCACGGAGGCTTTCAGACAGTCGTTCTTCCCGCGAACCATACGCGACTGGAACAGGAAAGGGAGGTAATGACAGTGGCACGTAAAGTGCCCTCCGCCACGCACCGTTGGGTGGTTTGCGGAGTATAAATGTAGATGTAGATGTACTCTGACGCACATGAACATCAATTTAGTAGGCATAATACAGTGTAAGGTTAACACAGTGTCTTCTCCCATCCAACGCAAGCTCACTTTACACTACCAGATTTAGAAGGGCACAACGGTTTTAGGTTGCACCTACAGTACACCAAAAAATGCAGTATTTAATTTGCACAAAATGATGTTTTGTAAGGTGTTTACGCAGTCAGGTGACCCCATCGAGTGAAGCACAGGTCAAGGCAAACTGTACAGGCGTAATAGCTCCTTATACAAAGACAGCTCCCCATAAAGTTTTATTGGTGAAGAAATGGTCATCAAAAGCTAGGACAGTGACCTCAAAAGTTTTATGACCATCCCAGAACCCTTGTCATGCGTCTAGCATGTTATTTAAAAATACATTTACGCTTTAGACCGGACGTTACACGCCTTTCCTACCTATGTAAATGCAATAAATTTGAACCTTTGTGTCTCGGTAACGGATAGTGACATTGAAGAAATTTTCGAAGTTCCCATGGACCATCATCTTAAGAAAAAGTGGTGAAAATGTCCCTGATGTTCAATGAACAGAAATTAGAGAAGTGGCCATCCCCACGACTGGTACTTTTAGTAACCAAAAAACATTGTTTTTCGGTTGGTTCTGCCGGCCGCGGTGGTCTAGCGGTTCTAGGCGCTCAGTCAGGAACCGCGCGACTGCTGCGGTCGCAGGTTCGAATCCTGCCTCGGGCATGGATGTGTGTGATGTCCTTAGGTTGGTTAGGTTTAAGTAGTTCTAAGTTCTAGGGGACTTATGACCACAGATGTTGAGTCCCATAGTGCTCAGAGCCATTTGAACCATTTTTTCGGTTCGTTCTTGATAACTAATAAAGATGGTCGGAAACGGAAGAGTGGCGTTTCTAGATCAGTGACTAAAAACGTGCAGTTAAAATGCGAGCCTATTAGATATTTGCAGCCCACGGTGTAAAAGCGGCTAAAACCTGTTATAGCTGTTTTCCGTATGGGTGCTGTAACTTCTGGCCGCGGTAACGAATAATGACATCGAAAAAGCATTCTAAGTTTTCCGAGAACATCATTTTAATTGCACTCGGTAAGATACTCAACGATTTTTTTAGACTGGTAATTATAGAAGTGCTTGTTGTTGTGTTGTGGTCTTCACTCCAGAGACTGGTCTGATGCAGCTCTCCATGCTACTCTATCCTGTGCAAGCTTCTTCATCTCCCAGTACCTACTGCAACCTACATCATTTTGAATCTGTTTAGTGTCTCTGTTTAGTGTCTTCATGCCTTGGTCTCCTTCTACGATTTTTACACTCCGCGTTTCCCTACAATACTAAACTGATTATCCTGCTATCCCTCAGAACGTGTCGTACCAACCGATCCCTTCTTCTACTCAAGTTCTGGCACAAATCCCTCTTCTCTCCAATATCCACAATAATACAAAACGACACATGACCTGAAAAATCTAATTTTCGTGCACGGCTTTTTGGAACATATTTACACCGTGCACACCGACTATGTATTTTCCGCGATTCTTATTTTTACAAAACTGTTAAAATTCAGTTTGCAGATTACTTCTCTTTATATGCAAGCAACCAGTTTCAGTACAAGTTATGCCAATGAATTTATAGCCCTTTATTGACAAGTTACTCGGTGAATAAGAAATGATCAGAAGATGGGCAGGTGGACTGAAACCAGTTATTTGAATTTATAGCGAACCCATCTCCAAACGGGAAGTGGAGAGTTTCAGACAGACGTTGATACGTCAGATTTAAGCTGCCGTACCAGTACTGAATTGGAATGACAGTACCGAACACACATCAATATAGTATAACTCTGATACTTACGAGATTCCTGAACTCCATAAGAAGTCAATGTAGTTTTTACGGCAAAACTTCAAACGACGATAAATGTCCCAAGATAATTACAGGCGTACTAAATTGAACTGAAGTCGGTAATTCTATCTGGTAACACCATGAACGCACTTCAGTGCAATTTTGGATATCAGACAATCAAAGAGTGGTAGAACCTTATAGCCTCGACGGTGAAAACTTTTGCCTGCTACATCCAAATTTTGCACGTTCCCTAACCGACATTATGATGCCTCTCAGTTACCCTCCCTTACATTCTCAGGATCACCCTCTTCTGAGGGAAAGCGTTATAAACACGCATAAATTTTAAATATGGCTTTTCGGTCAGTGGCACAGTGCTAATCGTCTCAAAATTTTTGTCAATTACTTATTTTTCCCATGATGTTGCTGATTTCTAATATTGTATTAGTTTACGGAAACCAGAATTTCTCCATCCCCTCTGCCTCGGAGCACACAAGGCTCACAAAAGAATACAGCTCATCATCCGCGTCTGTTACATAGTCGTTTCATTACAAGTGAAGCATAATAGAATTTTTATAAAATCGAAAATTTTTTGTTTGTATTTACAACTTTATTACACTTTTCAGTTTCGCCATTTTCACACAGCATTAGCGCAGTGGTTTTGCGGATGCGGTAACACAAAGAGAAACATACTGAAATAATGTTTCCCGTATTTTTGTGTTCACTTGCCATAATTTTATGTCTTATTTCAAAACTTAATTACTCTGTTTGCCTTGTTAAGTAACCCGAGGCAAGGGTAGACGAAAATGAATGTTATCTTCTCTTGTGGACTTTGTAAATGTTTTAGCTAATTAGGAGGGAGGGAGTTCGGTGGGAACATTGCGTGTCTCTACTGTCTGGACTCCTGAAGCTGTTATGCTAAAAATTATTTGATGTGAGAAACGTGGAACATTAATGTATTGACAAAAAGTTTCAAACATTGGAATGGGGAGAATTACAGTGTATAATTCTGGAATAGAGTATCTGTCACTTAGAAATTTTATGTAAGAGACATAACAAACTATCGCGCACGACAGTAGGGGGATATTACAGTGCACAGGTTCCCATTCACTATATAAACATCATTTGTGGCAGATAAACACAATGAATCATAAGACGTTTATACAGCTTATGGTTAACATGTAGATCGAGGTCACGTTAACATATTCCACTTCCACGAAAAATATCATGAGAGCAGACTCGAAATTGTAATGAATACTAACCACAGGAAAGTTGCGTAATTCCTTCTGTTTACGTAATCAAACAGAGAAGGTGCTACAAGAAATGTCGACAAACTATGATACTCACTACAGAGGGTCTGAGTTTTGTCAACTACAGATTCACGCAAAATCACAAAAATCAGTTACGTTTATTATGTACCAAAGTGAAAAATTTTCTATTCGTGAAAATGTTTAAGACGCCTGCTACTTTAAGGAAATATCAGATTATGCCTTTCATTCAGGACAGAAGCATTTGGCTAGTATGATAGACTAGTCACTGAAAACACGTTAAATTCAATAATCCCCAAACCAAAAGAAATCACTGATCCATTCAGGTTTTCATAAGTATGTTAATGTCACGTACTGTTCACAGAAATCATATGTTCATGCGCTTCATTCAGGACAGCAACGTGTGGCTTGTCTGACGGATTATTCGAGGGAATCCCGATAAAGTCAGAATTCAAGAAACAAAAGAAATCACTGAAACGTCTAGGTATTTATCAGAACTATAAGAACGCATTCAGTTAAAAAATGGCTCTGAGCACTATGGGACTTAACATCTGATGTCATCAGTCCCCTAGACTTAGAACTACATAAACCTAACTAACCTAAGGACAGCACATACATCCACGCCGAGGACTCGAACCTGCGACCGTAGCAGCAGCGCGGTTCCGGACTGAAGCGCCTAGAACCGCTTGGCCACAATGGCCTGCTACAGTTCCAAGAAACTACTTGTTCATGTTATATGTTCACTATAGCAGCACATGGTTGGCCTGATGGACAAAAGCTACTGTGTGTGAATAAAAGAAAACGCGTAATTCATAGAAATTTTGTATCAGAAGGAAAACAACCACTTTCAGAAGAAATACAGAACGTGGTTGCAGAGAATCTACAATCTGAGAGGTGAAGGCTCAGACACAATCATGGGATCACTAGGGAAACTCCTGAACAAAGCCATAATTTCAACAAGCGTTACAGATCACAAAAATAAAATAAATTAAATTTGTGTCGATAAACTGGTAATGTTAAATGACAGAATGAAACGAACTAATCATACTAAAAGGCATTAAATAGTGATCTGGGAAGACCTAATGCCTTTGCTCTTGCGATCTAACATCCCACTGATGTTCGGTCTCACTTGTGGTTCCTCTCGTCGAAATGTCTTGACTCAAACTCGTCTAGGGATTGAAGCGCACGTGTCGCATTACACGCCCTAAATTAGACACTTGTGACCTTTTGGTTAAATTGTCTGGCTGATGACAAGTTTGTGAAATACAAAGTTAACGTATCATATAATAACAGTAATAATAATATCGGGAACTAAATTAATGACCCATAATTGATGTAGGCAACTCAGGTGCGATTTGGTTTGAATAACGTTTATTCAGAAAGAAAACTAACAGCGATAGTGGTGGTATTCAGAATTACTATTACACTCGAGCGCATATCCATTTGACAACGTTCGCTCATTCACAATCTCATCGCGAAAGGTTCGAGTTCACTCAAGGTGCGCGGCTGCTCACCGCTTGGAGACTAAGTCCCGTGATACCCCACAACGCGAAATTTTGTTAGTCTCTTCACTTCCTAGCTGCCTAAAGAACGACTGTCGGCTTTCGAGCCTCTATCCGAACTGTCCCCTTTTTGTGTCTCGACCAGAACTGTCCGCTTTCGCGTCTGCTCCAGCACTGTCCACATTGGTGTCTCTAGCCGCACTGTCCGCTTTCGCGTCTCCACCAGCACTGAACCTCTGCCTGTCCCCGGCCGCGTTTCCCTCGCGCCGAATATCCTCGCTCAACTGACTAGGGCAGTTCTCTTTCCCGAAGCCGTCCACATTATACGTTATTTTACATTTTAACGTATCTAAAAATTCAAAGCTTGACCACTTTCACGTTCTAAACGTTCTAAATAAAGTAACAATAATATCCGTTACAACAAAATGAAATGATCGTATGGCATTGTTGGCCGGGAGGCCCCAAGCGAGGAAGTTCGGCCGCCGTATTGCAAGTCCTTTTTAGTTGACGCCACTTAGGCGACTTGCGAGTCAATGATGATGAAAGACACACAACACCCAGTCATCACGAGGCAGAGAAAATCCCCGACACCGCCGGGAATCGAACCTGGGACCCCGTGCGCGGGAAGCGAGAACGCTACCGCATGAACACGAGCTGCGGACTGTCGATTACATAATAAGCGTTATCTTTTACATAAAACCTATAAAATTTCCTTCTTAACTTTGAATGTTACGGCTAGTAGCCTTCCAGCAATGCGCTTAATGATAATTAAATAAAGAACAAAGTAAGTATTATGAACTAAACTTTACATCAAATACTCTATTACCAAATGAATCAATAAGGTGTCAAGCTGTCATCGTTCATTGCGTTTTGTGTGGGGGAAATGATGATCTGATGCTTAACTGAAAATACTGATAATTTGAATTTCTATATCTCTTGAACAAATAAAGTTACAGAGTTAATATTTACACCATTTGTCATTGTAGTGATACGCTTCTACATGAAATGGCGGTTATTAAGATCGGCTAAAGCGTTTAGATTTTAGCATTCTGGTCTCTGTTACTAAACTTGTGAATTTCACTTTAACAGTGAACTCTGAACTATTATAGATATGATCAATATTCAGGTTTTATTGGGATCAACATGAAAATTTATGAAGAACGGTAGATTAAAATTACTGTGGCTTCATTCGCTGCAATATTATTGAATTAAATAGTTTCCATATATGTGTCCCATTATGGACGATCTTACGTTCGCCACTGCTACGTCTCCTCGGCCACAAAGGACTTCTATTGAGTTTCTCTATAACGTGGAATCTCGTCTGTCTCACTCGCACACTACAGCGCTTAGGGCTCATTCAGCACAATAGACGGTCTCCCCATCTCGTGGCCAAGTTGTTCACTCACAGTCCCTGAAGGCTGACTGTTTCGGTCCTATATTCAAGTGAGAGCACAGTCCTCGTTAGATCACATTCTACAGTCCCATGTGGCAGCAGTTATTTACGAAACAAAGTATCTCATCCGAAATTCCACAATTCCTATCCAATATACATTACTTCTTACATTACCCCGAAAGTGCACTGATAGAAAAAAGAACTGCAGCACCAAGAAGCAGCTGTGCGACATAAACAAAGTTCATAATGTTGATATCTAACATTTTCGTTCCAGCTATGTGCATTTCAGAATACATACACTGACGGAAAAAATCGAAAAACGAAAAAATAATTATGGTAGGGTAATGAAATTTTGGGAATACTTTGGTCTAGTTAACATATTTAAGTTATTAACATCGCCAGATCTCACGTTAACGTAAGGGCGAGATAAGCCATTGTAAACATGAACTGCTGATACATAAACAACCGTCAAAATGGTGACTGCCAGCATGAAAACGTAAATACGTTGCATTGTACAACTGCCGGAAGTCAGTTTGTGGGATAGTCTTCCATGCTTGTTGCACTTGGCCAGTCAATACAGGAACGATCAATGCTGTCTGTGGATGTATTTGAAGTTACTGTCCGACGATATCCCATATGTGCTTGACTGAAGACAGATCTAGTGATGATGCAGGCCAAGGCAACATGTACACACTCTGAGGAGCATACTGGGTTAGTATAACGGTATATGGACGAGCGTTATCCTGTTGAAAAACACCCCCTGGAATGCTGTTCATGAATGCTAGCACAACAGGTCGATCACCAGACTGATGTACAGTTTTGCAAACAGGATGCGAGGGATAATCTTCAGTGTTCTCCTGTTTTATACAGCACACAGGCAGGGTGTTAGCAGGCCCTCAGCTGGCCTTCTTCTAACCAGCACACAGCGACCACTGACATCGAGGCAGAACCAACTTTCATCAGAAAACACAACAGACCTCAACACTGCCCTCCGATAAGATCTCGGGAGACACCATTGCAGTCGCAAATGACGGTGGTTTGGGGTCAGTGGAGTGTATGCTACAAGGCGTCTAGGTAGGAGTTATCCTTGATGTAACCGGTTTGTTAACACTTCTTTCTTTCAGTTGGGTTCCAACTGCTGCTCAGATTGTTGGTGCAGCTGGAGTACGATGCGCTCGATCCATGCTTCGACCACGATGGTTTCTCCTCTTGGTAGTGCAGCGTGGCCGTCAAGAGCCCGGTTTTCTTGCGACCGTACACTTCCTTGATCACCATTGCCAGCAATCATGCACACATGCTGCAATCCTGCCAAGTCTTTGTACCGTACCGCAGAAAGAACATCCACCTTCTCATAGCCCTATTACATGACCTCGTTCAAACACGGTGATGTGCTGATAATGGTGTCTTTGTCGTGTTAAAGCCATCCTTGAGTTACATCATCTCAGCACGACTTGATCATGATCATTACTGCCTCTGTTTAAGGCAAACCACGTCTTCATCCTCAAAGCGGTGCTACTAGCCCCACTCTTATGCGACTGGCACGAAGTTGGAATAAACGGCATGTACACTCCTGGAAATGGAAAAAAGAACACATTGACACCGGTGTGTCAGACCCACCATACTTGCTCCGGACACTGCGAGAGGGCTGTACAAGCAATGATCACACGCACGGCACAGCAGACACACCAGGAACCGCGGTGTTGGTCGTCGAATGGCGCTAGCTGCGCAGCATTTGTGCACCGCCGCCGTCAGTGTCAGCCAGTTTGCCGTGGCATACGGAGCTCCATCGCAGTCTTTAACACTGGTAGCATGCCGCGACAGCGTGGACGTGAACCGTATGTGCAGTTGACGGACTTTGAGCGAGGGCGTATAGTGGGCATGCGGGAGGCCGGGTGGACGTACCGCCGAATTGCTCAACACGTGGGGCGTGAGGTCTCCACAGTACATCGATGTTGTCGCCAGTGGTCGGCGGAAGGTGCACGTGCCCGTCGACCTGGGACCGGACTGCAGCGACGCACGGATGCACGCCAAGACCGTAGGATCCTACGCAGTGTCGTAGGGGACCGCACCGCCACTTCCCAGCAAATTAGGGACACTGTTGCTCCTGGGGTATCGGCGAGGACCATTCGCAACCGTCTCCATGAAGCTGGGCTACGGTCCCGCACACCGTTAGGCCGTCTTCCGCTCACGCCCCAACATCGTGCAGCCCGCCTCCAGTGGTGTCGCGACAGGCGTGAATGGAGGGACGAATGGAGACGTGTCGTCTTCAGCGATGAGAGTCGCTTCTGCCTTGGTGCCAATGATGGTCGTATGCGTGTTTGGCGCCGTGCAGGTGAGCGCCACAATCAGGACTGCATACGACCGAGGCACACAGGGCCAACACCCGGCATCATGGTGTGGGGAGCGATCTCCTACACTGGCCGTACACCACTGGTGATCGTCGAGGGGACACTGAATAGTGCACGGTACATCCAAACCGTCATCGAACCCATCGTTCTACCATTCCTAGACCGGCAAGGGAACTTGCTGTTCCAACAGGACAATGCACGTCCGCATGTATCCCGTGCCACCCAACGTGCTCTAGAAGGTGTAAGTCAACTACCCTGGCCAGCAAGATCTCCGGATCTGTCCCCCATTGAGCATGTTTGGGACTGGATGAAGCGTCGTCTCACGCGGTCTGCACGTCCAGCACGAACGCTGGTCCAACTGAGGCGCCAGGTGGAAATGGCATGGCAAGCCGTTCCACAGGACTACAACCAGCATCTCTACGATCGTCTCCATGGGAGAATAGCAGCCTGCATTGCTGCGAAAGGTGGATATACACTGTACTAGTGCCGACATTGTGCATGCTCTGTTGCCTGTGTCTATGTGCCTGTGGTTCTGTCAGTGTGATCATGTGATGTATCTGACCCCAGGAATGTGTCAATAAAGTTTCCCCTTCCTGGGACAATGAATTCACGGTGTTCTTATTTCAATTTCCAGGAGTGTATAATTACGGCGGCTTCTCCATCCATAAAACGATTTTGTAAAAATCTCTATGGTAACGTCTCTTCGTAGCTCCCTAGACGGCTATTGTTTTTACCTACAGCATTTTGCGTTTCCAAGTTGAAAGCTGTCAAAAGCACTGCCAGGCATCAGGCATTTCCTGTAGGAATGGCTTAGTAGTAGAGAATAAATATATTAAAACCTCATACATGATGCAGCATTTCTTCGCAGATTTTCAGTGTTTGTGACACAATATCTCTTGAACTATGTGTCGCACAGTTATGTATTTCTGTAAGTATCTTCAGCTGCATATGTGGATACCGTCTGTGAAACATTAATATGTTGCGGATAGAGTTAGTACCAAAGAGGTAATAAATTTAAATGTCATAAATGTTGTGGAAGGCTTTTACGCATGCTAGAGTGTTTATGACATCATATCTCCTGATCTATGTTCGTACAATGTCATAACTTTGGAGGCACATTCAGCGGCATGTATGGATATTGTCTGTAAAATGTGTCATGTATAGAATGGGAGCTAATATAAATTTAAACGTCATGCACAATGTTGCTATTTTTCACGCATTTCTACATCTACATGGACACTCTGAAAATCACATTTCATTGCTTGGGAGAAGGTTTACCGACCATCCTTCACAATTCTCTGTTATTCCAATCTAATACAGCGCTCGGAGAAAACACCTATATCTTTCCAAGCGAGCACTGATTTCCCTTTTTTATTGTGGTGATCTTTTCTCCCAATGTAGAGCGGCATCGGAGGAGAATGTTGGTGATTGAAACTTCGTGAAAAGATTCCGCTGCAACGAAAAACACCTTTGCTTTAAAGACGTCCACCCCAAATCCTGCATCATTTCAGAGACACTCTGTCGTCTATTTCGCGATAATACAAAACGTGCTGCCCTTCTTCGAACTTTTTCGATGTACTCCGTCAGTCCTATCCGGGAAGGATCCCACACCGCACAGAAGTATTCTATGAGAGGACGGACAAGTAGAACAAGTATAGTGTAGGCAGTCTCTTTAGTAAATTTGTTACATTTGTGTCTTGCTAATAAAACAAAGTCTTTGGTTAAACTTCCCCACAACATTTTATATGTGTTTTTTGCGTTTTAAGTGATTAGGACGACTTATCTCCTGAACTATGTGAGGTGCCATTATATAATTTTGTTGGTGCATTTAGTGGCGTATGTTGATTCTGTGTGCGAAATTTATTGCGAACAGAGTTTACTAGCACAGAAGTAATGAATTTAAAATTAATGCACAATGCGGTGGTTTTTCTGCGTATCATTGCTTATCACGCCTTATCTTCTGAACTATAAGTAGGTGGTTCTTACCCGAACAACGATTACTCCCTGACTGTAAGAGATATGTGTGCCATCTTTGGTTTAAATTGGTCCAGTGCTTTGTGAGCAGATGTGGAACATATATACTCACAAACATGCATACATACACCCACACACAAACACACACACACACACACACACACACACACAAGATCACATATCCTCTTTTATAGTATGTATGGATTTCTGATCTTTTTCTGTTGTTTGTGTATTGGTTGTTGCCCGTTTACCTTACACATGGAGCTGTCTGAGTAACTTATATCTTAGGTAAGGTATATATTCACGTACACGCGTTAACAACTGAATTCTGCTACAGTGATTCACAGTACAGATTCGATTCGAAACTCACATCTTAGCATCACTGTTTCATTCGTCTCTGTGTTCGCGTCAAGAAAACTAGGGATATGCACATATAAATTTGCCAGATACAGTAACATATTTTATCAATTTTTTCATTTATTACTGAGTGTATTCGCCACTATCGCCTAAATTTCTCCATCTGGTGCGCTCTCTTGCGTGTCTGTCTTCCACAGCGTAGAGTGCGACTACGTTCTCTGGGTATTCACTGGAGGACACAAGCAGCCGGAGTCAGCGCCGCGCCGGGGAGTCGTATTGTCCTTACACTCAACCACAATCTGAAGATCTGGAGTATACCGGCAGCGAGTCTGTCACCATTTCCCTGCAGGATGTTTCTGCTACCCAAAGTGGAATGCTGTATAGAGGTAATTTTTTCAGTAAAGGTCCCAGCTTTATATCTATGAAACAATTGCTTGATTTTCAGCTATAAAGATCTTTTGTGATAGCGGAATGTTAGAATTAAGATATAAAACCAAGGAAGACGCACTGCGGTCACATCGACTTTTTTGGAAATCACGTAATTCAGCTATAGGGATTGACACATATTGTACAAGCACCACCCTTGCAAAATCCAGTTTCTTCTTTCTGTTTACGCTACGCGAAAGGGAGTATATAACGGAATTCAGGTGGGTACCCCGTTTCTTGGCTTCCAGAAAAAACGTCGATAGAGCATAAAACGGTAGCCTAGTTAACAAAATACGGACTTGAAATACCAGAACTTATATGCAGTTTAATTAAGGCCTTCCCGCCAAAGATTATGAGAAAGAAAGTTAGTATAGAGTGTGGTCATAACTCACAGGAAATGCGATGTGGTCATTAATGATCACGATATATTCCGAAAGCTCTCGTTTCAAACGGAATTAGAAACGATTTGTCAGTAATTTTTGTTTGATAGCCTGGAATCGCACGTTTTTCTACATTTCCGATTAATGATTCGCTGGTTTAGTAACAAAACGGCCTCCACCTATCAAAAGAAGTACACTGTAACTGACAAGATTTTCCTATACACGTCCATAGGAAAGTAAGTAGCTAGTAACAGCACAGAACCGGATGAAATATTTAAATGGCGTTCGTTTTCTTTTTAAAATGTTTCAAATTGCGATGGTTATGGAAATAATTTAGGAACAATCAAGTTTTCGTGTTAGCTATATATGCAAAAATATAAATGAAAATACTGAGTTACAAAAGACATTACTGTCTAATACGTAGAAAACATTCGCTGCTGTATTTTGAGGTAATACTCGTAGATGTGGTGCTCGAAGCTGCCAGGTTTCTGTTTTTTTGAAGTAAAGTTTCCACTAAATTGAGAGAAATGTAACACACAGTTCAATAGTGCGTAGTATACAGAAAGGTGTATCTCCTCGTATTACATGACGCTCAACTCAAGCGTTTTTTGCGGTTCAAAGGGATCAGTTCAGACACATTAAGAGTGCCTTACTGAAGCTGTACTTACAGCTGGGTTTAATTTGCCTCTCTCTCAAAATCATTATATCGCTACAAGAGAGTAGCAGTTTCGAAACAGTAACAGCATTTCTAAGTGAAACAAAACTGCACAATGACAGACATTTTTCTACAACAGCTAATGACAATTTTCAAATAACGCTAGAGCGTATTCACCTAA
Source organism: Schistocerca piceifrons (assembly GCF_021461385.2). Classification (NCBI taxonomy): domain Eukaryota; kingdom Metazoa; phylum Arthropoda; class Insecta; order Orthoptera; family Acrididae; genus Schistocerca; species Schistocerca piceifrons. The sequence goes on along the minus strand of NC_060139.1, from coordinate 158,996,350 downwards.
GAGATAGCGAATATCTCGTTTTCAGAACCTAAAAAACTTAAGAGAAAGTCATGGTGACAGTTCTCTGTAACAACAAGATACCCTCTCCGTGATATCCCGTATACAAATGATGTAGTAAGTCACTCCACGTTTTATTAGAAAGAAGATACATTACAATAATCAGAAAGCATTTGAATTTACGATGGCATGCCGACAAGCTCTGCCTCCGAATTTTTTATTGCCTTCATTATCGGTTAAGGTACAACATGTCTTGAATATTATTCGGTCGGCTTTCCCAATTCGCTGTCGCTGACGCAATTTGCAATCCTCTGCTGCTGGAGGGCCCCAAATTGTAACGTGTAACGTGGTGGTGCGTAAAATAACTATTCCGTTGCGTGTGAGGCCCCCACCTAATTGAAAGCACAAACTGGAAGAGATAATCCACAATTCGGCATCCTCTTCTTCGGCATTACGATGCCAGAACACACGCGAACGCTGTGACATCTCCAACAATCCGACGCCTTCGGTTCACTGTCATCATTCTCCATACAGTTCCCACTTGGCTTCATTGGCATTTCATCTCTTCCAAAACTTAACGAACTCCTCGGAGGACTTCGATTTGATACTTATGAAACGGTGTAAGCAGACTGAGGTTGTGGTTCCGCAACGAAGTCAAAGATTCTGCAGTGATGGTCTCTCGTTGGGAATTATGTGTTCGTCACCAGCGTCACTATGCTAAGAAAGAAATGTACAGATGTGAAGAATAAAAGTTTAAATCAACGCACCGAGATTTTCTGTTGTTTATTTGTTTGTTGTTTACTTAATAATGAGCGAGGTTTCGGTCTTTTATGCCAACTTCAAGGGATTGAGTTTATTTCATTAACATATCCTGCAGGACATCAAGCTCAAAACTGATCATAAATTAAGATGGAGAATGTTAATACCATTTATTATTTAAAAATCTTCAAGGGTTTTCACTCCAAAAAATCCGTAAGCATTACATGTCAGCACTCAATCGCACTCAGTTGGAAAACAGTGATAAGGAAATTACCTTGGGTCACTCCGTCACCTATACTCTACGCAGCTTCTGTCTTCAGTACACTGACGTCCGCTTGAATCAAAGGGGGATAGTTTTCGCGGAAGACTACACAAGCTCTGTGGAGATACGGCAGTTAATACCTCATGTTTCGTATCATACATTTTATTTCCAATGAGGTTCAGAAGTTACTATCAACATCAGTGCAAATTAGTCGGCTCTAATAATCATGGTACTCATTCGAATTAAATCAGGTGATGCTGAGAAAATTTGATTAAGAAATGAGACACTTAAGATAATAAACGAGTTATGCTGTTTGGGAAGCTAAATTACTGATGACTGTGCAAGTAGGAAGGATGTAAAATTTAGACTGGTTTTGGCAAGGAAAGCATTTCAGAAGAAGAGAAATTTGTTACACCTGCCGAGAATTCTTCCGGGTTGTATGGTCGTGGTCCATGGATCTCTTTCATCCCTGACGTTTCATCCGAAGCTACGTTGGACATCTACAGAGGTGCTCCTGGTTGTGCTGAGTCTTACCGACTGACGAGTCGGACGTCGAAGAACGGCCTAACTACCGTGGAAAGTGGGCATTATCTAGATTTCACGTGATAGCAGAGATAAACCTTGCCAAGGATAAATTACCCACCATATTCTGAGTGTTTCCTGCCATTTTCAAGGTGAGGGAGGGGAGGGTAGGGGACAGATGGGGTGGAGGCAGGGGTGCAGATTGGAGAAAGGAAGAAGGGAAGGGGGGAAACCCATGACATCATTAAATGGTGTCATCTGTGTGAGAAGGGTTTAGAGGAGGGGTAGAGGGGATGGGAGATGGGAGATGGGAGTGAGGGAGAGGTGTGAGGAAGTGAGAGGAGGGGAGGGGAAGTGGACTAAAATCAGTGATGTCATGAAGTAAAGTCATCAGTGCGACATTGCCATATCTACTATATTTTCGCATTCGAAAGAGTTTGTTGGTAAGTGAAACTTCGTAAATAGATCTCGCCGCAAAGAAAACCGCCTTTGTTTCAGTGACTGCCACCCAAACTCGCGTATCATATCAGTGACACTCTTGCCCCTACCGTGCGTTAACACGAAACGAGCTGCTCTTCTTTGCACTTTTTCAATGTCCTCCGTCAGTCCTACCTGGTAAGGCTCCCACACCGCTCAGCAATATTCCAGCAGAAGACGGACAAGCGTAATGTAGGCTGTGTCTTTAGGGGGTTTGTCGCATCATCTAAGTGTTCTGCCAGCAAAGCGCAGTCTTTGTTTCGCCTTATCCACAATATTATCTATGTGGACTTTCCAATTTAAGTCGCTCATAATTGCAATTCCTAGGTATTTAGTGGAATTGACAGCCCTTAGATTTGTGTGATTTATCGTATACGTAAAATTTATCTTTTAGTACCCATGTGGATGACCTCACACTTTTCTTTGTTTAGTGCCAATTGCCACCTTTCGCAGCATACAGAAATTCTCTCTACATCATTTTCTAGTTGGAATTGATCGTCTGATAATTTTACTAGACGATAAATTACAGCGTCATGTGCTAGCAATCTAAGGGGGTCTGCTCAGATTGTCACCTAGATCATTTATGTAAATCAGGAACAGCAGAGGGCCTATGACACTACCTTGCAGAACAGCAGATATCACTTCTGTTCTACTCGATGATTTGCCGTCTATCACTATGTACTGTGGCCTAGCTGAGAGGAAATCACGAATCCAGTCACACAACTGAGACGATACTCCATATGCACGCGATTGGATTAATAGTCTCATGTGACGAACGGTATCAAAAGCCTTCTGGAAATCTAGGAGTATGGAATCGATTTGAGATCCCTTGTCGACAGCACTCATTACTTCATGGGAATAAAAAGCTATCTGTGTTGCACAAGAACGATATTTTCTGAATCCGTGTTGGTTATGTATCAATAAGACATTTTCTTCAAGGTGATTCATAATGTTCGAGTATTGTATATGCCCCAAAATCCTACTGCAAATGGAGGTCAGTGATATGGGTCTGTAATTCAGTTGGTTACTAGTATTTCTGTAATTCAGTTGGTTACTAGTATTTCCCCCCCATGAACCATGGACCTTGCCGTTGGTGGGGAGGCTTGCGTGCCTCAGCGATACAGATAGCCGTACCGTAGGTGCAACCACAACGGAGGGGTATCTGTTGAGAGGCCAGACAAACGTGTGGTTCCTGAAGAGGGGCAGCAGCCTTTTCAGTAGTTGCAAGGGCAACAGTCTGGATGATTGACTGATCTGGCCTTGTAACAATAACCAAAACGGCCTTGCTGTGCTGGTACTGCGAACGGCTGAAAGCAAGGGGAAACTACAGCCGTAATTTTTCCCGAGGGCATGCAGCTTTACTGTATGATTACATGATGATGGCGTCCTCTTGGGTAAAATATTCCGGATCTCCGGGCGGGGACTACTCAAGAGGATGTCGTTATCAGGAGAAAGAAAACTGGCGTTCTACGGATCGGAGCGTGGAATGTCAGATCCCTCAATCGGGCAGGTAGGTTAGAAAATTTAAAAAGGGAAATGGATAGATTGAAGTTAGATATAGTGGGAATTAGTGAAGTTCGGTGGCAGGAGGAACAAGACTTCTGGTCAGGTGACTACAGGGTTATAAACACAAAATCAAATAGGGGTAATGCAGGAGTAGGTTTAATAATGAATAGGAAAATTGGAATGCGGGTAAGCTACTACAAACAGCATAGTGAACGCATTATTGTGGCCAAGATAGATACGAAGCCCACGCCTACTACAATAGTACAAGTTTATATGCCAACTAGCTCTGCAGATGACGAAGAAATTGCAGAAATGTATGATGAAATAAAAGAAATTATTCAGATTGTGAAGGGAGACAAAAATTTAATAGTCATGGGTGACTGGAATTCGAGTGTAGGAAAAGGGAGAGAAGGAAACATAGTAGGTGAATATGGATTGGGGGACAGAAATGAAAGAGGAAGCCGCCTGGTCGAATTTTGCACAGAGCACAACATAATCATAACGAACACTTGGTTTAAGAATCATGAAAGAAGGTTATATACATGGAAGAACCATGGAGATACTAAAAGGTTTCAGATAGATTATATAATGGTAAGACAGAGATTTAGGAACCAGGTTTTAAATTGTAAGACATTTCCAGGGGCAGATGTGGACTCTGACCACAATCTATTGGTTATGACCTGTAGATTAAAAATGAAGAAACTGCAAAAAGGTGGGAATTTAAGGAGATGGGACCTGGAAAAACTAAAAGAACCAGAGGTTGTACAGAGATTCAGGGAGAGCATAAGGGAGCAATTGACAGGAATGGGGGAAATAAATACAGTAGAAGAAGAATTGGTAGCTTTGAGGGATGAAGTAGTGAAGGCAGCAGAGGATCAAGTAGGTAAAAAGACGAGGGCTAGTAGAAATCCTTGGGTAACAGAAGAAATATTGAATTTAATTGATGAAAGGAGAAAATATAAAAATGCAGTAAGTGAAACAGGCAAAAAGAAATACAAACGTCTCAAAAATGAGATCGACAGGAAGTGCAAAATGGCTAAACAGGGATGGCTAGAGGACAAATGTAAGGATGTAGGGACCTATCTCACTAGGGGTAAGATAGATACCGCCTACAGGAAAATTAAAGAGACCTTTGGAGATAAGAGAACAACTTGTATGAATATCAAGAGCTCAGATGGAAACCCAGTTCAAAGCAAAGAAGGGAAAGCTGAAAGGTGGAAGGAGTATATAGAGGGTCTATACAAGGGCGATGTACTTGAGGACAATATTATGGAAATGGAAGAGGATGTAGATGAAGATGAAATGGGAGATATGATACTGCGTGAAGAGTTTGACACAGCACTGAAAGACCTGAGTCGAAACAAGGCCCCCGGAGTAGACAATATTCCATTGGAACTACTGACGGCCGTGGGAGAGCCAGTCCTGACAAAACTCTACCATCTGGTGAGCAAGAAGTATGAAACAGGCGAAATACCCTCAGACTTCAAGAAGAATATTATAATTCCAATCCCAAATAAAGCAGGTGTTGACAGATGTGAAAATTACCGAACTATCAGCTTAATAAGTCACAGCTGCAAAATACTAACACGAATTCTTTACAGACGAATGGAAAAACTAGTAGAAGCCAACCTCGGGGAAGATCCGTTAAGATTCCGTAGATATATCGGAACACTTGATACAATACTGACCCTACGACTTATCTTAGAAGAAAGATTAAGGAAAGGCAAACCTACGTTTCTAGCATTTGTAGATTTAGAGAAAGCTTTTGACAATGTTGACTGGAATACTCTCTTTCACATTTTAAAGGTGGCAGGGGTAAAATACAGGGAGCGAAAGGCTATTTACAATTTGTACAGAAACCAGATGGCAGTTATAAGAGTCGAGGGACATGAAAGGGAAGCAGTGGTTGGGAAGGGAGTAAGACAGGGTTGTAGCCTCTCCCCGATGTTGTTCAATCTGTATATTGAGCAAGCAGTAAAGGAAACAAAAGCAAAATTCGGAGTAGGTATTAAAATTCATGGAGAAGAAATAAAAACTTTGAGGTTCGCCGATGACATTGTAATTCTGTCAGAGACAGCAAAGGACTTGCAAGAGCAGTTGATTGGAATGGACAGTGTCTTGAAAGGAGGATGTAAGATGAACATCAACAAAAGCAAAATAAGGATAATGGAATGTAGTCTATTTAAGTCGGGTGATGCTGAGGGAATTAGATTAGGAAATGAGGCACTTAAAGTAGTAAAGGAGTTTTGCTATTTGGGGAGCAAAATAACTGATGATGGTCGAAGTAGAGAGGATATAAAATGTAGGCTGGCAATGGCAAGGAAATGTTTCTGAAGAAGAGAGATTTGTTAACATCCAGTATTGATTTAAGTGTCAGGAAGTCATTTCTGAAAGTATTCGTATGGAGTGTAGCCATGTATGGAAGTGAAACATGGACGATAAATAGTTTGGACAAGAAGAGAATAGAAGCTTTCGAAATGTGGTGCTACAGATGAATGCTGAAGATTAGATGGGTAGATCACATAACTAATGAGGAAGTATTGAATAGGATTGGGGAGAGGAGAAGTTTGTGGCACAACTTGACCAGAAGAAGGGATCGGTTGGTAGGACATGTTCTGAGGCATCAAAGGATCACCAATTTAGTATTGGAGGGCAGCGTGGAGGGTAAAAATCGTAGAGGGAGACCAAGAGATGAATACACTAAGCAGATTCAGAAGGATGTAGGTTGCAGTAGGTACTGGGAGATGAAAAAGCTTGCACAGGATAGAGTAGCATGGAGAGCTGCATCAAACCAGTCTCAGGACTGAAGACCACAACAACAACAACTAGTATTTCGATTCGTGGATATTGGTGTGACCTGTGCTACTTTTCAGTCTTTAGGAACAGACCTTTCGTCAAGTGAGCGGTTGTATATGATTGCGAAGAAAGGCGCTAATTTGTCTGCATACTCTGAAAGGAACCTGACTGGTATACCATCTGGATCGGAAGACTTGCCTTTCTTAAGTGATAAGAGTTGTTTCGCAACACCTAAGACATTTACTTTTATGTCACTCGTTCTAACAGCTGTTCTGGTTTCTAATTCTGGAATGTTTAGTTCGTCTTCTTTCGTGATGGAATTACGGAAAACTGTATTTAGGAACTCCGCATTAGTGGCACCATCATGGGTAACATATCCATCGCTATCGCGCAGTGACGGTATTGACTGTTTTTGCGACTGGTGTACTTTACATCCGACCAGAATCTCTTTATGTTTTCTACCATATTTCAAGACAATGTTTCCTTGTGGAAACTATTAAAAGCATCTCGCATTGACGTCCGCACTAAATTTCGATCTTCCGTGAAACGTAGCCAGTCTTGGGGATTTTGCGTTCTTCTGAATTTGGCATGCTTTTTTCGTTGCTTCTGCAACAGTGTTCTGACTTGTTTTGTGTACTATGGTGGATCAGCCCCGTTTCTTATTAACTTATGCGGTATGAATCTTTCTATTGCTGTCGATATTGTATCTTTGAATTTGAGTCATATCTGGTCTACACTTATGTAATTAGCTTGGAAGGAAAGGAGTCTCTCTCTTAGGAACCGAAAGGATGGGGCACCTCCACACCCACACCAACGTAGTGACCAAACTAAAAGTTCTACTCACCTCCGTATAACATGTTAGTTTTCGAATCGTGAGTCGCAGGATGCCTTCTGTGATGTTATCCATGCGTCTGCGTATGATTACTCATTGACATGGTCCATCAGGAGACATAAAGTTGACGAAAGTGATGGAAGGGTAGTGGTTTGTAAGGGCAGAGGGGAAAAGGTGCCAAGGCAAGCGCCAAGGGAAAAAAAAAAGCCTCTGCGACAGTAGGATGGGCAGTATGGGCAGTAGCGGCTTGCTAGCTGCGACAGTGCATGCAAGGTGTGGTTATGTTAGTACGAGGTATCGTGCATCGTTGCCTTTGTCGTTGCGGAAATTCGTTGTAGGGCTTTCTGCAGCTGCTGTGTCCCTGTAACAGTTCAAGGTCGTCATACATTAGTGGGGGATCTGTCATAGATCATCTCACAGTGTAGGGGGTGTGTGTGGCTGGTTTGCGTGCTGAGTACAGTACGGTTTCCCGGCGATTGCCTGTTTATAGGCGGGTCGAGCATCTGGGGTTACCTGTAGCAGCTGTGTTGCAGGGGCTGGCCACTACTGTGGTGTTAGCGTGCTATGGACCATAGATTTTTAGTTTATTGCTAACAGTGTCTTTGGTCTATTATGTTTCCATCTATGGTTGTGGTCGTAGGTACCCAGTGAAAGGATAAACAGGTTACGCGAGTGTCTCGTGTTATTGTACAGTCGTATGGAGAGTTTTTGGAATACCTGCAAGATGGTGTCTAGCCGATATTGCCGGTGAAGGTCCGCGGTACGTGTGTAGCGCGGAGCGTTGCTTATGATTCTGAGTACCGTGTTCTGTATGAGCTGCAGACGGCGCAGGCGTGTGGGCGCAGCGTATCCCCAGACAGGGGCTACGTGCGTCATCAGGGGTCGAATAAGTATCATGTAGATGAATCCAGACACCCTCCTATTCATTGTGCTACGCCTTTTAAGCATAGGGTAGAGTTGTTTGAGCCTCGCGTTTGCTTTCTCTGTCAAGTGTTGAATGTAATCCCCTCAGAGTAGTTTCCGGTCCTGTCGAGGTATTTGACCTTCTCGCGGAAACTTATTGGGCGTGCATGTAGTGTTATTTGGTGGCAGTGATGATGTTTGCGCAGTAGTTTCGGTCTTCTAGTGAACAGAACGACTTCTCACTTGTCGACGTTTACTCTAACAAGCCATTTCACCAGCCACGGCTCTGCCGCTCTGTGTGCAGTCTCTAGTTGTGAGTTAATGTTAGACGGCTTCCAATCTTGCGCAAGGATGGGAGTGTCATCCATGTAGATTGCCACCGTCGTATCGTGTGTTGCTGGGAGGTCGTTAATGTAGAGGTTGAACAGTAAAGGCCCTGGGATGCTTCCTTGGGGTACTCCTGCCTGGATTCCATGTCGTGTCGATTGTTTGCCCTGCACGTCGGTGTTGAAGCTCCTGTCAGTGAGATATGAGTGTACGAGACGTACGAGCCCTTCGGTGAACCCTGCGTCACTGGGTTTGCGTATAAGGCCGTTGTGCCATAGACGATCGAAAGCCTTTTCGATGACCAGGAACACCGCTCTGGTTGCTTTGTTTGTGTTGTATCCGTGTGTTATATATTCAATGACGCGGAGGAGGAGTTGTCTTGTCGAGTGGTGATTCCTGAAACCGAATTGCTCCGGTTTCAGTGTGTCGTTTGTGATGCAGTGCCTAGTGAGTCGTTTGAGTATTACCTTCTCAACGATTTTGCTGAGCGCGCTCAGCAGACTGATGGGTCGGTATTTTGTGGGAGGGAGTGGTTATTCCCCGGCTACCTGAACATCAGGACCTTGGCCGTCTTCCAAAAGGCGGGGCAGTGTTGGTGTTTAAGTATGGCATCCTCTTAGGAAGGCATCAATACAGTTTTTATCTGGTGTTTTAAATAGATATATTTTGCGTTTATTTATTGTGGTTTTGGTTGATATGATTTTGAGCCTCGCTACAATTTGTATGGAGTGCAGCCAATTATGGAAGTGAAGCATGGACGATAAGCAGCTTAGACGAGAAGAGAAAAGAAGCTTTCGCTATGTGGCGCTACAGAAGAATTCTGAAGATTTGATGGGTAGATCACGTAGCTACTGAGGAGGTACTGAAGAGAATTGGGGAGAAGAGGAATTTGTGGCACAACTTGACTAGAAGAAGGGATCGATTGGTAGGACAAGTTCTGAGGCATCAATGGATCGCCAATTTAGTACCGGAGAAAAGCGCGGAGGGTAAAAATCAAGAGATAAATACAAAAGCAGATTTAAAAAAAAATGGTGCAAATGGCTCTGAGCACTACGTGACTTAACATCTGAGATCATCAGTCCCCTAGAACTTACACCTACTTAAACCTAACTAACCTAAGGACATCACACACATCCATGCCCGAGGCAGGATCGAACCTGCGACAGTAGCGGTCGCGCGGTTCCTGACTTAAGCGCCTAGAACCGCTCCGCCATCGCGATCGGCTACAATCAGATTCAGAAGATGGTATGTTGCGGTAGTTATTCGGAGATTAAGAGGCTTGCACAGGATAGAGTAGCATGGAGAGGTGCATCAAACCAGTCTCTGGGCTGAAGACCACAACAACAACAACAACTGAGTGACAACTACGTCTATAGTATTTGAAGGAAATTGACGTATCTTGAAATCCTTGTAGTGAGTAGGAGTGCGGCGAGTTAAGCCCACTGTGGGTTATGGATGGCAAACAGTACTTCAACAACATTTTTTTTAATTTTTTTTTTTAACGAACGGCACTTTCTGTACGTGAAGTCAACTAAATGTATCATCTGTGAACAACGACACGTATCACCTTATTGACTGTATACACGATTCCACTCTGTATGAATGGGAAACTATAATGTTTTTTAAATAAAAAATCTGTGAACCAGATATGCTGCATTTACACAACTTTTACAATCATTTCGTAGGTAACACCCATTTCACACTACTTCCTGCAGATGTTACGTCATTATGTCGTGACGTGTAGTGTCGGTGAGCACAGGAATTGCTATCGGCTTCCGTTAGCTTTCGATACGGGCCTGTCGTAGGAGTTCATGCACGATTATTGGAGATTTATAAGAGCACGACATTTCTGGAATGACTTATTATAATCATTTTGTTGTTGTTGTTTTTTGGGGAAGGAGACCAGACAGCGAAGTCATCGGTCTCATCGGATTAGGGAAGGACGGGGAAGGAAGTCGGCCGTGCCCTTTGAAAGGAACCATCCCGGCATTTGCCTGGAGCGATTTAGGGAAATCACTATTATAATAATTACTAAAATTAAATGTTACATAATTATTTATCGACAGTTAATGCATTCATATAAGAATGCTCTCTCAAGAGCGAGTTCGTATCGTCAATAATGTACTAATTCAGTATGGAACACATTTGTATTATAGTCTGTAGCATGCCGCTACAAGGTAACGGAACACTGAAAATTATTCAGAAACACGTCACCACTACCATTAAAAGCCAGTTAATAATGCCTCAATTATATAAGTCCTGAAGAAATACTGTATGATTCGCATCTCGCCTCACGCCAACAACTTTTTTTTCCATCTCAGCATTGTTAACACATACTGGGACTTCCTTATCAATTTAAGAACTTCTTTATGAATGTAGTACAAGTGTGTTCTGTAGTACTCGATATTATTTACGTTTCCGTCTGATTAGAGAACGAAGGATGAAATAAACACTTAACGATATCCAAATGTGTGGTTGGGCAGGAACCTAAGAAGAATATACAAATTGCTGCGACTGAGTCGAGGGGAAATAACGTTCATCTTCATGACGTCACGTTTGCGGGAAGTATAGTAAAATCAGTGTTACCGTGTTTTCGGCATAGTCATGTACAATTGTCGTATTTTCTAATGTTATCTCTGGTGACAAAGACGGTGTCACAGCTGTTGCCTTGGTGACCGCTAACACGCGCAGATGGTGGGCGGCGCTGATGGAGCACAGCGCTTAACCTCGGAGCAAAGCACTGTGGGAGGTCGTTGCTTGTAGCCCCTAAGCTGCCTCAGCTGCAGCCATTAATCGCCGTTTTAAACGCGAGGCGAGCCAACTACCCGATACGCTTCTCCCAGTAGCCAGTGTCCACACTATGCAACCGCTCTCGCTCGTTGTGACACCTAATCTCATAACACTGGGTCACTCCCACAACCACCAATTCCTTAAGGAATCTAATTCACATGTATAAAACAGATTCAACCTCCTGATTTCCTCACAAATGATTTAATGTAATAAATGTGTCACGTTAAGCGGTATTATTATTAGTAGTAGTAGTTTAATTCACATGTAGATCGTTTTCTCAGGGATGTAGCACATGTCTTGGTATCACAACTGAAGAACAGCTAAAATAATGTAATTCATATACACAGACATTTACGTACATAAAGGTCTACTTTGACAATGATGTCTGGATTAACACTGGAGCCTGCGCCTTCCCGAGTATGTCAGTCTGTTTAAAACTGTGCTACACCATTCAGTTTATCTGTGGTATTCAGTACTGTTCTACAACGAAGTTGTTTAATCAAATAGAAGGCTAGTGCCACGCTATTCATTCGTTTCTCCCTGTGGGGTAACAGGAGAATTGTGGCGCCCTGAAAATATTCTAAGTTGGCGTGGCCGCACGGGTCGCTCGGTCAACTGGTGGGGCCCGGCAGCAAAGACGTGGTGGCGAACGTTAGCCGGACCAGAGGGGTAGCCCCAGAGCATGGTCTAGCCGCGTGGCTGGGAATTCCATTGTGATGCTGTGTTGATGGGGACACGTCGGGAGTGCCAAAGATGGCGGACTGTGAAACCTTAATGGCAGACATTTTATAGTTCGTACAGAAATTAATAGTAGCCACATGATTCATGATACCTCTAAAAGAAACATGTACACTACTATTATTTGCAAGACGATTCTGATGGTGTAATCAGATTTTCAATATATTTATTAGTTTAAGGTTTGGTATCAGGGTGTAAATTAGAAAAGTAACACCCAGCAATTAATTTCTAAAATGTAAACACTTCGTCCGGTTTCGCTGATAGACGTTTGTTTAGAAAGCTATTAGTGTAAACCTAAGTTGATATAAATTACAGGCATGTAACTTGAATAGTACATGTGTAATAGGAGGTCAAAGTGGCCGATTACTGTCGATCACGTCAGGCCATAAGTATTCCACAGTTACACAAAAAACGGTAGCAGCATGCTTATAAATATATGTATTCACCTATGTTTATATCCGGTATATACTATTCATGAAGGAATTGGTTAAATATTTACTGTGTTTTAGAAAGCACAGAGACATTAAGCTACTGGCCTACCTTTTGTTCTATTCGTTTGATATATGTTTATTTAATTTCTTTATGTATTTAATAATGTGTGTTAGAGTGTGTATGGTCCAGTCGTAGCAATTTATATATATATTTGTATAATTTCAAGTTATTTAAATGTAAATCCAGTACTTCGAATGTGTTCCTTTATGTTTGTGTGGGTGCGTTGGCATGAAGACATGGCGTGAGTGCTCTAGCCAATCACAGCGCTCGTGAATGGGAGACCGGATGGAAGCGAGTACGGGTGAAAAGTGTTGGGAGTTGGAGCAGGACACGGAAAGTGCTGGACGTAAAGGCGCGACGGGAGTCGGCGGAGAGACTTGGAGAGTGTGGTGCGGTTTGCTCGTGGTCGCGGAAGGAATAAATACTTTGGAGTGAAGACTTTTGCACTTGTAAGATTTCCGTGGCTTCTACAGTAAAGACGTAGTGTGCGATTAGAAGTGAATATCACGCGAGCTGTATTGTTGTTCATAACTAATTACGTGATGTAGGAAACTATTGTTTCCCCGTTATTCAACTTATATTTTTTGTTTAATTGTGGACCATCGACACCAATAAGTGTTTTGCAGAAATATACCCCATTCTCAGAAGTGCTTCTACAGTCGTATTCATCATTTATAGTCGTTAAGAGAGTGCCTTCACATTTTATTTAATTGCAATCTTTCATTTATAAATTTATATATTACTTTCATAGTTCACAATTGCCGAGTGATAGAAACCTTCGACCATTCGATTCATGTGTGCATTCTCATTGTATACTATACACTCAGCAATGTTTGGCTTGCAATGCGGCAACTACGTATCCCAGCCCCTCGACAATGAAACCAGCCAAAACTTTTAACATTGCCACTTTGAGTCTGAGGGTGCGTAACTGAGGGCCATCACACCTCATCATTTCAATTTATTATTTGAAAGCCCGTATCCCTCACAGTCACTGCACACAAAGCAAACATCATACATAAATAGTTGAAATGGGTCTGAGCACTGTGGGACTTAACATCTGTGGTCATCAGTCCCATAGAACGTAGAACTACGTAACCCTAACTAAACTAAGGACATCACACACATCCATGCCCGAGGCAGGATTCGAACCTGCGACCGTAGTAGTCACGCGGTTCCAGACTGAAGCGCCTAGAACCGCACGGCCACACCGGCCGGCCATGATACATACATTATTTCGTAAAGTAACACTAAACGCACTAAAAAGATGATGTCATGGTGACAGCGACGTTGTCTGTAACCATTTTTTGAACCGCAGCTTCCAATTTCGTAACCTGAAAAATATTGAATCAGCATCCCTTTATAAAGAGTGATATGTTCAGGTCAGAAAGAAGATAAGGTATTAACATTAAACTGTATTGCAGAGTTTTGGAAGTAGGTATATCCAGAAAAAACTAAAAGAAAAATAGTGTGGAGGTAGTACGGGAAATGATATGTTATTCTATTGTTATTAATAGTTATACGTGTTACACTTTTTAAGCAATCTTTGGTGTGTGTTATTAAGTAATCTTTCAATATATAGAATGTATTGTTTAACAGGTACTTTCTAACTGCCCTTTACATGTTTATTTTACTTCGTACAGTTTAATTCTTCGCTAGAAGATATTGTTTTGACTTTTGTGTTTATTCTTTCTTTGTGAATATAAGTTCAGTCTACTTTTTGTTCCATGGTGACGGAGAGTGCTATTTGTGCAGTAATTTTGGAGGGCAGAAGCCCAAGTCTTCGTCCTTCATCCTTATCAAAGTAGACCTCTATGTACGTAAAGGCCTGTGTATATGAAATACTTTATTTTTACTATTCTTCAGTTGTAATACTACGACATGTCCAATCCTAGACAAAGTTATCTACGTGTGAATGAATCAGCTATTACTACTACTAGTACTACTGCTGCAGCTGCTGCTGCTTGACGTGAAATATTTAACAGGTTAACTCATCTGTGAGTAAATCAGGTGACTGAACCTATTTTATACATGGGAGTTAGAGTCTTTAAGTTTGCGACTGGGGTTAATTTTGATGTGTGCGATGAGTGGTAAATGTGCTTACAAAGTGCAGTGAAAGTCCTAAGTGTTTTGACCTGATCCAAATAATGAAGTCGTCTATTATTTTTGCTTTTATTGTGATAGCCACTTTGTGTAGTTTGAGAACTGTGTTCACATTTTGTTTATTTGTTCCGCAGGAAAGAATTGCATAGTTAAGAACTGAGTTTATATTCGAAAAATATGTAAATAAAAGACTGGCTAGTATGCATTGATGATTGGACTATAAGGGCACAAGATACTGATGACATTCTGTTTGGAAGTATCTTCGTGTGTTCACACTACAACAACTGAGAATATGCACTTGTAAAAATTTATGTTGGTTAGACGTAATATAGAGGTGTCATCTGCATTTTATTTAGCAAAGCAATTTTCCTTCCCAAATAGAAATACGTGGCATTGTTTTTTTGTGCTCAATGTCACTTTAGTGCTTATTGACCTATTGTTTCTTTGAGGGTTTCATTTGCTTTCTCTGCAAGAAGTTTTCTTGTTTTATGAGTGATGAAAATACTGTGTCGTCAGTAAAGGTTGACCTATTGTTTCTTTGAGGGTTTCATTTGCTTTCTCTGCAAGAAGTTTTCTTGTTTTATGAGTGATTAAAATACTGTGTCGTCAGTAAAAGTTGCCCTATTGTTTCTTTGAGGGTTTCATTTGCTTACTCTGCAAGAAGTTTTCTTCTTTTATGAGTGATTAAAATACTGTGTCGTCAGTAAAAGGGATTTTATCGCCGTAGCTAGCTCTACTGGCCAAGTTGGGACCTATCATGCTACTCTATGGAATTACCATAATTACATAGTAAAATATTCGGGTTCTATGTGTTTCCTGTAAAGTTTCAGACCTGTTTGAGATATGTACTATCATTATTCTTTATATCTTTTCTCTTCATACCTTATCTGCTAGCTACTGTTGGAGCCAGTCGTTTGCTACGCCTTTTACTGCTACTTCGTCTAGCTTATTTAGTAGAACCTTGGAATGATGTAAAATGTGCCTGTGACAATCTCATCTTTGAGAAAAGCATCAAATATCAGTTTTGTGATTTCTATAAGGAGCGATCAAAACGTTTCCACTCGGAGTCCATACAATCCTAAATCATTACGCTAAACAGGCAAAATCACTATGAACGTTAAGGCAATCATACCGCCGACGCATCAGGTTGAAGATAACCATTTGGTAAACCATCGTGCCCTGCTGCGTGAGTAATAACTTAGCTGCCTGCTGCATATCCTCATCCGACAGGAATCGTTGATTCCTCAAAGCATTTTTCTTTTGGAGAAAGGAGGCGCTGTAGTCGCGTCACAGATCACGAGTATAGAGCGGATGATTGTGTGTCTGACGCTTCAATTAGCGTAACTTCTGGGTTACAAAATATGCAATATGGGGACGTGCGTACCCCATAGCACGCCATTGCACAACGGTGGTTTTCGACAAATGTACCGGCCGATTCACATTCTTCATTTCCCGATGGATTTCTCCCTTTATTTATCCTTCGACTGCCAAGAAAAGAATAACGGCACGCTAGTTTTGTGTGGATGCGTTTGATAATAAAGTCGCCGTAGTTCACGTTTCCACATTAACCACACACACGTTGGAAACAAGCGAATGCAACATTAATCCCTTGCCTACATTTCGGTGCTTATATAGCCACTTCGGAATCGCGCTAAGTTGCATATACGCTGCAGCAACGTACTCAAACGAAAACATTTTGATCGTTCCTTATATTACGGCCAAATCTGTGTCTCCACTACATCAGAACCAAAACTGTAATTCTCTATCTGAATACAGATGTTGCAACGCATCTGTACATATATTTGCTACAAGGGAGCAAATTTTCTACTACCGAATCTCAACAGTAGACTAGTAAGGCATTGAGGGGAGAATTTACCGATACAAAGACCTTATAAGATGCAGTACTCATCTAAAGAGGCTGCAGGCTGCGACCGTCAAATTCCCGCCAATTTCTTTCCTCTGTATTTGAGATTTTCACTACCCCACGTGGCACAACAGGCAGCTCTAGAGGGAGACCTCCAACAACAACACGTTTCACACCACTGGAACTGTCACAGACCGCCGCAGATTTAATGCCAGACAAACTGACGAACGAAGACAGTTTCGAACTCAGCTAGGTAGTGAAGCTCACTGCAGTCGTAGACAAGACAGATTATTCAAAGTCCAACGGCAACAATTTGTGCCAAACAACGACTTTGTGTCTCCAGCTTACCGACATCGCCGCCATCAAATTATCAGTGCAAGAAATTGTTGCTGTTGTGGTCATCAGTCCAGGAATTTGTTTGATGCAGCTCTCCATGCTACTCTATCCTGTGCAAGCTTCTTCATCTCCCAGTACCTACAGCAACTTACATCCATCTCAATCTGCTTAGTGTACTCATCTCTTGGTCTCCCTCTATGACTTTTACCCTCCACGCTGCCCTCCAATAATAAACTGGTGATCCCTTGATGCCTCAGATCATGTGCTACCAACAGATCCCTTCCTCTAGTCAAGTTTTGCCACAAATTTCCCTTCTCCCCAATTCTATTCTATACCTCCTCATTAGTTATGTGATTTACACATCTAACCTTCAGCATTCTTCTGTAGCACTACATTTCGAAAACTTATATTCTCTTCTTGCACGTTTAGCTTCCATACGTGGCTACACTCCATACAAATACTTTCAGAAACGACTTCCTGACACTAAAATCTATACTCGATGTTAACAAATTTCTCTTCTTCAGAAACGCTTTCTCTGACACTGCCAGTCTACATTTTATATCCTCTCTACTTCGACGATAAACAGTTATTTTGCTCCACAAGTAGCAAAACTAATTTACTACTTTCAGTGTCTCATTTCCTAATCATATTCTCTCAGCATCACCCGATTTAATTCGACTACATTCCATTATCCTCATTTTGCTTTTTTTATGTTCATCTTACATCCTCCTTTGAAGACACTGTCCATTCCGTTCAACTGCTGATCCAATTCCTTTGCTGTCTCTGACAGAATTACAATGTCATCGGAGAATCTCAAAGTTTTTATTTCTTCTCCATGGATTTCAATTGCTACTGCAAACTTTCCTTTTCTTTCCTTTACAGCTTGCTCAAAACAGATTGGATAACATTGCGGATAAGCTACAACCCAGAATCACTCCCTTCCCAACCACTGCTTCCCTTTCATTCCCCTAGATTCTTATAACTGCCATCTGCTTTCTGTACAAACTGTAAATAGCCTATCGCTCTCTGTATTTTACCCCTGCTACCATTAGAATTTGAAAGAGAGTATTCCTTCAACATTGTCAAAACCTTCCTTTAAGTCAAAAAATGCTAGAAACGTAGGTTTGCGTTTCCTTAATCTAGCTTCTAAGATAAGTCGTACGGTGAGTATTTTCTCACGTGTTCCAACATTTCTACGGTCGGCTTCTACCGGTTCTTCCATTCGTCTGTAAATAATTCGTATTAGTATTTTGCAACTGTGACTTATTAAACTGACAATTCAGTAATTTTCACACCTATCCACAATTTCTTTCTTTCGGATTGGAATTATTATATTCTTCTAGAAGTCTGAGGGTGTTTCGCCTGTCTCATACATCTTCCTCACTAGATGGTAGAGTTTTATCAGAGCTGGCTCTCCCAAAGCCTATCAGTAGTTCTAATGGAATGTTGTTTACTCCCTGGACCTTGTTCCGAACTGGGTTTGCATCTGAGCTGTTGATATTCATACAAGAGGTTCTCTTTTCTCCAAAGGTCTCTTTACTTTTCCTCTAGACAGTATCTGTCTTACCCATAGTGACATATGCCTCTACATCCTTACATTTGTCCTCTAGCCATCCCTGCTTAGCCATTTTGCACTTCCTGTCGATCTCATTTTTGAGGCGTTTGCATTCCTTTTTGCCTGCTTCACTTACTGCAATTTTTATATTTTCTCCTTTGATCAGTTTCTTTCAATATCTGTTGTTTTACCCCAGGAATTCTACTAGCCCTCGTCTTTTTACCTACCTCATCCTCTACTGCCTTCACTATGTCATTTCTTAAAGCTACCGATTCTTCTCCTACTGTATTTCTTTCCCATTTTGTTGTCAATCGTTCCCTAATGCTCTCCCTGAAAATCTCTACAACCTCCGGTTCTGTCAGTTTATCCAGATCCCATCTCCTTAAATTCCCACCTTTTTGCAGTTTGTTCAGTTTTAGTCTACAGTTCACAACTAATAGTGGTCAGAGTCCACATCTGCCCTTGGAAATGTCTTACAATTTAAAACCTCGTTCCTAAATCTCTGTCTTACCATTATATAATCTATCTTAAACCTTCTAGTATCTTCAGGCCTCTTCCATGTATACAACCCTCTTTTATGATTCTTGAACAAAGTGTTAGCTATGATTAAGCTATGCTCTGTGCAAAATTCTACCAGGCGGAATTGTCTTTCATTCCTAACCCCCATTCCATATTCACCTATTACGTTTCCTCGTCTTTCTTTTCCTACTATAGAGTTCCAGTCACCCATGACTATAAAATTTTTGTCTCCCTTCACTATCTTTTTTCTCATCATACATTTCATCAATCTCTTCGTTATCTGCGGAGCTAGTTGCCATATAAACTTGTACTACTGTGGTAGGCGGGGGCTTCGTATTCATCTTGGCTACAATTATGCATTCACTTTGCTGTTTGTAGTAGCTTACCCGCATTCCTGTTTTTTTATTCATTATTAAACCTACTCCTGCATTACCCCTAATTGATTTTGTATATATAACCCTGTATTCACATGGCCAGAAGTCTTGTTCCTCCTGCCACCGAACTTTAGTAATTCCCGCTATATCTAACTTTAACCTATCCAGTTCCCTTTATAAATGTTCTAACCTACCTGCCCGATTAAGGATCTGACATTCCACTCTCCGATCCGTAGAACGCCAGTTTTCTTTCTCCTGATAACGACGTCCTCCTGAGTACTCCCCGCCTGGAGAACCGAATGGGGGACTATTTTATCTCCGGAATATTTTACCCAAGAGGACGCCATCATCATTTAACCACACAGTAAAACTGCATGCCCTCGGGAAAAATTACGGCTGTAGTTTCCCCTTGCTTTCAGCCGTTCGCAGAACCAGCACAGGAAGGCCGTTTTGGTTAGTGTTACAAGTCCAGATCAGTCAATCGTCAAGACTGTTGCCCTTTCAGCTACTGAAAACTCTGCTTTCCCTCTTCAGTAACCACACGTTTGTCCGGCCTCTCAACAGATACCCCTCCGTTGTGGTTGCACCTACGACACTGCTATCTGTATCACTGAGGCACGCCAGCCTCCCCACTAACGGCAAGGTCCATGGTTTATATGGGCGCAAGAAGACAACACCGTAAACTTCCTAATGCAAACTATTCTGTCTATCGCTACTCTAAGGCCAATGAAGTGCAAACACACGGTTTTGGTAATAAGGACCAAATGTGTTTACATTACTCTGCAAGATTGTTTAGCCTACAGGGGCTTCACCTACAGTTGCTGCCACAAGGGAAAGGTGAACTCAGATAGAGCCCACAACAATGTCTGTACAGTTCCAAAACGTGAGCGAGCAGAAGACCCCTACACAAAGAACTTCATTACTGTACTAGCTATGAGTGACTGACCAGGATAGGGTGCGAATTATTGATTCGGGTCAGGTAGTAATTCAGTAATCTGCCTCCCATAACAGATTTCATTAATTCTGAGGTTCGTGGCAACAGAAAAATAGGCTAGTAATTTTCTGTGTCTTCTGCGGTACGTGTCCATTAGCAGAGGTACAAGTCTTGACTGTTTTAAATACCCTGGAGTGTTTCGTGATATTGTAACTCATCAAGTTATTACGAGATAACATTCGTTGCACTAAGGCAAGCAGCCGTCTAGTACGGTGGCTGCAGGATGGCTAAGTTCTTTTTCTTTTGCTCAGCTCAAAACACAGCTTGCGCTGCCTGCCGTGAGAACTGCAAAGCGTAAGTCAGTCGATGCGAAGATGCATACCCTCTATGAATCTAAATAATCCATATTAGTTATTATACTATTTTGTTCAAGTTTGGTTCACTACCTTTTGTTATTAATGGAATGATACTGTCAAAATTTTAGATTTTTACTAATTATAGTTCCGGAGATTAAGTGAATTACCTAACGCTTCTAAAACCTACGCTTGTTCATTGAAACCAAGTAAGGAATAACAAGAGATTGACTTTCATTGTCATTTGAGCCACTACAAAGTTGTATTAATTAGTTAATTAATTAATTAATTACAATTTTATTTTTGAAACTTTAGTCACTGCATTATACAATACAAGTATCTGTCAAAAGTATTATTTGATTATATTTTGTTGTGTGAGTGCGTGAGAATGATTGAGAGAGTGTATGTGGGACATACGTTAAAATTTAATGTTTCATTTTACGTAAAACCTTGTACAAATGAACCACGGGAAAGTTATGTTGCAACCACGACTCAGGTGACGTATGTCGATGTGAGGATGCTTTGGTATAAAACCAGCCAGAATGCTAGTTACAGGTGGAATAAGTTTATTTATCAATTTGAAGAATATTTCGCACTTTATTTTGGTTAAACTCAATACAAGAAATTGAAGTTTTGCTGACATTAATTACTATGAAATTAGTGATTGGATAAGGCAAGATTTGTTGCAAGAATGATCTGGAAGCAACGATCTGACTGGTCGTTTAGATCAACAGCCAATCAGAATTAAGCAGTTCCCGTGCGAATAGAGGGGTGTGCAGAGAGGAGAGTACCTCGGAG
This sequence comes from Schistocerca piceifrons, assembly GCF_021461385.2. Classification (NCBI taxonomy): domain Eukaryota; kingdom Metazoa; phylum Arthropoda; class Insecta; order Orthoptera; family Acrididae; genus Schistocerca; species Schistocerca piceifrons. The sequence goes on along the minus strand of NC_060139.1, from coordinate 158,975,116 downwards.
AGAGTTTCTTGCATGCCGGCCTACGGATAACACGATGTTAGATCGCTCCTTAAAAATACTCTGTAAGGTGAGGAAATAGTGAGCTAACATAGGTTCGAACATATCGTGGTTGAAGCTACTGGAGTTACGGGCATTTTAATGAAAGTGTTGTGTTTCTAAGTTAAATAGTTTGAGCGATATGAGCGTGTGAACTTTCTGGTCGTAGCAACAACTCCGGTGGCGTATTTATATATGGAATATTTTGGCGAGCACCTGTTACGAAGAAGACCACTGAAACGACCGAATGTTTAACTCGCAAATAGTTGTGAGTCTGTGACAGGTAGAACGTGACAATGAGTCTGGTCAGACTTGCTAAGATTCTGGCTGCTTTTTCGAGTGAATATTTGTTATACAGACAGCGCACTTTCAATAGCAACGTTTGACCATATTAAATAAGGACTTGATAGTCATTTCATGTCATCTAATTCTGCAAGAAGACTGAATATCCCGAACGCCCGATGTTTTTAATGATGAACTTTCAGGAACTGACTTTCAACTAGAGTTACGCGGCCTGTAAGTGGTGGGTATTAGGCAGCGGTTTGATCGACGCTGCTTTACACTGCCTAGCACGTATCTGCTAGCACAGAGTGAAGTGACATCGGTAAGATTCCTATAGAGGTAGGTGGACTCAACGATAGCATTAAAAGCAACACACATGACCGACCCCGCGCCGCCGCACTATTAACATTTGATTTATTATGTATCTTCACGGAGCTTATTTACTCTGCTTGCATTGTTTCGGCAGATACATTGATACTTCAGCTAACCCTGCCGACTTTACTTTTCAGGTTTTGTTCAGTTTACTGCTTCATTCTCTGTGGTTGGCAGAAAATAGCTGTATTTAATGCATAATTTTTTACTACTGAGTAATTGACCTTGGGGTATTTTTGTTGTAATTTCTTCACAATATCTGAGAAATGATCATTCTGCTAATTTTCTAGGTGATTGATATTACTGATGAAAGATGGCAATATATTTTACAACAGCTACCACATATTTGCTTAAAATAACTTCCTGCAGTTAATTTATTTTTTAATGATTTTTAATAACATTATAAGGTCACCTAGTAATTGTTCCGTTTTTCTCATTTCCCTTAACACGGACATGTTCTGTTTTGTAACTGACCACCTCCTAAAAAGACTGCAACACGGCCACAGACAGCAGTATTGTCTTACGCGCATCTTATGGAGAGCTGCTTGAAGGCTCCCATCCTATGCCCCTTTTTCTCCAACCCTTAGCCACCTTCCATGGAAGTTTATGTCATTGTCATAGAAACAGCATGACTACCCTAGTGAACAGACAGTCCGGTATATTACAAGTGTACTAAGAAAAAAATTAAAAAAGACTTATTAAGCATTAAAACACTGCGATCAAGACAGTTCATTAAACTTCACGTATCAAATTCTTGGAGCGTTTGCTGCTTTATCCAGTGGCATAAGTGTCAAGAGCAACTGACTATGATGGAGTTTGACCTTCAAGCTGACAAGACGAGAAGATCAGTTCAAGGATTTCGTCACGAGAACGTTCGCATGAAATTTCATTTGGCTGCTAGGTGTTGGTGCCTTCTTTGGCAGCAGCGAGGTACTGTAACGGACTAAGGCATGATCCCGCCATGCACTTAAAAGAATACCATGGGACCACTCTTCTTACTTCAAGCTTTGCTCCGCCAGGTCCGCTTAGAATGCGGACGCGTCCCCAGAGAGACGACTGCAGTTCTACACTCACGTATTCAGCTCACACCTTTCCCTCGTGCCGCGAATAGAGCGTCGAGAGGGGCTATTGAGCCTCCGAGCATTGGAAGTGCCTGTGAACCGACAGTGTAGGACCTGTTTCTAGCCAACCCACAGTGTGCCACCAACGGTACGATGTGTTCGTATTTCCGAATGTAAGGAATTCGAATTGGTTACAGAACTGATAATGCTATGTCATTAAATCTATTTCTCTTCAGAGAATAATTATTTGTCTCCATAGAGATGTTTGCTAAAAGTATACTTCGATTGTCGTTTTAGAATATCAAGAGAAAATGTAGTAACAGTGGTGAACACGTTAACAACAAGCTGCTAGATCACGATATTGGGAAACCAGGATTTCTGCATCTTCATCCATACTACGCAAACACAACGTGTGTCGTGCAGCGGTAAATGGGTCGTGTGCCGATGCCACATCCCAACGATCTGGTCCAGTCGTGAATGGTGCGAGGAATGAACTGCTGATGGTGACCCACCACAAGAGCTAGTCTCTCTCCAGCTTTACCTTCAAGGTCATTTCGAAAAGTATCCTTAGAAACGTTCTGCGAATATAAGCTAGCAGATTTGGAGAAGTAAAACATAATTTGATGTATAAAACCTTTCTTAAAGCGTAAAACACTGGCACTGGTTGAGTATCTCCGCGACATCGTGTTTACTAAACGAAACCATATGGTTTCCTTTGTTTGAATCTTCTCTTTCCTCCATCATTCCTATTTGTCAATGGTCTTAGGCGTTTGCAAACTATCACTTCCTGCGAAAGCTGCATTTCTTGATGAAATTTTGGTTAGGAATTTGGGCTTCCAACGAATCCCAATTTGTCACTGGATTTTCATATAAACTGTTTTATGTGACAATTACACTTTAAATCTGTTCCAAACATTTTATGGATGTGAATATTTCCAGTGTTCCGTCGGCATGTTAGTAGTAAATAAGTGTCGGGTCTTTCCTAATATTAAAGCGAAATGTGTTCAATCTCCACACCAATCATGGATCCTCTGCAGGCATCTCTCAACTTTGCTACAATTTATAAAGCTGCAACTCTCTATCTACGAGAGCATATTTTGCGAACAGCTTCACTGTGGTTGTGATGTTATCCACCAGGTAATTGGTATATAATGTGAACAGTACTTTATTGTGAGCAGAACTATAACACCCATTTAAAGAACTCCAAAAGCTATTTCAGCGTCTCGAAGTTTCTCCACCTTAAGGACGACATATTTACATCGGAAATTATACATCTAATCAGAAAGATAGTCTGATAGTGCACTCTTATAGTTTTCATCAGGTGAAAATGCAGAACTACATCTGACGCCTTGCATAAGTCAGTGTACACGATATAAAATTTTACGCCCACATCTACTGCTTTCGGAGATTGTTGGCGGATAGAATGAGCCACATTTTACAGTGTCAGTGTTTGCAGAACCGAATAAGCTTAAAGGAGAGTTTTTCGATATGCATTATGAGCATAAAAGGTGAACATAAAAAGTGTTCCAAAACGCTAAATCAGATTGACGTAAATGACCTTGGAAATTTTCTGAACACTTGGAACGCTTCGTTACTCCCGCTATCGACGATGCGCTGCTGCTTCAAGAGAGCAATTTATTTATCACCCTTTTTGAAGAATCTTAAAGCTACCAAATGAAGTCCAGTTGCATTTGTCATTTCTGGGATTTAAGTTGATTTTCTAGCCCCACTCATTCCTCTATATGTCGTTATGGGACTCATGACGTGATTGAAAGAAGGAATCGAAATTTTTATTCATAAGCGGAAAATAGAATTTGTTATATCGGCCTCCTGGATGGCGTCCTCCGTTTCCATGACATGGTCAGTGATAGATAGGATAATTGGCCTTAACGTGAGACAAAATCTTGTTACTATTTGCTGTACGGTTGGCACACAGAATTTACTTCTCAAATTGAATGAACTCTTAAGCATAAACTCTTCTCAAGCTCAGTTTGCCTTCGTTGAGTTTCCATGCTGAGCAACACTTCGGTTACGTTTCAATCTGTGGTGAACTCCCCCTTGCTTTCGGAATAGCGGTTTTCATAAGTAAGACTGAAATCATCGACCCATAAATCAGCATTAAACAGTAAAGGCAACGGTTATCTTCTGAGAAGTCACTCTGTAACAAGTAATCAATACGTGCAAACTAATTGTGTACTTAACTGGTGTTATTCGTACTTTAGGCAACTCCGCTTCGCATCGCTCTGTTTAAAAAGAGCAGCTCGATTTCGTCATAAGGTCGAAACGTGCAAGTCTTCTTTCATTCCCAGAAGCTAACTCGCTGCAAATAATAATCTCAACTCTGATCTTGCAGTCAAACAGTCTATGCATTGGCTAGGACTGCGATGTAAAATATACACAAACATATAAATTAAGGATCAATGAATAGTTTAACGAAAAGAGTTCTCTTCTAACGTCTGTAATTGATGTAAACGACAGAGAATTATGCTGAGTAATGTTTATTCAAGAAAGGATATCACAGATATACGAAGAGTAATCCTACGACATACACCTAATATACTGACAGCAAATAGCCGTACCAAATGCAGTACATTGAGAACGTTACGAGAATGACAGTAGAATCCCAAACTAAATAGTCATCGAAGATATGGTAATCACAATACACGAAATATTCGCCAGCTCAAAACATTTCAGAGTTCAACAACCTGAGAAACGCGAGATGGCGAATAGAAAGTCATACTCTGTCTATTCTCTGTTCCGTAATACGGTCACAAAAAAGTTAGAATATCGAAGCGGCCGTTCACAGCCCAAAATCAGTCATCTATACGATCTAATATCTCAAGTTACCGCAGGCTGGTCTGCTTACTTGATGAATTAGACATTAACTGTCTAGAATCGCTCCATTTATCGCACAACTCGAAAAGTAACCGTCTGCATCACCAGTGTTCCGCTAGTATCCAACTCTCCCAGACCAAAGGTCATCCGCACTAAAAATGAATTGTTCGTATGTCCTACAGATACAATATGAATCAAGTTGACCACTCCACGGAATAAACTAATATACTATAATAATATTTAAATAAAAGCAATGTTATAACTACTCGGTCACACTCAGATCACTTACAACACAATACATGTAAAGATTTGTTTTTATATAAATAATCCAGTACTCTTGTGTAAGTGTGTTTACGTTAAATGACAACAGAAATTCGATAAATATTGTTCAAGTAATTATTTATGCCTGCTTGACAGGAGCGTCATGAGGTTCTCTTTTCCATAGTGGTGTCAGCTAAATCATCTGAATGACTAGTTCTTAAATTACCATGATTTTGTATTAGCAATTGTAATAAATAGTTAAATGAGTATCTGGCTAAACAATAGTCATATATACATTAAGTAAATGCACAAGTATGACAACATATGAGATATTGATGCTGCATTCCTTTGCTGTATTATTTAGGAGAATCCAATGTTCTGACAAGCATTTGCATAATGAAAAGGTACAAAAAATCTAATACATCAGCAAATAAAGTAGATAAGAATATATAGCTTTCACGGATGGTATCTTTAGTGCCATGCTATCATATGGGATGTAGTTTGCTGAAATCATAGGAGGGGTTTAAAATCCGTTGGTTCAGTGGGTCAGTGTAAAATGTTTAATGAGCTTATATTTTTAACTTTGGTTGTTTTAAGGATATTGATAATATCGTTGTGACTCATTTTTCTGATGTCTAAAATGTATTCAGAATTGCTTTAATATTTCCCTGTGACCTATTGTCGAATTTTCAGAGTATGCTGATACAATACCTCCATACATACCAAATGTACACAGAGACTGAAAAATAGCAGAATCACATCAATACCCAAGAATGGAAATAGGAGTAATCATTTGAATTACAGATCCACGTAACTGACGTTGATTTACAGTAGGATTTTGGAACAAGTATTATGTTCGAAGAAAACGATTTCTTGACAAATGGCCACCATGGATCCAGATATTATCGTATTTATGTAAAACAACTAGCTCTTTAGACTCACAAAGTAATGAATTCTTTCGATAGGGAACGTTAAATTAATTAGATATTTGATTTCCAGAAGGCTTCTCCCACCTTTTCTCAGAAGCGGCATCTACTTAAATTACATACTTGCGAAATTTAGAGTTCCTCAAGGAAGTGTTATAGACGTTCTACAGTTATTGATCTACATAAACGATTTAGGAGAGCAGCCCTCTTAAATAATGACGGCATCATTTACCGTCATGTGAAATCATTAGATATTCAAAATGAATAAAAGAGTATGTTGATAAGTTATTTGTATTGTGCAAAAACTTGATTGACAAATCATGAAAAGTGTGAAGTCATTCACATGATCACTAAAAAGAATCCGCTAAATTTCAGTTACACGGTAAATAACCCGTGTCTAAAGGCTGTAAACTCAACTAAACACTTAGGGATTACAGTTACAAATAACTTCAACTATAATGATCACGTAGATAATGTTGTGTGGGAAGCGAACGAAGACTGATTTACTGACGGAACACTCAAAAAATTTAACAGGTCTGCTAATAAGAGTACTTATACTACTCTTGCCCGTCAACTTCTGCAGTACTGATGTGCAATGTGGGACCCACGTCAGATAGAATTGACGGAGAAAATCGGAAAAAAAGAAGGGTAGCTCGTTTTCTACTATCGCAAAATAGGGGGGAGAGTGCCACGGATACGACACACGAATTCGGGTGGCAATCGCTGAATCAAAGGCGTATTTCCCTGCAACAGGAACTTCTCAGGAAATCTGTCACCATCTTGTTGGCGCCTACGTACATAACTAGAAGTGATCATCATTATAAAATAAGAGAAATCTGAAGTCAAACGGAAAGAGTTAAGTTTTCTTTTCTCAAACCCTTTGTTCCAGAGTGGAACGGTACAGAGGTACCGTAAATGTGGTCCGATGAACCCTCCGCCAGGCACTTCATTGTGAACTGTAGAGTAATGATGTAGATGTAGCAGTAGACGTAGATTAATTTCAGAGAACTGTAAGAAGCCATCCTCGACTGGTCTGAGATTCCACAATAGCTGTTACATTCCGTATACTTCTAGAAAAGCGACTATTTTCCATCTCCGTCTTCCGGGATTTTCCCAATTTCCGGCCACTCTACTCTTCTTCGTACCTAGCTAGTCGGTACTGACCACTAGCTTGGTCGGCCGCGGCTGACTCTGAACGCTGGGCTTGCTAGCGACCAGCCATGCAACAAATTCACCTTACCTGGCACCAGTTTTTGGGGGGGGGGAGGAGGGGGGGCGAAGCGCTGGCTACGTGTAATGTTACAGGGCCACAATTGCAGAAGTGGTGGACTAATTATCGAACAACTGGCAGAGGAGATAGACCAATTACAGAACATGAATAATCTGATGTCGTCACATTTAGAGCCGTAAATGAGAAAGATTGTGATGAATTGTTTTTTGTTTTCAAGTAATTATGATATTTGAATACTTATAGCTACTACCATTAAACATTAAATGACAGCCCAATTCTCGATTGAAAGGAGAGAGGAAACTTCATGAGGAAACAAAAAACTTTTTTGCTACTTGCTAGGCTAAATTTTCGAAGGTCTCTATTAAAATATGACCATGAATTGCCACAGATTACGTCGTACACAACATAAAAGCCGCAAATGTAGCTGGGAGAGAGGAAATTATTGGCCTGTGGATCATGAATTCTTGAGAACGGCTATTACTAACGAATATACACTGCCTGACCAGAACGGCTATGAACTAACAAGCATACACTGCCTGACGAAGAAGTGAAGCACGTAGAAGACATTGTCAAATGTTAGTCTAAATACACGTTCACACCGTCATCGGGTGCGTCATCGATTAGAACTGCAGTTCTGCATGTCAGGTAGGATGACCACCTGAGTGCATTAACATTGTTCGATTTCAGTACTGCTGCTAGGCAACCAGGTAGGTTATATAACAGGCGTGCACGGCGTCAAAAAATGATTCAAATGGCTGTGAGCACTATGGGACTTAACATCTGAGGTCATCAGTCCCCTAGAACTACCTAAACCGAACTAACCAAAGGACATCACACACATCCATGCCCGAGGCAGGATTCGAACCTGCGACCGTACGGTCGCGCGGTTCCTGAATGAAGCGCCTAGAACCGCTCGGCCACACAGGCCGGCGCATAGCGTCAGACGTTGAGTAGTGTCTGTGTAGGCTTCGTACTCAGTTGATACAGAGTTACCAGTAATGGACAGTGTTTGAAAGGGGTGTCATTGCCGGTCTTCATTGGGCAGACTGAGAGAATCTCTAAATTTGTGGGGCATTCCAGTGTGACAGTGGCCCTCTGTTCGACTACATGGGAACGTGAAGGCTGAAAGGACACTCTCCATATTCTGCAACAAGCACATCATAACTCCTTTACAGTTGCGCCTAGTATCTGAGGACGAGTAATGGACCCTGCATCATTCTGTATCATTCCGCAACATTAGTCAGAAACAAGCAGCAGCTAGACCAAGAAATAACAATCCCATGCGTAGGGAGCTGTTAAAACTCCAACACAAATTGCCATGTTTGGAACGTAGCCATAATTGGGACACATGGGCTAGAGATGAATGGCGTCGCATTGAGTACAGTGATTAATCCCATGTCTTCACTACTCCAAATGACTACCGTGATGACTTTTTTTAATGTTTTGGAGAGGCACCTCGTTGATGCTCTTGGCTTCATGATGTGGGGAGTAATCCGATACGAAATCAGATCACATCTGCTAGCGCAGTTATACACAACCATTTTTCTGCACATTCGTGTATTGCCTGTCATCTGACGGAACCCTGGGGCCATTTCTAGGAGGACGATGATCGTCAACACACTGCTCATGTCGCTGTGGACAGTCTGCGTGATGCTGAGGCACTCCCGTGGCCAGTAAGAACCTCAGATTTGTTCCCGTTCTGGTCATGCACACAGTTTAAGCTCACAAAGAATTCCAAATAAATGTACACTACACCTATAGAGTGAAAATTCATTCTGAAATGATGGTGGATGTTACAAAACTTAACAAAAGACTGGTGCCCATTAAACTAGCAGTTAATTATGTCAGTTGTATGTTTGATAAAGAACAATAACACAGTTCTGCATTCCGTTTAGGTTGTCTCTGGAATTTTACATGTGAGCACCAGCAACAAAATAAATTTTAGGAAGTTCCAGTTTGTTTCTGTTGTGCACTAGGAGAGTGGACACTACTCGTGAGGAGCAGGTGAGAAACACTTCGGTGTTACTTCTTATCTGATTGTGTTTGAGAGACCTTGTGACATTCGAGGGGGACCGTAATCTCCTTTGTAGCCAGAAGAAATAAGCATAATTCGTGATGATACCTGAAGTTTCTAATCTAGGAAGGTGACAGATCCGAGATAGGAAAACGCAACACACATCAAATGTACAGGTTATGCGAAATACCTACTGTCTGGGTTTATTTTACGACACAGTTACGTACGTTTTATACAAGAAAGTAGCTTAGCGCCCACTGCTTCAATCGTGTTGGCTCTACTGTCTGCACCAGTTACTTTTTGTCTTTCTTTAATAAAATTTTACGTTGTTGAAAACTGCAACACATTCTAAACCTCTCACGCTAATTAAATCCACTGAAGCGTGATATTTTCCAAATGTACTTCCGACCAAAAAGCGATTGTAGTAGCTGAATTCCAAAGTGATTGTTCATCATGCATTTTACGTTCTTGTGGTGATATTCCATAGAAACTTTCATCCTCTAATATAAATTCCTTTATATCTTACAGAGAAGTGAGATGCCAGTTTTCACAGATACGCTTCAAATGTTTTTTAAGATAACGAAATATTTTCCATTGATTTTCATCTGTTCAGGGGTTGAATTCATGGAGAAGAAATAAAAACTTCGAGGTTTGCCGACGACATTCTAACCATGTCAGAGGCAGCAAAGGACTTCGAAGAGCAGTTGAATGGAACCGACAGGACTTGAAAGGAGGACATAAGATGAACATCAACAAAAGCAATACGAGAATAATGGAATGTATTCGAATTAAATCAGATGATGCTGAGGGAATCGCATCAGGAAATATGGCACTTAAAGTAGTAGATGAATTTTGATGTTTGGGGACCAAAATAACTGATGACGGTCGAAGCAGAGAGAATATAAAACGTAGACTAGCTATGGAAAGAAAAGCGTTTCTAAGGAAGAGAAATTTATTAACATAGAGTATAGATTTACGTGTCAGGAAGTCTTTTCTGAAAGCATTTGTATTGAGTGAAGCCATGTATGGAAAGTAAACATAGACGATAAACAGTTTAGACAAGAAAATAAGAGAAGCTATTGAAATGTGGTGCTACAGAAGAATGCTGAAAATTAGATCGGCAGATCACGTAACTAATGAGGAGGTACTGAATAGAATTAGGGAGAAGAGGAATTTGTGGCACAACTTGACTAGAAGAAGCGATCGGTTGGTAGGACACATTCTGAGGCATTAAGGGATCACCAGTTTAGTATTGGAGGGAGGCGTGAAGGGTAAAATCGTAAAGGGAGACCAAGAGAATACACTAATCAGATTCAGAAGGACATAGGTTGCAGTAGTTACTCGGAGATGAAGAAGCTTGCACAGGATAGAGTAGCATGGAGAGCTGCACGAAACCAGTCTCCGGACTGAAGACCACAACAACAACAAGAACAGGGGTTGAATTGCCAAAACGATGAAACACGTAACAGAGGAGTCAAATATTAGTACTGATGGACGTAGCCTCAAAATGCTTCAGTAGTTCTTTAATAATGATTTGTATTCTAAAAAGCTTGCACCCACTATTTTACGCCCTTAATGGTTGAATTTCCAAAACATTATTGAACTTATATCTGACTGAGAAACAAATACTAATTTTCGTAGGTGTAGCCTCAAAATTGCCTTATTAGAGACATATTCTCAAAAGGCTATTCCTCCACTGTTTCAACCCCTTAGGGGTGGAATTTCGAAAAATACTTCCCAAAAAGGCGCCTACAATGTAAGACCAACACCCTCTGCAAATTGGAAGCTTGTATCCTTAATGTTTTGGGCTGGGCGATAATGAATCAGACAATCAGTCGAGACATTGCCTTTTATATAGAGACATTACCAGTTTATTTCGCCAGGAACGGTTTTTATTTCATAAGAAAGAATCTGTAATCGACGCGCAAGTACATGTCAAGGTAATCGTTGTCAGTGTAGTCTTATCTGGCTGGGACTGAACTGTTTATTCTTTCTTACGATCTGAAGACTGCTGGCGACAGCTAAAAATCTGCAAATTCTTGTTGAAATTATAAGTGTACGAGTTGTAAAATACATCCTTTTTTAAAAAGTGTATCTACAGATACTTACGTCTCCATCACATCCGAATGTGTTGTTGTCCTAAAAAAATTAAGCCAATATGTTACATACCACTTACGGACGTGTACCTGCATCATAAAATGATCTTGGGGCCTTAATTTAAATTCTGCGTGTTGTGACAATTAACTTACGTAGAATAGATATACTTTGAGCAATTCAGAATTTCTTGTTGGTAATATGTGCTTCACTTTGGTACAGACGTCTTATTCCGGTCACCCAAATTAGTCTCCATAAAGGCTTCCACATGTGTCGAACAGCCACCATAGGCAAGTAGAGAGAACACGTTCTGGAAATCGACTGAGAACTATAGCGTGCTGCATCAGAGCTCGAGTTCGCAAGTTTCCACAAAAATAGCGAAGATGTGATTCACATAAATGGAAGTGTGTTTCATGAAACACAGTAGTTTGAAATTTCTCCATTCTTGGAGAGTGTTTACAAAGAAAATGTTGAAGATTAGGGCGTAACACAGCGTCAGTAATGTGATTGCGTATGTGGGTTGTGGATTTAGAGCTATAATCGAAAACCCAAATATAAAAGACAGACTTGAATTTAAATCCTGGTCCTCCTGAATAAGAGACCAGAGTCTTAACAATTTGCCATCTCAATAGGTACCTCCAGGCAGATAGAAGAGGGTTAGTGTGTTAATTAGTGTCATTTGAGGCTCCAACATTTCTCCGCCAAGTGTGCCGAGGAAACGTTAATCGAAAGGGTTCTACTTTCGCTCTGTAACTTAAACTCTATTGTACTACGTGTACAGATAAGGATCAATGAACCAAAAGAAATAAAATTTCACGAGTGTCTTAGGATGAGCTAGTAACAACATGTGAGGTAGAGTGAATGTCCAACGGTTTTGTGGATGCAAATACATTTTACTAGTGATACAGTTTTTAATAAAACCTCTTATGGCGATACTCACCTAATATATTTACTAAAATAGTTCGAGAAATATTATGAAAATGAGCACAGTAATTATATAAGCTTTATCTGTTTTCCGTTTGATAAATTCCGAACACTATAGTACAAAAATCTGCTGCAAGTGAAGTGCCAATACCTGTTGCTAAAATAACAGTTTAATCAAGCTCACTCCAGCAGCATATCACAGACTTTGATAAGCCTTAATTGGGTTCTGGTTCAGAGCTCTCGAAATTCTCAGAGAACAAACAAAAACGGAAAGAGTGAACTCATGACTTAAGGCGCACAACATTACTTACAGAATTAGGATTTAAATTACACGGAGAAAATTAAGTTTAGTGTGCAAGAGCATAACAAGGTACAAATACAAAACTGGGTGGACAGAACAGCTTTACGATGACCTGAAAACTTTCATCGTTGCACAGACATGACACAATGTGTCAGCTAATAGTTAGGCACAGTGTAAAGCAGCAATATCATCAGAAGTAACCAAAATACCTAGACACAAATATGAAAAGGTAGTGCATTCCATAACCCTGACAGTTTGCCAATGTACTAAACAATTTTTTAGAAGTACCACAATTGATATGCCACATACTTCCCCAAAACACGTGTTACAATGACGCTAGCAAATGAGAACAACATAAAATTGTTCTGGCGGTAGTGACTGTGCTACAACATATGAGTTGATCATCAGCAGTACGGCATGCAGTCTCAAGAACAGATCTTGCACAGATGTAAACAAAATAATCAAGAGACGTCAATGGAATGTGTTGTACATCAATCAAGAGGTGGCACAACAAATACCACTAGAGGCCGCTACCACACAGGTGCTACAACTCGCCTGGTGCCTTTCAGTAATGTCCAGCAGCCTCAAGATGACAATCAGACATGAGCCTCTTCCTGCTTCCTCACCAATTCCTCCAGCCCATCACGTACGCCCGCTAATAGTATGGACAGACAATAAGGAAAGCTGTGAACCGCGGTCTATTTCTCTTCCACCTTGTACTGACAGATGGGAAAATTATTCCATCGACGGGCACCAAAACACGTTGTGGCACAGACTCTCGGGCTGTCACAAACCTCCAGTATAAAGTATAGTCCTGTGCCTGCAGCTCGCTCAGTACAGTGCTCTGAAGACTACCCTACGACTTAATAGTCCCTATTTACGGAGACCTTCGACCACCACAGCGCAATTAGGTTCAGTTATAATGATCAAAGACTGCCAAGAGACACTGTTTTAGGAACAGGACATCTAGTGACGTGCATCAAACTGTACCAAAATTCAATTTACAACAAACCCTTAAAAAGGCAAGCAATAGAAACTCTCGCCGTGTGAAAGCGGGCATTATCTTGCTGAAATGTAAGTTCATTCCGTGAAGGGCAACAGAATGGGGCGTAGAATATCGTAGAAATACCGGTGTGCTTTAACGGCTTCGCGAACGGCAACCAAAGGTGTCCTGCAACGAAATGAAATGGCAACCCAGACCAGTACTCCTAGGTGTCACACCGTGTTGCAGGCAACTGTCGGGTTTGTAACCCTCACTGTGTGGGACATCTCCAGACTCGTCTTCGGCCTGGAGTATCTTGATAAGAATAATCTGTTTTCAATGATGACTCCAGTTTCTAACTGAGTCCTGATGAGCAGTGAAGACGTGTCTCGAAATGCCCCGGACAAGGTTGAGCTACCAATCTGACCTTCACTACCAGGAGTGATAGCCTGTGGTGCTAATTCATTTAATAGCAGTACCTCTTTGGTTCACCCTTATAACACAGTGGGACGTCGACGATATTCTACGCCCCGTTCTGTTGCATTTCATGGCACGCCATCCTAGGCTTTTATTTCAGAAAGGTAACGCCCACTTGCAAGCGACGAGAGTTCCTACGCTTATGTTCGTGCTTGCCAAAATCTACCATCGCCAGCAAGATGGCCGGATCTCTCCGCATTTAAGAACGTTTTGAGAACGCAGAAACTCTCGCCGTGTGAAAGCGGGCATTGTTGTTGTTGTTGTTGTTGTTGTGGTCTTCAGTCCTGAGACTGGTTTGATGCAGCTCTCCATGCTACTCTATCCTGTGCAAGCTTCTTCATCTCCCAGTACCTACTGCAACCTACGTTCTTCTGAATCTGCTTAGTGTATTCATCTCTTGGTGTCCCTCTACGATTTTTACCGTCCACGCTGCCCTCCAATGCTAAATTGGTGATCCCTTGATGCCTCAGAACATGTCCTACCAACCGATCTCTTCTTCTGGTTAAGCTGTGCCACAAACTTCTCTTCTCCCCAATCCTATTCAATACTTCATTAGTTATGTGATCTACCCATCTAATCTTCAGCATTGTTCTGTAGCACCACATTTCGAAAGCTTCTATTCTCTTCTTGTCCAAACTACTAATCGTCCATGTTTTACATCCATACATGGCTCCACTCCATACAAATACTTTCAGAAATGACTTCCTGACACTTAAATCTATACTCGAAGTTAACAAAGTTCTCTTCTTCAGAAACGCTTTCCTTGCCATTGCCAGTCTACATTTTATATCCTCTCTACTTCGACCATCATCAGTTACTTTGCTCCCCAAATAGCGAAACTCCTTTACTACTTTAAATGTCTCATTTCCTAATTCCCTTCGCATCACCCAACTTAATTCAACTACATTCCATTATCCTCGGTTTGCTTTTGTTGATGTACATCTTATATCCTCCTTTCATGACGCTATCCAATCCATTCAACTGCTCTTCCAAGTCCTTTACTGTCTCTGACAGAATTACAATGTCATCGGCGAACCTCAAAGTTTTTATTTCTTCTCCATGGGTTTTAATACCTACTCCGAATTTTTCTTTTGTTTCCTTTACTACTTGCTCAATATACAGATTGAATAACATCGGGGAGAGGCTACAACCCTGTCTTACTCCCTTCCCTTTCATGTCCCTCGACTCTTATAGCTGCCATCTGGTTTCTGTACAAGTTGTAAATAGCCTTTCGCTCCCTGTATTTTACCCCTGCCACCTTCAGAATTAGAAAGAGGGTATTCCAGTCAACGTTGTCAAAGCTTTCTCTAAGTCTACAAGTGCTAGAGACGTAGGTTTGCCTTTCCTTAATCTTTCTTCTAAGATAAGTCGTAAGGTCAGTATTGTCTCACGTGTTCCAGTATTTCTACGGAATCCAAACTGATCTTCCCCGAGGTCGGCTTCTACCAGTTTTTTCATTCGTCTGTAAAGAATTCGTGTTAGTATTTTGCAGCTGTGGCTTATTAAACTGATTGTTCGGTAATTTTCACATCTGTCAACACCTGCTTTCTTTGGAATTGGAATTATTATATTCTTCTTGAAGTCTGAGGGTATTTCGCCTGTTTCATACATCTTGCTCACCAGATGGTAGAGTTTTGTCAGGACTGGCTCTCCCACGGCCGTCAGTAGTTCCAATGGAATGTTGTCTACTCCGTGGGCCTTGTTTCGACTCAGGTCTTTCAGTGCTTTTTCAAACTCTTCACGCAGTACCGTATCTCCCATTTCATTTTCATCTACATCCTCTTCCATTTCCATAATATTGTCCTCAAGTACATCGCCGTAGTATAGACCCTCTATATACTCCATCCATCTTTCTGCTTTCCCTTCTTTACTTAGAACTGGGTTTCCATCTGAGCCCTTGATGTTCATACAAGTGGTTCTCTTATCTCCAAAGGTCTCTTTAATTTTCCTGTAGGCAGTATCTATCTTACCCCTAGTGAGATAAGCCTCTATATCTTTACATTTGTCCTCTAGCCATCCCTGCTTAGCCATTTTGCACTTCCTGTAGATCTCATTTTTGAGACGTTTGTATTGCGTTTTGCCTCCTTCATTTACTGCATTTTTATATTTTCTCCTTTCATCAATTAAATTCAATATTTCTTCTGTTACCCAAGGTCAGATTGGTATCTCTCCCTTGTCCTGGGCATCTCGAGACAAGTCTACACTGGTCATCTGAACTCAGTTAGAAACGCGACCCATCACTGAAGACAGTTTATTCCCATCAAGATACTTCAGGCCGAAGACGAGTTTCGGGATTTTGAGATCTAATGCGTCAGTTCCACAGAATATGGCACGATATCTCTCAGGAGGACATTCAACAACTCTGTCGAAGCAAAGCTTAAAACTGCTTACATAAAGGCCAGAGGTGGCCCAGCGTGTTACTGACTAGCTCAGTTTACTGAACTCTCTTTTTTTAATAAATCATCCAGTTTTTCAGAATTTGTAATTATTTGTTTGTCTTTACATTCATATCGCATCTACGTATCTCCGTCCCATTGAGATAATTCCTTTGAGCCACGTTTTCTGTTCTTTTTCTTCTTCTTATTCTTCTTCTTAGAGTGTGTGATGGTTCCATTGTGCCATCCTGTGAATACGGCACGCAGTGCTATGTGCAGTCACGTCAATGCACTCCATGCACTGTCTTCCTCGGCATTAGGATAAAACCACCCAGTTCGTCCCCGACGCATTGAGCTCTGGCCGACGACCACCAAGTTTTAACACCCTCGGCTGTTCTCTTGCACACTTGTTTGGCATCGGTGGCCTCTTCCTACGATTTTTCAACAGATTATTCGTTATTACTAGCTGAAATGTATTACAGGTCTCAAATGGTCTTTCTTGTCTCTCATTCCTAGTCCCCAGTCTATATTCTCCTGTAACCTTCAATTACTCAAGTGTAATCTTCCCGCAGTGAGCAAACGCATTCAGCCTTGACACCACCTGCTGAACGGAGCATCACGTGGTCAGGGAACAAGTGGGATAAAATTTTGTGTGAAAGAATACCAATAACTAGACATTTACACCTCTGGCGAGGGGGCAAGAAGAATTTACTGGACCTGTTGAATGGCATGAAGCATGTACAAGATTAGGAGTAAATAGATTTAGGATTAACTGAATATAAAAGAACGCGTTGAGGACTAGCCGAAATCTGATTAACCATAAACTTAGGGTCAAAGTAGCAGACAATGTGGTAGACGATGTGAAGGAATTCTGCAGTCTCGTGAAAAGATTTCTTAATGAGTGACGTTGTAAGGGAGAGATGAGATGGAGTCTAGCAGAGTTAATTAGCACGTAAACCTCAGAAAGAGGTCTACTAGTTCCACACGTTGGCCGTCAGAAGGACAAAGACGACAGTGTACCTTTGGAACACAAATTTTACGGAAATGGTCCATGCGCTGTGGGATAACATGAATAGACAAGAAACGGACAGTAATGCTGCAGAAAGACGCGGACTGATAAGATAATACCGGCAGAGTTTTTCTGCAGAATTAGCGAGGATAGGAATATGCGGAAAACACTATGAGTAGGAGAAGGGACCGAATGAAAGGACATTAGTCAACACACCGTCGAATAACTTCCATGGTGCTATGACGGGCAGTAAAGGGATTACCTAATAGTATATTTTTTAAATCGATCATTTGAGTTGAACACTATCAACAAAACAGTAAATTGATTATTTAACAACAGTACATTAATGAAAAACAGCTAAGTGCCCCTAAGGTTACATCCACGAAGAGTGAATCATACAAAAACATCTGCTTTCTTTACATTTATTTTGTAATGTTCGTAAAGCTACGCAGGGAAGAAGAAGAATTTCTACAGAGAGCAAAAGTATGCAGATAGATTCTTTAAAATGACTCGAGAAGCAGAATCGGACATAAATGTGCTTTGGATGATCTAAAATTAGTTATACAGAAAGGGTTTCTTTTGCGACGTTTTCTTATTGTCGTGATATGTGTGGGGCGAGTGTGCTGAGCTAATGGTGTCCGTGTATTCGACGCGCTTCCTACTGGAGTTGACTTACGCCTACTTCCATTCACGTGTTTGCAGACATACGTAACTTAATATGCATAAATTCGCATCATATTTATAGCGAAAAGAATATTGATCATATGCAGGATTACCACGTGAATGCCATTACTTTGAAAGCACCTCTTTTCAAAAATTCTACCATTTACTACTGGCTCCCTATCATAACTTCTGTTTGATTACATTATCTCAGTATGTGTTTTACAAATCTGTGTATTATTTTGCTCTACAGACTACTCTAAAATTTGTGTTTTATTTAATACTTCATAGTAAGAGTTAGGCTATAAATAAATCTAATGTTTCTAATCAATTTCAAAAGTATAATCACAAAACGCGCGGAATCACGTACTGTAACAATACACGTAATGCTATTCAGGTGACACAGTTTAATAATTAAGTAGTGTTTTACTTTTCTCAAAAGAATTAGTGCTTTCTTCTCATATTGTAGGTAAAGTTATCTAAAATCATAGAAGTTGCAAAAAAATTTAATATGATAGCATCACAAAGCCCGTGTCAAACGTTTTTACTCGCAAACTCATTTAAATATATGTAGTGCAAGTTCAGTCCCATCGTGTTTAAGTATAATTGGGGGATCAACATTATAAACCACATAAGACACTTAAAATGAAATATTGTATGTACAAACAAAAATAGGAATCCCCAACGTGTAGGTAAGAGGTGATGACAGCCGGCGCAGTAAGTCTCTACATTCTGAAAGTGCCTCAGAATTTTTCAAGTTTTACAAGAGAATTTGATATTTTACACGCTATCTATGAAGGCCTTTAGACACCTAAAAGAGCTATGCTTTTATCAGTAGTAAATGAAATAAATAGTTCTAACTGAATGGTGGCACAAAAAGCATGTATATACGAAGCACTTGTATACGAAGCACGTGTATCATTACGATCTATCGTGCAAAATGATCCATGGACACGTAATTAACTAACCAACTAAGAGGAGGCAAGAGACAAAATCCAAGACGTTCGTCACAGAATGCAAAATATATTGATGGTGAATGCACTTTAAATATGCTGTTTAGTTTTACAAATCCAAAAAATACGGAGGAATTTTGATCTGACACGATCACCCATGATACGAACGAAACATGTAACCAATGAATGTCGCTTGATTCTGATAGGAGAACGGGTTCTTGAAACCTTCAGCACCTCCGAAATACAGGAACTGTGGCAAGAGCACAGGTCCAATAAGAAAGAAAACAAGATCTAAAGCAAGTAATGAGTCGTGCTGCAGCTCGTGTTGGTGCCGTTGCTAGGTTGCCATCGTTTAGTTGGTATAGTTACGGTTGTCGTCTTCTTCTTGCGTTCATTGGTGCCACTCCGTTTGCAAGCGTTGTCTCTCCACTAGTGGCAGCAGCGGCGGTTATCGATATCTAGGAACGGTGGTACTATCTTTGGGGCGACGTTGTGGTGTTTCCGTGTCGTGTGAGTCTGCCGTTCGGTTCGGGACGGACGAGCAGCCAGGTCCGCGCAGCGATCGAACACGCTGGGACCACTGGCGGCACACATGCGCTGCCGGATGAAAAGCGTCTAGTCGCGAGGGGTACAACCTCGTTGTCAACTGGACCCAGGAAGTTTAAGTTGAGGGCACCTTAATTCAAGTAGTGAAACCTCCACCATTGTGAGATCTCGCCATTTGCTTGCGTGTTGCTGATAGCAGGGTCGCCGAGACGTAGAGGCGCGAGTGGGGCGTTTGGGGAAGGCGAACCTAAATAGCCTCCCTCCACTCCTTATTATTAATTGCTGCATTCTATATGTTAATATTTTTTGAAGTGCAATTAGTGATTTTTTTTCTGCCTAGTGGCCTCTAACGCCCCAGTTACCTGCCCTGGAGGTTAGTGTATGTTACGGCAGTATACTTTTCCTCGCCATGCCGCTGCTGTTCCGTAAGGTGTGTAGCTCGACGGCTTCCTTGATTTGTGGGGCGGGTGGTGTTTCTTTCCCCTCTATGGTAATAATGGTTCCTTTCTGCTTCCGGATGCTCTAAACATCGGAGTCTGAAGACGTAGTGCTGACTGCCGGTTCCAGCTTTGGTGTGTTATACCATCACTGCGTTGGTCATAGGACGTTAGGTAGATTCGGCAAATGATTATTGGTCATGCTTTTCAACTTGCCACTAATCTCATTTACCATATCGTGAAGTGAATGCAACTCTTGGCTACCTGTCTCATCGCTTGCAAAGTTTTGAGTATTCTAGCAGAGAGACCTCGATGATTGTTACTTAAAAAATATTTTAATAACTGTAATTGAAAGCTGAAGAAGTCAACTGGTTCTTAAAACATTGCTATTCAGGCCTTCATCCGTAAAACAGGTTTTAAATTATTACTATTGGGGCCTTCAGCAGAGAAAGAGTTTGAATTTGTTGTCATTAATGCCTTCAGCCGTGGAACACATCTTAATTTATTGTCATCTTTTACTGGTTGTTGTTCCCAAATAAAGTGTATGTTATTGAAAAATAAACTAACCAACACTAATTTATTACGGCCCCGTCCACAATCACAACCCAGTCCTGCCTTCCTTGGTACCAGGTCTAAAGTAATTTTGGGGCAATAAAATGATTCTCAAGAAAACCTTAGCAGCACCTGCAGCATCACAGAAAACCGTTTTTAGTAACGTTCAAAATTCACAGTGACATTTTCGAGAACACAATATTAATAAGAAAAATATTAACATATTCTGTCTTTAGGACGGAAAAGTAATTATTCATATTACAAACTTAAATGTTCAATGTACCGAAATCAACTTCGTGATATTGACATTTATTGTTATTCTAAATGGCAGTATTACGCAAATTAGTTTCAGTGTATCCGTGCGAAGTCAAACTAAGAAATCTAAAGACTCCAAGAA
Source organism: Schistocerca piceifrons (assembly GCF_021461385.2). Lineage (NCBI taxonomy): Eukaryota > Metazoa > Arthropoda > Insecta > Orthoptera > Acrididae > Schistocerca > Schistocerca piceifrons. Next base: position 158,954,391 of record NC_060139.1, on the reverse strand, counting down.
TAATTCTCTGATTCGTCTTGAGAACACTATTCGACCCAAAGCGATTAAAGTTGCACATTCAACACTTTTGAAAACAAACTTTCCTTTCTTGATTCATCACTAGTATGGCTACGTATGTTCTGGGTCCTCCTTCTGCCTTGGATTGGGACTTAGAGGTCCTGGCTTCAGAACGAAGTGTGAGGGCATGTTTCCGAGTATTTTCGGGTCTCTTAGATGCAGGGGCAATGATATACAGTCCAATGTGCTGATGGTGGGAAATTTTCAAAAAAAGGAAGATGGGACTGATGCGATGTTTCAAAAACTTTTGCTTTCATTGAAAAGAAACAGCCAATTGCAATGCTGACTTTTACTGGTCGTTAAAAAGAAACAGCCAGTCACAACACAATATTTAACAAGCCAGCCAACCGATCTAAATGCACTACTTTACTAGTCATTAAAACAGCCAACCAGTACCCGGCTGTAGGGGCACCAGGGTGAGATGCTGTGTCAGCAGGAACTTGATATAATATTTGTAAGCAAAAATTCTGCGTCATCAACAAAATCAGTAAACTGATCTTATATGTATAAGCTCTCTCTCTCTCTCTCTCTTTCTCTCTCTCTCTCTCTCTCTCTCTCTCTCTCTCTCTCTCTCACACACACACACACACACACACACACACACACACACACAATCACAGACACACATTATGTCGTACATGCACTGAGGAGGGAGAGAATGGAAGAAAAGAGGTTCGCATACGAGAGGCAGTTCTAAGATGTGTATCTATGCTTGTTCAACACTCCAAACTTTCTGACTAAGCATTTTGTTTCTTGCTAGATATCTCCTACAGCTGGCATTGACATATCTCAATATGTTTGCTAATCACTGTTGGTTGTTGGCACAACTCTCAGCGTCATTACTTGGTGATGTATCGGATAATTTGTATGGCGTGTATGAGACAATTTGTTACAAATTCATGTAACGTCGGTGATGCATAGGCTAATTTGTTCCAGTTTCATGCAACAGTGGTGATATATGAATCATGCCGTTACAACATTATTTGATAACTGGGATATTATTTGAACACCTACAGTCAGTTTATCGCTGCTGGTATTAGATTACCTTTCGAGATCCAGTAGCTGACATTCACTGACAATGTGTGTGTCATTTTATGTGAGGCTGCAGGCTCTCATGGCCGTTGTCACTGAAGCAAAAATCTTCTGGGTTATTAGACCGCATCATGTTTCTTCTAAAATAATCGACGTTTCGACCCCTCTGCTCGGATGTTCCTCAGGATCTTCTGGTGTCCACTACTACTAGCAGCAGTGGGCACCAGATGATCCTGAGGAAGAACCCAGCATAGGGGTTGAAACGTCGATCATTTTGGAAGAAACATGACGCCACCTAATAGTCCAGGAGATTTTAACTTCTGTGGGTCATTTTGTCACAAATTTGATGTAACAGGCGATTTGTGGAGGAATTGTTACAATTCTGTTCTGCAGGGGCCAATTCATTTCTGTTTTGCTGCATTCTATATATGCATTGGGCAATTTGCTACAAATTTGCTGTAACATGATGATTTAAGGATTGCAAAGTATCACATTTTCTCCACTGTGTGACTGTATATATTAACTTATCAGCAGAACACGGCAAACATTTTTTACTGGAAGGTGAAGTCAGTACCTCAGCGTGGAGTTGCTATAGCGTTAGGGTGACTCTGAATATGAGTGCTGTAGTAAATTAATATGCGTCACTGGTTCATAATGTTGTGGAAGCTGCACAATCAATATTCCGAAGACAAAGCTACTTGTCATCTTCAGATGCTTAATGTCGCTTATTACAGTGGCTCGCCAGTATATACAGTGGCTCCCTAGAAAAGGGCAGGGCCGAATCATAGAGCACGGCGAAATTCAGTGCCGTCTGCAGGAGAAACGGGCCATGGCCTCCGCATGCGCGACTTAGGAGAAGCACGGCAGCAAACCACTGTCCAGAGCGCGCGTGGGCAGTATGTTGGCGCCCACTGTGATTGGCAAATTCAACCGGATGTGGCGCTCGCGGAACGAAAAAATTGCCATCTATTGTGCGAGACGGGGCACCATTGACGTCACTGGCGACGGCGAGGGTTTATAAGCACGCAGCAGCATTCAGACGACAGCATTAAGTGAAAAAGTGTTCCCCCACGTCAGGATATATCAGTATAAAAGGAGAGAAGGAGATCAAGTCAGTGGTGACTTAGGCTGCCCACTTACTGTGTCAGCCTTCCTAAGGCAAAAGACAACCATAAAATCTACAGCCGTTACCTTCTCTACATGAGAGTGCGTATTGAAGATTATCGGTCCAAGGACGAGCCGACGCAGTGCAGAAACTCAATGCTTCGAGGATAGTGCAAATTATCGCCAGATGCCATCCCGCTGCTTAAAGTGCGTTGGAGACCATCGAACGACAGACTGCAGCCTGCCCTGCACCTCCTAAGCAAAATGTGCTAACAGTGACAAAGACCAGCACTCCTCCGGAGATACAAATTCCAGTCGCAACAGCAGACTAAGAAACCGACGGTGAATATCGTTAAACAATCGACAACGTCAACGACGACCAGCAAGATGGACTGTCAGTCACTCGAACAACAGCCATCCGGACAGCCCCAAATATCAGCTACCCTACGGAGACTTCCAGGACGACGGATTTCACGATCCTATGCAGACACACCGTCGCCTAGTAAAGACCAACCTGCAACATTTGCTTCCACTACAGAAACATTAGGCACCTTGACACCAGTCATATCGGACGTCGCAGACCTGCTTGTACGACTTCAACAAAAACAGACAGGAATCCTCACTCTGGTGGAATGAATAATGAAGGCATTTACCGCTCCTTAAGGAAGGGATAACGGCCGCAGAACAAGACACCTCCAACTCTGCATTTGGAATGCCAATGGAGCAAGACGTAAACAAACTGAACTGAACCAATTTGTTAGTCGGCGCACAGCTTGGATGTAGTTCTAATATCGGAAACACACCTGACGGAGATGGCTAGTTTGACATTACGCAACATGCATGATTATAGGAGGGACCGGGTTGAACTACGAGGTGGCGGAATTGCAGTGTTCGTCAAAAACACCGTATGACATCCTCAGGAGGATCTACCACCCCTGGAATCACCGGAAGCCACAGCCGCCGGCCACAGTGGCCGAGTGGTTCTAGGCGCTTCAGTCCGGAACCGCGCGACTGCTACGGTCGCAGGTTCGAACCCTGCCTCGGGCATGGATGTGTGCGATGTCCTTAGGTTAGTTAGGTTTAAGTAGTTCTAAGTTCTAGGGGACTGATGACCTCAGATGCTAAGTCCCATTGTGCTCAGAGCCATATTTGAAGCTACAGCAGTTACAGTCATCACGGCAATAAGAAACATAACTCTGATGGCGGTGTACCTTAGCCCCAAGAAACAGTTGGTGCCCAGAGATCTTCAAGCTATCATCGACCGATTCAGTAAAGTCTTGTTGGGAGGACACCTTAACTCCAAACATGAGGCTTGGCATTCAAGGAGGGCCAACCGAAAGGGAGCGCTACTATACGATGTAGAGAACGACCTTCATCTATGGGCCACGGGAGCCAACACACATCCCTGAGTTCGCCGTCCATAGGGTGGACGATCTCGCTACAGCTATTGTTTAAAAAATCGCTGCAAATCTGCAACTCGAAACCATCCAGGACCTGTCATCTGATCATCCACCAGTACTCGGGAATTGCGACCTTCCCAATACCACCTCAAAGCTCCAGAGCTGTTAAGTGGGATCTCTTTGCGACATACCTTAACAGTAACGCCCGACCGACCCAAGTAGTCTCTACAATTCCGGAAAATGACATTGCTGTGGAAACCTTGACATCTAAAATCCAACGGGCAGTAAGACGTGCAGCAACTGATATCTTTCGTCACCAGCATCAATTTGAAACATTCCCTCCTAATTGCAACGAAACCAAGCATCGCCGGCATACTCACAGAAATCGGTGGAAATTATTCAGACATCTACAAGGTGGACGGCTGATGCTTAGTTCATTCCGGGAGCTGACGAATAGCGGCAAGTCCTCTTGGAAACGAGGATAGACGAAATGTTCCTCCAGACTGGAGAAGAGTGGCAACTTGTCAGAGCACCATGCCAACCGAGACCACCAAAGAGAGCAATACGCGGCCTCGATGGCATCATATACGCACGCTTGGACAAGCTGAATTGTATGTCGACGTATATGAACACAATATGATAACTCCGCCCCCGCAGGATGCAGAGGACGCAAGGGAAGTGGGCCGTATCTGGCAGCGAATCGCCGACTTCCGTCAACTCACTACACGACACTACACGACAGATGCCTGTTGTTAGCACTCCCGCTGAAGTTAGAAAGCTCATTAGGAAGACGCACAACTCCGCATCTGGCAAGGACTCTATGACCTACGCCGAAGCATCTTCCAAGAAAGACCATCGTTCTCTTAGCTCGAATTATCAACAGCTGCTTACTCAACGGCTACTTCCCTGCAGCCTGGAATACGGTGAAGACGATTACTATTCCCAAAAGTGGAAACAACCCGACGCTGCCAGACAGATTAGCCTGTTGCCCACGCTCGGCAAAATATTGGAACGGGTGCTACTACAACGTCTCAAAGACTGTCTGGAAGAAAGTAACATCATCAGCTACGATAAGTTAGGCGTCCGACCACGGTTATCGGCGGAGCTTCAGCTGCTTCGGATCACAGAATCCATAAAACTCAACCTGAAAAACGACACTCCGCAGTTGGAGTTTTTCTAAATATCGAAAAGGCATACGATAGGGTGTGGCGTGACAAGCGTATAGTCAAACTAGTCTATCAAGCCCGTCTCCCCGGCAGTTACATCAAGCTGACTGATAGCTTCCTGCAGGGCAGTTTGTACAAATCGTTGGGGAGAAGTCATCATTGAAAACTGTCTCATCTTGCATCCCACAGGGAGCGGTGAAGTCGCCATGCCTGTTTAATTCGTATATAAAGACATTCCTACCATTCGACACGCCATCGCCAGTCTGTACGCCGACGACACGACCTTCGTAATCTCTGTGAGGAACATCGGATAACTTGTCAACAGGATGCAGAGACAACTTGCGTCACCGAACAGTGCGCAAAGAGCAATTAAATCAACGTAAACCCTGCGAAAAACGCAGCAATACTGCTTACGAAGAAACGGCCGGAACTGAGGCTGCGACTTGCCGTCAAAGGATGGATAATACCCTGGACTACGACGACGAAATAACTGGGAGTGATAATGGATAAAGAGATGATTTTTACCCCACACATATTAGATAGGAAAGTGAATACTATGAATATGATCCGGGCACTCATGCCGTTTTTCACGAGCGAAATTAAAGCTTTCTTTTCAGAGCAACGATACAACCCCTCCCTGCCTTACGGCTCCACGTCTTGGGGTACAAAATGTGACTCTGCTACAAGCAGTTTGAAACCACTACGAAACACGTGTTTTAACTGGAGACTAGGCGCCCCAAGATGGCCAGGACGAGAGAAATAGCCTAGCTGACGTTGCTGGGAAGATAAAAGACCAGACAACTCGTCTTTTTCACAAATTAGACAAACATCGGGGAAATGTCCGCCAACTTTCGAATGTAGGCCAGGCCCTATCACGACAGTTGCACAAATACAAGGAACCTGGAGTCACTATTGCACACCCACAGGACCATCAAAGATGATGCAATGTTCAGTTATTCGGTATCTTACATGTAACTAGTTACTGTCAGTCACTCGTACGACTACCTAACCAACACCTTCAAGGGTCTCGGACCCACAGACAGCTCAAGTCCATTTGCAAGAGAACACAAAATACAGTGAAACTATTTCCCACACCTTGCCACCCCAGGAGACAATCTTCGTACATAGCATGCAAAAAAAGTAAATAAATAAAATAAAAACGACAGTCGACCAACCTTCTATGGCAGAGCAGATCTCTGTCGAACTCGTGGGCAGTTAACTTCCTGACGCGGCTTGAGGTACAAGAATATTTTATTAATGGATATCGCCTTGAGAGCACGTATTCGTACAAGTAGCAAAGTCATTTAAGAAAGTTATCATTGCTATTTTTGGAATTTAATTTTGGTTCTTGAACTTTCCTTTTATTTCTCTCGTTGCTACCTCGTTGTATATTTCGAAATATAGGAGGCAAGAAGTACATCCTGGTATTATACTCTTTTTAGTCTGAGCACATTGCGTTCTTTTTTTCTTCTAACGTCGTTACCTGCCTGAGAATTTTGAACATCTTGGACCAAGTAACATTGTCGCAAATCCTAGGTCAACACATGGAATGATCACGACTAGCTGTATTTAAAATCTTGTTTTATCAAACGCAACGGCAGAAAAGCCTCTCAGGTGGCTTTTCCTTTTCGAAAGCCAAACTAACAGTCATGTAATAAATCTTTATTTCCTTCTAGCATTCTACTGTATACCTTTCCCGCAACTTCGGTAGTTCTTGCACTTATCTGTTGTGTTGTTATCTTCTGAATTGTGTGGATTGCATATCTCCAGTCTCACAGGTTTGCGAATGGAATAGTGTTAAGCTGCTACTGTCCCAATGACTTTAGATATTCGGAAGAAATGTTATCGATCCCTTATTTTATCCAACCCGTTTTGCTCATTTGATGGAAAATTCATAAAATTTGTGATAGTTCTAATACTGTATTCATAGTGTCTTCCATATCGACTTCCTACATTAACATGAAAGAGACAATTCCTCCTTTAATGTGCTGCTTCCACCTGTCCGCTCATTCCGCCACATGTGTGTGTTTTCCATTGTAAATATTGACGCCCTTTCTTTTAATTTCAACGATTGTAGTTCGGTGTATTTTAAATGATTGCAAATGCGGACTCAGTTCTTCCGATGACATTTTATTTTTTGATTTCTTCGTATTTTTCCTGCAGTCATTTCTCGTTAACTTCCATGCACTTAACTATTTATTTCATTCCCAATCGAATTCTAATGCAATTTATTTGCCTGTAGCTGAACATAGCTGAACATCTCTGGGACAGTGCTCTACATTATTCCACGATCTGTTCCGGATTGTCGACATTACTAGCCATGTGTTTTCACAGTAGAAAATAGACAGTCTTCATTGTGTCAAAAAAACACTTGGATTAATCGTAAATATATTTCTCACTCATGCCTTATTTTCTGTACACTTTTACTGATGCGTCTCCATCGAATCCACAAATGTTTAACGTGTGTTTCCATTTGTATATGGGACCAATCACTGAAGTACATAGAAAACACGACCTTAACTGGAAACAAGGAAATACTTTAATTTTCGTCATTTGTGTGGCCATACTGTCCGTAGTTGCTTAAATTCTTCAGAGTATTTTCGTTCTGTTGCTGCAACTACAAGAAATCCCGGTTATTTTCACCAGAGGCGGATCGCTTTATTGAGGTAAAGCGTCATCAGTGGCGGTGATTTCCACTTGAGTTCTCGCATGCATCGGAAAATGCAGTCTGCTCGCACACCTTTGATGTTTTTCTCCTTTAGACACTGACAATTCTAACCTTAAGTTCAGTTGCTCTGCAGCATTATGCTTTTTTCTTTTATTCTCATCACACTTGTTTGCACACCAGAAAACAGTGATGTGCGCAAAAGCGTGCTGTGAAAACAATAAAAAATGCATAGTGGTGAAGAGCAACGGCACATTAGGTCACAAAAATCAGTGTGTAAACGAGAAAAACATTAATGCTGTGCTAGCAGACGGAATTTCCCGATGCAGGCGAGAAGTCAAGTGGAAACCATCACCACTGATAAGCTGTACCTCAATAAAGCGAACTGCCTCTGGTGAATAGACACATTTTTTGTAGTTACAAACACAAAACGAATATGCCCTCAAGAAACTTAATTTTCACCACCGCCTGCTTTCATCGAACATCATCATATTTGGAAAATATTTCGAGTAGATTTCCCCACCATGTTTGTTATACTTCTGGGTAGAGATTTTAATTTGCCGGATATAGACTGGGACAGTCAAACGTTCGTAACGGTTGGCAGGGACAAAGAATCCAGTGAACTTTTTTTAAGTGCTTTTTCTGAAAACTACCTTGAGCAGTTAAACAGAGAACCGACTCGTGGCGGTAACATATTAGACCTTCTGGTGACAAACAGACCCGAACTATTTGAAACAGTTAACGCAGAACAGGGAATCAGCGATCATAAAGCGGGTACTGCATCGATGATTTCAGCCGTAGATAGAAATATTAAAAAAGGTAGGAAGATTTTTCTGTTTAGCAAAAGTGACAAAAAGCAGATTTCAGAGTGCCCTGACGGCTCAACACAAAAGTTTTGTTTTAAGTACAGAAAGTGTTGAGGATCAGTGGACAAAGTTCAAAGCCATCGTACAATATGCATTAGATGAGTATGTGCCAAGCAAGATCGTAAGAGATGGAAAAGAGCCACCGTGGTACAACAACCGAGTTAGAAAACTGCTGCGGAAGCAAAGGGAACTTCACAGCAGACATAAACATAGCCAACGCCTTGCAGACAAACAAAAATTACGTGAAGCGAAGTGAAATGTGAGGAGGACCATATGAGAGGCGTTCAATGAATTCTAAAGTATAGTTCTCCATACTGACTTGGCAGAAAATCCTAAGAAATTTTGGTGTTATGTCAAAGCGGTAGGTGGATGAAAACAAAATGTCTAGACACTCTGTGACCAAAATGGTACTGCAACAGAGGATGGCAGACTACAGGCCGAAATACTAAATGTCTTTTTTAAAAGCTGTTTCACAGAGGAAGACTGCACTGAAGTTCCTTCTCTAGATTGTTGCACAGAGGGATAGAGAAACAATTAAAATCGCTCAAAAGAGGAAAGGCCACTGGACCTGATGGGATACCAGTTCGATTTTACACAGAGTACGCGAAGAAACTTGCCCCCCCCCCCCTTCTTGCAGCGGTGTACCGTAGGTCTCGAGAAGTGCGTAGCGTTCCAAAGGATTGGAAAAGGGCACAGGTCATCTCTGTTTTCAAGAAGGGACGTCGAACAGATGCGCAGGACTATAGATCTGTATCTATAACGTCGATCAGTTGTAGAATTTTGGAACACGTATTATGTTCGAGTATAATGACTTTTCTAGAAACTAGAAATCTGTTCTGTAGGCATCAGCATGGGTTTCAAAAAACACGATCGTATGAAACCCAGCTCGCGCTATTCGTCCACGAGACTCAGAGGGCCATAGACACTGGTTCCCAGGTAGATGCCGTGTTTCTTGACTTCTGCAAGGCATTCGATATAGTTCCCCACAGTCATTTAATGAACAAAGTAAGAGCATATGGACTACCAGACAAATTGTGTGATTAGATTGAAGAGTCCATAGATAACAGAACGCAGTATGTCATTCTGAATGGAGAGAAGTCTTCCGAAGTAAGAGTGATTTCAGTGTGCCGCAGGGGAGTGTCGTAGGACCGTTGCTATTCACAATAGACATATATGACCTTATGGATGACATCGGAGGTTCATTGAGGCTTTTTGCGAATGATGCTGTAGTATATCGAGAGGTTGTAACAATGGAAAATTGTACTGAAATGCAGGAGGATCTGCAGCAAATTGACGCATGGTGAAGGAAATGGCAATTGAATCTCCATGTAGACACGTGTAATGTGCTGCGAATACATAGAAAGAAAGATCCCATATCATTTAGCTACAATATAGCACATCAGCAACTGGAAGCAGTTAAATCCATAAATTATCTGGTAGTACGCATTAGGAGTGATTTAAAATGGAATGATTATATAAAGTTGATCGTCGGTAAAGCAGATGCCAGACTGAGCTTCATTGGAAGAATCCTAAGGAAATGCAATCCGAAAACAAAGGAAGTAGGTTACGGTACGCTTGTGCGCCCATTGCCTGAATACTCCTCAGCAATGTGGGCTACGTACCAGATAGGTTTGATAGAAGAGATAGAGAAGATCCAACGGAGAGCAGCGCGCTTCGTTACAGGATCACTTAGTAATCGCGAAAGCGTTACGGAGATGATACATTAACTCCAGTGGCAGACTCTGCAGGAGAGACGCTCAGTAGCTCGGTACGGGCTTTTGTTGATGTTTCGAGAGTATACCTTCACCGAAGAGTCAAGCAGTATACTGCTCCCTCCTACGTATATCTCGCGAAGAGACCATGAGGATAAAATCAGAGAGATTAGAGCCCACACAGAGGCATACCGACAATCCTTCTTTCCACGAACAATACGAGACTGGAATAGAGAGGAGAACCGATAGAGGTGCTCAAGGTACCCTCTGCCACACACCGTCAGGTGGCTTGCGGAGTATGGATGTAGATGTAGATGTAGATCATGTGACATATGCCTGACTAGCTGTTAAATGTTTTGGCACTGTAATTAATGACGTTACATGACGAGGCCTGGTGTAGAACATATTTCCGAAACTGTTTTAATATAAGCGAAATGACTCCACTACTTCTCAGACGCGTCACCTCATGATGTTAGGAGGACGAAATGGGTGATGAAAGATGAAGAATTTTCTCAGCAGCAACAAAAACGATAATTCCTGTACTCTTCAATGTATCAACAGATGTGGCAGCACAATCCTGAACATGCCTATAAACCAGTCGCTAACTTATTCAGACGCACATTGCAAAACTGACATCAAACCACAAACGCCCTGAACACAACATCGATCTTTCAAAGTTATTGTTAGTATCCACAAAGAGTTACAATTGACATGATTTTTTAGTTAGGCCATTTTGAGATTAATTTCTTGGAGGATATATTTAATCCCGACTCATCAGTTTTACCCCGTTTTACGAGGTTACTGTTGGTTGCCCTGACCCAAACTTGACCCCGGTAGCAAATTTCAGGGTCCGGGCACCGGCAGCATAGCCAGCGGTCTAGTGTAATTAAACTCGGCATTTCGGCCTCAGACCTCTGAGGCCGGAGGCGAACTTCTCAACTGGCCCTCTGTTCTGGTAAGTAGGTAAACATTTCGTGTGGAATTAATACGCCGGAATTAATTACTCTCACTCGCCACCCATCTGGTTACGGCCTACTACGAAACCTCAGTTTGTGTTTACAGAATGCCCTCAGCCAGTAGACTGAAATAATGTTCTCTTCCTCGTTGTAGAGGTAGCGTGATCCCCAAACGTTATTAGTGTTGACCTGGAAAGAACACCCATTTTCCAATGAATAAACAAATGTGATACTTTTGGTGAACGTGTAGTGTGCTTCAGAAGTATCAGATTCCAAATGTAAGCGAATGAAGCCAATGTAATGCTGCTTCGAAGAGCCATCAACAGTGTCAATTGGCAGCTAGGAAATTTTACACTGAATGAAACATTCTGGAAAGTTTAATCTCAACACTGGGAAAGAAGTCGTTTCGAAGATCGCTTCAGCAATTTTGTAGCCGCATATGGTACCCGTATTTGTTTTGCCATGCATTCCTTAGTTCGCTTTAGATAAATGAAGGAATGGTCTTACAAAACGGCCGCCGACGAATTCTTGCCTCCTCTTTCACCAGTATCCGCTTGTGTTACGTCTCTGAGAATGCTGGCTTAGTGAACGTTGAACTTTACGAGAGCCTTATTAAAAGTCTTTTACATATTACTCTCAAAATTTCAATTCCAACAATGTAATAACGACGACTGCAGCATCGTAATCTATTGACATTACACGACAAGATTCTATAAAGGGGCGTAATCAGCTTCTGCCAGGTGACAAAAGGGAACACTTGCAAAATGGCCAGCAATGTTTCGTTTCGAAACCGTGCTGTCATAGAATTCCTTGTTAGAGAAGAAAATGTGCTGTAGAAATTTACCTCAGATTTCATCGTAGATAAAAGAGTATCCCGAGCGGTCCTAGGCGCTTGACTCTGGAACCGCGTTGCTGCTACGGTCGCAGGTTCGAATCCTGCCTCGGGCATGGATGTGTGTGATGTCCTTAGGTTAGTTAGGTTTAAGTAGTTCTAAGTTCTAGGGGACTGATGACCACAGATGTTAAGTCTCATAGTGCTCAGAGCCATTTTTGAAACGAGTATCCGAGATGATCCTTGAAGAACTCGACATCGAACTGCATCCGCAGAACGCAACAAGGAAAGAGCTGATGAGATGCGTGGAGAAATCAGACGTGTCACATTGCATGGATTCATTGCAGAACTAGAAATAGAACTCACTGCAGTGCAATAAACGATTCAAAGTTTAGGTTACAAAAAGTTCGTGCTCTTCTTTACCAAAGATCACAAACCTCAGAGGCGAACCATCAACTAAAGTACTCTCCAGAGATTTCTAAACGGGGGCAATGATTCTTTGTTGGTGACTTATAATACATGGTGAAAGAGGGTTCCACCATTATGAGCCTGAAATAAAACGCCGAATATGGAATGGCACCACTTGAATTCACTATCGAAGAGGAAAGCGAAAACTGTGTGTGGCATATTAACACATCGATTACATAGCAATCTTACGATAGGTAATAATTTCTTACTGATTATGAGTCATCGCTTCCCCCTGACAGATGTTCGTTCATGCTAGACAGCTAAGTGCAAGCAGTTGCGGTTCTGGTCAAGAGGTGCCAATGTTATACAGATGATTAATTTGTAAGAATGCTGTTTAAAATAGAACTTAGCAAATGGAACAAAACTTTACACTAGAGTTGTCAAATGCCAATAATTAACATCAGTGAATATTTCATTTTAAAATTGTCACACTCTTCTTGATACGAAAACTAACTAAAGTTGCAGAATTTAATGCTTACATGATCAGTAACTTTCTGTCAAGTACATAAGTATTCCATGCAGTTTTGGGATTGCAACTGGATGACGTCGATTTCGTGGCACGAGATTTCGACCGACAACTATTCAGTCATCTTCAGGCGAGTGTGTTGCATTGGAGATAATCAGTTCACATCTCTAACCGTATATCAGAAATTGGCGTGGAGGCCCATGCGCAAAGGCAACCGCTGTATCAGCGACTTCTGTCGACTTCCGACGCTCGTCAAATATTCCTCTACGTCGCACAGGCACATGGGAAATGGTGATATTGCATGCGCTGTCTCTGTCGCAAAGCAGGCAGGCGGAGACAATATATTGCTGTAAATTAAATAAAATTAACTGTCGTTTGACATGTAATTGGTCGAGAAATGTTTTCCTTCTGAAGATATTAAATAAATGACGCTCTTCCATTACTTATCCAGCTGAAAGCCGCCATAAAGAATAATGACTGCCCAACATTTCCATCAAGGGCTTCAGAAATGAATCGCAGTAGGATCTCGTCGCGGCCACGATATACGTGCCAGAATTCTCCATGGAATGTGCTGTGGAGATACAATGCTCAACTACTGCTGTCTTACTGAACTGCGAAAGGCGGCTGTAACGATCTTGTTCAATTCACCTTTCACGCACTGTGCGTGTTGTCTGACTAATTTAGTCTTTGCCACCCTAGTAAGGTATTCTGTAGATTCCAGCCCTCCGCAACCCCGGACCATCCTTTGCCGAGCGGAGAAGGGCACAAGTATCTATAGGTAGGCGGAATATTACTTTGACATGAACTTCTTTTTAAGTTTGTGCCTGATATGGACGAAATATTGTCGGCATATGGGAGCAATGTCGTGGACTTGGACCGCTCCTCCTGCTGTTGATCTTACAGGTGGCCACGTCTCTATATTACAAAAGTGGTATCTACATGTTGGCAGAAGACTTTAGGTTTAAGTTCTGCCGAATCTAGTGCCCTCTGTTTAAAATCTTCTATAGAAAATTGCTACCAGGAGGAATTAAGTGCTACCCATAGCAATACCGTCAGTTTGATCTAAATACTCACTGAATAACAGTAGGGTTCATCGAAATACTTTCATAATAATTTTCTATTATTTAAATCTCGAAGAGCACGCAGGAGAAACGAACTCCTATTTCTTCCATGCCCGCTCTGATTTCCCTTATTTTATTATGACGTTCGTTTTTTCATATTTAGGTCGTCATTAAAAAAATATTTTCACGTTTGAAGGAAAGTTGGTGAATGAAACATTATGAGGCGCAACAAGAAACGCCATTCTTTTAATGATATAAACCCCAAACCCTGTATTATGTTCATGACACTCTGTCTCCTATTTCTCGATGATGGAAAACGTGTGCGCTTCTTTCAATATCAGGATGTACTCCGTGTTTTGCCAATATAAACCAGTCTCTGTTTCTCTTTCCACACAACATTTCGATGTGTTATTTCTAAGTTAAGCTGTTCGTAACCTTAATTACTAGGTATCTTACTGAATTTATGGCATTTACATTTGATGGATTTATCGTGTAAACGAAGTTTTATGGATTCCTTTTAACACTCATGTATCTGACCTCACATTTTTCGTTATCTATGGTCACTTGCCAATTCTCACACCAGACAGATATCTTCTCTAAATCGTTTTTCAATTAGTTTTGATCTTTTGATGACTTTACTAGACGACAAACGACGCCATAACGTGCGAATAATCCAAGATGGCTAACTGAGGTTGTCTGTCGGACGGAGTGGTCGAGCGGTTCTAGGCGCTACACTGTGGAACCGCACGACCGCTACGGTCGCTGGTTCGCATCCCGCCTCAGGCATTGATGTGTGAGATGTCCTTCGGTTAGTTAGGTTTAAGTAGTTCTAAGTTCTAGGGGACTGATGACCTCAGATGTTAAGTCCCATAGCATTCAGAGCCATTTGTACCATTTTCTTGGGGTTGTCTCCTAAATGGTTCATACATGCCTAGCAAAGATCCTACAGCACTACCTGGAGTAGCGCCGGAAATCTGTTCTGTTTTCCTCGATGACTTACCGTAAATTACTACGATATGTGACTTCTCTGACTGGAAATCACGATTCCAGTCCCACAACAGAGACAAAGTTCCACAAGCACCCAATTTCGCTACAAGCCACTTGTGTGGTACAGGGTCAAAAGTCGTCTGGAAATCTAAAAATACGGAATCTATCTGAAATATCTTGTCAATGGCACTCAATATTTCGTGTGAGTAAAGAGCTAGGTACAATTCGCAACAATGGCGTTTTCTAAATCTGTGTTGCTTGTGTGCCAATAAACCATTACCTTCTTGGTAAACTCGTCTAGGAGTTGAACCGCGCGTGTCGCATTACACGCCCTAAATTAGACGCTTGTGACCCTTTGATAAAGTTATCTGGCTAATGGCAGGTTTGCGAAATACAAAGTTAACATAACATATAATAACAGCAATAATAATATCGGGAACTAAATTAACGACCCATAAAAGATGTAGACCACACAGCGGTGATTTGGTTAAAATAATTTATGTTCAGAAGGCCACCTAATAGCGAAAGTGGTCGTATTTAGACTTACTGTTACACTCGAGCGCATATCCTTTTGACACAGTCCGATCATTCTCAGTCTCATCGCGAAATGCAAGTTATATACGCGAAAAGCTAGAGTTCACACCAGGCGCGCGGCTGCTATCCGCTAAGAGAATAAGTCCTGCGATACCACACAACGCGAAATTTTCTAAGTCGTTTCACTTCCTACCTGATTAAAGACCGAGTGGCGCTTTCGCGTCTCAATCCCAACTGTCCCCTTTGGTGTCTCGACCAGAACTGTCCGTTTTCGCGTCTCCATCCGAACTCTCCCGTTTGGTGTCTCGACCTGAACTGCCCTCTGCCCGTCTCCGACCGCATTACCCGCGCGCCGAATACAAGGTGGTCCACTGATCGTGACCGGGCCAAATATCTCACGAGCTAAGCGTCAAACGAAGAAACTACAAAGAACGAAATTTGGCTAGCTTGGAGGGGGAAACCAGATGGCGCTATGGTTGGCCCGCTAGATGACGCTGCCATAGGTCAAACGGATATCAACTGCGTTATTTTAAATAGGAAACCCCATTTTTTATTACATATTCGTGTAGTACGTAAAGAAATACGAATGTTTTAATTGGACCACTTTTTTCGCTTTGTGATGGATGGCGTAGTAGTAGTCACAAACATTTGGCTCACAATTTTAGACGAACAGTTGGTAACAGGTAGGTTTCTTAAATTAAAATACAGAACGTAGGTATGTTTGAACATTTTATTTCGGTTGTTCCAATGTAATACATGTACCTTTGTGAACTTATCATTTCTGAGAACGCATGCTGTTACAGTGTGATTACCTGTAAATACCACTTTAATGCAATAAATGCTCAAAATTATGTCCGTCACCTTCAATGCATTTGGCAATACGTGTAACGACATTCCTCTCAACAGCGAGTAGTTCGCCTTCCGTAATGTTCGCATATGAATTGACAATGCGCTGACGCTTGTTGTCAGACCTTGTCGTTGGATCACGATAGCAAATATCCTTCAACTTTCCCCACAGAAAGAAATCCCGAGACGTCTGATCTGGTGAACGTGCGGGCCATGGCATGGTGCTTCGACGACCAATCCACATGTCATGAAATACGCTATTCAATACCGCTTCAACCGCGCGCGAGCTATGTGCCGGGCATCCATCACGTTGGAAGTACTTCGCCATTCTGTTATGTAGTGAAACATCTTGTAGTAACATCGGTAGAACATTATGTAGGAAATCAGCATACATTGCACCATTTAGACTGCCATAGATAAAATGGGGGCCAATTATCCTTCCTCCCATAGTGCCGCACCATACATTAACCTGCCAAGGTCGCTGATGTTCCACTTGTCGCAGCCGTCGTGGATTTTCCGTTGCCCAATAGTGCATATTATGCCAGTTTACGTTACCACTGTTGGTGAATGACGCTTCGTCGCTAAATAGAACGCGTGCAATAAAACTGTCATCTTCCCGTAATTTTTGTGCCCAGTGGCAGAACTGTACACGATGTTCAAAGTCGTCACCATGCAATTCCTGGTGCATAGAAATATGGTACGGGTGCAATCGATGTTGATGTAGCATTCACAACACCTACGGTTTGAGATTCCCGATTCTCGCGCATTTTGTCTGATACTGATTGCGACAGCAGCTAATACACCTACTTGGGCATCATCATTTGTTGCAGGTCATGGTTGACGTTTCACATTTGGTTGAAAACTTCCCGTTTCCTTAAGTAACGTTACTATCTGGCGAAAGGTCTGGACTCTTGGATGATGTCGTCCAGTATAACGAGCAGCATACATAGCACACGCCCGTTGGGTGCCCGCATCTCGTGGTCGTGCGGTAGCGTTCTCGCTTCCCACGCCCGGGTTCCCGGGTTCGATTCCCGGCGGGGTCAGGGATTTTCTCTGCCTCGTGATGGCTGGGTGTTGTGTGCTGTCCTTAGGTTAGTTAGGTTTACGTAGTTCTAATTTCTAGGGGACTGCTGACCATAGATGTTAAGTCCCATAGTGCTCAGAGCCGAGCCCGTTGGGCATTCTTATCACAACAGCCATACATCAGCACGATATCGACCTTTTCCTCAATTGGTAAACGGTCCGTTTTAACACGGGTAATGTGTCACGAAGCAAATACCGTCCACAACGGCGGAATGTTACGTGATACCACGTACTTATACAGCACCATCTATCACAAAGCGAAAAAAGTGGTCCAAATAAGACATTCATGTGAGACCTTAACTTTTCCCGGCGGATTGAATGTTCAAATAACTTAAGGGTTTGCTGCCGGGTGACGTCGACCACCGCCGATATTTCGACAGGAAAGCATCCTGCCATTCGCAAGGCACAACAGTTGTGCCTTGAGAATGGCAGGGTGTACCCCTGTCGAAATATCGGCGGTGGCCGACGACGTCACCCGCCACCAAATCCGTAAGTTATTAAAACATTCATAATTCCTTACGTACTACACGAATATGTAATAAAAATTGGGGTTTCTATTTAAAAAAAACGTAGTTGATATCAGTTTGACCTACGGCAGCGCCATCTAGACGGCCAACCATAGCGCCATCTGGTTTCCCCCTTGAAGCTAGACGAGTTTCGTTCATTGTAGTTTATTCATTTGATGCTTATTTCGTGAGATATTTGGCCAGATCACTATCAATGGACCACTCTGTATACTCGCTCAATTGTCTAGCGCAGTTCCCTCTCCTGAAGCCGTCCTTCTGGTTGGCTACAGCATATTCTACATTACTTTATAGTTTAACACGTTTAAATAATCAATGCTTGATCACTTTCACGTTCTAAATAAAGTAACAATAATATCCCATAATAAACGTTAACTTCTTCTACGTAAAATCAGTACAATTCCCTTCTTATCTTTGAATGTCACGGGCAGTAGCCTTGCACCAATGTGCTTTCTTATAAATTAATAAAGAACAAAATAACTATTATGCACTAAAGTTTACAACAAATATTCTATTACCTAATGATTCAATAAGGTGTCGTACTGTCATCGTTCAATGTGTTTTGTGTACAGGAAATGATGATCTGAAGCTTAACAGAAAATACTGATAATTTAAGTTTACTATATCTTTTAAACAAATAAAGTTACAGAGTTGTTATTTACAATGTTTGTCATTTTAATGATGCGCTTCTATATGCAATGTCGATCGTTACGATCGACCAAAGCGTTCAGATTTAGGATACAGGTCTATGTTACGAAACTTGTTAATTTAACTTTAACAGTAAATCCTAAACTATTATAGATATGATCAATATTCGAGTTTTATTTTGATCACCATGAAAATTTCTGGAGGATGGCCGATTAAAATTACTGTGGTTTGATTCCCTGCATTACTACAGAATCAAATAAATTTTAAAAATGTTTCCCTTTACGGCCGATCTTAGGTCCGCCATATTTAACAATTCTACGTCTCCTCGGCCACAAACGGATTCTACTGGGTTTCCCTATGACGTAGGTTCACATCTGTCTCACTCGCACGGTACAGCACTTAGGCCTCAATAGACAATAGAATCTGTGAATTAACCCATCTCGTGGTGAATCTGCGCCCTTTGTAGCACACGGTCCTCGACAACATGGTTTGTTTCACGCTTCCTGTAGGCTGACTCTTTCTGCCACATTTTTAAATGAGAGCCCAATGTTCGTTTACTCACACCGTGTAGCCGCTTACTGAGTGTAATGAACTCATGACCCATTTAGCGAAACCCGAAGCCTCTCCACCGTACAGCGCAGTTCGAGGAATCTCCAGCCTACATGGTCACATAAGCCTCTGAGCCTGTGATTCAGACCCTCCACTTGACTTTGTGCAAGAGGTCCACAGTCGGTCCTGCCTTTCTCAGCTTAAAGAATATTCCATGAAGTTTCGAGATTTTAGCCGTATGGCGTCGAGTTCCTTCCACGATATTTCGACTGACTGCCATTCAGTCATCTTCAGTCGAGTGTGTGGCACTGGAGATTGCTAGTTCTCGCGAGGCCCACGAGAAAGAAAGGCCGCGGCGCGTACATCGAGAAGGTAGTCCTGAACTCGCTCGCTCCGCTCAGCAGACAAAATACGTTTCTAAACCTGTTAACTCGCAGCTGGGCATGTAAAGACTAACGAGAATTGCATTTTCCACTGGAATCTGCTATTATGAAGTCTTATTTATTAACAATACTACAGCAAAATTTAATTTAAGATCAATAATCGATATAAATGGTATAATGATTTAATTTTATTGCACGCCAATACAGCCGTAACAAATTATAAGTAGGCCCATGACTTCCCATCATTATAGGACTAATAACAGTAAGATCCCATAATAGTTGATTCTGGTAGAGGATTCAGTTTTCGTTTCTACGGACACGCCTAGTTACGAGTTAACAGGTGTAGAAACGTAGATTGTCTGCTGATTTGAGTGAGTGAGCGAGAGCAGGACTACCTTCGTGACGAACGCGCCGCGTCCTGTCTTTCTCGTAGGCCTCGCAGTTCTATATTCTGACGTCAGAATCTTAACTCCGCGAACCCTCTTTCCCATACAAGGCGCGCATGCAGAATCTACGCATGCGCTTGTGCTCCATAGATGGAGCAATATTGGAAGAGGAGGCGAAAGCCGACGGAGGTCGCTGATACAGCTGTTGCCTTTGCGCATGCGTCTCAGCGCCAATTTTTCCTGATGAGGTGATAATGATATGTGATTTGTGGGGCGCTCAACTGCATAGTTATCGGCACCCATACAAATTTCCAGTCGTTTCAATGTCCAGTCTGTCCACTTCCCCAAATGATGATGAAGTGATGAGGTGATGAAGTGATGAGGACAACACGAACACCCAGTGTAATGTGAGTACATACATGGTTCTCGGTCGTCCACTCGTATTATACCTTCTTGGCTCTTGTACATATTGAGTTTTAGCCGTCTCTCCCTACACCTTACCGCTATTTTTCTCACAAGCGAACTCCCCATCGCACCCCTCTCATATATAGTTATAAGTTGGGACAGTGGATAGGCCTTGAAAAAATGAACACAGATCACCCGAGAAAACAGGAAGAAGTTGTGTGGAACTATGAAAAAAATGAGCAAAATATACGAACTGAGTAGTCCATGCGGACGACAGGCAACATCATGGTTAATTTGACCAGAGGAGCACCGTGGTCCCGTGGTTAGCGTGAGCAGCTGCGGATCGAGAGGTCCTTTGTTTAAGTCTTCTCTCGAGTGAAAAGTTAAATTTTTTATTTTCAGTCAATTATTTTGCGAAGCTGCACGGGTACAAAGAGCAGTATTGTTTACGTGATCGTGTGTCAATTATCAAAGTTCAGGCACTCACACATAATCAACTTCGCTCTCCAAAATTCCAGGACATGTTCAGATTTGCTTGGACATACGCAGGATTTGATGGTCTACACACGGAAAAATTTGAAAACGTTAAAAACATATGTTTTGACAGAGCACAGGAAAAACTGTGCGACTGTGAAACTGCTGCATTCATTTGTTGCAGTTTATGTGGCAAACTCTTATGTATTCATCACTTTTTTGGGAGTGATTATGACATCCACAAGAAAACCTAAATCGGGCAAAGTAGAAGAATCTTTTTACCCATTCGCCAAGTGTACAAGTTAGGTAGGTCGACAACATATTCCTGTCATGTGACCCACATGCCGTCACCAGTGTCGTATAGATTATATCAGACGTGTTTTCCTGCGGACGAATCGGTTGACCTATGACCTTGCGATCAAATGTTCTCGGTTCCCATTGGAGAGGCACGTCCTTTCATCTACTCATCGCACGGTTTTGCGGTACGGTCGCAAAACACAGGCATTAAACTTATTACAGTGAACAGAGACGTCAATGAACGAACGGACGGATCATAACTTTGCTCAAATAAAGAAAGTAAACTTTTCACCAGAGGGAAAACTTGAACTAAGGACCACTCGTTCCGCAGCTGCTCACGCTAACCACTGGACCACGGCGCTCCTGACCGCGCATTTTCCTTGATGTTGCGTATCTTGCACATGGAGTACTCAGTTTGTATATTTTGCTTATTTTTTTCATAGTTCCACACAACTTCTTCCTGTTTTCTCGATTGATCTGTGTTCAGTTTTTCAAGACCTATCCACTGTGCCAACTAATAACTAAATCTGAGGGGGGTGCGATGGGGAGGTTCCCTTGTCAGAATTTGGAACATCCCGCGCCATTTTACGTTGTCGAACGCTTTTTCCAGGTCAACGAATACTATGAACACGATTTTTCTTTAGTCTTGATTGCATTATCAATCCCAGCCTTGGAATTGCCTCTCCGGTGCCTTCACTTATTGTAAAGCCAAACTGATTGTAGTGTAGCACATCCTAAATTTTCTTTTCCATCCTTCTGTATATAATTCTTGTCAGCAACGTGGATGCATTAGTGGTTAAACTGACTGTGAAATAATTCTCACACTTGTTAGCCCTTGCAGTCTTCCGAATAGTGTGTATGATATTTTTCCGAGAGTCAAATGGTATGTCGCCAGACTCATACATTCTACACACTAACGTGAATAGTCGTTTTGTTGACACTTAGGACAATGATTTTAGAAATTATAACGGAATGTTATACACCCCTCCTGTATTATTTGGTCTTAAGCTCTCTTAAATTCTGTATCTAATACTGGATCCTCCATCTCTTCTGTGTTGTTGTTGTTGTGGTCTTCCGTCCAGATACTGGTTTGATGCAGCTCTCAATGCTACTCTATCCTGAGCAAGCTTCTTCAAGTAACTGCTGCACCCTACATTCTTCTGAATCTGCTGAGTGTATTCATCTCTTGGTCTCCCCTCCGCGATCCCCTCCAGTACTAAATTGGTGATCCCTTGATGCCTCAGATCATGTCCTACCAACATCTTCGCTACAGAGCTCCCCATTCCACATCTGCTCCGCTTACACACTTTTATTTCCGCGTCACATTCCCGCAACACCACCAGGCAACATGCTTCTTCACGGTGGGCAGTGGTCACAGTTTTTTGGCTGATCACTGTATTTGTGCGTTGACAGAGCTATATCTTATAGCCCGTTACAATAAGACGAGGCAACCTTGAAACACGTATGTAACATAGCAGCGATGGCGAGGCATTGTAGCATCTGTGACCAGAGAGTTTGCGCTTGACCGCGCGAGTGTTGCGAGCGGTTCTCTGTCTGTCAGTAGTCGTTGCTCAGTCTGTTAGTAGCTGTAGGCCAGTGCAGTCAGTCTGTCGTTGCGAGTCTGTCAGTTCAGTCGTTGCGAGTCTGTAGCTCTGTCTAGTTGAGAGCAGTACTCAGTCTGTAGTCGTCATGCAGAGCGGTCGGTCAGTAGTAGCAGCCCAGTGCGGTTGTGTGATGTAGGCGGTCGGCAACACTGGTCAAGATGAGGAATAAGGTATACTGTTAATTAATATAATCATTAGATAATGAAAAATTTTATTTATTGTAATTATTCTCCAACAAGTCTCCCAATAATAATTTTTTTATTTCAAAAGCATTTTCTTAAAAATTTAATTTTTATTGAACTGAAGATCTCGTTGCACTTCCCATTTCATTCCACTTCTTTTGAAGAAAAATTTCACTAGAATCACAAAAAAAAAGGGAGAATATTATTATTTGCAATGCAGTTCCTCCAAGCGGTGCGCAACAACAAGAGCAGATATGTGACATCCATTTATTCTGAGGTAAGACTTTAATTCTGATTGTTTTACACAGGGCCAAAGACCGATATTTCGGTTTAATTGAATTTTCTTGTCACTGAATGGACTTTAATTTTTTGAAGGATTTATATTTGAGTCAGATTGCGAATTTCACATTTTTGTTCCCATTGTCAGTACATTTCATTGTGGGCAGGTTACGCTTAGAGCAATGTCCATTAGCATTCATAATTAAATATTGTCGTGTTTCTTTCTTTCAAAATTTTGTGGGGAGGTACACTCGGCTCCCAATTGTATTAAGTATTGTCTTTTCTTTTTCTTTTAAAACTGCGGTGGGGAGGTTACACTTGGCGACACCCAGTCCAGGATCGAATTTCGTTGAGAGTCTTTTGAGCGACAGTCAGATATCTGCTCTTGTTTGCTTAGATATAATTAGGATTTAGCGCAACGCTTTTAATAATATTGTGACTTTCTCTCTACAGGTCAACGGCAATTTGTGCTTTGTTGTATTTGTGTGTTGCTTTTGCATATGTGCTTAATTGTTTTGTGAATAATTTTGACTATTGTTAAAATGCCGCGAAAGACTGTGAATAGTGTATCGCGAAGTATTTTGAATGAAACTACCGACTCAAACAACTTTACCGATAGGACATGTGACACGCAATGTAATGATGACAATCCTGCGTTCACTAACAATCAGTGCATTCCAACCACTAATGATGCCTTTTACCTTAATGATGAACAAACGAACTCAATTGTCTCGTTTGTTAATTTGACGACAATTGATGACGCGGGACGCTCTATTGCAATGAGCGCTGCCGAGCTTAACACACCCGATTCGGAAAACTCAAGTAATGTACAGACAAATTTGTCTAATGAAGATCAACAGATCACACAAAGTAGGACGGATTTATTTAATTCCGAAACAATGACTGACAGTGTACGTCCGACTGATAAACCTTTCTGTGAATTACAGAATGACCAAATGGGCAAGCAAAACGTGACAATTGTCGGTACGCAATTAAACAGCACAGATATTAGAGTAGTTAATGGCTTGGGTCAAATTTTGGTAATGTTACGTCTAATGAATGAAAAACTGGATAACAATCTCAAACAAAGCAAACTGATTAATGAAAGGGATAAACAATCGAATGAAGAACAAGACAACATTGATAAAAAAATCAAACAACTTAGTGAACGAAATGAACGGATTAGTGAACAGATTAAAGCCATTGCCACGCAAAATTGTGATAATACAAGTCAATTACGTGAGGATACTAAGACTTGTGCTAATAACAGTAATGAAAAAGTTGGCACTGTTGCACAAGAATTAAGTAGCACACGTGTAAGCACAACAGAATTACATAAAGACGAAGTTAAAGCAGTCACTGAACAATGTTCAGCAAACGCAACAGTGATACACGAAATTAATGCAGTCACTGAAGAATGCCCTAAAAACGAAGTACAGATTCGCGACGAAATTAATTTAGAGTCAGTGGAAGTTTCACACACTCCGAGTACGGAAGATGACGAGAAATTTGCACGACAGATCAACCAAATAGACGAAAGTGTTACAGTAACAGAATTAACAATTATTTCAGTCACCAATACGTCACAGAATCCGCCACGTTGCGAGCATTTATCAGAGTCACGCAGCGTGTATAATGTGAGCAATTTACAGAGACTACGCGAATTAAAATCTGAAAAGCTACGCAACTTGAAATCCGAAATGACACAGACAAACAGATTCACACACAAGCCCGAACGTGTTTTCAAATTCAATGACGAGAACGTAGATTACGAGCAATTTTTATCCGCCAGAAAATGTAAAGAACTTAATAATGACAGCGTACAGGTACACGCTTTGCACTGTAAACGACAATTTATCTTTGTACATTCACCGCTATTACCTGTAATGCAAAAGCTAGCTTTGAACCAGATGCGACAATTTATTTTTGTATTTTCATCAGCATTGCCCGTAATAAGGAAACTTGAATTAGCACGAATACAACAATTTGCGTTTGAAATTTTACCGCTATTGCCTGTAACACAAAAGCTAAAATTTATTTGCAGTGCGTAAAAGACCTCAGGGGATTCATTACGCTTTAATGAATATGTGCCGTAGCGAGCATAGGGCCCCGAGCTGTAGTAGTGCTGTTTCATCTTTAGTTTTCTGCACTGCTGCCTTTTCTTCTACTATCCTTTACATCTATCAAAACTGCTCTTTAACTATTGCTCTTTGTAGAATTAAGAAACGTATGTAATGAAAACCGGATATGACAAATATTTTACCGAATGTGACAATTTTCAGTAGGCACTCCCGTAATGACAACTACCGCCGTAACTTTAATTACAGATAAAAACGTAATCATCAGTATGTATAAAATTTTGAGCAATCGGAACCATATTTATGCAACAATAGATGTTTTTCACCACAATAGCATGAAAGTCAACCGCTTAGCATACGTAACCAACAATGCAGTCTACAAGGTCAACCAAACTTTTATGTTTCGCCGCGTGCACGTATAGTCCCAGTTCCAACAAATAGTAACGCACGGCAGCAAAGAAATAACTACGTACAGACAACACACTATTTCAACTCGTATCGCAATGCGCCGTATAGAAATTACTATCAGGACAGACGTAAAAAGAATGATGAGCACAATTTTCAGCGTACATTTTAATAACAGTCGATCTCATGAGCAGCAACAACTTCAGCAACAACAAATAATCATGAATGAAACAGACAATAGGTGTCATCGATAGCGTAATACGTCAGTAAGAAATAACAGAGCAGTTCAAACAGTCGAAATGCCACAGCATCCTCCCGTAAATAATAGCACGTACGACAGAATTTCACCAGATACAGCACAGATTGCATATTACAGTAACGTAAGCAATAATTTTGACACGCAGAATCTTCTTCACGAAAATGTTATTAATTTTGACGACATCCGACACACGTTTGCATTAAGGACAGAATTACGACGTATGTAGACGATATTCTTATTGCAGAAGCTAACTGGTCTGAACACAATCTGATTCTTGAACAACTGTTACAAACTTTTCGTGCACAAGGACTTACAGTTAACCTCAGTAAATCGCATTTTGGCAAAACTTCTCTAAAATTTCTTGGACACGTAATTTCAGCAGAAGGCATTGCACCAGATCCGGAAAAACTTCAAGCTCTACGTGACATTACTGTTCCTACGACAAAGAAACAACTACGCAGTTTTTTGGGCTTAATTAACTTTTTTCGTAAATTTATTCATCACTCTGCTTTAGATACACCCAGATTATGTCAATTAACAGGTAAAAACACTATTTGGTCTTGGGATAAGCAAGCACACTCTGAATTCATGAACCTGAAACATGCTCTGTTGAATGCTCCACTGTTATCGCACCCCGATCTCACTAGAAATTTTTCCATTGCTACCGACAGTTCCAACACCGCTTTAGGCGTATATATTTTCCAGGAAAAAGAAGAAGATGGTCCAACAGTTATTAAAAACATCGCATTTGCAAGCCGCATTTTGTCACCTGCTGAGCGAAATTATTCTGTTACAGAACTTGAAACATTATGTGTTGTATGGGCTTTCACGAGATTTAGGCATTTTCTTTATGGCAGACACACCACCGTTTACACTGACCATAGAGCCATACAATTTTTGCTTTCAGCCAAATTCACTCACGATAGATTAAGTAGATGGAAGCTGTATTTACAGGAATTTAATTTTACGATTGTTCACATTCCCGGCACACAAAATGTTATAGCAGACGCACTATCGCGTTCTCTCAGCAACAATCAGCAAGACGTAGCAACCCACTTCTGCAAAGCAAATTTCAGTGTCATGTACATTCAGCAAGTCGCATTTGAAAACTTTATTTCATCGTCATTACAGGACATAGCACAAGAGCAAAATAAAGACAACGTATGGAAAGAAATTAAACACCTTGGGCAAGATAGGAAAAATGTTACGATTAGGAACCACTACACTGTACGCAATGACATTCTGTTTCGCCGCTCTCATCCTGACAGCAACAATTGGTTATTATGCATTCCTGACGAACTGGTCAACAAATTAATTTGGTACACTCATTTAAGCTACGCACATTACGGAACACGAAAATGTTTTCTTATACTGAGACAGAACTGTTATTTTACTAACATGGAAAAACGTATACGACGAGTTTTAGCGTCTTGTAAAATTTGCCAGAAAGCTAAATCAGACACCACTTCACATATTCCTCCTTTATATCCCATTATACCTGTGAAATTAAGACACATGGCCGCAGTAGACATTTTTGGTCCGATTCCGAGAACTAACAGAGGTTTTTGCTACATATTTGTCGCTGTTGAGCTTACTTCAAAATTTGTTACTTTCACTCCATTACGCAAAGCTACTGCTAAAACTGTTTCGAAAGCATTTGTAAAACATTTTCTATCTCATGTAGGGCATGTAATGAAAGTAATTTCTGACAATGGATCTCAATTTCGTAGTAGCGTATGGACACGCATGTTACGAGCCAGAAACATTTCTCCGATCTATATATCCAAGTACCACGCTTCTTCCAACCCCTGTGAAAGATTAATGAAAGAAATTGGCAAACTGTGCCGAATATACTGCCACAAAAGACATATTGATTGGGATACACACATACTCTCATTCCAAGACGTAATTAATTCCATTCCAAATGAATCCACTATGCTATCTCCATCTGTTATACTGAAAAACGTTGAACCACCAAACAAAATTAAAGAATTAGTAAAATTCCCCAAATGTCGGCGACTAAGACACCACGAAATAATTAACATTGCGCTGAACAACATCAAACGTGCCGCAGAGCGCCGGAGAAGACAGCAAAAACAGGTTTGTAGACGCCGAGACTTTCACGTTGGACAGAAGATACTAGTACGTACACACTATTTATCCAGCAAATTAAAAGGTAAGTGCAGTAAATTTGAACTTCTATACGCAGGTCCATATCGGATTCGCAGCATCCCTCACCCCAATGTTGTACACGTCGAAACTTTGAGAACCAGAAAATCGAAAGGCAATCACCATATCTCAAACATTAAACCGTTTATTGAATGAAGACACTTTATGATTCAACACACTATGATGCCATTTACTAATGCAATTATATTCACCTGACTAATTACTGATGATTATCGTATTTTTTTCTTGGCAAGTGCCCGGCAAGGTAAGGTTAGCAGGTCGCTTTTCTTGTCGTTACACATCAGACCGTGCACATTTTCCATTTTTTGTGTATGTGACTGTACTCCAGTTTTGTTTGTATGGACTATGAAATAGTTAAGATATAACACACACCAGTCGACTTTGACATTTTTTTTTTGCCTTATGACATCTCAACATCGTGACTGTTTCACATTTTTTTGCTGCTGCATTGTATTATTCTGTGTATATCTTTGTTTTTTGAACACTGTCAATGTTTTTGACATATTACGTTTTCTGTCATGTTATGCTGTAGGGTTAATTATGTTACCATAAACCAGTCATTATCTAGTGGGTATATGATTTAAATGCAGGACATTAATCTTTGTTCATCAATTTCAGAAAGGAATGATGATTCTAAGAAATAAATTTAACATAAATGGGAATTTCACCTACGGAATAAACGAAAGGAGATGCAATAACTTTATGAGGAAGAGTAAATGGATCAGGATTAACAAACATTAACAAGAATATACTATACTCATCACAGAATAGCAGTCTTAACTAATTTTTTCTTTCAGGATACAAGGTGATTGATGCAGGCTGTCAGAGAGAACTACACATCTTAGTTTTAGTGATGAAATATGCTAGAGATAAGGAATAATTGTATAATGAGTAATGAAGTGATTTTTTGCAGATGATAATGAATACTGATGAATAATGATGAAGGATATGATGTTATGAATAATGAAGTTTTTCTTTACAGGTGGTGATAATAATGAAGTTATGATAATATGGATAATGAAATGATGGATAATGAAGTTTTTTCTTTACAGACGAGGATAATGTTGAAGTTATGTATTTATGCTACGTAGTTATTTAAGTATTTGTTGCAGTTTGCTTTGACAGCAGGTGTTACATTGCATAGTAGGATGACTGAAAGTTTTGGAAAGGACAGCTATGGAATACATTTTTATACACACTTCACTGCCTGTTAATTCGAAGTTCACTTCTTTTCAGCATAGTGTGCGTTTCTTCTTTCAGGTCAATAATCCGTTTTTGTAATTTTTCCAGGAGAAGTTTTTTTCATGATACTTACTAAACCTGTTACTTATTATACCTGTTCTAGTACTTGCATTTTTATTTATTTTGTACCCATTTTTGTTTATCATTTATAAATGTGATCACATATACTGCCTTGTTACATAACCGTGCTACAGCTGACTCATGACGAATGACGTTACTATCCTCATTTGCAGCAATAGGTCAAAAGCAAATAGTGTTATGTTTCAGGAATTAATTATCGATCCCAACGCAATGCATTGCTACCAAAAAAATGTATTACTAGTCCCACATAATGTCACTAGTTTATGATAATTCTGAATAATACTGATCAACTCTGAATAGCATGTCACTTGATTAATGACCTCTTAATGAGACTATATTCAAAATGATGCTTTGTCACTAGCTAATAACTGCCACTGTTTATTGTAATGATACCACTTATAATGCCTGTGATTATTAATGATTTGCCTGTAATTAACTGATTTTAATAATGACTTTGTAATGGTCTGAATACTACTGAAGGAGGAACACTGTTTATTGTAATGTTACCACTTATAATGCTTGTGATTACTAATGATTTGACTGTAATTAACTGATTTTAATAATGCCTTTGTAATGATCTGAATACTACTGAATGAGGAACACTGTTTATTGTAATGAGTACTTGTAATGCCCATGATTATTAATGCTATGACTGTAATTAACTGATTTTTAATAATGACTTCGTAATAATCTGAATAATACTGAATGATGATTTTATTCAATACTTGCTGGCCACTGAGTGCCAATAATTAATGTCACTCCACGAATTGTTATTAATTATGCCATTGATTAGCTCTTGTTTCCAATGTTGATACTTTGTAATTTGAAATGAATGTGACTGTTTAATAATGCTTTGTAATTAGGAGAAGGCTAATAATTCTTACTATATTGGAATTTCAAATGATTAATTAGCGATGCCATACTTTGTTGTTGGAAATGAATGTGACTGTTTCATAATGCTTTGTAATTAGGAAAAGACTAATGATTCTTAATAGATTGGAATGACACATAATTAATTAACTATGGTACTGTTTAATAATGCTTTGTAATTAATTAAGGCTAATAATTCTTACTATATTGAAATGACAAATGATTAATTAATTAACTGTAATTAGACAAATGATTAATTAACGACAAATGATTAATTAACTGTAATTATACAAGTGATTAATTAACTGTAATTAGACAAATGATTAATTAATGACAAATGATTAATTAACTGTAATTAGGAGAAGGCTAATGATTATTAATTATACTCTGTAACTGAAAAGAATGCGACTATTTCATAATGCTTTGTAACTAGGAAAAGAAGACTACTGATTCTATGTAAAACAATTAATGAACATTTTTCTGTAATACTACATACTTGGTACAGAAATGTTCAATAACTGGGCTATGAATGCCACAAACTACTAATTAAGTCTGTAATTGTCAATATTATGTGACTTGATGTCCTTCACCTCATAAGCTGACTACCCTGAATTATTGCAATGTCCATTTGTCCTGTTTACCCTAGTGATCATGGAGCACTATCTTTGGTTTTGCACTAATTCTACGTTGGTGTGCCTTGTAAGAGTGTGGTGTTGACACGACATGCTGTCCACCACCGTGAGCAATGAAGACATTATTATGGTCCCACTGTTTGGTGTACCTAATGTACTGCGAAAATGAAAACATGGAACATTACTATGACAGTTCAGTGTCTTTGCTACACTGATAAATTCTGATGGGAAAAGAACTTCAAGTTGTGTCACTTGGTGTTGTACTTCTGTGGAAAGATATGGACTTTCAGAACAGCTGTGTGCAATCTAAAGTGCTACAACCATGATGCAATCCTTCCCTTTCCTATCCTGATTCTTGTCACATAAAAAAAAAAAAAAAAAAAAAAATTTTTTGGTAACATCATTTATGTTCATAGGTTATACATTTTTCGATTCGCTGAACTCCAATGCGAGTACACTTATGTCACTTGTCAACATAATATTTTTTGCCAGTCTGTTTATTTGTTCTGAATATGCTAAAGAATTTTTTCAGTGCCTGTGCACTTTATCTGTCAAATAATTTGTATATACTTTTCTGATTTGCTACTATGTTTTGTACTCACATTTTGTTTTTGTCTGATATATTTTGTACTTAGTGCGTGTGCACAACATTTAAATACTCTGTAAGTTGTAGAATTTTGTTAATTAAAGAAAAATTTTGCCGCGCTTGGCAAGTCCAAATGACTCACCATCGCTGCCAAATTTTTGCCCCCCCAGTGGAGGGTTATGAAACACGTATGTAACATAGCAGCGATGGCGAGGCATTGTAGCATCTGTGACCAGAGAGTTTGCGCTTGACCGCGCGAGTGTTGCGAGCGGTTCTCTGTCTGTCAGTAGTCGTTGCTCAGTCTGTTAGTAGCTGTAGGCCAGTGCAGTCAGTCTGTCGTTGCGAGTCTGTCAGTTCAGTCGTTGCGAGTCTGTAGCTCTGTCTAGTTGAGAGCAGTACTCAGTCTGTAGTCGTCATGCAGAGCGGTCGGTCAGTAGTAGCAGCCCAGTGCGGTTGTGTGATGTAGGCGGTCGGCAACACTGGTCAAGATGAGGAATAAGGTATACTGTTAATTAATATAATCATTAGATAATGAAAAATTTTATTTATTGTAATTATTCTCCAACAAGTCTCCCAATAATAATTTTTTTTATTTCAAAAGCATTTTCTTAAAAATTTAATTTTTATTGAACTGAAGATCTCGTTGCACTTCCCATTTCATTCCACTTCTTTTGAAGAAAAATTTCACTAGAATCACAAAAAAAAAGGGAGAATATTATTATTTGCAATGCAGTTCCTCCAAGCGGTGCGCAACAACAAGAGCAGATATGTGACATCCATTTATTCTGAGGTAAGACTTTAATTCTGATTGTTTTACACAGGGCCAAAGACCGATATTTCGGTTTAATTGAATTTTCTTGTCACTGAATGGACTTTAATTTTTTGAAGGATTTATATTTGAGTCAGATTGCGAATTTCACATTTTTGTTCCCATTGTCAGTACATTTCATTGTGGGCAGGTTACGCTTAGAGCAATGTCCATTAGCATTCATAATTAAATATTGTCGTGTTTCTTTCTTTCAAATTTTTGTGGGGAGGTTACACTTGGCTCCCATTTGTATTAAGTATTGCTTTCTTTTTCTTTTAAATTACGGAGGGGAGGTTACAACCTACAAAAAAATTAAAGATATTTGTGATTTAGTACTGAAAGACATGCAGTTCATGATGGAAGCAAGACTAAAGAAAATTGAGGAGACGTTCATATTATTTGTCGACCTGGAAAAAGCGTTCCACAATGTAAAATGGTGCAAGACGTTCGAAATTCTGAGAAAAAAAGGTTTAAATATAGGGAGAGACGGGTCATATACAACATACAGAGGAGTCAAGAGGAAATGGTGAGACTGGACGACCAAAAATGAAGCGCTCGGATTAAAAAGGATTCAATCTGTACAAATAAAAGAAAGGTTGAGCAGTGGGATTAAAATTCATAGTGGAAGTATATCAGTGATACGATTCGGTGATGGCATTGCTATCCTGAGTGAAAGAGAGGGAGAACTACGTGATCTGTAGAATGGAATGAACAGTGTAATAAGAACAAAATATGGGCTGAGAGTAAATCGAAGAAAGACGGCAGAGATGAGAACAGCGAGAAATTTATCAGGATTGATGGTCACGTAGATGAAATTAAGGAATTCCACCACTTAGGCATCAAAATAACCAATGGTGGATGGATCAAGTGGGACATCAAAAGCAAACTAGCACTCGCTAAACGGGCCTTCCTGTCCAAGATAAGTCTACTAGTTTCAAACATAGGCCTTAATTTGAGGAATAAATCTTTGAGAATGTACGTTTGGATCACAGCATTGCTTGGTAGTAAAACGTGGACTATGGGAATACCAGGACAGAAGAGAATCGAAGCATTTGAGATTTGGTACTACAGATGAATGTTGAAAATTTGGCGGACTTATAATGAATGAGGAGGTTCTGCGCAGAATCGGAGAGAAGGAACATGAGGAAACACTGTTAAGAAGAAGGACAGAATGACAGGTCATCTGTTAAGCGTAAGGCAATGAGGTCCAAAGTACTAGAGGGAGCTGTAGAGACCAAAAACTGTAGAGAAAGACAGTGATTGGAATACATCCAGCAAATAATTGAGGATGTAGATTGCTAGTGCTACTCTGAGATGAAGAGGTAGGCAGAGGAGACCAATTCGTGTTGGGCCGCATCAAACCAGTCACAAAACTAATGGTTCAAAAACCTGAAAGATGAAGGCTATGTCGACATTACAGCAGTATACACAGAATTACTGTGCCGGTTGTACCCGTCATCGTAGACAAATAATAACAATGTAACCATTATCACTGTAATTACACTTTTTATATTTTTCTGTATAAATGGCTCTGAGCACTATGGGACTTAACAGCTGAGGTCATCAGTCACCCAGAACTTAGAACTACTTAAACCTAACTAACCTAAGGACATCACATACATCCATGCCCGGGGCAGGATTCGAACCTGCGACCGTAGCGGTCACGCGGTTCCAGACTGCAGCGCCTAGAACCGCACAGCCACCCCGGCCGGCTATTGTGTATAATCCGATATATTAAAACACAAACTAATAGCCCGAAAAGTAAAAGGAAATTTAGAAGAGGAAATGGCAGTCGAAAATCCTCTCCACTAATAGGTATCAACAATTCATTAAATCACAAACTACACGTTGTAATCTTATGCGAATGGTTAATAGACTAGAAATGCTGTGTTATAAGCAACTTTTACGCGTTAATAACCACAAAAATTTCCAGCATAACGATCCACCTTAGGATTCTAGAGCTGCAGATGGCGACCAGACGTTGTAGTAGGTGATCTGTAACATTGTATCTGTCAGATCAGCGAAGAAAGATATCGCTGACATAATCTTCATGATCACAGTCCCACAATGGGAATGCGACCAGACAAATACGGTGCAAATGCTCCCTGTAACACCGTGGGTTGAATCTAAGGTGACTTATTGTGTTCATGAGTCCTCTGGAACGTCGATTTTGCTCGTTTCAGAAGTTACTAATCAGTACGGGCTTCACTTTAGCATAATCTTTGACTCTGAGGGTTCGAGGAGTTGTTGTTATGGTCTTCAGTTCAAAGACTGGTTAGGTGCAGTTCTCCTTGCTACTCTATCGAGTGCAAGTCTTTTAATCTCCGAGTACGTGCTGTAACCTACATCCATCTGAACCTGCCTACTGTATTCATCTCTTGGTCTCCTACGATTTTTACCGTCGACGCTTCCCTCCAGCACTAAATTGGTGATCCTTTGAAGCCACAGAATGTTTCCTACCAACCGATCCCTTCTTCTAGTCAAGTTGTACCACAAATTTATCTCCTCCTCAATTCTATTCAGTACGTCCTCATTGGTTACATGATCTACCCATCTAATCTTCATCATTCATCTGTAGCACCACATTGCAAAATCTTCTACTCCCTTCTCGTCTAAACTGTTTATCGTGTATTTTTCATTTCCATACATGACTCCACTCCATACAAATACTTTCGGAAGGGACTTCCTGACACTTAAATCTGTACTCGATATTAACAAACTTTTCTTCTTCAGAAATACTTTTCCTGCCATTACCAATCTAAAAATTATATCTTCCATACTTCCATCACCATCATTTATCATTTAGCAAACCTTATCTACTACTCATTTCCTGATCTAATTCCCTCAGCATCCCCTGATTGGACTCAGCTACATTCTGTTGTCCTAATTTTGCATTTGCTGCTTATTTCTTCCATTCAAGACACTGTACCTTCTGTTCAACTGGTCTCCCACGTCCTTGGCTGTCTCTGACAGAATTACAATGTCATCAAACCTAAAAGGTCTTACTTTTTCTCTCAGTACTTTAATTCCTACTCCAAAATTTTGTTTGGTTTCCCGCACTGATTGCTTAGTAAACAGATTAAATAACATCTGGATAGGCTACAAACTGTCTCATTCTATTCTCAACTACTGCTGCCCTTTCGTGAACCTCGACTCTTATGAATGCCATTTGCTTTCTGCATAAATTGTGAGTAGCCTTCCTGTATTTTACCCCTATCACATTCAGAAATTGAAAGAGTATTCCAGTCAAGATTTTCAAAAGCTTCCTCTAAGTCTATAAACGTAAGTTTGCCATTCCTTATCTTCAGTGACAAGTCTTAAGATCAGTATTGTGTCGTGTGTTCCCCGGAATACAAACGGATCTTCCTCGAGTCGGCCTCTGCCAGGTTCTACAATTTCTCTATAGGATTCGTGTTAGTATTCTGCAACCGTGATTTATTAAACCGATAGTTCGGTAATTTACACACTTGTCGGCATCTGCTTTCTTTGGAAATCGTATTATAATATAAGTATTATAAAGATTCCGCCTCGATTGCAAATTGAAACCGGATGTTGACCTAGGTTTCGGCACGGATAACCACGCCTTCTTCGGAACGCACTAAAACTACAAGCTACCTACAGAGGCATGATCCAACATCAATACAGAACGCCCAAAAGGGCAAAAGACTCGCATAAAATGTAAAATAAACGGTACGTATTTATTATGTCAATAGCTGTACTTAGCTCAAACGTCAGAAGGGTGCTTCCTCTCCCCAGCCAACGTTCGGTGGGCAGCGGGCTCCCGGGATTATAATATTCTTCTTGAAGTCTGAGGGTATTTCGCTTGTTTCAAACATCATGCTCACCTGATGGAAGAGTTTTGTCATGGCTGGCTCTCCTGAGGCTATCAGTAGCTGCAACTTAATGCTGTCTACTCCCAGTGCCTTGTCTCGACTTGGGTCTTTCAGTGCTTTGTCAAATTCTTCACAAAGTTTCATATACACCTTTTCCATTTCACACATATTGTCCTCAAGGTGCCCTTTTGATGTTCAAACATAGATGTCTATTTAATTTATCTCTAGGCAGCATCTATCTTAACCTAGTGATAAGCTGAATGATCCAGAGGGTGTTTAGAGCTTCAGAGGGAGCACTATACAACGGTTGACTTGAACAGGCAGAAAGAATAAGGTAGAAGAGGAATTGGTGGCTTTACGAAATGACACAGTGAAGGCAGCAGAGGATGAAGTAAGAAAAAACCTGGCCTAGTAGGAACACTTGGGTAATACAAGAAATAGTGAATTTAATTTTTGGATGGAAAGAATTTAAAAATGCAGCAATTGAATTGGGTGTGAGAGAATACAAACATTTAAAAATACGATTGACAGGAAATGCAAAATTGCTAAGTCGGAATGTCTAGAAGACAAATACAAGGATTCAGAAGCATATTTAACTGTGTGAAAGATTGTAACCTCCCCACCGAAATTTAAAAGAAAGAAATAATAAATGAATAGGAGCCAAGAATAACCTCCCTGCAATGAAATGTACTGACAATGACAATTAAACAAAAATTAGCAGTCTGACTCAAATATAAGTTCTTCACAAAAAATTAAGGTCAATTCAGTGATAAGAAAATTCAATTAAACCGAAATATCGGTCTTTGGCCCTGTGTAAAACAATCAGAATTGAAGTCTTACCTCATTGTAACTGGTAGTCAAATTTCTGCTCTTATTCGTGCGCACGGCTTGGAGGAACTGCATTGCAAATAATAATATTCCTTTTTTCTGTGATTTTACTGAAATTTTTCTTCAAAAGAAGTGGAATGAAATGGGAAGTGCAACGAAATCTTTAGTTCAATAAAAAATTAAATTTTTGAAAAAAATGCTTTTGAAATCAAAATTATTATTGGGGGACTTGTTGGAGATTAATTACAATAAATAAATTTTACATTATCTAATGATTATATTAATTAACAGTATACCTCATTCAGCATCTTGACCAGTGTTGCCGACCGCCTACATCACACAACCGCACTGGGCTGCTACTACTGACCGACCGCTCTGCATGACGACTACTAGCGTACAGCACTGCACGACTACTACTAACGAACTGCTCGCAACACTCGCGCGGTCAAGCGCAGACCAACCACGACAAAATGGCTCTCTGGTCAGAGACGCTGCAATGCCTCGCCATCGCTGCTGCGTTACATACGTGTTTCATAACCCTCCACTGGGGGGGCAAAAATTTGGCAGCGATGGTGAGTCATTTGGACTTGCCAATCGCGGCAAAAAATTTTTTCTAATTAATAAACTTCTACAATTTACAGAATATTTAGATGTAGTACATAAAGTAAATGTTGCGCACACGCATTAAGTACAAAATATATCAGACAAAGACAAAAATGTGAGTACAAAACATAGTAGCAAATCAGAAAAATGTATATACAAATTATTTGACAGATAACAGAGTGCACAGGCACTGAAGAAATTCTTTAGCATAATCAGAACAAATAAACAGACTGGCAAAAAAAAAAAAAAAAAAATCATGACAAGTGACATGAGTGCACATGCACTGGAGTTGAGAACATATCAGCAAATGATGAAATGTATATACAATTAGTACCAAATGACATAAGTGCATACGCACTGAAGTATTGAATATACAGAATGAGTACAAATCATATTGAAAAATGAGAAAAGTGCACAGGCACTGAAGTTCAGTACAAAACATATTAACACATAATATAAGTGCACATGCACTATAGTTCAGAACATATCCTTAAAATAAAAAAAATGTATACACAATATAAAAGACAAGAGTGCACATACTGTACTTGAGAACAATTCGAAAAAAAAATGTCTTTAGCATTTTCGCAATAAATAAACATAATGGCAAAAAAATCATGTCCAAAGTGCACACGCACTGAAAAAATGTCTTTAGCATTTTCACAACAAATAAACATAATGGCAAAACATCATGTCGACCAGTGCCATAAGTGTACCCGCACTGGAGTTGAGCAAATCTAAAAAAATGTATAGCCATGAACATAAATAATGTTAGCAAAATATGATTTTCACTATGTGACAAGAATTAGGATAGGAAAGGGAAGGATTGCATCATGGTTGTAGCACTTTAGATTGCACACAGCTGTTCTGAAAGTCCATATCTTTCCACAGAAGTACAACACCAAGTGACACAACTTGAAGTTCTTTTCCCATCAAAATTTATCAGTGCAGCCAAGACACTGAACTGTCGTAGTAATATTTCATGTTCTCATTTTGGCAGTACATTAGGTACACCAAACAGTGGGACCATAATAACGTCTTCATTGTTCACGGTGGTGGACAGCATGTCGTGTCAACACCACGCTCTTACAAGGCACACCAACGTAGAATTAGTGCAAAACCAAATATAGTGCTCCATGATCACTGGGATAAACAGGACAAATGGACATTGCAGTAATTCAGGGTAGTTAGCTCATGAGGTGAAGGACATTAAGTCACATAATATTGACAATTAGAGTCTTCATTAGTAGTTTGTGGCATTCGTAGCCCAGTTATTGAACATTTCTGTACCAAGTATGTAGTATTAAAGAAAAATGTTCATGAATTGTTTTACATAGAATCAGTAACCTTCTTTTCCTAGTTACAAAGCATTATGAAATAATCGCATTCTTTTCCAGTTACAAAATATAGCATAATTAATTAATCATTTGTCTTCCAATAGTAATAATCATTAGCTTTTTCCTAACCACAAAGCATTATGAAACAATAGCATAGTTAATTAATTATGTGTCATTCCAATCTAGTAAGAATCATTAGCCTTCTTCTAATTACAAAGCATTATTAAACAGTCACATTCATTTCCAATAACAAAGTATGGCATCGTTAATTAATCATTTGTCATTTCAATAGTAATAATCATTAGCTTTTTTCCTAATTAAAGTTAATTAATCATTTGTCATTCTAATATAGTAAGAATCATTAGCCTTCTCCTAATTACAAAGCATAATTAAACAGTAGCATTCATTTCCAATTACAAAGTATGAACATAGAAAACAAGAGCTAATTAATGGCATAATTAATAACAATTCATCGAGTGACATTAATTATTGGCACTCAGTGGCCAGCAAGTATTGAATAGAATAAAAACATAGTTCATCATTCAGTAGTATTCAGATCATTACGAAGTCATTATTAAAAATCAGTTAATTACAATCATAGCATCAATAATCATGGACATTATAAGTAATCTCATTACAATAAATAGTGGCAGTTATTAGCTAGTGACAAAGCACTATTTTATATATATATATATATATTTTTGTCTCATTAAGAAGTCATTACTCAAGTGACATACTATTCAGAGCTAAACAGTATTATTCAGAACTTTCTCAAACTGGTATCACTATTTGGGACTGGTAATACATTTTTTTTTGTTAGCAATGCATTGCGTTGGGATCGATAATTAATTGCTGAGGCATAACACTATTTGCTTTTGACCTATGGCTGCAAATGAGGATAGGTAACGTCATTCGTCATGAGTCAGCTGTAGCAGGATTATGCAACAAGGCAGTATATGTGATCACATTTGTAAATGATAAACACAAATGTGTAAAAAAATAAAAAAGCAACTACTAGAACAGATATAATAAGTAACAGGTTTAGTAAGTATCATGAAAAGCTTCTCCTGGAAAAATATACAAAATGGATTATTGACCTGAAAGAAGAAACGCACACTATGCTGAAAAGTAGTGAACTTCGAATTAACAGGTAGTGAAATGTGTATAAAAATGTGTTCCATAGCTGTCCTTTCCAAAACTTTCCGTCATCCTACTATGCAATATAACACCTGCTGTCAAAACAAACTGCAACAAATACATAAATAACTACATAGCCTATATATAACTTCAACATTATCCTCATCTGTAAAGAAAAAACTTCATTATCCATCACTTCATTATCTATATTATCATAACTTCATTATCATCATCACCTGTAAAGAAAAACTTCATTATTCATAATACCATATCCTTCATCATTATTCATCAGCATTCATTATCATCTGCAAAAAATCACTTCATTACTCGTTATATAACTATTCCTCATCTCTAGCATATTTCATTACTAAAACTAAGATGTGTAGTTCAGTCTGACAGCCTGCATCAATCACCTTGTATTCTGAAAGAAAAAATTAGTTAAGACTGCTATTCTACGATGAGTACAGTATATTCTGGTTAATGCTTGTTAATCCTGATCCATTTACTCTTCCTCATAAAGTTATTGCATCTTCTTTCGTTTATTCCGTAGGTGAAATTCCCATTTCTGTTGAATTTATTTCTTACACGCATCATTTCTTTCTGAAACTGATGAACAAAGATTAATGTCTTGCATTTAAATCATATACCCACTAAATAATGACTGGTTTATGATAACATAATTAACCATACAGCATAACATGACAGAAAACGTAATATGTCAAAGACATTGACAGTGTTCAGATGCAAAAATGTACACAGAATAATACAATGCAGCAGCAAAAAATGTAAAACAGTCACGATGTTGAGATATCATAGGGCAAAAAAAAAATGTCAAAGTCATCTGCTGTGTGTTATATCTTAAATATTTCACAGTGCATATAAACAAAACTGGAATACAATCGTACATAAAAAGACAAAATGTGACGTTCGTTGTGTTCAGCTTGTATAGAGTGTAGTTAATAGAGGCGAGAATTAAAGCCTTTAAAGGAAAAAAAATGTAATGAAATTAACATGTCATTAGCTAACATTGCATAATTAGTCATAAAATACGTAAGTGTGTCTGAAAAAATATGCACGGTCTGATGTGTAACGACAAGAAGAGCGACCTGCTAACCTTACCTTGCCGGGCACTTGTCAAGAAAAAATACGATAATCATCAGTAATTAGTCAGGTGAAATAATTGCATTAGTAAATGGCATCATAGTGTGTTGAATCATAAAGTGTCTTCACTCAATAAACGGTTTAATGTTTGAGATATGGTGATTGCCTTTCGATTTTTTGGTTCTCAAAGTTTCGACGTGTACAACATTGGGGTGAGGGATGCTGCGAATCCGATATGGACCTGCGTATAGAAGTTCAAATTTACTGCACTTACCTTTTAATTTACTGGATAAATAGTGTGTACGTATTAATATCTTCTGTCCAACGTGAAAGTCGCGTCGTGTACAAACCTGTTCTTGCTGTCTTCTCCGGCGCTCTGCGGCACGTTTGATGTTGTTCAGCGCAATGTCAATTATTTCGTGGTGTCTTAGTCGCCGACATTTGGGGAATTTTACTAATTCTTTAATTTTGTTTGGTGGTTCAACGTTTTTCAGTATAACAGACGGAGATAGCATAGTGGATTCATTTGGAATGGAATTAATTACATCTTGGAATGAGAGTATGTGTGTATCCCAATCAATATGTTTTTTGTGGCAGTATATTCGGCACAGCTTACCAATTTTTTTCATTAATCTTTCACAGGGGTTCGAAGAAGCGTGGTACTTGGATATATAGATCGGAGAAATGTTTCTGGCTCGTAACATGCGTGTCCATACGCTACTACGAAATTGTGATCCATTGTCAGAAATTACTTTCATCACATGCCCTACATGAAATAAAAAATGTTTTACAAATACTTTCGAAACAGTTTTAGCAGTAGCTTTGCGTAATGGAGTGAAAGTAACAAATTTTGAAGTGAGTTCAACAGCGACAAAGATGTAGCAAAATCCTCTGTTAGTTCTCGGAATCGGACCAAAAATATCTACTGCGGCCATGTGTCTTAACTTAACAGGTATAATGGGATATAAAGGAGGAATATGTGAAGTGGTGTCAGATTTAGCTTTCTGGCAAATTTTACAAGACGCTAAAACTCGTCGTATACGTTTCTTCATGTTGGTAAAATAACAGTTCTGTCTCATTAAAAGAAAACATTTTCGTGCTCCGTAATGTGCGTAACTTAAATGAGTGTACCAGATTAATTTGTTAACCAGTTCGTCAGGAATGCATAATAACCAATTGTTGCTGTCAGGATGAGAGCGGCGAAACAGAATGTCATTGCGTACAGTGTAATGGTTTCTAATCGTAATATTTTTCTTATCTTGCCAAAGGTGTTTAATTTCTTTCCACACATTGTCTTTATTTTGCTCCTTTGCTATGTCCTGTAATGACGATGAAATAAAGTTTTCAAATGCAACTTGCTGAATGTACATGACACTGAAATTTGTTTTGCAGAAGTTGGTTGCTACGTCTTGCTGATCGTTGCCGAGAGAACGCGATAGTGCGTCTGCTATAACATTTTGTGTGCCAGGAATGTGAACTATTGTAAAATTAAATTCTTGTAAATAAAGTTTCCATCTGCTTAATCTATCGTGCGTGAATTTGGCCGAAAGTAAAAATTGTATCGCTCTGTGGTCTGTGTAGACGGTGGTATGTCTGCCATAAAGAAAGTGCCTAAATCTCGTAAAAGCCCATACAACACATAATGTTTCAAGTTCTCTAACAGAATAATTTCGCTCAGCAGGTGACAAAATGCGACTTGCAAATGCGATGGTTTTAATTACTGTAGAGCCATCTTCTTCAATTTCCTGGAAAATGTGTACGCCTAAAGCGGTGTTAGAACTGTCGGTGGCA
The DNA here is from genome assembly GCF_021461385.2 of Schistocerca piceifrons. NCBI lineage: Eukaryota > Metazoa > Arthropoda > Insecta > Orthoptera > Acrididae > Schistocerca > Schistocerca piceifrons. The sequence goes on along the minus strand of NC_060139.1, from coordinate 158,911,647 downwards.
ATGGAAAAATTTCTGGTAAGATCTGGGTGCGATAAAAGTGGAGCATTCAACAAAGCATGTTTCAGGTTCATGAATTCAGAATGTGCTTGCTTATCCCAAGACCAAATAGTATTTTTACCTGTTAATTGGCATAATCTAGGCGTGTCTAAAGCGGAGTGATGAATAAATTTACGAAAAAAGTTAATTAAGCCCAAAAAACTGCGTAATTGTTTCTTCGTCGTAGGAACGGTAATGTCACGTAGAGCTTGAAGTTTTTCCGGATCTGGTGCAATGCCTTCTGCTGAAATTACGTGTCCAAGAAATTTTATGGAAGTTTTGCCAAAGTGCGATTTACTAAGATTAACTGTAAGTCCTTGTGCATGAAAAGTTTGTAACAGTTGTTCAAGAATCAGATTGTGTTCGGACCAGTTAGCTTCTGCGATAGGAATGTCGTCTACATACGTCGTAATTCTGTCTTTAAGTTCTGTCGGAAGTATAGTGTTCAAACCGCGAATAAAATCTGCAGAAGAAATAGTTAAGCCGAACGGTAGTTTGCAAAATTATAACAGTCGCCGAAACAGAGAAAAGCTGTATATTTTCTACAATTTGGATGAAGTTGAATTTGCCAAAATCCCGATTTCAAATCTAGTGTAGAATAAATAGCTGTACCATGAAATTTTTGTACAAGTTCCTCTAATGTCTGTGGTCGGTCTGTTTCATTAATAATAATGTCATTAATGTGACGAGAATCAAGTACGAGGCGAAGTGAGCCATCTTTTTTCTTAACAATATGTAGCGGGTTTATGTACGGACTAACTGCTGGTTCAATAATTCCTTGATCAAGCATTTCCTGCAATTCTTTTTTAACTTGTTCTCTGTGAATATATGGAATGGGATAAAGCTTTGCTTTAAATGTGTCGTGCTGTTTCACTTGAAATTCATACATAAAGCCGGACATAGTACCAGGAATGTTGTCAAAAACTGGTGCTTGCTGTAAAAGAATTTTGTGTAATTGCGTTCGTTCGTCGTCTGTAGTTGCACTGCTCTCTTTAACCTTATCAGAAATCATTTGCATTACGTCGTAGTCAGCTTCGTCTGGAGTATTGTAGTTATGTACGTACGTATCCGTGAACAATGTGGGATTACAGTCTATGCTACGTGTTGCGGAAATGACCTCTGTGCGGTTAATTGTTTGTTCTTCCGCAGATAATGAGTGCTGAAATTCTAAAGCAAGTTGTACATTTTCATCCTTTAACATTAAATAAGAATTCTGAAAATCAATGACTGCGTCGTGTTGTACCAGAAAATTCGTACCTAAAATAACGTCTGTTGTCAATAAAGGAACAATCCAAAAATTTGAGTGGAAAGTATGACCTCCAATACAAAATGATAAATGCGTCTGTAATTTAACGTCTACTCCTTTACTCAATACTGCTCCCTTCACTTTTGTTTTGCCTAAAGGTAATGTCGGATAGATATTCTCTTTGTTGCACTCGTTGAAAGTCTCCTCATTTATTACTGATATTGGTGATCCGGAATCAATTACTGCTGAGAATTTCGATGAACCAATTTTAATTTCGATAACAGGATGTGAAATGGTTTTCTGAATAACTGGTCTTTCCTGTAAAAGAGTGTCTCTGATGTCGTCAAAAGTAATTACATTTTCGTGAACAACATTTTGCGTGTCTAAGGTAGTGTTTGTATTATTGCAAGATGCGTCCTGTACATTATCTAGTCAGATTCTATCTGACGTGTTATTATTATTATGAGGATTCTGTGGCATTTCGACTATTTGAACTGTCCTATTACTTCTTCCAGACGTGTTACGCTCTGGATGGTACCTACTGTCGGGTTCATTCATGAGAATATGTTCTTGCGTATGATTTTGCTGTTGGTGAGACCGACTGTTATTATATGTACGCTGGTAATTGTGCTCATCGTTTTTACGTCTGTCGTAATAGTCATTCCTATACGGTGTATTGCGATGGGAATTGAAATACTGTCTTCTTTGTACATAGTTGTTTCTCTGCTCCCGTGCGTTACTATTTGTTGGACCAGGGACTAGACGTCCACGCGGCGAAACATTAAAGCCTGGTTGACCTTGTGTATTCCATTGTTGGTTAGGTATGCTAACCGGCTGGTTTTGATGTTGTCGTTGTGAAACACCTCTATTGTTACTAAAGTGTTGTTCCTGTTGCTGAAAATTTTGACGGTATTGATAATTAGAATTTTGCCTGTTATTAAAGTTTTGGTAGTTGTCGTTCCTAAAGCGTCTGTTATCTTTCCGATTGAAATTACGTCCCTGATCATAATTGTAGTACTGTTGTTGACCTTGGTTGTTACACGAAAAGTTTTTGTTTACAAAAGAATAATCAGATTGCTGTACTTCCAAGAGCTGTAAAAAATCTCTGAATGCTGAAATGTTTTCTTTTTGCTGCCCCGTTAGAAGTGACACTCGTAATGACCGTGGTAACTTGGAAATGCATAATTGTATAAGTGCGGATTCACTGTACGGCTCACTTAGGTACTGGTTTTGTTGGACCATATGCTCAAAAAATTGCGTCACACTGGGAAAATTTGAGTTCTCGTAATTCGGCAAACTAATTAACTGATCTTTAATTCCGCGCTGTGTCGTCTTCGACCAGTACGCTGACAGAAAAGCATTCTGAAATTCCTCTACCGAGTAACATTGTCTCGCGATCGGTCTCATACGAGTTGCCGGTTCGCCTTCCAAAAAACTGCAAATAAATTCAAGTTTATGCGTTACAGGCCAAGTCGGTGGAAGAGCAAAGCTAAATTGTTGAATCCAATCCAGTGGGTGAATCTGCGTTCTATCGTTTTTGAAAACCTTAAACTTTCTCACTGACGGAAAATGTTTGTAGTCGAAATTATCATCTCTGTGTGATGGAACAGGTTCACGATCGTAAGAGAATCTATTGAACTGTGGTTGATCGGAATCTAAGTCCCGTACTCTCTGTAGATTACCCAAATTATACGCGCTGCGTGAGTCTGACAAATGTTCATAAAGTGGCGTCTGTTGTGGTATTTTATTAACTGAAATACTTTTCATCTCTGTTACTTCTTGTTGTATACTCGATAACTTTCTACGCAACGTGTTATTAGACGAATCGATCTCATTAATTGTCTGCTGTAAATTTTGAAATTCAGGTGTTTGGTTAAATGAAACCGGTGCAGTATCGTCTGATTTATTGTCATTAGTATTTTCGATAACATCAATACGACTGGCCAATTCATCACATTTTTCAGTCAGTATTTTAACCTGATCATCGGTTTTAGAATCAGACGCATTAATCTGTTTTTGCAACTTACGCGTAGTTTCGCTCAGTTTTTTAACATCAGCTTTGATCACATCGCAATCCTGTGTTAATTCTAATTGTTCGAATTTGTCTGTCACTGTTTGAATAATTACTGTGTGTGTATCTGTTTTTGATTTAAGATCAGAAATTTCATCCCGTAATTCCGCGTTCAACTGTTCTATGGTATTAATTTTGTCGGACACTGTAGTAATATTATTGTCTACATACGTTTTTGCCTTCGCAAACATTTTACGTTTGTCTTCCTGTCTCTGTGCTGTGATTGTTTCCATTACTTGTCGCTTGACTTTATTTTGATCCTGAATAAATTTGCGGAAACGCGTATCACTGTTCTGTATGTGCTGATTAAAGCGCTCGTTAATCTGAGTGTTCTGCTGTTCGAATTTCGCGTCTATCTTTGCGTCCATTGTGCGCGAAAGTTCTACCGTCATCGCTTTAAACTCGTCCCGTAATTGTGTAGCTTTTTCAGAACATTATTTTAGCGACTCCGCTAATTTCGTCTCTGAGTGTTTCTGTTGCGGCTGTTTGCATTTCTCTTAATTCTTGCGCAACAGACTTAATTTCTTCGCTATTTTTTTGTGAACAAGCCTCAATCTCCACGCGCAACTGTTCCTTAGTGTCATGACACTGCGCGGCAACGGCTCTTATTTGTTCACTAAGCTGTTTGAGATTTTCGTCATTATTGTCAAGTTTCTCATTTAAGTGTTTGTTATCTTCCCTAAGTTGTTTGAAATTTTCATCAATTTTATTAAATTTTTTGTCCTGTTCACTAAGTTGTTGTTTGAGATCCGCATTATTATTGTCTTGATTTTTATCTAGTTGTTTGAAATTTTCATCCATTTCATTAAATTTTTCATTAAACTGTTTGAAATTTTGCCGCAAAAATGCCATAATTGGATCCGATTCAAAATTAGCATTTCTATTCTCTGTGCTATTCAATTGTCGATCTGGAATTGTTTCGTTTTGCGTGACCATTTGGTCATTCTGTAATTTACAAAAAGGTTTGCCAGTTAAACATACACTGTCAGTCCCTATTTCGGAATTAAATAAATCCGTCGTACTTTCACTACACTGACCATTTTCATTCGAAAAATTTGTTTGTATGTTACTTATATTTTCCAAATCGGGTGTGTTAAGCTGGGCAGCGCTCATTACAATAGAGCGTCCCGCGTCATCGATTGTCATCAAATCAACAGAGGACACAACCGAGTTCGTTTGTTCATCATTAAGATAAAAGTCATCATTAGTGGTTGGAATACACTGATTGTTAATGAACGCAGGATTGACATCATTACACTGCGTGTCACATGTCCTATCGGTAAAGTCGTTTGAGCCGGTAATTTCGCTCGTAATACCTCGCGATACACTATTCACAGTCTTTCGCGGCATTTTTTACAGTAGTCACAATTATTCACAAAACAAATAAGCACTATGCAAAAGCAACACACAAATACAACAGAGCAAACGAATTGTCGTTGATCTGTGGAAAGAAAGTCACAAGTTAATAAAAGCGTAGCGCCAAATCCTAATTATACTTAAGCAAATAAGAGCAGATATCTGACTGTCTTTCAAAAGATTCTCAACGAAATACGATCCTGGACTGGGTGTCGCCAAGTGTAACCTCCCTACCGAAATTTAAAAGAAAGAAATAATAAATGAATAGGAGCCAAGAATAACCTCCCTGCAATGAAATGTACTGACAATGACAATTAAACAAAAATTAGCAATCTGACTCAAATATAAGTTCTTCACAAAAAATTAAGGTCAATTCAGTGATAAGAAAATTCAATTAAACCGAAATATCGGTCTTTGGCCCTGTGTAAAACAATCAGAATTAAAGTCTTACCTCATTGTAACTGGTAGTCAAATTTCTGCTCTTATTCGTGCGCACGGCTTGGAGGAACTGCATTGCAAATAATAATATTCCTTTTTTCTGTGATTTTACTGAAATTTTTCTTCAAAAGAAGTGGAATGAAATGGGAAGTGCAACGAAATCTTTAGTTCAATAAAAAATTAAATTTTTGAAAAAAATGCTTTTGAAATCAAAATTATTATTGGGGGACTTGTTGGAGATTAATTACAATAAATAAATTTTACATTATCTAATGATTATATTAATTAACAGTATACCTCATTCAGCATCTTGACCAGTGTTGCCGACCGCCTATATCACACAACCGCACTGGGCTGCTACTACTGACCGACCGCTCTGCATGACGACTACTAGCGTACAGCACTGCACGACTACTACTAGCGAACTGCTCGCAACACTCGCGCGGTCAAGCGCAGACCAACCACGACAAAATGGCTCTCTGGTCAGAGACGCTGCAATGCCTCGCCATCGCTGCTGCGTTACATACGTGTTTCAAGATAGATACCGCCCACAGGAAAACTGAAGAGGCCAATGGGGGAAATGATTACCACATGTATGAATATCAGGGGCTCAGACGGAAAACCAATCCCAAGTTAATAAGGACATGTTGAAAGGTGGAAATAATATATAGAGGTTGTATACAAGGGAGATGAACTTGAAACCAATATTACAGAAAGGGAAGTAAACAGAGACACAGATGAGATGTCAGATATGATAATGCGTGAAGAATCTAACAATGTTCTACTACCTCGAAACCAGGACCCAGGTGTAGACGATATTCTGCGAACACTACTGATAGCCTCGGAAGGGCCAGCCTTGTCAGAAATCTGCCAGGTTGTGTGCAAGATGTATGAGACAGGCGAAATACCCTCTAACTTCAAAAAGAATATGACAATTGCAGTTCAGAAAAAAGCAGTTGCTGAAACGTGTGAAAATTACCGAACTATCACTTTAATAAATCATGGCTGCCAAATAATAACACGAATTATTTATAGAATAATGGAAAAAACTAATAGAAACAGACCTCGGGGAAAATCAGTTAGGATTCTGGAGAAGACGCGAGGCAATACGAATGCTACGACTATCTTAGCAGATAAGGAAAAGCGAACCTTCGTTTATGGCTTTTGTGGACTTAGAAAAAGTTTTGACAGTGTTGACCAGAACGGTCTCTGAAATTCTGAGAGTAGACTAGACAGCAGTTACAAGAGTCGACGGGGAAACAGTGGTTGAGAAGGGAGTGTGGAAACTCTGTAGCCTATCAACGATGTTAATCAATATGCACACTGCACAAGCAGTAAGTGAAACCACATTTGTCTAAGAGCCTGTAGGACCAAATTGCTGAGGTCATCGGTCCCTAATCTTACACACTACTTAATCTAACTTACGCTAAGGAGAACACACACACCCATGCCCGAGGGAGAACTCGAACCTCCGGCGGGGGAGCCGCGCGGACCGTGACAAGGCACCTGGACCACGTGGCTAAGTGAAACCAAAGAAAAGCATGAAGTAGGAGTTATAGTTGTGGGAAAAGAAATAAAAATTTTGAGGTTTGCTAATTAAGTTGTAATTCTGTCAGGGACAGCAAACAACTTGAAAGAGCAGTTGAAACGAATGGATAGTGTCTTGAAAGGAGGATGTAAAATGATCATCACCAAAACCAAAACAAGGATAATGGAATATAGTCGAATTAAATCATTGGATGCTAAGATAATTAGATTATGAAACGAGACACCCAGAATAGCTGATGAGTTTTGCTATTTGGCAGAAAAAGTAACTGATGACGGCCGAAGTAGAGAGGGTATAAAATGTAGACTGACAATAGTGACAAGATCATTTCCGAAGAGGCGAAATTTGTTAACATCGAATACAGTTTTAAGTGTTAGGTAATATTTTCCGAAGGTATTTTTCTATAGTGTAGCCATGTATGGAAGTGAAACATTGACAAACAGTTAAGATTAAAAGAGCATAGAAGATTCCGAAATGTCGTGCCACAGAATAATGGTAACAATTAGATGGGTCAATCACTGAAGCAGTGAGGATGTACTGAATAGAATTGGAGAGAGAAGTTATTTGTGGCACAACTTCCCCAAAAGAAGGGATCAGCTGACAGGACACACTCTGAGACATCAATTGATCGAGTTAGTATTGGGGGAATGTCTGGGTAGCAAAAAGGACACCAAGATCTGAATACAATAAGGACATCCAGAAAGATATTGGTTGCAGTAGTTATTCGGAGATGAACAGCTTCGCACAAGACGGAGCAGCATGGAGAACTGTATCAAATCACTCTTCAGACCACAACAACAACAAATTCTTTACCAACTCACTGTTATGTGAGCCTAAACAATAATTGTTCAGTTTATTTTTATTGTTGCTGCATATGCTACTCTATATATAGAGTTGTATTGAATGAAGTATTAAAGCCTCTGTACATCAGGTCATGAGTAATGGGTGACTAGAAAGTGAGAACATCTGATCTGCTTCGGTGACGTACTAAAAGTGAATTCTGTGTTCATCGTCGCCTTTTTTGGATGGAGGTCGGCAAATGAATAAAGTAAGAGTTCTACATAATCTTATGTTCAGAAGTTACTCAAGGACGCTCTATTTAATATTTAGTAAAATGTTGCAAAAGTACGTGCTAGTTACGATGGAAGCGGAATGTAGATAAATGTTACAGGTATATAGCCAAAGGTAATTCTTTGCTGGATACAAAGAGATAAAAGCTGAGCGAGGCTACGACTTATGAAAGACGGGTAACGTGATTGCCTAATCTACAGTGAATAATCACATTTTGCAGCCCAGGCCGCTGCGAGGAATATAAGAAGAGAGATAGTGAATTTCGGGAAGGTATAGACAGGCATGTAGAGCCATGTCGTGGCCGGCTACGCTAGGTTTCGCGCGTTGTGATCCATGGAGCTAATAGACCGACCAAGGTTGTCCCACAGATTCTCATTTAAGATTAACTTCTGGGAATTTGATGGTACGGTAAACTCCTGGTGCTTCCCGAACCACGCACATATACTGGAAGCTGTGTGACACGTGGTATGTTCCTGCAGGACGATGCCATCGTGCCGAGGAGAAACAAACTGCATGTAGAGATGGAGTTGGACTACAAGGACAGATGCACACTTTTCCTAATGCATTGTCCTTTTCAGAACGACGAGATGATCCAGGGAATGCCCTCCGGCTGCGACCATTACGTAATAGTAGCGATTATAGTAAATAAATATATAAAGTTAGAAGAGTAATTAGACCTTTTGCATAACTTGTAAGCAATATCATTTTTGCTTTGTGAGGATGAGAGTCCATTGGTGTCCATGTATAGCTAGGAAGAGTATTTTGTTTAAATCTTGGAAAATGAGACTGTGTAATGCATATATGCAGTCCTTTCACTTGTTTAAGCCAAGTATTATGCACATTTATGCGATTGGGAATACTCAGTAGCAGCCAGGCTACATGTACATTTAACAATTAAGCATCAGCAAGAGCATTAGTGATGAAATCATAGGAGGCAATGTTGTGCAACCTTAACAGTGACAAGATCCGACTATTCGGGAGTAGGATCTTACAATCTGAGACAGTGTTCCGAGACAAACTTTCGTCACAATGTCGGCAAACCTGACGTCAGATCCGCCAAGCAACAGCGATCTGAACGCCGATTGGCTGAAAGTTTGTATATGCAGGGTGTTACAAAAGGGTACGGCCAAAATTTCAGGAACCATTCCTGACACACAAAGAAAGAAAATATGTTATGTGGACATGTGTCCGGAAATGCTTACTTTCCATGTTAGAGCTCATTTTATTACTTCTCTTCAAATCACATTAATCATGGAATGGAAACACACAGCAACAGAACGTACCAGCGTGACTTCAAACTCTTTGTTATAGGAAATGTTCAAAATGTCCTCCGTTAGCTAGGATACATGCATCCACCCTCCGTCGCATGGAATCCCTGATGCGCTGATGCAGCCCTGGAGAATTGGGTATTGTATCACAGCCGTCCACAATACGAGCACGAAGAGTCTCTACATTTGGCACCGGGGTTGCGTAGACAAGAGCTTTAAATGCCCCCATAAATGAAAGGAAAGAGGGTTGAGGTCAGGAGAGCATGGAGGCCATGGAATTGGTCCGCCTCTACCAATCCATCGGTCACCGAATATGTTATTGAGAAGCGTGCGAACACTTCGACTGAAATGTGCAGGAGCTCCATCGTGCATGAACCACATGTTGTGTCGTACTTGTAAGGTCACATGTTCTAGCAGCACAGGTAGAGTATCCCGTATGGAATCATAACGTGCTCCATTGAGCGTAGGTGGAAGAACATGGGGCCCAATCAAGACATCACCAACAATGCCTGCCAAAACGTCACAGAAAATCTTTGTTGGTGACGTGATTACACAATTGCGTGCGGATTCTCGTCGGCCCACACATGTTTATTGTGAAAATTTACAATTTCAACACGTTGGAATGAAGCCTCATCCTTAAAGAGAACATTTGCGCTGAAATGAGGATTGACACATTATTGGATGAACCATTCGCAGAAGTGTACCCGTGGAGGCCAATCAGCTGCTGATAGTGCCTGCACACGCTGTACATGGTACGGAAACAACTGGTTTTCCCGTAGCACTCTCCATACAATGACGTGGTCAACGTTACCTTGTACAGCAGCAACTTCTCTGAGGCTGACATTAGGGTTATCGTCAACTGCACAAAGAATTGCCTCGTCCATTGCAGGTGTCCTCGTCGTTCTAGGTCTTCCCCAGTCACGAGTCATAGGCTGGAATGTTCCGTGCTCCCTAAGCCGCCGATCAATTGCTTCGAATGTCTTCCTGTCGGGACACCTTGGTTCTGGAAATCTGTCTCGATACATACGTGCCGCGCAACGGCTATTGCCCCGTGCTAACCCATACATCAAATGGGCATCTGTCACCTCTGCATTTGTAAACATTGCACTGACTGCAAAACCACGTTCGTGATGAACACTAACCTGTTAATGCTACATACTGACTAGCGATGCTAGTACTGTAGAGCAATGAGTCGCATGTCAACACAAGCACCGAGGTCAACATTACCTTCCTTCAATTGGGCCAACTGGCGGTGAATGGAGCAAGTACAGTACATACTGACGAAACTAAAATGAGCTCTAACATGGAAATTAAGCGTTTCCGGACACATGTCTACATAACATCTTTTCTCTAAAAGAACAGTCGCGAGTGCATATTTCAGATGGTAAATAAGATATAAAGTGAAGTTATTAGTTATAAGAACGCCACGTGTCCGGGCAGTGTCTATCATTATGTAAAGTCAGAAAACTTTGTTACTGTGTGAAAAGGGTCGAATATAATGACGCCGGCCGGGGTGGCCGAGGGGTTCTAGGCGCTACAGTCTGGAACCGCGTGACCACTACGGTCGCAGGTTCGAATCCTGCCTCGGGCATAGATGTGTGTGGTGTTCTTAGGTTAGTTAGGTTTAAGTAGTTCTAAGTTTTAGGGGACTTATGACCTCAGATGTTAAGTCCCATAGTGTTCAGAGACATTTGAACCATTTTTAAATATAACGGCGTAGTCCAGAGACGCCATATTGCAAGTACTGATTCTGTGACGTATGTGACAAAACAAGAGCGGAGGGAGCTGGCCGCGGGCGGAGGGTATTTAAATCGGCCGCCGCCGCGACCGAACCCAGTTCCCTCTGAGCAGCCATAGCGTACGGATCTCCGTGCCAGCACGTTCACAAGAGCTCAGTCCGTCAGTTCACCTGATGATGGCGACATGTATGATCGCCGAAATATTGTGCTCGTTGGACACTATAGACCGGCAGCACACCCGTGGATATTTTGAAAACAAGTATAGTTCAAACGTTGTTGACAATTAACAACTGGCGTCCCTAAACACTCCACTTCAGCAGGATCACCACCTACGTGGAACATGGCGACTGAGCGCTACCACTGTGCTACGAGGGACTTACCGAAGCAGCAAAACACCAGGTCAGTGATACCGCCTAGAGAAGTACTTCCTTCTTGCTACGATGCCAATGAGGGTGTTGTAACTGTCTGGCCAGGGTGAAAGCCATTGCGGTACTACTACAAGTTATTTCATGTTACGACTGCTACTTATACGATTCATACAGCTCATTGAATTCCGATTGTGTTACCCATTGACGAGGCATAGAAAAAATAGTCAGGTGGTGTAAATGATTCAAACGTCAATAATAATGACATGATGCCTTCGCACTTAGCCAGCCAGATACAGAGAGACGGGTATGTTACAGTATGTCACATGAGTGACCACTGCGGTGTCGAACAAGAGCTGCAGTGTCGTACACGGAACAGAAGAACATAACTTCAATGGGTATTTCTTCAGCTTGTGAAACTAAATTTACCGATAAGTTCTTAACGGTACTGTTCAACTGGAGACCTAATAAGACTCCACTTATCACTTAGATTGCTAAATCACTTTCAATGTATTCAGCAGAATATCGCTGTGATGGCCAGGTTGAAAGCAGCGATGATATTCCACCAATAATACGAAGTTATCAACGTGCACGGCAGCTTACGTTAATTGGTTGGCGCGCTATCTAAGCAATGAAGCCAATAGGTCGTCACCGGCAACGCGCCACGCCACAGACTAGTTAACGTGATGCACCGGCGTGCGTGCGGAGAGCCAGATTACCGTCGGCGTGCCAGCGTCGTTCTCCGGCCCTCACACGTTACGTGCGAGCCCAGGTGCGGACCAGCGCTAATAACCGTTATTCGCGGCCTGTGACAGCCGCCGCGCTGCAGATAAGACACGCACACCTGTGTGGCCCGCGTTCTTACGACCGCCAAATGCCACAGGTCGCGTAGTCTGCTGTGTCGGGCGCGTACAGGTCGAGTTCAAACCGGAGTGAGGTAGGTACAAGAAAAAGCAACTGATGCTAATGCAACAACTTATCAGTATCTGTATCCCTTCAGACTGTTATCACAAATGTACCACGTGGTTATACAATGAAGCGCCAAAGAAACTGGTGTAGGCGTGCATATTCAAATACAATGTAAACAGGTAGAATACGGTGCTGCGGTCGGCAACGTCTGGCGCGGTTGATTAGTTACAGCTGAAAGCCAAGTTATCAAGGTTTAAGTGCGTTTGGACGTGGTCTTATAGTCGGACAGTCGGCGCACTGGAGAGTTGGTTGCGTATCTTGGTATACTGATTGCACCTGCAATAAGATCTCTAACAATGAACACACATAACAAATGTGGAAAACAAACGCATTCCCATTATACTGTGCAAGCTTATCCCCCAACAGGTTTTAGCAGATTGGCGGATTCACAGGCTTCGACAGCTTCAACATTAAGGCTGAGCGTCTGAAAATTGACACATCTGTTACAATATCTGACATATCTGAAATACTAAATCTTCGGAGAAAATATGTACCAACTGATTGTCTCACTGTTGAAGAGCAGCTTCTTCTTTGCAAAGGAAAGACAAAATTTACTTCGTAGATGCCCTGAAAGCCAGTGAAATATGGCCAAAAGGTTTGGTGGGTTTATGAACCGCGAAATTCCTAAACAATAACTGGCCAAATTTTTCAGGCACATCTGCTTCTTGAAGCGAAACTTGTTAAAGGTAGATGTTAGCTACCTTTTCAAAGGTACTGGTAGAAATATGGGGACTGACAATTTTTTCACAACGCTACCATCTGCAAGGCTGTTGGTTCAAATGGTTCAAATGGCTCTGAGCACTATAGGACTTAACATCTAAGGTCATCAGTCCCCTAGAACTTAGAACTACTTACACCTAAGGACATCACACACATCCATGCCCGAGGCAGGATTCGAACCTGCGACCGTAGCGGTCACGCGGTTCCAGACTGAAGCGCGTAGAACCGCTCGGCCGCACTGGCCGGTGGCTGTTGATGACTTGGGGAATGGTCATGGGTGGTACCGTGAAAAGAATCAGGCCAACAGCACACCCAGGAAAGCAACCTTTCTCAGCACCAAGGACTATCATCCACATTTAGGTTCAATGAAGATAGCGTTTCTCTGTGTTCATATGTCCAAAGGAACAAGAAAGTAGTTTTAATGTTATTCCGAATGTATCCACTTCTGGCATTCTTTCAAAACCAGATGATATAGGAAAGGAGACGTTCATAACATTAAAAAGTTATGTAACATTGCAGTATAGAAGGGAGAACACAGAGCTGCAATTTTTACAGCATTCGGGATGTCTCTTGCAAAGAGGCATACATTATTTACAAAACACTTCTCAAACAAAAAATGAGACTCATTGAGGTATAATGCTTCTGATGAATCTGAGAAAATATTTGGCAGGGCCCTGCATTATCTCAAGATCTTCAAATCCCAATTACTTGAGAAAACGTCCCGTGAAATCGGATACCGAGTTCGTGATAGGAGGACCTGTAAGTCTGGTTCCAGACCGAGTGGAGGTTCAGCCTAAACGAGACGCTTCTGGACGGCTGAAAATCGTTGGTAACGGTTTTCTACCCCCATGTCAATCAAACAAAAGGAAGAGAAAAACAAGATAACGTTGCAAGAACTGTAAAAATTCAGTATGAGACGTGCACTGCATTACAACAACAGTGTGTGGATTTCGTTTTGTTTATCTTTCCATTGTATCGAGCAGCAACATTTAGTAGCTACATAATATTACAGAACTTACTCCGTCACAGCTAGTAAACCATTGATATGCTCTACACATACACCGACGGAAAATAATTGCGACACCAAGGAGGGGTTGTGCGAAATAATGGAAAGTTGGTAGATGTGTTTCTACATCTGAAAGATGATTATTCAAATTTCTCAGCAGTTGCTTAAAAGTGGCGAAAGTAGCACCAACACTAGACGGCAAACCATTTTTGGTTTAAATTCAACGCTGTAATGATCATGAGGATTAGGTACTTTTGTGATTGGACGAGGAGAGTTGTTGTTACCGAAAGGCAAAACCATCGCGTTCTATGTATGGGTCTGGCGCATCGTACTGCATCTGCAGCAGCAAACTGAGCAGCAGTTGGCACCACAGTAACGCAACGAACTGTTGCAAACTGGTTACATCAAGGACAGCTCGGGTTCTGTAACGTGCACTCCACAGCCCCAAACCACCACCATTTGGTGTCAAGCGAGAGCCCAATGGAGGGCAGGGTGGAGGTCTGTTTCGTTTTCTGATGAAATGTGGATCTGCCCCAGTGTCGTTGATGGCTGTGTATCGGTTGGAAGGCCAACTGGGGACCTGCCACCAATCGGTCTGCATGCTAGATGGACTGGACCTACACTTTTATTTATTGTCGGAAGTGCAAATTCGTCTGACATTAGGAGCACTCTTGTGGTTATCCCACGCACCCTGATCACAAATCGGTACGTCAATATGATGATTCATCTTGTCGTTCTGTCATTCGTGAACAACATTCCAGGGGGTGTTTGCCAACAGGATAACGCTCGCCCGATACCGCTGTTGTAACCCAACATGATCTACAGAGTGCAGATATGTTGCCTTTGCCTGCTCAGTCACGAGATCTGTCTTCAGTCGAGCACATGCGTGATATCATCGGACGACAACTCCAGCGTCACCCACAAACAGCACTAACCGAACCCGTATTGACCAACCAAGTGTAACAGGCAAGGAACTCCATCCCAAAAACTGACATCCGGCACCTGTGCAACACAACGCATGCACGTTTGCAACCTGACATTTAACATCCTGGCGGTTACACCAGTTATTAATATACCAGCATTTGACATTTGCAATGACTTATCTCGCGCTTACATTAACCCGTGATCTTGCAATGTTAATGATCCACATATGTTACACAGAGTAATGAATTCCCCAAATTTCATTAATTGTTTTTTCTTTTGAGACATTTTTTTATCGTTAGTGTAGGTATATTTTTAACTATACCTTTTATGTTATTACTCACATCCATAATAAATAATAAAACTAATAATATGGTGCAAAAAAATTGAGTATTTTATTTGTTAAATGTACACTTCTCATAATGGAGATATTTGGTTATCTAGGTAACACGAATGTAGATTAGAAAGTTCACTATGTTCCATTCCATTTAACTGCTCTTCTTTGAAAGCATTTAAAATTTTTATTACGAAGTATATAAAGATGCAAATGACGATTTACTTAAGGCTTTTTCTACTACCTTCAATACACCTAATAAATTGACAATTATGGTTTTAAAGGTAACCAAGGGTTAAGCATATATTCATTGTACTACCATGAAGTCTCCATCATATGATTCTACATATATACTCCGAAAGCCACTGCACAGTGCATCGTGGAGGGTACTTTGTACCACTGATAGTGGCCTTTATGAAATTAGACGCCGCAAGGTCACACCCACTTCCTGCAGTCCGGCGGCGCTACGCGCTGTGATTCAGCCTTCTCAAAGCTCTATTTTCGTTTGTACACTGATTTGCGTTAGGTGAATGTTGTGTGAATCGGTGCAATATTGTATGTACACGTGTGGATTCAGCCTTTTGTGGAAAGGTACATAGACGTTTGTTCGGCAGTGAGCAAAATGCAGGAACCAGGCCCTACTTCTAATACTACTTCGGTCGGTTTACATAAAGGGCGAAAAGACATTCCAGAACAAATTGCAGTACCGGTTGTATCGAAGATTTTTTGCTGATATGGCCAGCGGTAGAGAAGCTCAGAGTAGTATAAATTTTGTGCAAGTTCACAAAATGACAACAAGAGCTTGCATTTCCCAATCGACTGCATACCGTATTAGGGGTGCAGTAACATCCAAAGAATCTCCAAACGTGAGCAAGTATTTTGATTCTCCAAAAAAGATATGTAAATGAAAGCAGAAATTACGGAATTTGACGATTTTAACAAAAGCTTATGCGTAGAACTGCACAGGTAGAAAAATTCAGATTGATCTCCGTGGAAGGGAAACCACCGTTCTTTGACTTCTACACTCACTTGGTTTCTGATTCTACATCTACATCTACGTGATTACTCTGCTGTGCGCAATAAAGAGCCTCGCAGGGGGTTCAATGAACCACCTTCAACCTGTATCTCTACCGTTCCACTCTCGAACGGCGTGCTGGAGAAACGAGCACTTAAATGTTTCTCTGACACCCCTGATTTCTCTTATTTTACCGTGATGATCATTTTTCCCTATGTAGGTGGGTGCCAAAACAATGTTTTCGCATATCGGAGGAGAATACTGGTGATAGAAATTTCATGAGAATATCCAGTGGCAATGAAAAACGCCTTTGTTTAAATGATCGCCACTCCAATTCACGTATCATGTCTGCGGCACTATCTCCCCTATTTGGCGAGAATATAAAACGAGCTGTCCTTCTTTGAACTTTTTCGATCTCATTCGTCAGTCCCATCTGATGCGGATCACACACTGCACAGCAGTACTCCAGAATAGGGCGGACAAGCGTGGTGTAAGCAGTCTCTTTAGAAGGCCTACTGAACCTTCTAAGCTTTCTGCCAATGAATCGCAGTCTTTAGTTTGATCTACCCGTCAAATTATCTATGTGATCGTTCCCATTTAGGTTCTTTGTGGTTGTAATCCCTAAGTATTTAGTTGAATTTACAGTCAGATTTGTATGACTAAACGCGTAATCGAAATTTAGCAGATTTATTTTAGTACTCATATGAATAACTTCACACTTTTCTTTATTCGAGGTCAATTGCCAGTTTTTGCACCAAACAGATATCTTATCTAAATCATTTTTGAATTTGTTTTGGTCATCTGATGACTTTACAAAACGGTAAATGACAGCATCATTTGCAGACAATCTAAGAGGGTTCCTCAGATTATCTCCTACGTCGTTAATATGGATCACGAACAATAAAAGGCCTATAACACTTCTTTGGGGAACACCGGATATGAGTTCTGTTTTACTCGGTGACTTTCCGTCTATTACGACCAACTGGAACCTTCCTGGCAAGAAATCACGAATCCAGAAGCACAACTGAGGATATATTACTTAGGCACGCAGTTTGAGGAACGGTGTCGAAGGCCTTCTAGAAACCTGAAAAGTAAAGGACTCAGAAAGTATAATGATGAAAGAAAATTTTAGTGAAATGCCGAGACTCTGCTACAGCAAGAATCAAATTTTATGTCAAATTCACTTTTTGAGTGCTGAGAACAATAGTCACGAAGCATACTTCGATAAAACTTGGGTATCGCCAAACCTCATGTCAAAATATATTTCACTCCACTTCAACGGAAATATTGGCCTTAAAGTACCTGCAGTTACTTTTGTACAGCGTATATCGGCGGTTTGGGTGATGGTGACGAAGGGTCAGCAAGGGCTGCATACAAATATTTTCTGGAGGTAGTGAATACTCTCTGTCGTATTAAGGAGAGCAGTCTGAACTAAAATCCTGACGGCACTACAAAAGTACTCCCGCACAATGGCGCATGAAGCCTATGATAAAAAAAAAAATACGTTCGTAGGTTCAAAATGGTTCAAATGGCTCTGAGCGCTATGGGACTTAACCTCTAAGGTCATCAGTCCCCTAGAACTTAGAACTACTTAAACCTAACTAACCTAAGGACATCACACACATCCATGCCCGAGGCAGGATTCGAACCTGCGACCGTAGCGGTCGCGCGGTTCCAGACTGTAGCGCTTAGAACTGCTCGGCCACTCTGGCCGGCCGTTCGTAGGTGAAACGACATAGTAATGATGTCACAGAAGACAACAAAACTAATTTCATAGTTCCTGACAACTTTCTCGTTGGAAATTTTGCAAGGTACAGTAATGCACAATTTATCAGCGACCACATTTTTTAGTACGCAGACGGAAGAGCTAACGTTTCTTAAGGTATGTTATTTTTCTTTGAGAATGCATTTATGTTTTCACTACGAAATATGCATCACATGCATCTATAGACTTTCAGAATGTTCATATATTATGTTCAGTCCAAATATACCAGTGGTTCTTTTTCTCCGGAGCATGACGTAAAGAAAAATATTTTTCTCAGCGATTTCTTGTAATATCAGCCTTGAAGTTTAACTGGCAAGAATTTTCTTTTGTAAAGGACTCCATCATATAGAAATAGAGAAGTCTAATATTTGTTTCCGGTTGTTTTCATAACATTTAAATCATCTCTAGCTGGCACTGATGTAGGACGATAATATGATCTTTAGGTGCCTACTTTCGTGACAGCCGCTCTAGTCATTTTCTTTTTTGCTCTACTCGGAAATGGAGCGAGGGGAAAACAACTGCCTATGTGCCTGTGTAAGAGCCCTAATCTGCCTTACCTTACGGTAAACTTACGATGGCGGCGGTAGAATCCTACTGCAGTCGGTCTCTGATGCCGGTCTCTAAATTATACAACAATGCCTCATGAAACGAACGTCGTCTTCCCTCCAGGGTTTCCCATTTCATTTCCCGAAGCATCTCCGTAATACTTACATGCTGATCACAGCTACCGGTAACAAATGTAGCAGGAGACAGCGAAACTCCTTTGATAACTTCATGCAATGCGACCTATTGGGGATCCCAGACACTCAAGCAGCAGGCCAGAATTGGTTGCGCTAATATTCTCTCTCTCTTCTCTCTCATTTATAGGAAAAAATGGTTCAAATGGCTCTGACCACTACGGGACTTAAGAGCTGAGGTCATTAGTCCCTAGAACTTAGAACTACTTAAACCTAACTAACCTAAGAACATCACACACATCCATGCCTGAGGCAGGATTCGAACCTGCGACCGTAGCAGTCGTGCGGTTGCAGAGTGAAGCACCTAGAACCGCTCAGTCACCGCGGCCGACTTTCCTTTATAGAGAAACCACTTTACTCTAGACCATTCCGTCATTACCTTTGCCATTGCTTTACATCGTTACGTCTAGACATTTCATCGCTGTAACTGTGTCCAGCAGCACGCTACAAATCATACATTATATTCTGATTATATGATATAATGTATGTTTTGTACCACATCAAAGTCACGTTAACAGTCTACGGAGGCGGAAATAACTAATGAATTTTGTTTTGCAGGAAGTGTAAGAAAAGATACACCAGGACGGTCGTTTTAAGAAATTCGCAATGAATTTTAGACAAGAATAAATCCTTTAGCTAGAATATAAGATGAGGAGGGCAAAGCAGTAATCCACGTAGAAGCAATATAATAATAATGGCTGAGATTTGTGTGTTCGACGAGTTCGATTAATAGGTTCTAGATATTGTGGATCAGGTCATACAAATTCACACAGACAGCTACGACAAGAAATCGACACTGCATTAGATGATCTGGTTATTCGTAAACCTACTACAGCAACTCGTATCTCTATTGGGTATGCCTGGAGTGGGAAACCTATTAGCGATGACACGAATGTAACGGGTGTAACACCAGAAAACTTTAGCGAATCTGTACATTATCCTTTCCAAAGAAAATCAGAAACCAGAAAAACATCTCAGGATTATTTGTCATTGAAAAAAGTTTAAATTCTGTATCTGGGATAATTCGAAGTAACTACGAAACGCAAGAGGCTATATTTAAAGATTAATCGTACAGATATTCTTGAGGATCTGACGCACAATGTTGTCGCCGTAATAGCTATACAGAAGTAGAGAAAGTAGAGAAAACAATTAAAAATTTTATTTATTAGGCTATTTCGTTTCCTTGGAAACACAAGAGACGCAAACTATAAAACTAATTTAGATTTCGACTGTGGAATGTGAGGTATAGTTACGTTCAATTGCTTCAGAATCTGTACCACAATACTAGTAAGATTTGTAGCATATGTGAAATTAAGAATATCCCATGCAAGAGAAACACTTTATCAGAAATGAATAGTATCCACCTCCTTGGGAACACGAGAACGATTCCTAAACAGTGACAAAGAGAACATAGACATGTAAGCATCAGGCATTTTGACACCTAGGAAGACGGAAGTGAAACATTGAATTCATTTTAGATGTGACAATGGAATAAAGAAAACATTGCCTGTATCACTTCATGTGTAAAACTGATGCGAAGGGAACAACTGCCATCCTCCTCTAAAATAAAATAAAATAATGAATTAAAAAAATTGTAGGAATGATCGGGTTGTGTATGGTGAATCCGTTCATGTGAAATGATTAATTAAAGATGGATTATCCTTGGAATACCAAATGAGACAACTAACGTAATCATTGCTGGAACATAGTTACCTCACTAAACTATTTATCATGTGTACTTGTATCCCATTAAGTGCGCCATAGATGGCAGATTTATTAGTTAACAGTTACTTTATAAAAATATCAATGATAGCTGCTATGGAAGTCTGAGTTTTGTCGTCCTTGAGCGTTGGGGTGCCGGGTTTCCCTTGCACCCGGCGCAAAGTGTTCAGCACGCAAGGTGCGTACGCTGCATTGGGCACTTTGTGACAGCGTCTTGCCAGCAGTGCAAGGTGCTTTCCCTTGCTTTGGAAGAAAACGCTAGGGGTGGCTTATTCAGGTCAGTTACACTTGTTTGGTAGCATTGATAATGTGGTAGACCTTTTGAACGGACCGTAGCGGTCGCGCGGTTCAAGACTGAAGCGCCTAGAACCGCTCGGCCACCATCGGCCGACTGTACGGGCATCAGTCACTGTGTCGCTCTCAGCCAATCTCAGACACCGCCATGGTAGTTGTTGAAGAGCCACATCAACTTTTTAGCTGCTAATTAGGTGAGCCCGTCTCGTCAGTATGTCTTTCTGCGTATTCCATCCTCTCCAATTAGGTCCATGAGAAGTTTTTCCTTGTGGTGACTAGATGCTGTCAATAACATGTTGTTTCTGTGACACCTGTTATATGTGTGTGTGTGTGTGTGTGTGTGTGTGTGTGTGTGTGAAAGAGAGAGAGAGAGAGAGAGAGAGAGAGAGAGATAGAGAGAAAGGGAGAGAAATTTTCCACTTATTTTTAAAGTCTAGTTTTTCCCACAACTATGTTCCAGTAGTAATGCAACAGCTGCAGTTTTGGTATGCGAGTTTCAGCTACATTCTCACGGATAAAGGCATCTGTAACCTCCTTTAATACATTAGTCTCTTACTTTTTTGTTGAGTAAATTTGGAGGGAAGTGATGGTAAATGAAGATGCCACTGTTATCCAAAGTGTAGGAAAGGAAACCATCCTGCACTTAACAATGAAGTCCGAATTGCTGTCCAACGAGCAAATGACATTTTCTGCGGTTCTGCGTGGAATATCACAGAACAGCAACACCTATCAGAAGACTACTTCTCACCCACGTTCCATCACCTCCCCTCCTTCTCTTCCCCACATTACCACAAGTAAGCGGGGAAGGATGGAAAGCAATAAGTACTGTGACGGGCAAGAGAGACAAGTAACTCTTAAACAAAAATATTTCTTTATTCAATCCAGTAATATCATACATAATAACCCGCCATGATCCGTGATTTATTTTCAAAGAATATTCTTAAGAATTTATTTTATTTACTAGCGATTCATCAAGACCATTAACACATTTAACCACACTATGTAAGCATGGAAGTAGTTGCCAGGGAGTAACTGATGAAATCATAACCAGATTCCTTTTAACAACTGGCCATTTTATTCGCTTCAATAGTGCCTAAGAGCATTTTTTGAAAGAAACAGATTTAAAATTATAATCAGAAAGCACCCTCGAAATATCAAAGTTACAATTTATTTAGCGGCAGAAAGAAACAAGTTTTGACTGTATGAGCTATCGGGCAGAGAACCTTGCTGCAACCCCCCCCCCATAGGAGGGATGGAAATGGTACAAAACACAAACAATTAAAAGGTGCAACTTGATTTTAACTTGTAAGAAAAGTTTTACGGTGAAAGGGTTGCAACTTTATATATTAAAATTGTAAGATGGCAGAACTATGCCCCTTACATGAAGTCATTAAAGATCACCTAACTCACATTGAGCGAACAGTAGGGCTGAAAAAAATGACTGACAAGGCAAAATGCACCTTGTAGAGGGTATAGTATGGACGTATTGGAATAATTAATGTTGGGTGATGGTTTTAAAGTAATTCACATGACATCAAAACTTTGTGGAGTCGATTTACTGGACGCAAGTTTACCCCAGGGAAGCATTTAGAGATGACCGTGGCCGGCTGGGGAACGGCGAAGGGAATCGACAATAGGCAGCTTAGGGTGGCTCAAACTCTGAGTAAGTAGTAACAGGGCACGGCCTCACAGCCGCCTAAGATGAGTGACAGTGAGTGGGTGGTTGACCCCGACTCCGTGCTGGTGTACCGGGAAACAGATGGAGAACTTGTACGCCTATTGATAAATGTCTGTTGACCCGTTTTCTGTTAAACGTGCGAGAAAGCCGCCCAAAGCTACGGTGGAGCGGTCAGCAGAGGTCAAAATATGCGTGTTCGTGACTATAGCAACTTCACACTGAATGCACGGTCCACAGAGTCTGAAGAAAATCAGGTGAAGAGCGACAGAATGAAATACGCCGGCATCCGATGGGATCGTAGGACCAAGGAATTTAAAGTACTCTCTTGGGAGTCAGAATTCCGGAAAACTTAGTGTTGTGCACACGCTAACCTTGATGGGTGGCATGCTAGGAGCTAAATAACAGAAGTTGAGAGGAAGGGAAATTTTGTGGGAATTTGTTCACTTCCCAGAGCAAGCACTTGTCAGTGCTGGGATGCGACGCATAATTAATGTGACTTGCGCTGCAATTGGCGTAAGTGATTTTGCTGGAGGGGAAACCGAGGCGGAGATCGGACTGTGAGAAGTCTCAGTAGAGGTCTTCCATTCCCAGCTTGCCTAGAGTGCGGACGTGGCGTTCTTGACTCAGCTTGCCTGAGAAAGAGTGAGCATCTCTGTAGTTAGAGGACTTAGCAAAGGGAACGATTGAGCTTGGACATAGGAAGTTTTGGTTCAGCTAAGTACTGAGCAAGATAGCTAGGAGTGAATAGATGAGCGCAGCCTTGCAGCACCATGAGGTCGCCCAACGTCCACACAACAACGCCGCTCCGCCACGCTAAATTCGGTGATATTGCGCCCCCTCCGGTCACTGATTAATTTGTTGGATCACGTCGGCAAAGTTTCCACGAGGGTTTCATGGGCAATGGATTGCAGAATTCTTCTCGCACTTCGCATTATGCCTGGGTCAGTCGATAGGAATTACTTTTGATTTATCGCGCTTTACTCCACGCAACCGCAATTTATTACCACTGCCTGTTAGGAGAGTCATGTAATGTGAAGATTGAAGGTCGTGAGTTAAAATAAATTTGTGCTAATCAACTGCATCTGTTTTCAATCAAGTAGTAGAAATCCCAATTCACTTTCTTAATTAATTTTATGTTCAACATTTGCATCTGGCATTCAATAGCTGAATATAACATCAATGTAACCCCCTTTTAATTAAAAGGGATCAATTCTGAATCAACTAATGTCAACACTGCCACCGCAGTTCAATCAGGAGTCACAGGGCCTTATTACTTTCTTTGCGTTATCCTATATTGTGGCAGTTTTGCACTCTCTGTTGATCTGTTAGTCAATTACCTGGGGTGAACACACACCAAAACCAGATAAGTGATGGGTGGGGGGTTACAAAGTGATCATTTAAATAAAAGTTCATGAAATGCAATCTTATATAAAATTCAACAAGGTTGGCCAAACAATAGTTAAGATGCTGTACAGTACACAGATAACGCCTCTGAAGATCATAGGCAATAATATCAATGTTCCAAAAGATCAAAACATATATCAGGTATTAGGCCGTTACACTCTATTTATAAACAGCCACCTTCCCGCAGGTGGGCAAACGGAGAAGAATGGTGGGACGACCCCAAAGCAAAACGGCTGTTGACCTCACTAAGAAACCAAGTAGAATTTAACAAGAGTAAATCAAACAACATATCACCAATCAATTAACTTCTAATAAACTGCGACTTCTCGAGAAGACCTGGCGCAACACCCCCAAATCGTTCTCCCGAACCGTTTACTGCCAGTCGCTTCAACGGACGCAGAAAGGCGCGCCGATCTCCGGTCTCACGGCGTCGCAGCTCGCAGCGGCCAGACTGATGTCGTGGGTTGACTCCTGTTGCTCTCGTGTCGACCACGAAGTCACTATCACTCGCTATACGCCACGGCCCACTGAACTCACGTGGGGACCTCACATGCGCCGACGCCGACGCCGACGCAATCTTGTGTCTCAGTGGGCGACCGACCAACGGATCTTTCCACCCGCCGATGACCATTGCCTGAGCCAACTCGAGCAGACTGATGGCCTAACGCGCAGACTCAGATGAAGGAACTAAGCCACGACCGGGCGACCTCTGGCTGAGTTTTCTTACTAGCGGAGTGGAAAGACTCTCATTTTGCCAGCTTAAAGGTTGCTCCGAACGACAGACATACTAGCACTCCGAACGACAGACTGACACTAACTGCCTAACAAATGCAGACGAGAGACGGACTATCAAGCTGGGGACGAGAGACTGACCCAGACTGACCGACTGGCGAGCTCATAGCGCACGTGAACAGGCAACCTTTCCCCTTTCCCACCAGAGGGACACACCAAAGCTGCGATTGCCACAGCGGCGCCACCGGCAGAAACGGAGGGCGACTGCTTCACACCACGCGCTGCGGCACGCTCTTCGAAACAGCAATTTTTACCACGGCTCACACCACCTTATACATTAGTGGATCTTGAAATCTACAATACAATTCACTGATATTTAGCAGCACTTTCTAATTCTAATTTTACCTTCTTACATGATACAGGAAATGATAAGTTAGTTGTTCAATGGGCAACTAACTATTGTTGAAGTCAACTTAGGAAAATCCCCGTAAAACTAGCCGTCGCTGTGGTCGAGTGGTTCTAGGTGCTTCAGTCTGTAACCGCGCGGCTGCTACGGTCACCGGTTCGAATCCTGCCTCGGGCATGGAGGTTTGTGATGTCCTTAGGTTAGTTAGGTTTATGTAGTCATACGTCTAGGGACTGATGACCTCAGATGTTAAGTCCCATAGTGCTTAGAGCCATTTGAACCATTTTGAACAGTTAAGCCAATTTCTTCACCATTCAGATCATGTCGCAACCTTGACAGACGTTATGATGGAAGAAGTGGGCTGCGACAGACTGAATAGTTGACGGAAAGACTGAAACTGAAAGGAATTACTGGTAGTCAGGAGGTATGTTTTACATTAGACTCTGTTCCAAATTTTCGAACTTGAAAGAATTTTGAACTAAAACTTTCCTCCTGCTTCCCTCAAAATCATAAGAATCATGTCCAACAAACTATCATTCCTTGTAAGTGGAAGGAGAGATGCTTTTGATTTGCTGCTCTCTGCCGATCACCTGCTAGTGTAGCACAGGCAATACGATGCCGCACAATCACCCTTCCACAGTCTCCTGGACTTTAACCCTGTGAAGACAAGGTTTTATTCACTGCTTGCTTCTGTGGACTGAGTTATTTTGAGACTGTTGAATTACAAACGTTTTTAAATAAAACAATCTATTGGCTTTCTGTTTTCTCATCAACTTGTACTTAATTAGTTGATAAGGATTACATGGAAGCGTAATTTTTTGTTGAGTTGACGCTTCAACAGAGTAAGTACAAAAGCTATAGAAACATCAAGACAAAAAGTGTCTTCAGTCTCTGTTCCTGTTCCTGCGTACAATATAATACCAAAAATAAATCTAGTTTCAACAACGCACGATAAAAATTTTGAATCTAAATCTGTGCTTTTGGCTTGGTATATGCTGTTTGAAAATATGTCTATAGGGCATTACCGATTCGTCAATGCACAAATCTCCGGATGGATTTAGAGCTACCTTGAATTTAACTGTCAAAAAATTCACAATACACTTTATTTTTAAGAGCCTATCCGCTCTCTCATCGTCTCCAAACACGTCGCATCACTAAAAAGTAACACTCCAAGAAGTGTCAAAAATCTGTCCCAAGGCACTACTTCAAAAAAGGAAGGGGCTCCAGTCAGTTGATCTGTAGACCAATAGTCCTTCATTGTGCTCTTTTTTACGTGAGCCATCAGCATGCAGACGACTAAAAACTGATACATCACGTCTGCACTTTTATGTTTCCACAATATACTCGTTGAAGATCACTGACACCGTTCACTCACGAGTTTGTAAGAGCCGCCCGGATCACTGGCAGTGTGTCCCATCAACTGCCTGTCAGATAGAAGCTCAAAACATTCGGTTTCACCTCACATAGTCAACAATAAGTATTCACTCGTTAGAAAGAGATCAATCCTAAGTTGTAAATACTCCGTCAGCCAGCCATCTGTACTCACTATTTCCGACTTAGTCCTTCATTTCGGCTGGGTATGGCCCGGTTCATGAATAATTTCCACGCCACTCAATGTATCGTAACTTTCCCTTGGTAATAGCATGCATTCTTCGTTGTCTTCGAAATCACTACCAGATTCGGCAGCTGTGTCATCGTTTAGCAGTATTTCTCTAACTTCATCATCATTCAGACCTTTTGAACGTATCATTCTCACCAAATACGAAAAGATAAGTGCAAGTATCGAATTTAGTTCCTACTGATCGAATGTACACAAGGTCTCTTGGAAACGCAAGTAGATCCAGATGTTCGCAACATATTTCAGCACCATTCAAGTTGCCATCCGCGAAAGATTAAACTGTCAAAAGTCGCTGCAGTACTGTGACTTCGACTGTCAAATGACATCAAGATTATTGCCCTTAAGAGAACGTCTGTAAATACTGTCGAAACGATGGTATTATATTCGTGTTTAGTGTATAATATAACGCCAGTTGGTGACCAAAAGGCTACTATATCAAGTCGAAAGTAAGGTCTGAAGAGGAAGGGAGAAGGAAATATTTTATCAGAAATGCTTCTATGGATTAGAGTAAACTTTTAGAGGAGTCATGATTAGAAATTGTTTTGAAAATTAATTTTCAAACTTAAGGTACACCAAAGATGAGTGTGCCCTTACCAGTGTTTACTGATGACGCTAGCCGCATAATTTAGCTTTCCTCGTACATAGAAACTTTGAACAGTATTCATGTTGTAATAGTAAGTTTTGCAGGTGATATAGTATGTTTCGAATCATGGCTGTAAGTAATGAGCGACACATTCGATAGGCACTAAACAACACAATGAAAACCTCAAATCAGTAGAATCGGTTTGTGGTGGAGCAGAGAGAGCACAACTCGGAAATCCGTGTGTGAGGAACGGGCCTGGGAGCCTACTGGCCCTAGCGGGAAAACGTTCAGCCAATCACGCCCTCGGCCGCAGATCTCGTTCCTGTGCGGTCACTTTATCATTTTGGCCGTTTCGCCGTCTCTGTCCATAATGCCAGCGCTCAGCTCAATTAACTTCACACCTCTGGGAAGCCAACAGCCGGAACAATGCAGTGCTGATTACCTGTGTGACTAATTATCAAGCCGCCCACAACCGCCGTCTCACTCCCCTACCCCGCACACACACAAACACAGTCGCGCATACACATGCGCACATACTCGTCTCCCATGGTCACCAGTTGTATTGCCTACACTCAGCTGTCCTGGTGTCCATTGCAGGTACGATGTGTGGAAACGACAAACACTACCCAAACCTTCATTCTTGTCAGCCTGTAACACGAGCCACACTTTGAAAAATAATGATTGATTGAATGATTAAACAGATGAGAAGATAAAATTTTGTAGGGGACTAACTTACAGAATCCAAAATAAAATAATTTTATTTTCCTGTCACAAATGCTTCTAAAATATTTTAATAGTTTCTGTAGATTAAAGGGAAACAGACCATCACTAGTGACAAATTCCGGCAATATTGAAGGCTTATCTGTAAATAAAGAAATTTTATTATCTGACATGTGCAAACGAAACAACTGTGATGTTTTAGTGATACAAGAAACACACAGAGAACCAACTAGCCATAGACCAAAAATACAGGGCATGAAATTAGTTCTTGAGAGACCACACGAAAGGTACGGAAGTGCTATATTGTGAAACCGAACTTAGACGTATGCTCCTGTGCTCTGACCTGCGAAGAAAATATAGAAATTCTAACTATTCAGCTACATTCATGTACTGTAACATCCGTGTACAAACCACCCAGTGCGAGGTTCAAATTTACGGAGCCTGGAAATTTCCATTCAAAAAACATTAAAGTTGTACTAGGAGATTTTAACTGTCACGGTCTCGCATGGGGTTATAAAGAGACAAATGACGATGGCGAAATGCTGGAGATCTGGGCAGACCAGGCTAAACTGAAATTGATACATGACCCAAAGTTGCCTGCATCATTTAACAGCGGAAGATGGAAACGAGGATATAATCCAGATAACATCCTTGTCTCCGAAAAGGTATCCCTGCAAACTGTAAAGTAAATCGAGGACCCAATTCCAAGATCGCAACACAGAGCATTAACTTGCTGCATTACTGCAGTAATCAACTCAGATGTAATGCCCTTCAAGAAACGCTTCAATTTCAAAAAGCTCACTGGGAACTTTTCACAGAGGACCTTGATAAGGAGATCTTGGAAATTAAACCAGAGACACAATCATATGAAACTTTTATAGACTCTGTCAAGAAAATCTCTCGACGGTGCATACCTAGAGGGTGCCGCACCCAGTATATCGCTGGACTCAATGGTAGCAGCAAGGAAGCTCTGAAAAAGTATGAAGAACTGTGCAATAAGGACCCCTTCTCAGAGGAAACAATCCAGGCAGGTGAGGTACTGATGTCTGGTATCTCCGAAGCGAGAAAGGAAAAGTGGTGTAACTTCCTACAAGAGACAGACATGAAGCACAGCAGTAGGCAGCCATGGAAACTACTCAAAAGTCTCAACAACGACCCAACAGAACCACAACCAAATTACAGCGAAGTTACACCAGATCAGATAGCCCACCAACTACTCATGGACGGAAAAACTAAAAGGAAGATCAGGAATGGCAAAATTAAAAGAAAATTGAACGAGGAGATTAGCTTCCTAGCTCGCCCGTTCTTCATTCAGGAGCTACAAGATGCCATCAACGATTTGAAAAACAATAAGGCCGCTGGCCTCGACGATCTGAGAGCTGAGCAAATTAAACATTTTGGACCGGGAGTACAAGCGTGGATCCTAGAGCTAATGAATAACTGTATTACAACAATGCAAATTCCTAAACTGTGGAGGAAAGCTCGGGTTATTGCGTTACTAAAACCAGGGAAAGACCCAGCTGAAGCTAAAAATTTCCGGCCTGTCTCACTGCTTTGTCATTTATTTAAAGTGCTGGAGCGAATGATCCTCAAACGCATAGCTGATTATGTGGA
Organism: Schistocerca piceifrons; assembly: GCF_021461385.2. NCBI lineage: Eukaryota > Metazoa > Arthropoda > Insecta > Orthoptera > Acrididae > Schistocerca > Schistocerca piceifrons. The sequence goes on along the minus strand of NC_060139.1, from coordinate 158,882,273 downwards.
CAAAGCCCTCATTAACGAACAAGCTGGATTTCGACCAGGAAAATCATGCTGTGGCCAAATCCTTAATCTCACACAGTACATCGAAGACGGCTATCAGAGGGGAGAAGTAACTGGGGTTGCATTCCTGGATTTCAGTGCTGCATATGACACAGTTAACCATAAGTTGCTTATCCAGAAAGTGTATAATGTCACTAAGGACTACACCCTTTCTATGTTCGTGCAATGCATGCTACAGAACAGACGCTACTTTGTAACCTTACAATCTAAAAACAGCCGATAGAGGACACAGAAAAATGGTCTTGCACAGGGTAGCGTCTTGGCTCCAATATTATTTAACATCTATACCAATGATCTTCCCATCAGCCACCAGACACGAATGTTCATATATGCTGATGATGCAGCAGTGGCCACACAGGATAAAACCTTTGAACAAGTGGAGGAGAATCTCACAGGAGCCTTAACAGAACTTGCTACCTATTACGACGGCAATAATCTCAAACCAAACTCTAGTAAATCTCAACTATCCGCCTTCCACCTTAGGAACAAACAAGCCAAACGGAAACTCCGCGTCATGTGGCAAGGGGAAGAGCTGAAACATACAAACAGCCCAAAATACCTGGGAGTAACATTGGCCAGAGCACTTACTTTTAAGCAGCACAGTCACAACACTAAAAAAAAGGTCTGTGCCAGGAACAACATACTGCGGAAGCTAACAGGTTCATCGTGGGGAGCTCAACCACATGTTTTGCGCACCATGGGTCTGGTGCTGAGTATCTCAGCAGCGGAATATGCGGCGCCAGTTTGGAGGAACTCTGCTCACACTAAGCAAGTGGACGTCGCCGTAAACGAAACTGTACGTATTGCCACAGGATGCCTCAAACCAACTCCCACAGTCATCATTTATCCCATCATAGGCATAGCACCACACACTATCCGCAGACAAGTAGCCGCCGAGATCGAAAAATCAAAACAAAAGAATGATCCTCGACACCCGATGCATATGCACCGAAAACAACGTGTCCGGCTGAAATCCCGCAGGAGTTTCATTGAAACTACTGAAGAGCTCACCACCAAGCCCGGCGCAAGGTGGCTATCTCTTTGGGAAGAAATGGTGCCACACTCCACAATGGAACTACTTGAGGATGGATCTGCAGGATTTCAACTACCTTTTACAACTTGGAGGTCATTAAACCGGCTGCGCACTGGAGTAACTGGGTGCAAATCAAACCTATTTAAATGGGGTTAAAGTGATAGCGATAGGTGTGAATGCGGAGCAATACAGGACTTGAACCACCTACTGATTTGCCCAGATATGTCTATAACATGCACTAAAGATAATATTTTGAAAGTCAATGACAAAGCAAACTACGTTGCTAATTACTGGGAAGGGAAGATATAATTGGTGCATCCGGATACGGAAGAAGAAGTAGGGAAACAGATTATTCACAATGACATAACTTGCTCTTTCTAGCAGTAGAATTTGAGTGAAGTATATACTAGATCTTTCTGCATGGAATATTTATCACATGGCTCTGTTTTGTTTGTTTCAGTGCAGTTACGTATCCAGAAAGAGGCCGTATAAGCCTAGTGCAGACAAGTAACGGTGTGTGGTGGGATGTGAATATAGTGGTTTCACTAAATATAATATATGGAACTGAGTATCCCGTTTCATTGTACAATTTCCCAAGAGATGAATAAATATTATTGTTATCGTTACAAAGATTTCCGTTGGCGCATTGATAGTTTACAGCTTTTTTGTATAATTTCTGAATTCGTCTGTCAGAGTTGTTGTTTGGAAGTCTAGTGTGTTAGCTTAGGGAGCAATAAAAGGAAATCGTGGTATTTAAAGATTCAGGAAATTGCTTGAAAAATATAAGATGTTGGAAAAATTTTGGAAATTCCGAGAAGGATGGGAATATGAAATAGACCTATGTACGTAACCTACTACAGTGAAAACAGTCAAGTGAGAGTAATGAAAGTGGGATTTCAAGAGCAAGTGAAGAACGCACCAGGTGGACACTGACGAGACAAAAGTCATGAGATACCTCTTAATATCGTCTAGGACCTTCTTTGGAAGACAAACTGTAGCAGCTCGAAGGGCATGCACTCAGAAAGTCGTTGGAAACCTCTTGCAGAAATATTGATCAATGCTGCCTCTATAGCCGTCCTTAATTGCGGAATTGTTGCCGGTGTACGAACTGCCTTCTCGATTATGTCCCATAAATGTTCGATAGGAAACATGTCAGTCGATCTCGGTTACAAAATAATTCGCTCAAAATATCCAGAATGTTCCTCAATCGAAATAGCGAACAATTGTGACCCGGTGACGTAACCAGAGGACCCAGTCCGTTCCACTGAAACACGGCCCACACTAGTATAGAGCCACCACCAATTTGTACAGTGCCTCGTTGACAATCTGGATCGCCGGCCGCTGGTGGCCGAGTGGTTCTAGGCGCTTCAGTCTGGACCCGCGCGACAGCTACGGTCGCAGGTTCGAATCCTGCCTCGGGCATGGAGGTGTGTGATGTCCTTAGGTTAGTTAGGTTTAAGTAGTTCTAGGGGACTGATGACCTCAGATGTTAAGTCCCATAGTGCTCAGAGCCATTTGAACAATCTGGATCTATGGCTTCGTTGTGTCTGCACCTCTCTCGAACTCAACCAGCGGCTATTACCACATGAAATCTGGCTTTATGTGACCAAGCCATGGTTTTCCTGTGGTGTAGGGTCCAACCGCAATGGTCGCGAGCCTAGGAGAGGCGCAGCAGGTGATGTCGTTCTGTTAGCAAAAGCACTTGTCTGCTGCCATAGCCAATTGAAGCCAGACATCGCCGAACTGTCCTAACAAATACCATCGTCGAACATCCGACATTGTTGTCGGCTGTTATTACACGCAGTTTTGTTTTTCTGTTACGACTGACAATTCTACGGAAACGACTGCTCTCGGTCGTTAAGTGAAAGCAGTCGGCCACTACGTTGCCGCGGTGACGGGAATGCCTGAACTTCGTTATTTTCGGCAAATTGTTGACACTGTGGATCTCGGAATATTGAAATGCTCACCTATTTCCAAAACGGAATGTCCCATGCGTCTAGTTCCAACTACTATTCCGCGTTCAGATTCTGTAAATTCACATCGTGTGGGCTTAGTATGGTAGGCTGCCTTTTCATATGATTCAATCGAGTGCAAAACACAGCTCCGTCAATACACATTCGTTTAATTCACATCGTGTGGCCTTAGTATAGTCGGCTGCCTTTTCACATGATTCAATCGAGTGCAAAACACTGCTCCGTCAATGCACTGTACTTTCATTTCTTGTGTGCGCGATATTACCGCCGCCTGTATATGCGTACATCGGTATCACGTCACCTGTTTCAGCTCTGGGTATAAAGCTGAGATTCAGTTTATCGCCACTGTAATTTGACATGAAAGAGGAGAAAGATTATTTTACAACAGGGACGAAATTGCAGTGGGACTTCGTACCAGTGCTTAGAGCCGCATATGAAATAATTCGTCCTGCTGAATCAAGAGACACATAAAAGCGATGTTGAATGGAATATAGGCGCACGAGTCACAGAATATGAATTACGGAAAACAAAGGTAAGATGAAGACAATGAGAAGTGTATAGTAGGAAGGAAGTAAGATTAGGATTTCATGTCTCGTCGACTGCGAGGGAGTTTCAATTTGCCTAGAATGATTTAGAGAAATAACAGGAAACTTAGATCTGACTTCTGCGAAGCGTATTTGAACCACTGTCCTCCCGAATGCGAGTCCAGTGTGTTAACCAGTACCCTATCCCGTTCGGGAAATACAGCGTCTTCCCGTGTTTCAGAAAGTAGCTACAAACAAACAAGCGAATAAACACATGTAAAGAGAAATAGTGTTATTTCTGAACAACGTATACTATGCCACTTTGCATTAGCTGGTTTCAAAAATTGTGACCGCTAAATGGTTTCCTTCATTGCTGACACACTCACGAAGTCTTTCCTGGAAGTTGTCTTCAGTTCTTCATGCAGTTTCTAGTGGAGTTGCGGCCACTTCCTGCATGATTACCTTCTTAAGTGCTCTCAGAAGTGTACGGCTATGCTAGTAGACTTGACACTGAAGTGTCACTAAAAGAAACAATCAGAAAGTGGTAAGTCGGGTAACTTTGGGGGCTAGGTGATAATTCCTCGCGAGGAGAGAGGACGCCTAGGAAACAACTTTCTCAAAATATGTAGAGAATGCTGTGGTTCCATCTTGTTGGAATTAGATTTCTCTCTCTCTCTCTCTCTCTCTCTCTCTCTCTCTCTCTCTCTCTCTCTCTCTCTGTGGTTCCCTATCTCTCTATCATGCGACAGTAGAGATATAAATTAAGTGCTACCGTTATGCCGTCTTTTTCGAAAAGCTAAAGACCCAAACACAAGATTCACCAACGGCACACCAAACTGTAGCGAAATGTCTGTGAATTGGTCGTTGGTGACGTTCCTTAAGGTTTTCTACTGCCTAGTAGCGGAAACTGCCCATTAGTGGAAATGGGCCTCATCAGAAGAAAACAAAACATAGCCATGCGGACATTTTGAACAATTTTCTCAAACACTGCTCTGCGAGTTCCACCATCTCTCTGACTTAATTATTGGGTAACCATCATTTCGGATATATGTATGTGAAAATGCCTGTGTAGAATTCTTCTTCCACACCTATCCGACAATCTCAGCTCATGTTCATGTGTACCTACTGAACGCTTTGGATACTGTTGGAGAGGCGTCAGGGGAGGTGTGGGGATGGCGGTGACGGGGACGCTATCACATTTTCTTCTCTGTGCAGAACCTGATCTCCTCAATTTTAATACCCAAATCCGAATAGTTTTTGTATCAGAAACAGAATCATGTCTGTCAAGCTCGAACCAAAGCGAAATGCTCGATACGTAATAATCACCTAGCCAAACCATTGCGCATAACGAAAACGGCACTTACACCACTATCGCTCAATATCCCTTTCCTCTTCAGTATTCATCAGTGTCCACACTACGACTGAGACAGCGGCCTCTTATCATACAGGAGGAGTTTTTCTCTCGCCCTATAGTATAATAGAGAAGAGCAATTTGCTTACTGTCGTAACTGAAAAGACATGGTAGGAAAGGAGAAAGAAATCGCGCACAGTGGAAATTAGGTTGAGTGACGAATATGCTGCGCCATCTAAGAATTGGTCCCTCACAGGTGAATAGAAAGATTTCTGGGACACAGAAACTATTATATGCCTGATAAATAAGCGGGAATTCAATTATGGATGATGTAGTGGGTAGCTGTGGGAAGCGACGCCATCAGCTTAAAGGAAGGAGACTTGGAGGACACCATCAGACTAGTCAAAAGAATCATGGTTGAATAAGGAGAAATGCTAAAAACAGCAGTTCTCTTCATATAGATTGCAAAGACACATTAATGAGGTGTTGCTGGACCATAAGGGATTTGTACAATTCCTAGTGGAGAATGAAATATTCCGAACTAATATTTAATCAAGGGGGGAGCAGTTGGGAGTTCCTGATTATCAACATTTCAAAAATCTCTAGTGGGGACAGGGCTTGTGAAACTGCCGGATGGAAATACTACTCCCGGAAACAGCTCGGTACTATTCAAGAGTTATGAAGTATGCATTTGCAACTGGTTTGTCCCTTACGTTTCATTTCATCTCTTACCACACTCAACACAGCATCATATTGAACAACTGCTTACCATAGGCACCCACATAACACAGATGTCGCGTCAGGAAAAGGAAAAATCGAAACTTATCGTCGGTAGGATTGTCATTTGACTGAATATAATATTGAGTTTGACTATCTGCTGACAACGTATTCGTGTTGTGAGGCATTTAACAGCACAGAATCTGGTTGGTGTACTTTCAAATGACGATTATTTAGCGGCGTCGTAATAGTGTACTGTTTTATATTTAACACCGATATACCAAGAGGTAGCTAGCAACAATAGAAATTAATACATATGATCGAAAATAATTCAGTAGCGAAACGTATAGTTTAACGAGTGATTATTAAGTGGATTTCCAGCACAGGCTGCCTGGTGGGACCCAATGGGAGAACCTGAGGGAAATAAAGACAATCAAGGGATAGCTGACTGCAGTGAACGATATAAAATGTCCAGTGACACACTAAAGGTTACTATGTATGGTATAACGTACCGGTGAGTAAAGACCATATTCATGTTCTGGCAATTTTGTTTTAAAAGCGACAGGAACAGTTAAAGCTTGTTTAATGTTGAAATACATTTGAACGCCGCGCGATAACCTCCATTTACAAAGTAAATTACGAAAGCAGCAGCATCGGAAGGGGTTTTCGTGGAACATAAATATTGCTTGATGTGTTGTAATTTCGATAACACAAATAACTCGTATAGCATTGGGGTGGTTTTGTACGTACGTTACCGGGCCTGGCTCAAAAATAACAAGACTTTCAGTGACTGTCGGCAGAATTGAAATATAAACACTACATACACTTTACGTAAACATAATAAATTCTAATTTATACCGGAAATTGACTGATTCCGAATCATTATTTTAAATGTAGTGTGTCCTCTTCATAGAAGCTGCTCCATTGCTTGATATAAATGTCCCCATTAGCAATGCTTGGGACCAGCTAAGTTTTTAAGAAAGGTTATCGTAAAGCGCAGTTTCTCAATTAATATTTCCGTATATATTCTGAAGCAAATTCATTGAAACATAGTGTAATGAAGTCTCTTTATTATGTTTCACAATCTGTCGCTATAAAGCGATAGCGAGTTTGGCACTTAAAATCGTATAAAGTCATGTTACAAAAAATTTTAACACACTCCACTAATATAGTACATTTCATTAGCTGAACTCTATCCTTTACTATTGTTGCAGCGTTTCCTAGACATGGTAAGTAAAACAGACTGAGAGAATGTGTGCGTGAATTTATAGTTATTGTTATTGTTATTTTTTCATGTTATTTCATTTTGTCATATTATTGTGGTTTGTAATAAGGACGTGTATCAGAGATATAGCCTTCGTCAATCTTACGTTTGTCGTGTCAACAAGGATCAGTTTTTCTATTTCTAACTTTAAAATTCTGCAAGAACGGAAGAGTAATAATCTATAAAAGCCTTTTTCAGGTATTCCTTCTCGGCTGTTGCTGACAAGTATGTACTTCATTAAATTTGACACGATTGGTCAGTTTAGACGTTAACGGGCAGTTTTCGAGACTTTCAAACTGATGGAGCATAGCAGTCAGTCGCCCTTTCCTCTCAGGCTTTATTATAGCAAGTCTATATTTCGGCTGGTGTCTACCCATTGTCAATGCACTATTTCATAGTTTCAATACATATCCTAGTACGTCAGTCGGCTGTTGTTCGGGCTTCTGTCACAATTCAGTCGTGAACTGTGGCAGAAGCCCGAACAACAGGGAACTGACGTACTAGGACATGTATTGAAACTATTAAATAGTAAACTGATATTGTCTAGAAACTAGCTGAACTCTAGGTTTGCTTTGATAGAGATTGAAACGGAAGGACGACTGATTACCGTGCTCCATCATTTTGAAAGTCTTACCACAGTCGTTGAGTGCATCCAATTTTCCTAATTGAAAGTAACTTCATGAACTTTCGAGACAGTTAGGTGTCACTAAACAAGATGTCCCAGGAGGAATGGTTAATATTGTGAGAAATGACAGGAACTATCTTTCGAAGCGAAAACGTCTAGCAAACATGGACTCTAAAATGCATTCATCAGGAGCTTTGAACACTTCTTCATTTTCGATATTGAGTAACAAATCTCTTCTATGGCAAGCTCTTTGCTTTCCATATTTTGGGAGGAGGTAGTATGGATGAAAACAAGAAAAAATGATAATTAAACAGGGTTCTGAAATGCATATCCAAACAAATACGAGAACTTGTTCGGAATAAGCGACATGTTTCATAGTAGCGAAGATGAGCAAGTGCTCCTAGCTCTTAAGGTACGCCCTTTAGCGCCCATGTTTGCAAGACTTTTTTTGCATCGAATGGCCGTTCCAGTTATATCCCTAAGTATGGACCATCCTCCCTGGGACACTCTGTAATTGTAAATTTATCCAGTTATAAAAAGGCATACATAACCACTCTGAGAGCTTGCACGTAACGTGAAAGCATCAAAATTAAAACCATAATGCTTACTGAGTGCAGTAGGAGCCATCTACATACCTATCATCTCGTTACAGTTTACTATACGTTCTTACTTTTGTTGTTGAACAACAACGAATGCAAGTTATGTGCTCACTCTCGGATCAACTTTAATTCTATAAAGAATTGTTCTGCACAGTAACCGAAGCTTGTAAGGAAGAAGAGGCACACAGCCAGCAGTCCCAACCCCATTAGTATTTTCAGGTTTCATTGCTCTTGCTTGTCTAAATTTCGCCAACAAATAGACATCTTCAGTGCATTTGAATTATAATCCAAGAAAATCGCGGCAATAGATGTCACCTTACGATTTTACTAGTGTATAGGCAGAATATCCTTGTGCCTATACATTAGTGAGATGGTATGGAGACATGTACTGCCGCGAGTTTGTTGGACTTTAATTCAGATGCACTGAAGATGGCTATTTATAGCCGAAATCTAGATACGCAAGAGTAATAAAAACTAATGGGATTGCGACTGGGCCGGCCGAAGTGGCCGTGCGGTTAAAGGCGCTGCAGTCTGGAACCGCAAGACCGCTACGGTCGCAGGTTCGAATCCTGCCTCGGGCATGGATGTTTGTGATGTCCTTAGGTTAGTTAGGTTTAACTAGTTCTAAGTTCTAGGGGATTAATGACCTCAGCAGTTGAGTCCCATACTGCTCAGAGCCATTTGAACCATTTGATTGCGACTGATGGATGTGTGCCTCTCCTTCCTCGCTCTCGAACAGACCAAGTCCGCCGTTCTATAATCGGATAGTTGCACTATAAATTGACACCTAATGCGCTCGAAAATGGCCTGTAAGGCCGAAACTGGCCGATTTTGAAAGATGTGATAATGGGAATACTTATCAATGGCAACCTATGTGGAAACCTGCCAAAAGTCTTAACAGATATACTACGGCTTTCGTACCCCATCTGAAGAAACCGATCGTAATATTCTATTACTGTGTGCTTGGATCATTTTGGTTATGATACAGTGTTGGGGAGTCGGATACCTTGATTGTCTCAACATTTGATTAAGAAGGATAATTACATTGTAAATCCCAAAGACCGAGTTCTAACATTGATCCGAACTGAGAATGTAAGAGATGTGATCAAAAAGTAACATGAATTTTTGTTTCCCTTAAAAAATGTTTATTCATCCACCAAAATCAATTTTATCCTCTTTAGATACAATTCACTTGTGCCAGCGGGTTTTCCAATCCTGGAAGCACTTCTGGAACACAATTATGTTCAGCTTTACCAGTGATTCTGTTTTCTTATTTCATTCGTGGTGGCAAAACAACGTCCTTTCACGGTTCTTTTCAGCCTCAGGAATAGAAACACATCGCAGGGGACCATGCACAGCGAATGCGGTAGTTGAGGCAGTATAAACGTTTGATCTTTGGCCAAAAGATTACGAACAAGCACTGAGGTGTGAGCGAGATCATTTTCGTGATGCAATTTCCAAGACTGGTTTTGGCACAATTCTGCTCGTATTCTTCGAACTGTTTTGCGCGAACGGCGCATAACTTCCAGGCAGTATTCTTTATTAACCGTACGACGTAGGGCAGAAATTCATGATGTACATCCTATTTTAATAAGAGTGGACTGAGAACCTGCACATGTGATCGAACTTGTCAAACTTTTTTCGATCTTGACCCTTCAGGCAGATTCCATTGGGATGATTGGGGTTTGGTTTCGACGTCAATTGTTGTAAACCTTCTTTAGAAGTTCTGGATCGTCGTCGACTCGACTCAGCAGTTCGTGAGCCCCGTCTACGAGACGTCGTTTTTTGTCAAAATTCATCAGTTTTGGAACAAATTTTGCTGCTAAAGGTTTCATGCCCAAACCACTAGAAAAAATTTCCCGGCATGAGCCAAACGATATTCCGACGTCATCAGCAACCTCTTTTGTGGTGATATGGCGATTTCCCAGAACCATTTTCTTTACTTCATCCACAATATCGTTCGTAATTGATGTGTTAAGACGTCCAGGACAGTTGTCTATTCTTCTTCTCTACATTGTTTGAAAAGTTTATGTGAATCGTAAACTCTTGTATTACTCATAATAGGTTCAAAAAAAGCCACAGTCGACATTTCACATATGGTGATGCACTTTATTAAATTTTTATATAAAGCCAGCGAAATAAAAAATTTCCCCTTACTTTTTGATTACACTTCTTATGACACAATAAGGGTACGCCATTCCATGGCGCATCAACTCTATGCCAGAGTACCCGGATCGTAGCAGCTGGCGAGTGACGCTACGGCAGTCTCTCAATAGACCATGTGCTACATGTTACCGAAGAGTGGGGGATCGGAGATGGTGCTGACTAGGTCAATAATGGAATACCGTATCGAGGTAGCTCAGGACTCCAAGCATTAAATTCAGCCATGTATTATCTTGTTGAAAGATAATAGCACAGAGATCTCGCAGGGATGGCAGCCATCTTTATTTTTTAACTTTTTATTAAATTTTTAGCGTTCTGGCTTTTGCTGCAGCCCGCCACTAATTCCTTTCCTGTGCCAGCCTTTTTACTTCAGAGTAGCAATTGCAACGTACGTTAAAATTATTTGCTGGGTGTATTCCTATCTCTGTGTTCCGCTACAGTTTCTAGCCTCTGCAGCTCCTTCTAGAACGATGGAAGTTATTCACTGATTTATTAACAGAAGTTCTACCATCCTGTCCCTTCTTCTTGGAAGTGTTTACATACTCATTTCCTCGCCGATTAAGCAGAAGATTTCCTCATTCTTTAACTTATAAGTCCACCTAACTCTTAACATTCTTCTCCAGCATCGCATGTCAAATACTTCGATTCTCTTTTGATTCCGTTTTTCCACAGTCCATGTTTCACTACCGTACAATGGTGTGCTTCAAACGTACATACTCAGAAATGTCTTCCTCCGGTTAACGCCTATCTTTTACACTAGTAGTCGTCTCTTGGCCAGAAATGCTCTTTTTGGCAGTGCTAATCGGCATCTTATGTTCGCCTTACTTCGTCCGTCACGGGTTATTTTGCTGCCTAGGTAGCAAAATTACCTAAGTTTATCTACTTCGAAAATACTTCTGACGTGAAGTTTCTCACTGTTATCATTTTTGCTACTTCTCATTACTTTCGCCTCTCTTCGATTTACGCTCAATCCACATGCTTTTCTCGTTATACTGATCATTCCCTTCAAAAGATCGTATTATTATTTTCAACTTCCACTAAGGACAGCAATGTCATCAGTGAATCTTAATCATTTATATCCTTTCATCTTGAATTTTAATTCCATTCTTGAAACTTCTTTTTTATATCCGTCATTGCATCTTCGATGTACAGATTGAACAGGTGGGGCGAAGGAGTGCATCTCTGTCTCACACCCGTATTTTTCTCAGAATTTGGAGCATCTTACATAATTTGACACTGAGAACGCTTGTCAGGTCGACAAATTCTGTGAGTGTGTCTTGATTTTTCTTTGGCTTTGCTTCCATTATCAACTGCAACAATAGAAGTGCCTCTCTGGATCCTTTATCTTTCTTAATACCAAACTGATCGTCATCTAACTGACCCTCAATTTTCTTTTCCATTCTTATGTATATTACTCTTGTCAGCAAGTTGAATGTATGAGCTGTTAAAGCTGATACCGCGATAATTCAGGCTTTGAAAGCTTTTACTGTTTTCGGGATTGTGTGGATAATGTTTTGCCGAAGGTCAGTTGATATATCGCTAGTCTCATACATTCGATACCCAATCGTGATTAGTCATCTACGTACCATTTCTCCAAACGATTTTAGAAATTCCTATGGAATAGTGTCCATCCCTTCTGCCTTATTTCATTTTAAGTCTTCGACAGTTTTAAGTTATAATCAAATAGTGGATCCCCAGCCTCTTTCCTGTCGACTAGTGTTTCTTCTTCTATCACGTCTGAAGCCTTTCCAAGCCAGAAATATAACGCTTTTTGTCGAAATTACCGGCTGTGTGAAACAGAGGTGATCATCTCATGTACCCACTAGAATCTCATACCATCATTCCAGATGCTGTACCTACATGGTGATGAATGCAATCTGGAAACTTTCTCTTTCGAGCCTCCACGCGCTGTAAATCAATCGTGATGTTATATACATAATCGGAAATTGTCTGACAAAACGATGTGATGTCAGTCATGTCTACAGAGTATTCGCTACGGAAAAAAATGTCATACGCCGATAATCACTCAGAGTCTCTGAGATTCTGCGTGGCGTTGAGTGTGATCCAGTCGATTACGTGTGTGCATGACTCAACTAGTGCAGACAGCAATATTGCGGTTTGATAAATCATAGTTTCTATAGATCATGATTTAGACGCAAATCGATTTCTGACACTTGCTAACCCGAGACGTAACACAAAGTTCTTCTCGAGATACACTGGTGTCCAAAATTAAAGCAACCAACCAATACTTTGAAAGATAGCATTTATATCGCCACTAAACAGTAAAATCAGATGACAATAAAGTAGGAACAATATAAAGGATACAGAACATCAACAACGGCAACATGCATAATGGCAGAAAAAAATGATCTTGGTTTTTTCTAACTTAACAGATTTACATACATATTTTGACAACTGGTTAATGCGTTCAGTACGGGTTGCGGCCACCTCTGGCAGCAATACAGGCCTGAAAAACGATGGGGCGTGCATTGATGATGATATCATCAGTCTGATGTTGAGGTAATGACTACCATTCATCCTGCAGCGCTGCTCGCAAGTACTGGGAGTGGTCCGTGATTTCTGACGTGATGCAGCCGTTGTCCCTACTGCATCCCAGACGTGCCAAATCGAGAAAGCGAGCAGAACATGCCATGCATGCAGCATCTTTCTTTCCCAGGAAAACATCAACCATCCGCGCTCCTAGAGGTCGAGAATTATCGCCCAGAAATACACAGTCTGAGACCACAGCACATCGTAACAGTCACACATAAGGTCTGAAGATGTTGTCACGATACCTGACAGCAGTTAAACCTTGCATATTTAATAGTACAATTTCATGAAGAGATGTTCGATTGGTCAACATAACCCCTGCCGACACCATTAGGGATCGTTCTCGATATCGTCTATTTCCACAATGGTCTGGCCACGAAATCGTGTTCCACGTTCCCTCCAGACGGGAATCCATCGACAACCACTGTCCAGACTAAATCTGTTAAAAGAACATTGACCCACTGTTCGAGCATCCAGGTGACATGTTGACAGTTCCACGCTAGACGTCCCCTTCGGTGAAGACGCGGCAGAGGTACGTACACAGTAGATCTCCGACAATAAAGGCCACTCATCCGAAGCCTTCTGCACACCGGTTGCCTCGTTACAACATGTCCAGTGGATGTTCCAGGTCAAATGCCAGTTGCCGTGCGGTACCGCCGTGCCCTTACAGCCGATTAACTGTTCTCTGTTTCTGATGTTACACGTGGTCGTCCCCGCCCTGGTCTTCGGGACAGTTTCGATCTCTATAGACTCTTACCATACGCGAAAAACAACAGAATGATGCTCTCTAAGCCATCGGGCTTCATCAGTTTGCGACTCTCATGCTTCAATACTTTCCATGTCTCTCCCGTAAAGAGAGCCTGGTGGGTGTTTTGTCTGTGCCTTACTGCATCGTCTGTGACTGTATTCACAGCGACTGTGGATGTGGAACTACCCGGAAAACACTACCCCGTTTGATAGGTGCTCTGGCGTCATTGTTGGCGTGGTTATCCGTTGAACAGAATGCCATTTTCCGTGCAGGGCACGATCGTACGGACTAATGTTGATATTTTGTAGGATTATATCGTGAATTAGGCACAGGATGGGGAAATAGAGTTTTGTTCCTTTAAATTTGGACGTCAGTGTAATGTGGTATCTTCCCTTTCCAACATGTCTTGAGGAACAGAAATCCCTCAGCTACTGTGAATCAAAACACAAAGAAATTTAACACATTTTCTACGATGGGCACTGATCTACATCAGTAGGGAAATGAGACCTGATTGGTAGGTAGTCAGAGAGAGCGCAGGATAAGGTTAAGTTTGTGGATGGGGCTGTAAACAGTTACTTTGAGTTGTACAATCAAACACGTAACTTTGTTGTCCCAAGAACCACTTATTTACACATTGGCTCAAAATATCACAACTAAACAATACAGCTGAAGGCCTAGTTAAAGAAAACTTGAGATACCTTCTGGGCTGAGGGCCCAAAACCACACAGGAACACAAGAACGGTTGAAGGCCTGGCTTATAAATCAAAAGCAAATTAAAATAGAAAGTAAAAGAAAATTAAAAAGGAACATATAGTGAAAACAATTAGCGGCTGAAGGCCTACCCTAAACAACTATAATTGAGGCAGATTAAAAAAAATTATTTTTAAGCAAGACAATTTCTTTTAAACTTACAACAGAACGGCCGAAAGCTGATTAACTTATTTGCATGGCTGAAGGCGACAAACAAATTTGAAACAACGACTGAAGGCCTGAAAATCAAGTCAGATAAAACATTTAGAAAAAACCCCTTGTTTCTTATAAAAACTTTTCCACCAGAGAATACGCAGAGCTGAAGGCCTTGTTAACGGTTTCACACAAATCATCGACTGAAGGCTGTACATAACACATGGAACAACTTAACGGATTAGGGCCTGGATTACAAACATTTTCAGGTAGAACTATTTCTAACAACAACAACAAAATTAAACAATCGATGCTCATAATTTTAATTTAAAAAAAATAACTGAATTAATACATGGCTAAAGGCCTCGCACAATACTTCAACTAAAATGAAAATCACAATTTAAAACAAACAGAACAAGTAGTGCTCAGAAGTGTTCCAAGGGTCGGCCTGGAAAGGTAGCTCAAATGTAAGGTGAGATGAGACAGGCAGCCTCAAGTAGGAGTTAGGTAATCGGATGGCAACCTAAGCTAGGGACAACCCAAGGACCGACCAACAATTTAACCAATTCCCTTCCGTCCGACCAAAGGCACAATGATGGATAATATTGGACGAGGACGAAAATACGAACAGCACTACGCCTCCAGAAATTGGTGTCTAAAAACAGCCAAGGGAACAATAACCACTCTAAGGAAATGTGAACCCAACAACTTAAAAGGCTGTCGAACTACACGCCGTGCTGGACAGCAAAATCACAATGAGGAAACGGCACACTGCCTACAAACTACTTTAACGACCAGGGCAGATAACTGGAGCGTTAATGGCCACAGGGCAGAAAATACCGCTGGTGCAATTCACTGATAAGTAACAGTCAAAGTAATTATTAATCACAACGTAAGAAGACGGCTGCAAAATTTCGCCGACTCCAACGCATCATACGATGCTGCTAGCGGGAATTGCCAAGGGGGCAAGAACCCACAAAAGATCAAAGAGATGTCACAATAGTTGAGGTTTCATCACAGATTAACTGATCGCTCAACTTCAGCGTCCAGGTTCAGTGGGCAACGAACTTGTCGCTCTCGCAGCTAGTGCCTCACGATCTGACAGCACGTGCACACTGCCAGTGGCTCTGGCCTGGCCTCGCGCCACAGAGACTGGCTTGCTGCTCCGTTCCAACCACCCACTCCATCCAACGCGCAAACAGCGTTGCAACAACTGGTGAGTCAAAACCACAAGCTACACACAGTTCCGCAGACACTTCCACAATCAACTCGAACGATACTAAAACCAGTCACTGAGGAACAACAAGGACGAATTACAAGTTGACACACGCAGAGAACCCAGAACAAATACACGTCATCCGATGAGACGACCGACTGAACGACCAACCGATGTCGTCCCCACTAAAGTCATGTGTGCCGGCAACGGTCGGGCGAGTCATGGCTGTCTGGACCTCACTGCTGCTCTGTCCCCAACTCCCTCGATGTCCGTTCGCAACTCGGACACATGACGACCCTGAGACACTGGCTCGGACCCAACCATGCAGAGGGAACACTAGCCCATTGGGCACCCGACGTCTCTGCACAACGAAGGAACCGACTCACGTCTTGCAAGATGACCAATTGAAGGGGCCCACAAGCGGTTGGAGGACCAAATACACGTCTCCCGATGAGACGACAGACCGAACAACCAACCAATGGTGGTCCCTGCTCAGGTCTCCTTCCGTCGGACAGTGCATGTGCGTCGCCAACGGTCGGGCGAATACTGGCTGTGCTGACCTCACTGGAGCTCCATCCCGGCTCCCTTGATGTCCGTTCTCAAGTCGGACACACGCCGCGCGGGATTAGCCGAGAGGTCGAAGGCGCTGCAGTCATGGACTGTGCGACTGGTCCCGGCGGAGGTTCGAGACTTCCCTCGGGCATGGGTGTGTGTGTTTGTCCTTAGGATAATTTAGGTTAAGTAGTGTGTAAGCATAGGGACTGATGACCTTAGCAGTTAAGTCCCATAAGATTTCACACAAATTTGAACATTTTCTCGGACACACGACGACCCAGATATACTAGCTGTCGCTCCAAAGATAATACGACAGTGTTCTTGTCGATAGCGCTGCTGCTGACACTCACGGACAGGCAGGCCAGCAACTTAGCGACGCCAGTAGATCGAATAAGGAACGGGACGGCAGTACCGCAAAGACATGATGTCAAGTAATAAACGGCACGAACACAAGTTGCGCACGGCTCAGGCAAGTGCTGGGCCGGATTCCTGCTGATTAGGAAGACACGCTGACCACTACACCATTTGTACACAGCTGTCACCACAGCCGCATGAAGTATCCTAGCACGCCTACCATCAGATCCAAATTCTCAACTTACTCTACACACTACTGATGCATTGCCCCTGCTCACAGCCTCCTTACTTGTTGCATCTCACCGGCCGCGGTGGTCTCGCGGTTAAGGCGCTCAGTCCGGAACCGCGTGACTGCTACGGTCGCAGGTTCGAATCCTGCCTCGGGCATAGATGTGTGTGATGTCCTTAGGTTAGTTAGGTTTAAGTAGTTCTAAGTGCTAGGGGACTGATGACCACAGAAGTTAAGTCCTATAGTGCTCAGAGCCATTTGAACCATTTTTTGTAGCATCTCGCAGATTACCGTGTTCGAGTTTGGAGGGATTTTGTCCATCGTCACCTGAATGATATACAGGTTGGTTATGAAGGAGTGTAGCGTCATTTGTTAGGTTATTCAACACGTGAACATAAAGAGTAGCTCGAACATGTTTTCGATTTTCACTCGTTACACAACTGTAGTGGGTTCAAGATTACAAACACCCATGAATGATTATGAAGAGACTTACCGATATGCTGTATATGAGCTGTGTGGACAGAATAAGGGTGGGACAGATGACTGGTCTATACTACAAGAGGTGTCCTAAAAGTCGCCTACCCAACTCATTGTGCTTGTTAAAGCATTGGAGGGTGTGTTGTTGTGGCCATCGAACCTCACCTCGGCGGGCATTAGTGCGGGAAACAGCGTCGATGATGCGAGCAGCAAGTTATTCACGTGTGTCCACCTTCGTAGCACACACATTCCCCTTTAAACGGGTCTGTAAGCGGAAGTCTAATGGGGTCAGGTCAGATGATGTGGAACGCGAGGTAATGGGTCGGCCACGGCCAAACCATTCTTGAAGAAATGTGTTATACAGGCACTGGAATACTTGAAAATGTGTTCGCGATTGCGAATATGGACAACCATCAGCTGTAGAATGGAATGACTGCAGTGAAAATTTGTGACGGGTCGGGACTCCAACCTGCATTTCCCCCTTATCGGCAGATGTCGCCTAACCATTGGGCCATACGAGCGCTACTCACGGCCAGACATAAAGTTCCATATGTCGTCAATCATGTGTCTACAACCTGTGCCCATAAGTCCATTACGTATATTCCCTTACAGGCCAGATATTTTATTTGGAAGTCGCTTGCCCGGTGCCGCCGGGTAAATACGAAATTGCAGTATTGCAGTGCCTAAGTTATTCCGAATTACGATGCAATATTCCTTTGGACACGCATACCTGTATACACCAAGGTAACGAGGAAAGTTCCATTTTATCAAGCAACAACTCTTGTTGTGTAAATAATTCCTAATCAAATTAATAATTATCAGTAGCATTAGTAATAACGGACATTCTAATAATAACGGAGATGAATAATAATTAAAATCAGTAATGTGTAATAACAGGTAGGTAATAATTACAACGAATATTTTACGTTTTACTTATCAACTTTACATTGCTATCACATGTTCACAACATTACTTTTGTGCTTTCCCACTATTTCTGCATTTTTCTTCTCTTTTTTCTTTTCCTTGATTTATTTTTTGATGTTAATCTACACTATGTGATCAGAAGTATCCGGACACGCACAAAAACATGCATTTTTCATAGAAGGTGCATTTTGCTGCCACCTACTGCCAGGTACTCCATATCAGCGACCTCAATAGTCATTAGACATTGTGAGAGAGCAGAATGGGGCGCTCCGTGGAACTCACGGAATTCGAACGTTGTCAGGTGATTGGGGGCACTTGCGTCACACGTCTGTTGTATGTGAGGTTTCCACACTCCTAAACATCCCTAAGTCCACTATTTCCAATGTGATAGTGAAGTGGAAACGTGAAGGGACACGTACAGCACAAAAGCGTACAGGCCGACCTAGTCTGTTGACTGACAGAGACCGCCTACAGTTTAAGAGGTTCGTAATGTGTAATAGGAGACTTCTATCCAGACCACCACACTGTAATTCCAAACTGCATCAAGATGCACTGCAAGTACTAAGATAGTTAGCCGGGAGGAGACAAAATTTGGATTTCATGATCGAGCAGCTGCTCATAAGCCACAAATCACACCGGTAAATGCCGGACGATGCATTGGACGATTGAACAGTGGAAAAACGTTGTCTGGAGTGACGAATCACGGTACACAAGAGTAAAATTCGGAGGCAGTGGTGTTATAGTGTCGTGTTTTTCATGGAGGGGACTAGCACCCTTGTTGTTTTGGGTGGCACTACCACAGCACAGGCCTACAGTGTTGATTTAAGAACCTCCTTGCTTCCCACTGCGATGGCGGTAGTACCTTTCAGCACAATCGAGCACCTGTTCATAATGCACGGCCTGCGGCGGAGTGGTTACACGACAATAACATCCCTGTGATGGACTGGCCTGCACAGAGTCCGCACCTGAATCCTATAGAACACCTTTGGGATGTTTTGTAAGGTCGACTTCGTGTCAGGCCTCACCGACCGACATCGATAGCTCTCCTCCGTGCAGCACTCCGCGAAGAAAGGGCCGCTATAACCCTGACACCTGATTAAACGTATGCATGCGAGAGTGAAAAATTTCATCAAGGCTAAGGGTTGGTCAACACCATCTTCAATTCCAGCGTTAGCGATGGAGGACGCAGCGAACTTGTAAGTCATTTTCAGTCATGTGTCCGGATACTTTTGGTCACATAGTGCACTATCTTAGCTTTGTTGGGAGGATATGGAAGAACTGAGGGTACAAACGAAGGTACAGAGAGAACTTTTGAAGAAATCAATAATAAAGAAAAGGATCATCAAAGAAAGCATGGCAATAAAGTAACATCCGCGCCCACACACCGTAAGAAGTTATTTGCTTAACAAAAAAAAGAAGTCAGATAAAAAGGGTCGAAGATCCCATATAGGCATATAATGCACCACAAATTACTATATCTAAAACTGGAGACGAGTTTGATGGCTATGGAGTGTACGCAGCGGAAAAAAAAAAATCCGAGCAGAAACCGTCTGTTCCGAGCATTGTAGATCCAGTTGCTCTTCGCATTTATCGATTCCATCAGCTCAACATGTACTTGCGCATGAACAGATGCAAACCAACATCCAACATAGTTCTGCTTCTGACAACAGCGTCCAAGGCTCTCCACATTTTCTAGATTTATAATAATCAAAAGTAATAATCCTTGCGTTCAATGTTTTCACTCTTTTTTGAATCAAATATTTGGTTTATTATTTATTTGCTTCATAACTTATGAATAAAAGTGCTTTAATTAAAAAAGCTATATAATTTATTAATTTACGTTTACTTACTTTTTCAGGCTGTCATTAGGAGCTGCACATTTTTCAGGAGAAATGTTTCATATCACTTGCCTGGAGACTTTCAATAAAAAACAGGATTGATTAGGAATCACCATTTTCTATGTATCTGAGGGTATGTAAACTGCGGAACACATGAGACTGTGATCTGCTTTGTACCGCTCAATCACGATTAACCCCAACCTATACCTTCAATCCTGTGCCTTACCACGCAACAGGCATACGCAACGCTCTGCATATAGCAGGAGCAACAACATCCACGGCAACCCAGAATACACAAAACGCATCGGAATGAAAGATACTCTCGCATTACATCCTGCCCTGATGCAACGATCATTATGTAAACAAAGCCTCACATGTCTGAATATATGTGCATTTAACTAACACCAGCAGAACGCAGATCATCATTAGGAGACCGCAGTACGATTGCGTGCTGTGTTCTATATTTGGGCTTGTTCCATGTTATAACATTACGGTGAGACAGTGACAACTACTTATCTCATCGCAGCTTGTTTGTCAAATGATCGTGGCATCAGTGTACGACGTATTGCAAGAGTATATAAAATCTTTATTTCCGATGCAGTTTTTATCTACACCGCATTAAGATGTGAAATGAATGATCAACCAAAAATTGTCATGATGTCGTGTTGCCCGTTTCGCTGCCTTTGCTTCAGTTTACTGGTTTTAGTGCAATTTTCGTAACATGTGAAAGAGTGTGGTTGCAATTATTAATGCAGTTTTCCAGGTTTGTGACTCGGTGCGTCGAAGCTAGTAAGGTAACCCTTCCAAAAAATTATTGTTGTAGTGACTGTGGCTTGAGGATCACTTGTGGTGCTAAATAAACATTTTAAATTTCATTCAGTCATGCTCCTTGATGACAGATATATCGAAATTCAAAATTCCTATTAGAGTTCACCCTTCATCCTCGTAACACTCGCGTATTGATCGACTTTACTGTTAAAAAAAAAATCTAGTAGCACACCTCCGAATTGCTTCGATATGTTCCTTTAATCCAACTAGGTAGGCATCCAAAACACTCCAACAGTATTCAAGAATGTGTAGCACTAGAGTTCTACAGGCTGTCTCCTTTATAGATAAGCTACACTTTCCTAGAATTCTCCCAACATACCGAAGTCAGCCATTCGTCATTCCTATTACCGACCATAAGTGCTTGCTCCATTCCACGTCTCTTTGTAGCGTCACTTCTACACATTTAATCGGCGTTACTGTGTCCCGCAGCACACCATGATCTTTGTATTCGAACATAACAAGGAGTTTTTTCCCAAATCATTTGCTTTAACGTATGTTTTATTCCACATTTACAGCTCAAATTCATCACACCGAACAGAAATTGTGTCCACGTCATCCTGTATTCCTGTACAGTTACTCAGTGACGACTGATTCCCGTAAACAACGACGTCATCAGCAAAATACTTGCAGACAATTGCTCACCTTATACTAATGATAGTGTATTTACACAGAGCGGTACTAGTGTAATTCCTGCGGCACCCCTGTCGATACCAAGTGTCTGTTTAGTGCGTTCTATTAGAGATGACTTCCAGCCAAAGATATATCTGAGAAACATTGCCCTAGGTTTGGACCTTCGTTCACTATATGCAGTATGGCACTGTATCAAGGGCTATGCGAAAATCTGACAAAATGGAATCTTCATCTAGTCCTTCATCGATGCCTCGAGGGATATCGTATGACGAAAGGACAGGCCGATCTTAAACGAGAGATGATGTCTAAAGCCGTGGTGATTTGTGGAACGACGCTTTACTTTCACGAGAAAATTCATTGCATTCTGTATTAGAATATGCTCAAAAAATCAGTAGTAAAATCAATGTTAACAAAGTTGGTCTGTAATTCTGTGGTCCTTTCTTTTATCCTTTTTATTCAAAGGAGCTATCTGCACTTTTGCCTTGTCATATGGAACTTCCGCCGGACAAAAGATTAGCAATAAATGCTAGCATTACAAGGGGCCAATGCTGAAAAGTATTCTCTGCAAAACCGAAATAAGATTCCATCCCGATTTGGCGAGTTATTTGGTTTCAACTCTTTCAGTTTCTCAACGCTAGGGGTGCTTATTTTTATGTAACCCATTCGTGAGTCTGTTCGACCGGCAAATGATGATATGTACGTATGTACTGTCCTCCTGCATGAACTGTAATTTAAAGGCGAGTTGTAGAACCTCAGCTTTCTTTTTTCCTTTCTAGTATTGCCAGATGAGAGTGGCTAACGAATGGGTGAATAAAAGCCACCCATCCGCTTAAGGATTTTACGTAGGACCTGCTTTTTATCGGGTTCTTAACAACATTTCTCGATAACATATGATGGTGGAAGTTGTACGCTTCGCGTACCGATATTTTTAATAGAAATGTGAACCAATACTGGCCTGTAATTTTATGGCTATTTTCTTTCACGATTCTTATAACCAGGAGTCATCTGACTGCATTTATATGCACTAAAACTATAAAAAATATATTAAATGTAGACTGTCAATGGCAAGGAAAGCGTTTCTGAAGAAGAGAAATTTGTTAACATCGAGTATAGATTTAAGTGTCAGGAAGTCGTTTCTGAAAGTGTTTGTAAGGAGGTGAAATTTGGATGATAAACAGTTTGGACAAGAAGAGAATAGAAGTTTTCGAAATGTGGTGCTACAGAAGAATGCTGAAGATTAGATGGGTTGATCACATAACTAATGAGGACGTACTGAATAGAATTGGGGTAGGAGTCTGTGGCACAACTTGACTAGAAGAATGGATCGGTTGGTAGGACATGTTCTGAGGCATCAAGGGATCACCAATTTAGTATTGGAGGGCAGCCTGGAGGGTAAAAATCGTAGAGGGAGACCGAGAGATGAATACACTAAACAGATTCAGAAGGATGTAGGTTGCAGTAGGTACTGGGAGATGAAGAAGCTTGCACAAGGATAGCGTAGCTGCATCTAACCAGTTTCAGGACTGAAGACCACAACAACAACAACAACTACCAAACCTACGTGGTACACGGCTTATATAAAGAGCTGGGATAAATTGGCTCCCTTTTTTGGTGGACATCATTAAGTTTTTGGGATGGAGGTCCGGTTGGGCCATTGCCTGCCCCGTAGAGCGGTTTCATCTAGCGACATCTCGTCAGCTAAATCCATCGGGTTTTAATCAACCTGCCCACTGCCAAATGGATATTGCGTCCCATCAAAATCATTTCCTCTCGTACGTTCGGCCTCACGTTGTTCCTGAGTGCAGCTGGGAAACTTGGAAATAAACGTGCTGTGTCCTTAGATACATGCTCCTTAGTATTAGATTGCCTGACGGCGTTAGGAGAGATAACTCGCGGTCAATGAATGACGCAATAACCCTCATAGTGCAGACCATTCAACAGGCAATTAACGCTGGGCAGCACTGGCCAGTGCGTGTGGTCGGAGATTGCGGCGATCGGCGGCGTAACCCTGTCGATCCCTGGCGCACACCACCAAATCTCCCGTTGCGGTCGCGCCTAATTGGCCTCCCCGTGACGTCAGCTCCTGCACCCAGTGATCGGCACACCCACAGTGCGTAGTAGATACCGCGTAAACTACAAATGAAGGCAAATTTAAGGAAAACAATATATGAACAACAGAAGTTCACGTCTTTATACCCTTATAAACAATCCAAAATGTTAATTTCTTCAAATATTATGTCTACTATAGACAGAAGACGGATAAAAATGGAGGAATGGAGGGATACAAAAAGAAATATGTTACTGCTTATATTAATCCACAGCGTTTAACTCCACTCGTAATTGTGCTGTTACTGCAGAATGGCTTTATCATGTGTGAATGAAAATTATACACTTAGAGGAGCAGAAACCAATTACATTCTGCAAGAAATGGCGGATCAGCTACAAAATGTGTTGTCACGTTTCCATGTATTTTGAAGCGAGGTAGCTTCGGAAGCCCTTCTAACTTGAAATGTTTTCTGTATGGTGATCACCAGAACACATTCAAAGTTGATCGTCAATAAACAAGGTCCCCAGTCACCAACTTAACATCTGCTTCCAGTTCACAAAGATATAGAAAAATCAAAGTTGTTCAATCGTCCTTATGAACAATTAATTACCTAAAAAATTAGGTTAATTTTGACTTGAGTGAGGGTACCTATTAATTTCATTTGATTTAAACTATATAAATAAGCACATCACAGGATAATTTCACAATATGAGGTAGCACATATGAATCTAAGTGATATCCTTCCCTGTTGATTTGCTAACCATTATTCAGAGTGTTGGAAATGCGGTCTCAGTTATTATAAGTTTGTGGAGAATCAATGATCAAAAACTACAGAAGTGTATTTGTGTTTATAGTTATTTAAGTATGACCTCAATGATTATCCAACTGGACACAAACATCCTTGTGTAATGTACAAAATCCTCAAAAATCATGAAACTTAATATATGACAGTGACATAACCTCAATGAATGTAACTTTAAAGTTAAACAACGTCGTCACATAGAAAACATGCTTAATTATGCCCTCAGTGAAAATCAGTAAGATGCTAACAACCTCAAACAATAAATTCATTAAAAAGAAAAAAAATTTCAAATGTGTGTGAAATCTTATGGGACTTAACTGCTAAGGTCATCAGTCCCTGATTTTACACACTACTTAACCTAAATTATCCCAAGGACAAACACACACACTAATGCCTGTGGGAGGACTCGAACCTCCACCGGGATCAGCTGCACAGTCCATGACCGCAGCGCCTTAGACCGGTCAGCTAATCCCGTGCAGCAAAGCAAAAGAAAAAAAAAAACATTAATTTGTGGTTACAGTACAATCTTAATAAAGTAACTGATTTGATTCACCATAGTTACTCAAGTTACTGGTGACTAAAAGAATACTATAAACTATAATTTCTCTGTTCTCTAGCCTTATTAAATTAACATGTATCCAGTAGCAAAAATACTTTACATTTGGAAGTGTATCTGTCATTGGAAACATGACTGTTCCATAGTGTAACTGACCTAATGACTATATAAAATGGAAGTCAGTTGAACTGAAATTTAAAATGTAATACTTGCTTAATTAACTAATGTAACATGTCTTAACAAGATGGCAAAATATCATTTGACCATTGGATTAGATGGTGAAATGAAGTGAAGTTAAGGTAGCCTCAAAAGTTGCACAATTGTCCTTAGAGTATGTTGATGGATTTCAGGATAAGTATTGAGACATCTATAACTGAAATGACATCGATACTTTCACATGGCATAGTGAATGACACACTGCCAAATGTCACAGTATTAGTAGGTTTTACAAAGTTATCACAACCAAACACTGATTTGTTATTCAGATACAACTTTTTTGATATTATGTCAAGTGGACCTCCATTATCATGGTCTAGTAGCTGGCTTACATGAATCATCAGTACAGACTTGTCTTACCACAAGTGTCATCTGTCCACCAGGCTGCTTTACTATTTATTTGACAGTTTTCAGTACAGATGACTATTGTATTAATAAGTATGTACTTATGATACTTAACACATGAAGTTCATTTGTTGCTCACTTAAATTGTCAACTAATTTAGTTTCTGACTTCATTTTAACAATACTGCCCTGATTCACTCTCACAACTCAAAATGAACCATACTGACACAAGAATAAGAAATTCATTATTATACATCTTCATGTAGTACCATACATTATCTTCATAGACAGAGTTTCTTCTACTGCACAGTCAGAGAATTGACTCATTGTATGTACAGATAAAGATTTATGTCCCCTACTAATGAGCTTTTTTCATATAATTAACATTATTTATACAACAATCCATAACATACTACAATTTGTTCAGTAAGGTTATTTATTTGACACTTTTCAGTACAGATGACTATTGTATTAATATGTATGTACTTATGATACTTAACACACCAAGTGCACTTGTAGCTCACTTAAATTGTCAACTAATTTAGTTTCTGACTTCATTTTAACCATACTGCCCTGATTTTCCACTGCTAAATTTCACTGACAAATAAGTACATCAGTTTAAAAAAACCTACAGATGTTATACCTAAATCAGTATATAACATAATGCATTTCGTAGTAATTACTATATGGTAAACCTCGAAACAATCCTCATAATGAAATTACCAAACATTCTCTCAGCAGTTGATAAATTCAACAGATTGATTAATCTCTTTCTATATGAATATGCCCATGAAACACATAACAATATTAAACAGCATGTATGACCTATGAAACTTCATGGCACCTCCTTGTGCCTCCTGTTTTCAACATGCATTTCTCATATCTATAATCAAGAGAATCAAAAGGTAACTGGTTTCATTAATATCTGCCTGTACATTTCTGAAAAAACTTCAGTCATTAGGATAGGTTATTTCCTTATATTATCTGTCATCCCTTAGGCAAGTTACTGAGCAAATATCACACATTAATACATTAAACTGAGTAGAATACCCAAATAAAAAGTATATACCAGCATAAATATCAAATTCAATACTCAGAAAGATCAAATCTTAATTAAACACAATCGGAATTACCCATGTAATCACCATTCACACACACACACACACACACACACACACACACACACACACACACACACACACATATATATATATATATATATATATATATATATATATATATATATATATATATAAAATGACTTATGGCAAAGAGTACAGTTTTGCTTTACAAACTATTTACAAAATCTCAATATTACACAAATACATAAGTGGTTAGGAACAATCACAACCATATTGTTATAATTATGAAGTACTTCATTGAAAGTGACACACAGTTTTCAACATCTTATACTGTAAACTTTTTGGTTATACCATTACGAACGATTATGAGAAAGTCTAAAGATTCTCTTACTTGTGAGTCTCTTCTGCAATAGTATCTGGATGTACAATATGCCATACTCAGGCCACTACAATTAACACTGATTTAAGTTTATGCATCAATAAACATCAGTTACTGAGTATTTTGTGTCATATTATCAACACTTTTTGTCCCACTTTGACTTTTGACATTTCTTTGGCATCTGTCAGCAGTCTTTTTAATACTGTCTAAAGCTAGACATACTACATAGCTATGTTCCAACTTCTAGAGTCTTTTAATGGTTTCATTTTCCAAATGTATTCCCATTGAAGTCTATCTTCCTGAACTAAAAACAGCGCTGAGGTTGATGAATCATTTCTTCATGTTGATGAATGTAGAGGACCCACAATTTATGGCACCATTGCCTACATATTCTGCAGAATTTACATAACACTCTCTTTAAGAATTAAGTGCTGGATGGTATGTTGAAAAATAATTTTTTTCATTTGTCGAAAACCCAGAAGCAAATTATGCATGGTGGTCGATTACACACTTGTGAAAGACAACTACACTAAAGAGGCTGTCTTACTAATGGGGAGAAATGTGCAAGTGTGCAGTTTTCTAAATGCAGGAAAAGGAAACCTATAGCTGCATTACCCATGAGACTCACTTATAATCAGTCAGTATTTATAAATAGCGAGGTATTACCATTTAATGCATATGTTTTGGATTGGGAATCCTGTGTTGTAAAGTTGTGTCATTCACTAAAAGTCCCAGAAGTGGTTCCAGTCACTGTTTAACCTTTGAATGAAAAGAATCATCAATGTTGGCTACTTCCAATATGCCGAGACACTCTCGTTGTGGTAGCAGCATTTTGAAGTGGGTACATAAATGGCTTGAGTTCCGGGCCAACGTCTTGCCCTTGGGGTCGAAAACTGCCATGAAAGATGCAAGAAACAACAATGATGAAAGGTGTGAGAAAGCAGAAACCTATGAGAACCACTGCATTAAAATACAACATATAACACCATACGAAATATGGTATATCTTTTAAAATGTGTTATTATTATCCCTCAACTGTCAAAATATCCTGGAATAGCCCACTATTCGTTTCTCCAAGTACAGGACTCTCAAGGGGAAAGCGACCATGGTAAAAAGTTTGAAGAACCTACGGAAGTGTAATGCACTACTGGTGGAAGATTTTCAGATGTTTGAATCTTAAAGGAAAGTAAAAAATCTGAAAATAGAAATGTGAAGGATTCTGTTCCTTTATAAAATGCTGTAATTTCCATTATTCCACGTAAATTTAATCAGATAAATACTAATTA
Organism: Schistocerca piceifrons; assembly: GCF_021461385.2. NCBI lineage: Eukaryota > Metazoa > Arthropoda > Insecta > Orthoptera > Acrididae > Schistocerca > Schistocerca piceifrons. The sequence continues at coordinate 158,854,003 of NC_060139.1, read as the reverse complement.
CTTTTGGACAAAACATGTATTTCCGAAACTGTGGAGTAATTGAGGTTCTGAGACACGAAATGTTAAAAACATGTCTATTTTACTTAATACCTAAGACTGATAATGGTAAATCACCATTACTGACATTTACGACTACTGGGCTTTAGGAACAGCTTTCTTTTACTTTCAAAACCATGACAAATTGAATTTATATTTTCGTAAGGCCTTGCAGTACAATCAAATATCACAAAAAATTAAGTAACTTCTCAACTGTTAAATCCGTACAGTAGCAAACCAATGTGAATAAAATATCTCGGCCCTTAATAACATCAGAGTTCTCCAAAGTTATCTGATTTAAACACATGGCTTTTAATTTACCCAGAAATTTTACTTAACTAGATAAGGAGCTAGACAAGTTAATTGACAAACTATCCCACAAATTTAAACATTAAAAATAAAAACAGCACCAAATCACTTTATGCAGTTTAAAGCAAAGAAACGAAATTACCAAAAATATTAATTAACAAGAAAAGTATCTGAGCAAACTCAACTGACAAATTTAAATATGAATAAACTGCACTTGAATTACCTGCTGCATAATATGTTTTAAATTTAAGGAGGCACTGTATCCTTTCTGACTTATGTGGGATACCATTGTCCTATACCTTAGACGCACTACAAGCGTTGCATACACTAGGACCTGTAACTTGTTCCACAAACTTTCTTCTGAATAGTGCCTTCAATGAAAAGTAAATGGCAAGTGCTCACCTGAAAGTGCGATGCCCTCATAGTACTGAGCCAAGTTAACACAGGCCACTTACAGATGCTGCGACACTATTACTTCACTCATCTTGGCAGTACCTAACCAGCACTTGCAACTGTCCATCCACACTCATCAGACACAACATCCCTGCATACAGGTATGGCTCCTCCTGTTACCTGTGTGACGAAGCAATTACTGTATGTTCGCTCTGTCTCTATCTCTGCCTGTTCCTTCTTTCTCTATCTGTCTGTCTTGTCTCTAGCGCCATCAAGTGCACCCTTTGAAGACTAGCTGTGGTACAGTTTCCCTGGTGTCTGAGCTGTGATTTCATGCAAGATACTGCACCCTGATCAAAGTTGGAGCATGCTCGACAGCAACACAGCTCAGTTACCCCCTGCAACACATCAATGGTGGGAAGCCGTTGGGGGGACCGTTGAAAGTAATTGGTCAATTTTTCCCAAGATTGTTACCAAATCCCAGTTTGAACTGGATAGTATGTGCTCTTATTTTTCTCCTACTGTTTTAGTCTGGATGAGGCAGCTCACTGGATACAATACCCTAATAATACCATAGGGCCCCAAGGGCCCCATAAACCTGGGCAACATCACCAGCCTAGACCTTACATTGAGCTCAAAGAATCTTCAGATACACTATACCACCACTCTCAAAAAGGGGCCAAACGCCTAGCTCTGTTATAGCGGGCAGCGCTCCGCCAGTTCGCTGACTGAATGTTCTTCTTGCTGTTTTCTCAATTTCCTTTAATCAACCTCAGATCATTGTCTTTCAGTAACATATTATTTAGAATCGACAGATTCGAATGTGGTGAATTCATGCGAATGTGAACATTAACCTCGCTGGAGTCGTTTGTGGCACTCATCGACTGATGTATTAAAAGCATATTTGAACAATGACAGTGACTTGTCCCATTTTGACTTGTTATGAAAGGATGTCAATGCTGACAGAGGATTTTTATTGCATGCTCCCCAAACGACGGTTGAGAACAATGAACTTTAGCTGCGATGTGGACAACGGCTCTGTTGAAACAGAGCCTCTTGAACTCTCTGGACACACGAGCAGGCACATTCTCACTCACTTGATACTTGCGTGGTCCAAATAATGCAATAATGCCATTTAGCAAGTTTATGGTGAAGTCCAGATTGGGGAATTTAATTAGGAACAACCATACAAATCTTCAGCAGGTGACGACCACAACCACAGAAAACGACTAACCTCCCTAGTACGTTTTAATGGTGCAAATGGTCGAAAATACTATTTTACCCATGGGTTGATACTTCCTATTCGACTGCAGTTCTGCCCTCCAGCTCTCCTGAATTTGTTTACTTCTTCCACAAACATTATGTCCCTGTGCTGTCTTCCTGACTCCATTATAACGATTTGGCCACGTCAGATATGTTTCCTAATTATACGTGTCCTCCACAGACTGACTCATTGATGTATTTCAAAACCAGAGGTGCCAATTCCTCCTGACATACCTTGTCTTTGTCATCATAAGCTATTTTAAAACACAAAAGACCGTTTTTGCATAAGATATGCTGGAACTTCGACACCCTCCATATCTTTTGTCAAATTTCCCCATCAAAGGTTCTCCACCTATTGCTCCCCCAGGTTTCCAGAAAGAGTCAGATTTTCGCTAAATACTCAGGCCGTCATTCCTGCTCTACGTCTTGAGCAGTTGCCTCCACCACTTCAGCATCCTCCTGAAACATCCTGCTAAGGGCATTGGCGGTTTCTGTTCTATCCCTTTGATATGCTGCACTCTAAACCTAGATGCTCATATCCTAACAGCCCCATGAACAATCCTATATGTTTTTCTAGCATCCGCTAACACCCATTAAGGATCTCGTTTGTCAGTTTCAATCGTGAAATCCCTGTGCCCTGAATAAAGGCGGAATTTTTTAAGCCAAACATCACGGCCAGGGCCTGCAGTTCATAAACAGAACATTTCTGTTTTGCCCCTGTCAATGATCAATGATCTAAACTCAGAGGCAATAGCTCTTCTCTCCCCTTCATGTTCATACAATAATACTGTGCAACTCCAGAATTAAAAACATCTCACAGGAGCTCAATTTCATACTTAGTCAGGAAAAGCAAAACTGTTCCACACGCAAGACCATGCTTTAAACTTTCAAAATCTGATTGATGGCTTTTAGTTCATCTGAAACTTTCCCCCTTAGAACTCACTTGGTAAAAAGGTGTAGCCAATTGTGTGACGTTTGACACCAATTTCCGACAATACTGGCCATCCTAATGTAGTGTGCAACATCCTTATTACTGTAGAGAGGAAGAAACTGATGAATGCTTCGAGTTCAGTCCTGATCGACCTTAACTCATCCAGATGAAACTATATGACCAAGGAAGGAAGTCTCCCACTTAGCTAAGTCTACCTCTGAGGATTTTAAACTCTGCTTCTCAGAATCTACTAAAAACTTGTAGTACATGGCTCCAATGGTCTTGAAAAATTTACTATATATTTCAACGTCATCCATATAATTACAGGCATTTATTTGCTTTAAATTCGCTAACAGAAGCTAACCACCATAAAAAATTGTGACTCCTGTGACCAATACAAATGTTTCACAACTATATTCATACTAGATTCAGTCTTTAGTAAAAGCTGTAAGTATTTCTGGTTCTTCAGCTAATAGAACTGAAGAAGACTGATGAGACTGGCTCAAATCTAACACTGCAGATTACTGACTGCGTGCAAATCATAAAAAGGACTGATGGAAGTCACGGAGAAACATAAATTCCAATGGAGTCTCCTGATTAGCTAGCCCATTATCTACAGCTAGTCTGAGTTCTTCCCACTTAGGGTTTTTTTTGTCCTGTAACTTTCATAAATAATTTTTCTCAACATTTCTATGGCGCTGAAAGCCTATATGGTGTCAGCGGAACATGAACGTGATCAGTTACCAAGATGTTATATTTAATTTTATTTTTCTTGACAGATTTATTGATCAACACAACGGAAAACTCTGCAATACCTTCAACAGATTATATTCTTGCTCCATATTAAAACCTAAGACAGTTGCACTGGCTTTATATACCCATTCAAGTCCATCCCATGTACACAAAGAAAACTTCTTGTCAGACGAAAACGTAAACATAAAACATTTGATACTATAGTCTAAAACACAATGAGTTTTAGCAAAAAATTATTTCAACAAAACTGTCGTCGAAAAACCCTCCACAACAGTCAACAGGCCGTGCCAACCATTAAGTTGCTAAACTAATATTAACCTTCCCCATAACTGTTAAATTTGGTCTGTTGACTGACCGCAACAAGATATAAGCCTCCCTCAACTGAGGTAATGTGCAAATCAAGTAAGGAGCACACTTTGGTTCATGATTAAGAGTCACATAAACAAAAAGCAAACAGATACGTGGCCATGGATTAATTAATCTTCCTACAACTCCTGATGATGCCACTCAAGCTCCTTATTTTGTTGTGTTTCTTGTAGCGTCAGCTTCTTTTCCTAATTTCCCCATTAACTGAACAGTAACACACTGAATAAATTTATTGGTGACAAAGCCTCTTTCCAAAAGTCTTTTGACTAACCATTGTCTGTGGCGAAAATATCTAGTTACACACTGCCTGTCACCAAATTGTATGTTCTTCTAAATTCGCTAAGCGTCTGAGTCTTTCCACAAACAGCAGACGTGACTGATCCCTTCGCCATAAACTTTGCAAAAATTTCTAATTACATCCTTTTCCGATAATCTTACGTAAATGGCTGACGTTGGCACATCACACTTTCAATGTAGTGCACAAGTGACACATTTCTTCCTTTGCCTGATAATAGTGCTAAGTAGCTAACTAATGAATCATCCTACGAAAATAATCAGCTAACGTCGATTTGCAAAATATCAGTATGCAGTCCCCATTAGTAACTGCTTCCCACACAATCCACCACAATCTGCCTCTGCTAGAGAACACTTTACTTGAAAAACGACAGAATATTCTACTTCCAAGACTTTCACCCGGTCCTCAAGCCACGACAGATACACATGTAGCAGCAAATGCCGATTATCGTCTATGGACAAGTTCTGAATATTCTGCATCATTGACCTTAATTTATGTGGAAATTTATTAAAACATATCCGCCTTATTCCTCAGTTTTCTTTTACATATTCAATTCCCTATTCGTGACAAGCATGCTTCGGAAGCAGACCCCCATCTGACTTGAACAGACCTTTCCACTTGAGGAAAGTTACAACTGAAAGTTGTAAGCGAACCACCTTTTGTTTCAATACTTGAGTTAGTGACATTACCTAAATCCTGAAGATGATTCCCTATTTGCGCCAGCTGAGGCTGAATCCTAGAAAGTTGAGTGCATATCGGAGCACTATCTTGGAATAATTCAATGATAGCCAGCACACAAGAAAAGTAACTCTTACAAACAGCGCAGGCGTCGCCTAGCTCACCAAATGTTTCTGCGTTTAACACCATCGGTCCAACGCACCATGTAAACTTTAGTTTAAGTTGACCACATTGCCTTAACATGGAGCCTCCCTTACGGCCAACGTGTAGCTTAACTGCACCTTCGTTACAAATTAGATCCCCCTGGACATTTCTTTTATCTGAGACCACTTCCAGCCTAAAACCATCTGAAATAAACCAAAGAAAGAGCACTGTATACAGGTAACAGGCTCTCTTACTCACAAGCAACAGCAGAATCACTACCACTCAACGAAAGAACGCTCAGCTACCAATGTTGGTCCCTTTAGAAAATATTGTAATTTAAATTATTCCCCAGTCTTAAAGAGACAAATGCTTTGGTCCAGATTGGTAGCTGCAAGCTCGTGGATTAGGAGAGACACTGAGGACACGAAATATTAAGCACTGCTTAAAAAAAAAAATCTTATTTTACTTAACCCTCAAAGTCCGGTAATTTCAAATCAGTTCCTCACTTTCATTCGACTGTAGGCAAAGCTTTCTTTCACTTGTGAAAACATTATGGTTTAAAGTTATGTCTATGCAACACTTACAATAAACAAGCGAAGTGAATAAAGTATCTTGGCCACTAATAACATCAGAGATTGGCATAGTTAGCTGAATATAGATAAGGCTTTCAATTTACTCAACTAGGGAGTGGGCTAGACAAGTTAATTGCCAAACCAATAAACTCATTTAAATATTAACACCATACACATTACCTCAATCACTTGGTACAATTTAAAGAAAAGGAACTATATTACCAAGTATATTACAAGAACAGAGGTTAGGCAAACTCAACTGGCAAGTTTAAATAAACTACCTCAGTTACTTGGTTCATTAAAATCTTGACATGTAAGAAGGTCTTTCCATCATGTGTGACGTGATTGGAACTAAGTGTATGTCTCGTAACCAGTATGGCAAACTTCACACATGTCTGCTTCAGTACAGATTTTCAGAGCAGGATAAGTGCTTATCAATTGTAAAACTTTCACATCATCCCTTGTCGCTAGTGTGGGAATATCATCCTTACATACTTCAGCCCCACTACAAGACCTACATAAAATTAAAAGAGTTGCACACACCAGGACCAATAGCTTGCTCTACAAGCTATCTGCAGAATAGTGTCTTCAATGAGAAATAAACAGCACGTGCTTCTCTGATAGTGGGATCCAATCATGGAACTGAGCCAAGCAAACATGCGCCACTTACTGACACTCCGACACTGGTACTCCACTCAGCTTGGCAGGACCCAACTAGCACATACAGTTACCCATCCAGACTCACCACACACAGCAGCTCAGCAAACGGCTAGTCTCACTATTGCTCCACCACTCGAGGAAGCAATCACTCTGCAGATGTGCTCTCTGTCTGTCTCTTTCACTCATTGCCTGTCGCTGTCTACTTCCTCTGCCCGTCTCCTCTTTAGCTCCATCGTGTGCGCCTTTTAAAGACTGCCCACAACTGAGTTTCTCTAATATCTGAGCTGCGATTGAAAGCGACGTACCGAAACACGACCAAAGCTTGTGCATGGTCAACCATGCCACGGCTCAAGTGTATTTGCCTGTAATGGGGGTCAGAGAAATTAAAGGGAAGCATGATGAGCATTTCTGACGAGACAAATATACAGCTGAAGCTGTACTCCTCTTTATGATATAATGGGTGCCCATAATCCATAGTTTTCCGGAGATGAATACTGAGTAATATGAGTAGCAACAAGAATGGTCTAACCGTAGTATAATTCACTATGAATGGGAAGATAGGTTAGAGAATGGAATATTCCAGAATTTGAAACACGAACAGGTGCTAGCATGAGTTTCTTAGTAGTAGATACCTTAGGGGTTGCGAAGCAACTCAAATCGCTTGACACGGACAAGACTTCAGGTCCAGATTGTATACCGATTACGTTCCTTTCAGATTACGGTGATACAATAGCTCCCCACTCAGCAATCATATATAACCGCTCGCTCACCAATAGATCTGTACCTACAGATCGGAAAATTGCGCAGGTCGCACCAGTGTTTAAGAAGGGTAGAACGAGTAATCCATCGAACTACAGACCTATATCATTGATGTCGATTTGCAGTAGGCTTTTGGAGCATATACTATATTCAAACATTATGAATCACCTCGAAGGGAACGATCTATTGATACGTAATCAGCATGGTTTCAGAAAACATTGTTCTTGTGCAACGCAGCTATCTCTTTATTCGCAGGAAGTAATGGCCGCTATCGTCAGGGGATCTCAGGTTATTCCGTATTTCTGGATTTCCGAAAAGCTTTTGACACCGTTCCTCACAAGCGACTTCTAATCAAGCTGCGGGCCTATGGGGTATCGTCTCAGTTGTGCGATTGGATTCGTGATTTGCTGTCAGGAACGTCGCAATTCGTAGTAATAGACGGCAAATCATCGAGTAAAACTGAAGTGATATCAGGTGTTCCCCAGGGAAGCGTCCTGGGACCTCTGCTGTTCCTGATCTATATAAATGATAAATGACCTGGGTGACAATCTGAGCAGTTCTCTTAGGTTGTTTGCAGATGATACTGTAATTTACCGTCTAGTAAGGTCATCCGAAGACCAGTATCAGTTGCAAAGCGATTTAGAAAGGATTGCTGTATGGTGTGGCAGGTGGCAGTTGACGCTAAATAACGAAAGGTGAGAGGTGATCCACATGAGTTCCAAAAGAAATCCGTTGGAATTCGATTACTCGATAAATAGTACAATTCTCAAGGCTGTCAGTTCAACTAAGTACCTGGGTGTTAAAATTACGAACAGCTTCAGTTGGAAAGACCACATAGATAATATTGTGGGGAAGGCGAGCCAAAGGTTGCGTTTCATTGGCAGGACGCTTAGAAGATGCAACAAGCCCACTAAAGAGACAGCTTGCACTACACTCGTTCGTCCTCTGTTAGAATATTGCTGGGCGGTGTGGGTTCCTTACCAGGTGGGATTGACGGAGGACATCGAAAGGGTGCAAATAAGGGCAGCTCGTTTTGTAATATCACGTAATAGGGGAGAGAGTGTGGCAGATATGATACGCAGGTTGGGAGGGAAGTCATTAAAGCAAAGACGTTTTTCGTCGCGGCGAGATCTATTTACGAAATTTCAGTCACCAACTTTCTACCTACATAGGTAGGAATGACCATCAAAATAAAATAACAGATATCAGAGCTCGAATAGAAAGGTTTAGGTGTTTGTTTTTCCCACGCACTGTTCGGGAGTGGAATGGTAGAGAGATAGTATGATAGTGGTTCGATGAACCCTCTGCCAAGCACTTAAATGTGAATTGCAGACTAATCACGTAGATTTAGATGTAGTTAGTTTCTTCAGAATGTAAACCAAACCAATTCCAACAACTTTTCAAATCAACAAACCTTACGAACAGCCGAACAATTTATTGAATTGAATAGTACATACCACCCAACGACCCCTGGCCGTAATGGACCAACAGAAATTGAATTCCAACAACAGTAGTAGCAGGTATACCTACTGACATCACAAGCAGAAGATAAAGAAACAGAGAAACTTTAAGAGTGTACGGAACAGATAATTTAGTTCACAGAAGCGGATGGTATACTAGTGATGACAGGAGACTGGAACGGAGTAGTTGAGGAAAGGCTAGAAGTAAGCGTTATGGCCGAATATGGGCTTGGTGATAGGAATGAGAGAGATGAAAGTGTGATTACGTTCTGCAATAAAGTTCAGTTAACAACAACGAAAATACTGCTGAATAGCCACAAGGGGATGATGTATAGTGGGAGGATGTCAGAGGAATGAGAAGATAACAGAGATTCCGAAATAAGAAACTGGATTGCATGATGGAACCAGGAGTGATTATATAATTTTATGATAATTTAGTAGTGATGAAGAGTAAACTGAATTTAAAGAGAAGCTTCCAAAAGAGCCAATATGGGAAGATGTGTAGTACTGAAGTACTGAGGAATGATGAGATGTGTTTGTCGTTATCACAATAGTGGGTAGTCTAGTTGAAGTACAATGGAAAATCATAGAAGTGATAAGTACAAGCAAAGCAACTGCGAAGAAAGGTAACAGAAGAGACATTCCTATTTAATCAACGAGAGAAGAATTTACTAAACTAGGTAGGAAAAGGAAAAAATGCAGCAGTATTAATCACTTAGGAATGAAACAAACTGGACGTGCAGAGAAGGCAAGGTAAAAGAGCTGGAGGAAAATATTAAAATGAATTGGTCATCGGAAGGACTGATTCAGCAAACAGCACAGTCGAAACAATATTTCATGAAACTAAAACCAAAAGCGTCAACATTGATATTACAAACGGAATTCAAATGTTAAACGGGAATGAGAGAAGCATAGGTGGAATGATAACGAGTGTCTACGGGGAGAGGACTGTTTGTGACGTGTAAAAGAGAACTGTAATCGATATGGGGATACAGAATATAGTTATAGTGTCAGATTTGCAGGGAACGTGGGTAACATGCTATTGAATAAGGCTGAATACTTTGTGCAAGTGGCAGACTAACTGATAAAGTTGGTGTCTAGAATCTATGAGACTTGAGAAATACCATCAGACTTTCTCAAATGTATAACCTACACCAGTCCCAAAGATATCAAGTGTAGGAAAGTGCGAAAACTATCTCACAATAAGGTAAGCAGCTCATGCATCCAAGTATCTGATGAAAATAATATACATAATAGTGGGACAGAAAACTGAAGGTCTGTTACATGGGGTTCAGAGTGGCTCATGAATGGTAAGGACACCAGAGTGGTATTCCTGACTACTAATATCAAACATATGGCGGGTTATGAGGAAGAAATTTGTGGTAAGGTACGTTTGGAACACAGCACTCTATGGATATCCAAATAGATACAACGAATAATTGCTGACGTATGGTACAAGTCGTACTATGAGATGAACATCTTTCCGCAAGAGAGGAAAACTTGGTGATCTAGGCAGTAGACGATTTAAAATGGGTTAACGATATTGAATGCTATAATAGAACCAGTTGTGGATGAAGCAGGTGGAAATATTCAGGCTACAGGGAAAATGTAATCAGTCTACAAAACAGACTGCTTACAGATAACTTTCTTGTCAAATCTTAGAATATTGCTCAAATGAGAGAGGCCCACATAAAAACCGTTATGAAACGATATCGAATGCATTCAGTGAAGGGCAGCATAAATAACTAGATGTCTGACAGGAGAGCGTCATGGACACGTTTAACTGAAATTGTAGACGGTTTAGAGTTGACGCCAGTTAATCACCGAGAGCCGACTTGCAAAGCGTCAAGTACCAGGAATAACTGAAAAAAAGTAGAAATATACTGTTGCGCCCCCCCCCCCCCAAGAATGTCTCTCACTGGCAGCATGGAGGCAAGATTAAACTAGCTGAAACGCAAACAGAGGCATACATTTAAGCACGCGCCAGGGAAGCGATTGTTACAGGAAAAATATTTAAGAAATGGTGCAATGATAAGCACCCTCTGCAGTGCACTTCACATGGTTTGGCAGTGTATGTATGAAGTACATTCCCAAGGATGAAACGTTTTTATGTGGGAAGATTCCTAATGAGTGTGTGTTTCGTAGGCGTTGGATAAAGAGGGCATTTTCCAACCACAATGAAAAGAAAACGTTTTTAGTTACACCGGATACCTTCCACTAATAAAACCACATTCAGTTTGACATGTTAGAATTTTACCAGCCTATCCATTAAATTATTGGCCAGTTATTCCAGCAACTTGACGTGTGATGTGTCCACAGCTTTTATATGTTTGCAAAACATATTGGCTTCTACTTACGCCTGACAACGGCTGTCAAACATTACATTACTTTCAGTTTACTGGAACTGGAGTTTCCAGCATTATTCATCTAGAGATTTTTGACTGCATGTGAGTTGTACTCAAAGTTGAAATAGCTATGAACAACGAATAAAAGTAATGTTTTACAGACGAGAGCGGAAACTACCAAGCTAAATAAATGAAGGCTGTGGAACCATTCATACAGAACTCTTAGATTCGTTGGCGAGCTAGTTAGTGGATAAACCGGTAACATACAAATGTTTCAATCTGAAAACAGTTAAACAACGAGAGCAGCTAACAAACAACAACAGTGGAGAAGCGAAGTATCTGAGTAGGCGTGTCAGACATGCCACACATACAGCAAATTTTGGAGAACGCATAGAACGGAGACTCCAGCGTGAGATGCCTTTTCTGCTAGACCAATTGTGAGGTACTTGCTAGGGAAGTCGCTCATGACTATGGGGATCGACGTAAAAGACAACCTCCTAAAAGCGGTGGCTCGTTTTACAAGGTCCGGCAGAAAAACCTCCCCTTTAAGGAAAGCTAATAAAAACAAAACCAAATAAGGTAGAACAATTTTATTTATACTAAATAAAAGTACATATTATGCCATTTTAGAAAATACTCTTATGGTCTTACTTTTTAAATAAAACATCCCTTAAATGGCTTCCTGCACTGTCGACACACTGTTTGAGTCTTTCCCTGAAGTTATTCATTACTCTTTGACTCATTTCAGGTGGAATAGCTTCAACATCTTGTGTAATTGCTTCTTTCAGGGCTCGTAAAGATTGTGGACGTTGTTCATAAACTTTTGCTTTTAAATAGCCCCAAAGAAAGAAATCACAGGGCGTTAAGTCCGGCGAGCGTGGGGGCCAGCCAATGTCTCCACGCAACGAGATCACATGTGCAGGAAACATTTCCTTCACCAATGCCAGTGACTGCCGCGCTGTGTGGGCAGTAGCACCATCTTGCTGGAACCACACGTTCTCTATTTCACCAAAAAGCTCCCTTAGTTGCGGTTGGAGAAAGTCGCGGAGCATGGCACAATGGCGTTCACTGTTGACGGTTAAATTCCTGTCATTCTCTTCGAAAAAGTAAGGACCGGTCACTCCGAAATTGTAAACAGCACACCATACTGTTACTTTAGGGCTATGAAGTGGTCGTTGATGAAGTTCTTGGGGATTGTGTTCACACCAGTACCTGCAATTTTGGCTGTTCACTGTTCCGGCCAGGTGAAAGTGTGCTTCATCAGAAAAAATCACAATATCGTTGGGACGAATGTTCCGAAGAAGGTCTTGGCACAAACTTACACGGACACCACAGTCTCGTTCACTCAGTTCCTGCGTAGTTACAATTTTGTAAGGATGCATTTTAAGATCTCGATGCAAGATTCTTCTCACACTTCGATCAGATATCCGTAATGCTGCCGCATGCTTTTTAGCGAATCGTCGAGGAGATTGTTGAACTGAAGCTCTAACTGCATCAACATTTCCGGGGCCTGTTGCAGTCCGTGGTCGTCCAGGTGGTTTCCTTTTCAATGCGGAAGCTGTCTCACGAAAGTTAGCAACCCAAGAATAAATTGTTTTCTTATCGGGAACAGGGTCCCATCGTCCAAGCGCAAAGCGAACGCGAAAAGCACTTTGAGTATTAATAGGCGATTCGCCATTTTGAATAAAATCTTCCACTACGAAGGCACGATGTTCACCAGACCACGCCATGGCGTACACTGAAAACGGCACGTAGGCAGCTACTTAACGACGCGCCCCCCACCACTCTGCTCCTTCTACTGTCCGCTGCACGTTACTTTGTAATCGGGGAGTTTTTTATGCCGGACCCTGTATTTACAGGTTACTATCCCTCTGTATAGGGGCTGTAATTTTTGATATCCTTTTTTTTTTAAACCAGCAAGGTAAAACAGAGGCCACTACTTCCACCACATCAAGTGGATTTAGTGCTCACGTACTCACACTGAGCCGTGAACACTTCCCAGTTTATCAATGGGGGATAATCGAAAATTATTATTACCATTATCGGTGCCATGCGTGCAATGGTCGTGCCAGGCGCGCGATGTTGAATCTTGATTCTATCATTAATGGCGCGAGACCTGAACAACCTTGTAGCGACCGTTATAGTTCTTCATTATTCTACTGTGACACTAAGGATGGTTTCACGCAATGAAAGGGAGAATGTACAGATTAAAAGACTCTTTCATTTAAAAGTTGAATACTGAACAGTAATACAATCAAATGGGGGTAGGGGAAGAAAGAATTGAGTTCAGCAGCTTGCCCCAACGCTCGTTCATAATAAGCCACGATAGCAGGAGACAAGGAATTTCAGGGACGATCGCCGTATTATCAAATGGGGTCCAATTTACTAAAGGAAGGGGTTGCAGGCATGCAACGACCACCACCATGAATCAGCGAAAGACTAAGATAGATGCTACTGTGAGTGGATCGCTAGGTAGCCTCCTGTACTAAAGGAATACATCGAGCATGACGCGAAACTATTCATATAACTTTGGCTCGCGGTCCGACTACGTTAACGAAACATGAAGGGGCGCCAGACACTCACCACGTGGCGTAGGACAAAGGGCAGACGTTTTCAAGCTAGGAAGACATAAATTCTGTGTCGAATTTTACACAGGAGAACTGAAAGAGCTACTGTCGGACGAAGTGGAAAAGTGAGCATGAATGTATGCACTTTAGTGCCGTACTGCAAGCTTCTGTGACTAACCAACACGTCTCGCACATTATGCCCGACTGTATAAGGAAAACCCTACAGTCTTATAACACGGAAAACATAATATAAACCGTAATTCAAGGAGCGCACATCCCTCTGGGCCGCAGGGCGCGAATCTACAGTGCACGACGGCGCTCATGCTTACCGAACTTCATCTCCTGGAAGCAGCACCTCCGGCCTCCGGCACGGTCACACTAGAACTGACTACTGCCCCTTTGTCCACTATCCATCCGCGGAGGGCGGTTGGCGCCCGCCCGCGAAAGACGGGCGCGCACCTGAACTGGCCAATCATAGGGCCGGAATTTCACATGGAGGCGACCTCGCGACGTTAAAGTTGAGAAGAAATATCAGTTACAAGGTTGGTAAGGCAGGTTGGGCAACTGAGAGCAGGAGAAACTTTGACCAATACTGAACTTTCAAACGCCACCACGTGCTACCCTGGTGATCGGGAAAAGGATAGGAAACGGGGAGCCATCATGGCTGCTAGAAAGACTCTGCCCTCGCCGATAAATAAAGAAAATTCCTGGCGCCTAGCTCCTCTCACAGACCACCGTGAGACAAGCTGTAAAAATCGCCAAATAAATCAGGCAACCCATAGAAATTATTAATATTACCTGAATTATTAGTTTACCGAATACCAGAATGCGTGGATTAGAAGTACGAAATGCGAGCACTGAATGGTGAGTGAAGTGCACGTCTTTCACTGCTTTCGGATTCAGCTCCAATAGACCCAAAGCCTAGTAGGGACTCTACCTTCATGCTTGTCACCCGTCCACCATCTCATACCGTCAGTTCGATATCACACATTACCTTGCAATAACGTGCACTGTGGTACCCACGTAATATTCCGTTAGTCGACATTTGGTTTATTTAACACGCAGGAAAACCAACTTGAGATGATGATTAACACAATCAGCTTACTTGCTTTTCTTTAATTCCGTTAGTGGCCAACTAAGTACTGCGTCAAGACGAATATTTATTTCTCTTTCCCACCATCACCTCCCAAACTCAGTCACTTTCTTAGAATGAGTACTTTACCTCTCATCTGACCACTTCCCTTTTCAGCTTGTTCCAACTTTCTGAAAACGTTAGAAATTTCATTACTTCTAATGTGAATTTCTCTCTTGAGTAATGTCGCCTGTTCAGTCCCATTTCTTCTAATTTCTTCTTTGTCTTGCCTCCGCACTCATTTTATTAGGCTGTTATGGAAGAATTTATGTATCTTATTTGTCTGCGTTCCTTCATTCTCTCTAGATGTTCATGAAATATAGCACTCATTTTCCTGATCTCATCTGTTACTTTAGGGTATAATGCGTGTGTTTTCTTATATGGTCTCGAAATGCCAATTCCACCTATGTTCTTGTTCGAACCTAATATTTATCGCAGGATTTTTCTTTCTGTCTTTTCCCAAATCTTCCAATATTATTGGTTAGACACTGGACTCGCATTCGGGAGGACGACGGTTCAATCCCGCGTCCCGCCATCCTGATTTAGGTTTTCCGTGATTTCCCTAAATCGCTCCAGGTAAATGCCGGGATGGTTCCTTTCAATGGGCACGGCCGACTTCCTTCCCCGTCCTTCCATAATACTATGAGATCGATGACCTCGCTGTCTGATCTCCTTCCCCAAACCAACCAACCAACCAGATAAAAGTAGTATTTCCGTCCTACCGATGGCTTCTGGTTGTACAATTGTATTATAATGAGTTAATTTAATGTCTTTAGAAAAAATTTCTCATATTACAGATATCTCGCTTTCATGCACACTCTACTCTTTTTTTTAAATTTTTTGTGTCACTTACTTCCTTTTCACTATTTACGTTTATATTGCCCCCAGATGTTTAAAGTTGTGTGTTTTCTTATGGTCAATATACCGGCATTTTCAAATTGTTGCTGAGCTCCTTTCATTGAGCAAAAGATATTCGTAGACCTGCCTTCTCAGCTATTTCCTTCAGAGGTTTAATTTTTTTCCTCGCTTCATCTACAAAGGCGAACCTGTTGATTGCTTGTAATAAGCTTGCAACTTTACTATTAATGTTTAGTAAAATGATGCAATCATGGGGAAAGTTTTGTAAACGGTAAATGCTGTCAGTTTAGCTCTAGTCCACAGTATCATAAACATAACGAAAATAGATGTGATTTAAAGGTATTCAAATTATATTGCTCAGTTGGAGCACCTGTTAGTTGATACTGACTGAAAAACCGACACTCAAGTGTGATTGTTAAAAATTAGTAAGTTCATTTAACGCGCATTGACATATTAAACTCACCAAAACTTACATCACACTGTGGCGCCTGACGTGAAGCTAATAAACAAATTCATCACTACAATGACTGGCTCCTAGGGTGGGGCTACAAAATATCTTACTACAAAGCACAGAGTTATCATAGATGCTAAGAATATTTTTACGGAGGGTGGGAGAGTAAGTCACTTACTACAGATGCTGTTACTTTATTTTCAGATACTTCATCTGGTACACTCTATCTAAGGCAATTAGTGAGTTTGGCCATGATTTTACAACATCACAGCTGCCTTACGATTACAACGCAGATGGCTATCATGGAGCTGGCACCTCTAGCCATCACGACATGTCTGGTTTTTTGTCTCTCTTATGGAAGCTAGTTTCACTGCGCATCTAGAGCCCTCCCTACTCTACGTTGACGGACGAATATTTTCGGCCCCCTAAGTCGAGGTCACTCCTGCTGGGGTGACCTTTTCAGCACCTGTACAGCACTCGACTTCGACGAAACATGCAAACCATCTTGCCCAGCGATGAAGGTGCCCTCGATAGGGCGGTGGTCACTATGAAGAAGAAGATGACGATGATAGTTTAATTAATTATTTATTCATTAAGGACTCCATCACATTTCGCCTTATCTTCCCAGATTTTACTGTGAAGTAGCTTGATAACGCCCAGTGTTGTAAAAATTATCTAGTTTCTAAATAAAAAAATAAGTTTCTAGTCCAGGACCTGAAGCTCAAGAGATGTCGACGTCTTACGTGTCATTCCGTGCCATGTGGATGTTGTGCAAATTAGCAAGTGGTCATTACACAGCTGTCTCGGATGTTTTGACAAATTTCCAGACCTTGGAGCCGCTGTTACTGATTGAAGTACCTCCTCAGAGGCCATCACGAGGCTGAGTGTATCCCGTACCGGTTCTGCCAACAAGGAAAAATCCTTGGCAGTACCGGGAATGTGACCCGGATCCTCCGCACGGCAGCCGCCTAAGCCAACAAATCAGTTACGGAGGTGAGCTAGATTATTAAATGGGCTGTTTCGAAACAATATCCTACGCAGCGAAACGGTTTACTTTAAAATGAATCTAGAAAGATTGTAATATAACTAAAATGTAGCTATTTCTTACTTGTTCTTCAAATCACAAACTGTGAAATGTTACAGGAACGTGTTCCTTGGAAGGTAGCGATGTATAAAACGCCTTCTTGTTACGGGAAGTATGGAATGCTAAAAGTATAGCAGCATAGTATGTTTTAGCATACGAGTTATGGTATATTTACAGTAAAATGCCATAAACACACTGACTATAGGTAATAACCATTACGACAGTGTGTAATTACGGACCGTCGTACTATTACAAAACGTGATGTTACTGAGCTTGGTTGACTACACCTCCGTTAATTTTATATGCACGCATAACAGATTTTTTCCCTTAGTTTACTAAGAGGAACACTGAGTATAATGACTAACATTGCTTCAATCTCCTTTCAGAGTTCATTACCTTCTTGAAGCGCTCGGAGCAAAGAGAGGAGTCTAATATATATTATATTACACGCTTTTCGTTTGACGCTTATTTCGTGAGAAATTTGGCCCGCGAAATAAGCGTCAAACGAAAAACCTACAAAGAACGAAACCTGTCTAGCTTGAAGGGGGAAACCAGATTGCGCTATGGTTGGCCCCCTTGATGGTGCTGCCATAGGTCAAACGGATATCAACTGCGTTTTTTAAAATAGGAGCCCCCTTGTTTTATTACATATTTGTGTAGTACGGAAAGGAATATGAATGTTTTAGTTGAACTACTATTTTCGCTTTGTGATAGATGGCGCTGTAATAGTCACAAACATAGGGCTCACAATTTTAGACGATCAGTTGGTAACAGGTAGGTTTTTTAAATTAAAATACAGAACGTAGGTACGTTTGAACATTTTATTTAGGTTGTTCCAATGTGATACATGTACCTTTGTGAACTTATCATTTCTGAGAACGCATGCTGTTACAGCGTGATTACCTGTAAATACCACATTAATGCAATAAATGCTCAAAATGATGTCTGTGAACCTCAATGCACTTGGCAATACGTGTAACGACATTCCTCTCAACAGCGAGTAGTTCGCCTTTCGTAATGTTCGCACATCCATTGACAATGCGCTGACGCACGTTGTCAGGCGTTGTAGGTGGATCACGATAGCAAATATCCTTCAACATTCCCCACAGAAATAAATCCGGGGACGTCAGATCCGGTGAACGTGCGTGTACGTTTGGTTACATCGCGAAGAAAATATCCAGTACAAATTCCCGTCTGTGGTCCGTGCAGCATTATATCGAGCAACTTAGCTTTGGAATGTGTTCTTTTACTTAAAGAAATGAGAGCATGCTATAGAGCTTCGACGACCAATCCACCTGTCATGAAATATGCTGTTCAATACTGCTTCAACCGCAAGCGAGCTATGTGCCGGACATCCATCATTTTGGAAGTACATCGCCATTCTGTCATGCAGTGACACATCTTGTAGTGACATCGGTAGAACATTACTTAGAAAATCAGCATACATTGCACCATTTAGATTGCCATCGATAAAATGGGGGCCAATTATCCTTCCTCCCATAATGTCTCACCATACATTAACCCGCCAAGGTCGCTGATGTTCTACTTGTGGCAGCCATCGTGGATTTTCCGTTGCCCAGTAGGGCATATAATGCCGGTTTACGTTACTGCTGCCGCCGGCCGAAGTGGTCGAGCAGTTAAAGGCGCTAAAGTCTGGAACCGCACGACCGCTACGGTCGCAGGTTCGAATCCTGCCTCGGGCATGGATGTGTGTGATGTCCTTAGGTTAGTTAGATTTAAGTAGTTCTAAGGTCTAGGGGACTTATGACCACAGCAGTTGAGTCCCATAGTGCTCAGAGCCATTTTTACGTTACTGCTATTGGTAAATGACGCTTCGTCGCTGAATTGAACGCGTGCAAAACATCTGTCATCGTCCCATAATTTCTCTTGTGCCCAGTGGCAGAACTGTACATGACGTTCAAAGTCGTCGCCAAGCAATTCTTGGTGCACAGAAATATGGTAAGGGTGCAATGGATGTTGATGTAGCATTCTCAACACCGACGTTTTTGAGAGTCCTGATTCTAGTGCAATTTGTCGCTACTGATGTGCGGATTAACCGCGATAGCAGCTTCAACACCTATGTGGGCATCATCAATTGTTGCAGGTCGTGGTTGGCGTTTTACATGTGGCTGAACACTACCTGTACCCTTAAATAACGTGACTGTCCGGCGAACGGTCCGGACACTTGGATTATGTCGTCCCGGATACCGAGCAGCATACATCGCAGACGCCCGTTGGGCATTTTGATCACAATAGCCACTCATCAACACGATATCGACCTCTTCCGCAATTGGTACACGGTCCATTTTAAAACGGGTAATGTGTCACGAAGCAAATACCGTCCGCACTGGCGGAATGTTATGTGACACCACGTATTTATACGTTTGGGACTATTACAGCGTCATCTATCACAAAACGAAAAAAATGGTCCATATATCTTTACGTATTACGCGAATATGTAATAAAAAATGGGGGTTCCTGTTTAAAGAAACGCAGTTGATATCCGTTTCACCTATGGCAGTGACATCTAGCGAGCCAACCATAGCGCCATCTGGTTTCCACCTTCAAGCTATACGAGTTTCGTTCTTTGTAGTTTTTTCGTTTCACGCTTATTTCGTGAGATATTTGGCCCTGTCACTATCAATGTACCACCATTTACCCGCCGCCTGAGGCCCGTCCAATATCCTGGGCAAGGTCGGCTTCTAAGAATTTTAGTTACAAAGGCCTTACAAAGACCTTACATAAGACCTTGCAACTAAAATTCTTAGAAGCCTGACTTTCCCAGGGTATTGGACGGGTCTCAGGAGGTGGGTAGTGAACGTTGCATCAGATACGGTGGACACCTGCGAATACAGAATAAGCAGTCACGTACCAAGCGGCAATGTGGTCAGCGTATGTTCACCAGTGGTGAGGCTGAGATTTATATTCTGGAACTAACCCCTCGAGCCTTAACACTCTGAGTTGAGTCAATAAGTCCACTGAACCCCACCTGTTCCAATCACGTTCATCATGGAGCTTTTTGATAATTACAATCTTACCCCAGGTGGTAAATCCACCGCCAGTTTTACTGGTGCTACTGGTCTTTCCGATTCGGGGGTGGCCAGGTTAAACTGGAAAGTGGTTCAACAGACAAAACCGGCGTCCTCTGTCCAACTTAAAAGCGAGATAAACACATTTTTTCCAACACTCAACATACAATTTTACAACCAAGTAAACTTCATAAATTAGGAGACACCGATAACGAAGCGGTCGGATGGAAAAGGGTATAAGACAGGGATGTAATTTTACTCCCATATGGTTTCATTTGCACATCGAAGAAGCAATTATGGAAGTAAAATAAAGGTCAAAGGATATCAATGATACAATTCGCTGATGACATTGCTATCGTGAGTGATAGTGAACAAGAAATACATGATCTGTAGCATGGAAAGAACAGTGTAAATGTCACAGAATACAGACTGAGAGCAAATCGAAGAAGGGTGACAGTATTGAGTAGTAGCCGAAGTGAGAACATAGTGAAACTTAGAATCTGAACTGATCCTCAAGAAGCAGATGAAGTTAAAGAGTTCTATTACTTGGGCTACAAAATAAGCAATGACGGACGGAGCAAGGAGGACATCAGAAACAGAATAGCACTGGTAAAGAGGGCAATCGAGGTCAAGAAAAGTCTACCATGAAGCATAGGCCTTAATTTCAGGAAGCAGTTTCCGAGAATGTACGTTTGGAGCACAGCATTGCATGGTAGTGAAACATGGAATGTGGGAAAACCGGAACAGAAGAGAATCGAAGCATTTGTGTTGTCGTGTTGCAGGCGAATGTTGAAAATTACGTGGACTGGTAAAGCAAGGAATGAGAAGGTACTGCACAGAATCTGAGAGGAAGTGAATAAGTGTAAATGACAAAGAGAAGGAACAAGATGATAAGGCATCTGTTAAGACATCAGAAAATCATTTACATCGTACTAGAGGGAGCTGCAGACGGCAAAAACTGTGGATAAAGACAGGTATTGGAATACAAGCAGCACATAACTGAGGACGTAGGTTGCAAGTGCTACTGTAAGATAAAGAATTTGGCACAGAGTAGGTGTTCGTTACGGGCATCATCAAACCAGTCAGCAGACTGATGACTCAAAAAAAAAGTTACGAATATCTCAGTAGCTTTACGAGCAGCTCATTTGATTGCTGCAACATCAAAACACAGTCTGATGGGCTTCAAGTTACACGTCTGTTTACATTTAGTATAATAGGACAGACGTTTGTGGGACCTGGTGTCCAGACGGCGTGACAGTTGTCCCCGTCGATTTTATCTTGATACTACTTTGTCGAGCCCTATACATGTTATATCACTGAAGTTCTCTTAAAACCGAAGTTGGTGTCGTAATTCGGAGATCTTTAAGAAAAAAAAACATACGAACGTCAGGAAAAACCGTACTTCGATGTATTCACTCATTCTGGATAGCGGCCTCACCCTTCATACGTTGACAGTACGGTCACCCTGAAGAATTCTATTGACACTGAAAGTGGCATAAACGGCCTACTCACACGTACAATCTGACCTTTATCAAAATCGCTGATGTCTGCGGGTCTCGCCAGTTGTTATCCATCTTGTTGCAACAACGATTCCTCATTGTCTTTGCTCTGTTTACATACTTTCCTGACTTGTCATACGGCAGCAACGCCACATGTGGGTATTCAGTCTCTCGGTGGACAGCGACTGTAATATTTTGGATCATCAGAGAATGTAACGTATTGTTGTTCTGTTTAACAAATTATGGAAAGGGGAGGTGACTGAAAAAATATTTTTAGGCTGTGACGATCAGTTCAAAACATTAAATTGAACAAAGTAAATCCGTATTATGCACGACACCCTATTACGAATCGTTTAAGGGTCTTTTCAAGTTGGCATGAAGGTGAAACGAAAAGCAAAACAGACTCATGATGCATTCCGTAACATTTAATGTTAACAGCAGTTATAGAAATCTAATAATACTTCTAGCGTTTCTGCACTGTAAGTACTCCTCCAGGATGACCACAGAGCTCAATTACAGCCCAGAGAATGCTTTCAGCGTGAACGTGCCTTTGACGCCTGGCCGCTAATTCCATTTCTGCGCCCACACTCAAGTCGCCCACCAGCCCTCGGACTCGGAGCTGAATTGGATGGCATCCAGTATACAGGTAATTCCCTCTCATTGTTCCAAGCGGACACCCCCTTGTTGCGAGAAACGGTAGGTAATTACGACAGGCGTCAGGATGGCAAAGACATATCGATACACGACACGCTGTGGTTGCGTTCCTTTGTTACACTGTACGTTTTGTTACATTGAATAAGGAGCGAAGCTTTGCAAAACTGTAATGCCTTCATCATGTGGCACCCACATATTCCTTTCCATGTCTTTCTCATTCATAGTTCCCCTGACCCTTTATTTTATTGTGGAATACGTTAATTGGTTACTTCACTAATTGTATCGCGAAGAAAATATTCAGTACAAATTCTCGTCTCTTAGTGATACCTGCAGCATTATATTAAGCAACTTAGTTTTGGAATGTGTTCCTTTACTTAAAAGAAAGAGACCCGTGGTACTTTCGGCTTGAACTTCTTTTGATTAATTTTACATACTGCTGACTGTTTTCTGCCAAAATACTTACTAACAAGAAAACAGATGTGAAAATGGTGCAGTCCACGGTAAGCATTTTTATGCTTGATAAGGAACATACTTAAAACTGGAATTCATTTGTGTTTCCGCAAGTTCAACGTGAAATGGAATCGTGCATTAGTAAAATAATACACAGGACCTTACTTGAATGTTAGATTCATAAACATATTGCATTATGAAGCTTCGACGAATAGATTACCATTTACTATCTACATCTTCATTCATTCTCTTATGCTATTGTGATTTTTAAACACATCCTCTTAAGGGGCTCTGGAAAGGCTCAAAATCATGAAAAGTTCAATTATTACTTTTTTTGCGTTTTCTGAATCTGCAGACTATTACCTTTTAATAGATATATAATTTATTCAATTCCGAAGACTACAACTATTTTTAAATTTTTTTTGAAATGTGTTCTACATGGGCGTGACCCACTGTGGCGCTGTTAAACTGCTGTCAAATGGTGTTATTGTTAACGTCCGTGTTCATCAGGTACATTTTAGTGATGTGAGATAAAGTATGTGTTGAGGCTAACCTGTGATGGTTCAATATATATCGCTGGTGTGATTGTCGATTGTTTCATGTTTATTTATTCTGTCGTTATCTCGAAAATATTCGTAATTAATTCTGTTTCTTGAGTCTCTGTTTTGTTGAAGTATAATAATGAGTAAAAGTAAAGTTATTAGAAATCCTCTGAAGGCTTTTAAGAAAAGGAGAAATGTTGGAAAGCCAAAGGTATGTGTTATTACTGTAAACAATAAAGACGAC
Source organism: Schistocerca piceifrons (assembly GCF_021461385.2). Classification (NCBI taxonomy): domain Eukaryota; kingdom Metazoa; phylum Arthropoda; class Insecta; order Orthoptera; family Acrididae; genus Schistocerca; species Schistocerca piceifrons. The sequence goes on along the minus strand of NC_060139.1, from coordinate 158,830,529 downwards.
AACCAAGTGAGTGAACCTAACCTCTCAAGTACACCTGCCCATAGCAGTCAAAGTGGGAAAGAAAATACTTCACAGAAGAAGCTGGGTTCAATGAGTGAAAACTATGAATGTTTTATGGGCGAATCGGATGTGAATGAAATATTTGATATGTCGGTTCTCAAAGGAATTTTTTCAAACTGTGTAAGATGTATTCATTGTAGTGAAGTTGGTCTGGAACTCTCCATAATAAAGCACGTAGGACTTGCTAGTGAAAGACAAATGAAATGTGATAAGTGTTCATACATGACCACCTTTTGGAACAGTGTTGCAGTAACTGCAACTGAAGAAAATGGTAGCAAAATCTACGAACACAACAACGAGCGATGCTTGCTTTAGACGAGGAACGTCTTCGGGCTGCAGACAGGGCTGTAAAGAGTCTAGAAATACAAGCAAGAGTAAACAGGAGGAGGAACAAGAGGAAGCTGGAGGAGGAGTTTGCAGAGGATGAAGATAATCCATCCTATGGACCTGGAATGCACTAGAAAGTTAATCCAATCTTTGTCGCTCGATTCCCAAAACTTTTATTTTCTCATACTAATTACATGTTTTCTAAGGATATTCCAAACATATTTGTTTCAAACTTTCAGTAAATGTTACACAGTACCTTCTGCATAATTTAACACAGCCCTTTTCCAAAAAACTGTATATTTTTGAATAAATAAATAAAAAATGTTGTGAATTTTCATTACAATTGAAAATAATCATCTTTAATAACTGAACTAAAATTTTGTAAAATCCCTGTGTTAAGTTGTAGCCCATATTCCAATAAATAATCTGTAAAAAGTTCAACTTCCTACCTCAAATACTTTGTGAGGAAACATGTAATTTATAAGCGTTATTTTAACATTGCAAGTATAGGGCGTTCCGGAGCCCCTTAAAAGGGATTAAAATGTAAGTAAGTTCTTCACCAATTAAATCAATTCTGCAGTGCCTGAGTATTACGAGTAGTCTCTGTAGAAAGAACTCCATGTCCATAAATACTTCACTAATAAAATAGATTTTACACTGCAGAACGATTACAATTAGGTTATACTGTAATTATAAGCTGAAGTTCAGAAATGAAGTTTCTACTTAGCTGAGCGCTCAGCTTGTCTGACTGCCGTGAAGAGTAATTTACCAAAAAAAATAGTCTAAACCACAAATGGGGTTTGTGGTACAAGATCGCTGTTGCTCCTTTTATTACTCCAAAACTGGTTGCAACGCGGAGTACCTGGGTTTATTTTCCTGGTTTGTCCATGATTATTGGTGGTGGTGGTACGGCAGGAATTATGTGCAGTCAATCTCGGGAAACGAGATGAAGAATTTATTGAGTGAAAAGTCAGGACCGGAACGAAAAGTAAGTAGATGAATTGTTAAGCGAGTGAAAAGGCAAATTTTACTCGGACCTCACTCAGAGTGTTAGCGACATTTTATACCAAACAATTCCCCGTCTGCATCATGTTACACTTAATGGGAATGGTATTACACCATGAACTCCTCCCCTTATTTCTACAGAACTAATAATCCATTTTATATCCCTGTGATATGTTGACCAAAGTACAATCCTTATGAGAACTTATTGTCAGTAGAGAAAATAGCCATTACTACGCATAAAGAATGGCGTGAGTACATGATGGGTACTCATTGTGGCCAACGTTACTGAAAATAATCAAGTTAAGATAGCGTATCACAATCTTTCTGATTCTAAGAAAAGGCGAATCATTGACTTGAGGGACATAGGTGCACCATACCAGATTGGAGAAGGAAGCCGATGGTTCCCAGAAGAACAATACGGGCACATACATTGAAAGGTTGCCAGAAGAACAATACCGGCTCATACATTGAAAGGTTTCGGATACCACTGGAATTACTTGTCTAAATTTCTGAGGATGGACAGATGTTCGAAGTGGAGTTTTGATCAACGCCCTCCAGAATGTTAGTCTGGCATAGCTAAGGCGCCTTCTTGCTTTTTATTCTTCAATGAAGCTTTACACGTATGTGTGTGCTACTACTATTGCTTGGACTTGTACTAATTTAATCTGAGGTACACGCTCGTCTTTCACATGATTTGCATCAGATGCACAAAATGAGCACGTATTAATCTAAACATCACCAGCGTAGCTGGAGGCACTCGGAGCATATCAAATGGGCGCAAAACACATCGGTACATTCTTAGTACATGCAACGTACATGAGGTGAAATCGAAAAAAAATTTCGGATGTTGAGAGATGTTTCTCCATAAGGTACCCGTGGTCTCCTGCGGCTCGTAAGAGAGAATATTTAATTATGATTTATTTCTTATGCTACGTCAGTTAACTTTGTTTCTACGGTGTGCCTTCACAGCAGTGAAAAATCCTATAATATGCAATCACCAAAGCGTATAACACAGAAAATGGATGGTAAAGTACGGTGATGCGTTTACCGTCTCTGCGGGATCCTCTCAGTACAGCGTCGTTCCACCGTTCTTTCATAACATTCATTGAATCCATACACAAAGTATATTTCAACCATATTTTAATCACTAACCCTATCAATGACGCTGTTCATCACTTCTGACGTACAACTAACACTGCTGGGAAAACAAGTGCGAGAGTGAATCGATCAGTTTGAACTCTTGCGAGACAATTCTAAAATAGGCTCTACTGTTGTCAAGAATGAGTGAATGGATCAACTTTGTTCTCAAACGAGAAGCACATCTCACATACATGGTGTTAGGAAAGTCAGTGCCGAAAGTAACAGGTATAACAGATAAAAACAAATATCATATAGTTCGTAAAGAACCATCTGTCAGAAACCCATATTCCTTTAGCGCGGAGCATACGTAGGCAGTACACGATTGCAGTAGATAAACTTTTCTATGTCTAATGTGTTAACAACCGGTAACCGTCAGATCAACGAAGTTAAGCGCTGTCGGGCTGGGCTACTACTTGGATGGGTGACCATCCGATCTGCCGAGCGCTGTTGGCAAGCGGGGTTGCACTCAGCCCTTGTGAGGCAAACTGAGAAGCTACTTGATTGAGAAGCAGCGGCTCCGGTCTCGAAAACTGACATACGGTCGGGAGAGCGGTGTGCTGACCACATGCCTCTCCATATCAACATCCAGTGACACCTTTGGTCTGAGGACGACACGGCGGCCGGTCGGTACCGTTGGGACTTCAAGGCTTGTTCGGGAGGAGTTTAGCTTAGTTTTTAATGTGTCTACATCTAATGCTAGACTGAGATACGTAGTCTTTTGCGATTTCATGTTCTGTGACGCTAAGTCAGTAAACAGCGGGTAGCACCAAGTGCATGCATGACAACTGCAGTCTTAACATGGAGCTCCACACATAGGAGGAGGGGAGGGGGGGAACTGCAAGATATGTACTTTGTTTATGGTGCGGCTAAAGGCAGAGGGCAGAAGGAGCATGTGGTTTTAGTATGATTGGGCCCTAGCGCGCATTGCAGAACCAGTTCCAGCAGTAATAACCAGTACTGCTGATATCGACGGCTCCACCGGCAAGGACTTGTACATGGTCCTGCTACATCCCAACCTCACCCCATTCGACTGCTTTCTCTGGGCCAACATGAAAGACGTGGTGTCCTCACTGACTCGGAGGTGAAACTTATTGCAAGAATCCTTACAGCAGCCACACAAATACATAACACACCACGCATTTTCCGGCGTGCATGGGTCCTACTTCGATACCGGCTCTGCGCTGAGGTTAATGCTGCTCTTTTTGAAGATTTATTGTAGTGTAACAGTAATCAGAATAATAGACCAATGAAAAACGTTTACCACTGTTTTATTCCAAGTCACACACAATAACCTCCTGTCCACTCAGTACTCCAACAATATGCGTTTCCGACGCATGGTTGCTTTACGAAATCTATTTGTTTTTGCCTCTGCCACCATTCCTGTTAAATTGGGTACAGAATACCTGAACACCTTGCAGACACCGTTACCAATGTGGTGCACATATGTTCAGTGTAATACGTGTACAGAAGTGTGTAACGGTAAGAGGCTAAACGAAGTGCTATTCCTGTGTTACGAACCATTACAGACCCCGGTTTCACTAAAGCAAAATATGTAGAAAATATCCCTGATGTGTTGATGGTGATACGTCCGTCGGATGGGGTAGTTAAGCTAGACGGTCCTCTTGAAGTTTTTCGAGAGAACTAGGCTATATGTCGTCACCGGATTTCATGCGCTCCCTTCCAGTGAATCAAAATAAAACAAACCCTACACGGTGCGAGTCACTTATCTCAGTCATCCCCACGACACTACGTAGCAGGTCGCATGAACACAAAACTAAACCACGTCCACTAGTACCATGACCACATAAGCGACATAGCATTCTTGCATCTGCTACCTTACATTCATTCTTCGACAAGAGTATAGGTAAAAATCAGTTTTATTAAGCGTGCTGTAATCTTATTTTTGCGATTTACAAGTTACCAGCCTCATATTACCACGTAGTTAATTGCAGCTTTCGGTTCCGACAATCAGCTCGGAGGTATATTTACAATGAGAACGTCTGTCGTTGCCTGTTTTGTTGTAGTCATATGAGCTAATGTATACGGTGTACATGAGTTAATGTATACGGTGTACGAATAGTAAGTAAGTTAGGCCATGTGGTAGTACAGAGTAATTCGAATGCACAGTGCATATATACAGAGTGTTCGGATATTCCGGTTACAACTTCTAGGACTGGAGAGAGGAGTGAGAATAAGGTATTTTGAGTAGGAAGCCATATCCGGTAACGTACCGTTTCCGAGCTAATTCCGTTTGAAAACATATTTTCTTGGTAAGGTTGTCCCAGCGTTGTTATTTGGGTGTGGCTGGGGGTTAGAGTCGAGTGCTAATGCCTAACATGATTCGAGCCTCATTGACTTGTCTATGAGTATTAAAACAACATAGCTGAGCAAAAGTTTGCAGTATACAATGACATGACACTTCTGAACGTCTAAGCTCATGGTAATGAAAGAGCTGCTCGCCGCCTTTGTGAACATCGTTCTCCTCAACGCCCGACTCCGTCGCATACTTATTTCTCCTCAATCACACAACAGCTTCGAGGAATAGTACCTCCACCATCCTCAGGCGTGACAGTGGTGCTCCGAACAGACGCCGCACAACCGAATTGTAAAAGGCCGTATTGAATCACGTCATCACGTACACGAACAATTTCTTTGGCTATTAACTCGTGGAACTCTAAAACAAGTGGTGTACTAGGTCATGCTTAATCAGTTACTTGTAAAAGTGGTCGCGTTGCCAACGTGTTTTCAAATAGCTATACCACGGGAACTGTACATTTCCGGATATGGGTTCTAATTAAAAATATTACCTACTCACTGCCCTCTACAAATCCAAGAAGTTTGCAACCGGAATTTCCGAACTCCCTGTATATCATATGTCCAGTTTCCTTATTGACTATGGAGACACAGGTGATACAATGTATCCTAAACAACCAGACACAGAAGGTGTTACGCAAAGTCTATATAATTATTTAGTTTTGAGTTTTACAAATTCCACCTCTCATGTCAATGTACTTTCGAATTATCTTGACAACACTGGGTGTACCTCCCCTGTCGTCGTCTTGGCCTTAAGTTATGAGGAGAGCACTATTCCTGGTACAAAACAGAACTAATTGCAGTAAGGTTGAATTGAGCGTCAAAACTGTCTTCATAACGGGGCCCTGTAAGATGGTGCGGCGACATACCACATCATACATTTACAAGAAAGCGTTCTTGAAAATGTGTCTACGCAAAGGCGTGTGTCTTTTCGCCGGACTGCCAGGTTGATTTATGACTGCTATTCACGAGTAAAAGTGGCTTCATCCCCTAATAATGTCAATATGATTAGTCTGTGAATTGTAGTTGGCCAGAATCAAACTTCCGATAGTTTGTCTTCATCTCCTTCTCGAAAATGTTCAAGTCGTCGTACATAATAAGGACGGGTGCCGTGCGTACATAATTTTCTTCATATTATTGTACTTACAACACTCTAGAAATTGTGTCTGTTCTTGTTGAACAACGCCATTCTACCAAGTGAATAATGCATTCACTTTAATGCATGCCTTGTTCACTTAAGCTTTCAGACAAACTATTACCTCTGGACACTACGGCAATCTGAGTCAGTTTAGCGAGAACAGGAGTAAACGCTCTAGGACCTCGTAGTCGGCGGTCAGGGTACAGTCTACAGACAACAACACAGCAGCAATGTTTCCTTTGCAAAATCCGTACACAAATACTGTTTCGGCACAGTAAGCGTTTCTGCTGTTCATTTAAAGGATGAGGTAGAACTAGTCAACATTTCAAAACAACAGTCACTGTTCAGAAATTCAATTGAGTAAACTCAAGCACAACATCAAAACTTGAACTTCAAACTAAAAATGACAGTCTTTAAATAAATTTGTAGAAACTAAAACAGCATCCAGCAAAAATACTTATTTCAGTAATCAGTTGTATCTCTGTACCCAATAAGAACTGGACGCATGAAGTATGGAATATTTTATTCGAGTTGCTCTACTGAGTGGCCCGGGAGGAACGCTCAGTATTCAGGAATGACACAGGAAGGTTAACTTGAACCAAAATTTTAGTGTGGGTATATTCCCTCCTCCGAACGATTTCCGAGGTGGAACGCATTTAGTACACGAGGGATATTCGTCATGTAAGCCCGATACATCGCGAAAAGGAAAGCACAGTGAAAAGTGAGGCGCATTGCCTCTAGTATGCCTGCTCGATCGCGTTAGGTCACTTTTTCTCAGTTAGGATCACACTATTAGCAAATAAGGTACACTTTAGGATGCCTAGAACAATAGTGTGTCCCGCCAGGTATGTGTGTCCGCTGCAAGGTATTGTTTGATTTCATTAACGTCATATGATGTATCTGCCATGTATTCCCCTCTTCATGACAATTTTCGGCCACGCACTGCAGGGGCAATGAGGACATCTCTTTCGTGTATTAGAAAGGAAATTTGATCATCTATCGTACATTCCGGACCAATAGCTATGCAGACAAACAACTACAGGCCAGTGTAGAGATTTGGCGGAACGTACAGGCGGCTGCCTTATATGAGAAGGGTCTAAGAACTTTGGTACAACGTTACGACAAATGTCTAAGTGGAAGAGGCGACTATGTAGATAGAGAAATAACTGGATGGTATAGAAAACAGTTGCAAATAAAGCATTTTTCATTTTCACTGTGTTTTCCACGTCACGACTGATCCGACATTACTATTCGAGTAGCCCAAGTACTGATAGCTTTACACACAGCTGCTCTGAATCATACTCATCAAATAGAATGCAAGAAGTTGTGCTGAATAATTGAAACAAAGTTTGGAATTTAGAAAATTATTACGGTGGAGAATTTAGAAAGGGAGTCCTACAGTGTACTATTTTCGATTCACTTCTATGGCAGAGAGATATTCCGAGCAAATAGATTAAAGACAACGAAGTACATTGGGCTAGAGTAGAACATCAAAGAGGTTGGGTCATGAAAAGCTTTTCTGATGATATCTATCTCTACCCAACCCGGTAACAGAATAACAAATCTCGTCATATAAGGTATCAATAACTCTGGTTGACTAGTTTTCACTATTAAGCAGAGCTTACTACTCGTAACTTTAATAATGGTATCAGTGCTATCAGAAATGACATGTACTTCATGACGAAGAAAACGATGTAAGGTTTTCATGTAATGACATTTAATGAAAAGTCAAAGTCCCTGCCATGACTGAAACTATGAAATAAAACAGTACGAATTGACAGCACAACTTAATGATGCTCAATCCTGTCTCTGATACACCTCGACTTGTAACAACCTTTAAAGCCATCAAACATGGAACCAATTTTTAATTTCAAGTGACATAAAATTTACCAAAATCAATAAACCAAAAACTAATAACCTTTGCCAAGTCTATAACCCATTAGAAATCTCAGGTGATGGACGGTCCAGTAAAACCCTCGCACCTTCTTTCAAATTTGCTAGACAGAGGATTATTCGAAATAAGTAATAATTTTACTACGTTGTAAATAACTTATTCGAAACGCAACTGATTCACACCATTGTCATATTGAACACTCCGTGTATATCTTTATACCGTCAAATAAATTTGATAAGACGAAAACACTAGAGGTTTGAGGAACATGTAACAGATTATCAGTATTGACAAGATTACCCAAAGTACAATACTCTAGTCAAATAACATGTAGTACTTGCAAAAGAATGTGTAAAAACATATCCGAATGCACTATAAGAATCGATTTATGTACAAATAACATTAATATTTACACTAAGTTTCACGTCTTCCGTAAAATCTTCTTTAACTTGTAATCAAATCTGATACTGTAAACAGACAGTTGACTTTAGACTTAGTCCAAAGACTTCAAACATTTCTGTAGCGGAAGACACTTACAAAGCGAATGTTCCTAAGATCAGACGAAGTGCATTGGCTCTGTAACGAGAATGCATCATACTAATAAATGTGTTGCAATGCAAAATCTATAGTGGAAAAGCTACCAGCCAGTAAATTAAAATATCTACCAGATCAAAGGCATTTTTAATTTCTTGAAAGATTACAGGCATTTCTCTCGAGGCTACTTTCTCAGAATCACGAATCTAGAACTCACAACTCGAAGAAGACGACGCTGCAATAGCTAAGTAGAAACTTCATAGACATTCATGTAGGCACACAGCTATTTTGCATCAGTAGGACTTTGTCATGCATATTTCATGTCATTTGAGGGAACACGATTTCCAGACAAGTATGGTGAGTGATCCTTTTGGTGAGTAACACACAACCACTGACTCAAAAACAAATATACATTATATGTGTTCTGTGTCGGAAAGCATTGAGATTTCCTGTCATATCCCAAAATATGGACCATTCTTCCTGAGCCACACCATATGCTAGCAATTCCTAAAATATTTAATATTCGTCCTGAAATATCCTGCACGAAGTACTGAAGTGCGTGTAATTGTATACAGGGTGACTTTTTTCCACAGTATACATACTCTAGGGCTTGATCGATGGGAGGAGACGGAACAAAAAAGGTCTAATGAACTTAAGTCCAGAAATGATTGATTTCAGTGCCAGAGACCATTCATTCAGTCATACACTCTTACAGGGACTGCAGTCTAACACGCGCTGTACCATGCAGCGACAGTCACAGTCCGTGTTGAAAATCGTTTCCATGTGCCTAAACGTATGCGGGTATGCGCCGTAGAATGTTCTTCCTCACACGTTTACATCACCAGGCTCGATCTAAACAGTGTCAAAGGCAGAATGAATACGCTGCTCCAGTGTCTCCACATCTCGAATGGGCTCTGCATGCACGATACTTTTGAGATGGTCCCATAACCGTAAATCGCACGGGTTGAGTTCCAGTGAACGAGCAGACCATGCAAATGGACTCCCTAGTCCGATCCATCAACCAGGGTAGAACCGATTGTGATGCGTCAGGATGGTAATGGCGAAGTGGGCTGGAGCACCATCGTGTAGCAGCCACACAACCCTTCGAGTCATCAGTGTCACTTCTTCCATCAGGGGAGGCAAAGTCACCCGCAAGAAATACCGATCGTTCCGGCCTGTGAGGCGACGTGAAAGGAAGACATCCCAAAATGCGGTCGCCGGTTATCCCGGCCTGCACATTCCGGTTGCATCGATGCTGATGATTCGCTGTCACCATGCCACTGGGGTTCTGCATACTATCCCACGGATGACAGTTACGAAAGTTTAAGGTACCACTCTGCATGAAGTTGGTCTCACCTGTGAATAGTATGGACGACACAAATTCCGGAATCGTGGTTGCCTGGTGAAGAAACCAGTGACATAACCACTCCCGATGAACAAGTCTGTCGCTAGTAAGCCCTGCACACCCTGTAAGTAATAATGGTAGCAACAATTTTCGTGTAGAATGTTCCACATGATCGTCTGGCGTATCCTGTACTGGCGGGCCAGCTTCCTGGTACCGACACGACGGTCGCCTTCCACAGTGTTAATCACATTTTCCTCCAAGTCAGGTGTCCGAACATTTCGGACATGTCCTTCATGATTTCCTGCTTCCTGAAACGATCCTGTCTCAGACAAATGGCGAAACGCTGTTACAAACATCGAATGCTGTGACTGTTGTCGGCGGGGATAGGTCTCTTGATACAACCTTCCTGCTCACTGCGCATTGCCATTTTCCTTTCCGTTAGTAAACACCATGTCGGTAAGCTCTCGATTCGAATACGGAACCACTGTGCACAACGTTGTATTACATCCACTAAAAGTTGCGCCAGCAAGAGAAGTGAATTGGAGGCAACGCTATGGCAGGAAAGGGCGGTGGTACATGACGGATGAGGAACAGTGACACCCTCTTGGAGGAAACCTCGCGTACTGGAACTGTGGCTGCATGGCACAGGGCGTATTAGACCGCAATCTCGGTACGTATGATTGAATAAATGATCTCTAGCCTGAAAACCATGCATTTCCGGACAAAAGTTCATTAGAGCTTATTTGTTTCGTATCCTCACATCGACCAATCCCTAGAGGCTGTACACGATGTAAAAAATTAGCCTGTGTAAGTGCTTTCCTGCATTTGTAATTTTGTTCCCTAGTATTTTAATACTCAGTTTCTTGTGTTTTGCAGTAGATCACCTGATGATGAAATGCTAAGAAGTCGAAACCACATACACGACCTAAGATAAAATAGTATTGAGTCGTGCTACTGCTCGCGTTGGCGCTGTTTGTAGGTTTTCGCCCACTGATGGAGCCCAGACGGTATCGTTTAGTTGGCATGGTTGCGGTTGTTTGTCTTCTTCTCGTGTTGACTGGCGCCACTCGGTTTCGCAAGCGTTGCCTGTCCGCTAAGGGCAGCAGGGGCGGTTATCGATATGTAGTAACTGTTGCCCTCTCTTGGGGCGACGTCGTTGTTTTTCCGGGTCGTGTGAGTGAGCCACTTCGGTTGGGGACCCACGAGGAGTCAGGTCCGCGCACTGCGAGAACACGCCAGGACCGCTGGTGGCACGTATGGACTCCTGGATGGAAGGGCTGTGGATACGAGGGTGCACGACATCGTCGTAAACAGGATCCAGCAAGCTTTAAGATGAGTGCATCTCAATCCAAATGGAGACACCTCCACCACTGTGATATCTCGTGATTCTCCAGTGACTTAGGTTCGTGTTGCTGCTAGTAGTGTCGCCGAGGTGAAGAGCAGCGAGTAAAATGCTTGGGGAAGGCGGATGTGATTAGCTTCCCTCGACTTCTTATTGCTATTTACTGCGTTGAACTTGTTACAATTTGTTAAGTTCAACCAGAGGTAGTTTTTCTTCTTGGTGGCCGCTAACTCCCCAGTTGCCTGCCCTGGGGGTTAGTGTATGCAACGGCAGCGTACGTTTCGTCGCCTTGCCGCTGGTGTCCGTTAAGGCGTGTAGTTTTGACAGCTTTCTTGATTGTAGGCCGGTTGATGATTCTTCGACTCTGGTGGTAGGCGTTCCTTTCTCGTTCCGGGCGCTCTAAACACAGTATTCTGGGGACGTAGTGCAGACCGCCGCTTCCGGCTTTGGAGTATTGTTCCATCGTTGCATTTGGTTTATCGGACGTCCGGTAGCTTCAGAAAGATTGTCATTTGTCATTCGTTAAACTGTCACTAGTGTGAGTTACCATCTTCTGAAGTGAATGCAACTCTTGCCCGCCTATCTCTTTTCTCGTGAAAGCCGTACCTTCTCAGAGGTCGATTCGTGGAGCACCGTCTGTGGCCCTTTGGTTCTCGTAAGACGTTTGTTCTAACGGAGGACTGATGGCCAGTAGTTCAGTGTAACGCTCCTTCAGCCCACGCCTTCTGCGGATATAATCTGCCTCAGTACCCTGTAAGGAACTTAAGTACTGGTCCTTCTGTTTCATTATTGTATTATTTATTACAATACCTTGTAATGCCTACATTAAAGGTTACATATTTATAGTTTTCTGGTCGCCTTCTGGAATAAATCTAGCAGTGTAGAATTCAGTGGATGTTATGGGTTGCGTTACGAAGTTTGCCACCATCTTATTTCACCCTTCTGGTCATCAGTTACTTGTTTTTTAATTAATCTTTGGTATTGTATTTGCTGTTTTACAGTAGGCTCCTAAATGTTTTGTATTATTGCCGTTCCTGGCGTGTAAGGCCTTCAGCCGTGATTGTGGTCATTTGCCTTAAAATTCTAATTTGGCATTTGTAGTTACACAGTAAGCATTCAAAACGTTATTTTCTGCTATACCTGGCGTCTGATGCCTTCTGCTGTGTTTGTGGCGACTTGCCTTTAATATTTATATACCTGTAATTTCTAAGTTGCAGCGAGTTTTAAACAATTATTAATTTATTGCCGTTTATGGCGTGTAAGGCCTTCTGCCCAGATCACAGTTGCTTGCTTTTAAAACATTATCTGCTGTATCTGTATTTAATGGCGATTTGCTAAATTGTAACCCACTGAAAACACCATTAATTACACAGTTGTTTGTTCTTTCATTAATAACGTGTCGTATTTTTATTTATTGTTGCGTCTGGAATCAATGGTTTAAAATAAATTGTGTGTAACTATAAAACTCAACCAATAGTAACTGATTATGGCCCCGTCCACAATCGTCACCGAATCCTGCCTTCCCTTGATTACCAGGTTTCAGTATAATTAAAAATTTTCTTTTTCTAAGATGGTCAATAATTTGCCCTAATACAGTGTGCCTAGTCTCTGAAGGGTTTGTATATGAACCTAATTGAATTTGGTATTCTCTGTTACAAGCGTCGTGACCCACACAGTAGTTGGCGCTTGAAAAACGCACCCAGTTTCACGGTAGGTCCGCCTCTGCCAACACAGCACCGTGTGTAAGCAGCCCGTGTTGTCGCTCGGTCTGCGTGTGTTTGCGCCAGAGAAGCCTGGTCGCCCTAATTGCAAGGGAGGCGGTAATTGCATCGAGTAATCCGTGCCGCGCCACGGTGCGGTGATGGCGGCTGGGCTGGGCTGCAGGGCCGCCCTCATCGAGGCGATTGCAGCCGTTCGCTCGCTGAGCTTGCAAAAGGACGAGGGGTGGCTGACTGCTGTCGCTAAAACCGCAGTTACATGGGGCCTTTTCTTGCTGTCACCAAAACAGCAGTTACGTGGGGCCTTTCGCTAACCGTGCGTTGTCGTGTATACTTGTTGAAATTTGTGAGAACTGTCATAGCAATGCACCCACAACAATGCAGAGGGTATATAGGAACATGTTCAATTCTTAGTTCATACGTTTCGTTGGTATAAATTCAAAGCCATCTATGGGTCGAATAAGTGTAGGTTTCCATCAAGATTCACCTGCTCTTAAAGAAAAACAGGTTGAACCCAAATTCATAAACTAAGACGTTTCAGCTCTATTCTTTGCACCCTAAAGGTAAAGAAAATGTCTTTAACTCAATTTCGTGCCTTACGAATTTTCAGCTCAAGACAGAAGTCAAATAATGGCAACATGGCAACACTGTGATGGAATTTACAAAAAGTACCTTCATTCAAGCCTATGTAGCCAATGAGGTCATGGTAGCAGTATGATAAGGCGGCACATAGGGCGAGGTAGCTAATGTTGGCGTAGATGCAGACACGATATCCATCACGATACACAGCGCCAATGGCACAAGGCATGATCTGGTTAACGCGATTTTGCACCCACAGCGCTCTCCAGTGGCAGTAGGCGACTTTAATTTGCTCGCTAACGATGGAGTATGGACTCTGTTTATGAAAATGGACGCACATAGAATTCCTACCTTAGCTCTATTAAAATGTACATTTCCTCTTAGTTATGTTGTTCTGTCTGCGGTGTAGGTAAATAAAGTTTTCAGTATCAGTAAAAACGTAATCAGACAAAAATGAGAGATACATATCCATTCAGTAAGGACATCAGTTTATAAAATTTCGCTAGATAGAAAAAAGTCACTCCTGACAAGGGCGAACTTATATTTTCATAACGCCAAATATCGCGGAAATACTTCTATTAATTTCATACGAAAGAACCGCAGCCTTTTTTGAAAACGCGGAGATAAAAGAAAAGTATAACACAACGCGAATCTTCTGCTGACCTGCTCTCAGTTCCGTATCGCTGCACTCTAAACAATTGCGCTATCTCGAAACTCTGCCACCACCGACATCGTATTTTATGTTATTGACTTCTAAAGGCTATTGACATTTAATTACAACAAATCCTTACCAGAACGACATGTTTCCATGAATCTCCAATGTATTGCTGCTTTAAACGTTCCCTTTCCCTCTTAACACTCTAGTTACAATGCAAAAATAAATACAGAAATGCTCTGACGATTCGTTCTGAGACATTGAATGTGCTGTAGCTTAGAAAGAACAATATTTATACAATAAAACGCGACGAATATGGGATTCTACTGAATATGGCACAATGACAAATAGAGCATGGCCTCTTGCTTTCTGCTTGTGAGGTAGGGAGCGTTCTTTATTCCTGCTGGAACTACTTTACGTGGCACGTTGCGAAAATGAACGTATTTCGTCTTTCACGTGGTAAAATGGCTCCTGAATGTGAAATAGCAAGAAGCGACATTAAAAAATTTGTAGAGATCGATGTGAACGGTAATTAAGTCGTCCCATGTGCCGACGGCCTTAGGGTGTGATTTTTTGTTTCTCCTTTCCTAGTTTTAACGGTTTTCAACAGTTATGAACTTGGTTGTCTCTCTGCACCGGTATATAACAAACAACCCTGAGGGAGGGATATCCGCCACTGAGCATTATAGCAGACGTTGAAACTACCACTTCAGTTATAAGGTTATTGTTATTTGCAACTCTGCCTTTTTCGGGCAATTATATGTCCATCATCAGGTGTTACAACTTTTTGCTGTGACTCCGAGCGCTACAGTGGACTAATGCAGGAAGCAATGTTACACCAGCAAGCGCAGAGTCCATGCTCTGAGCTTGCTGGCGATACATCACGTCCTGCACTCGTCCATCGCGGTGCTCGGAGTCGCAGCACAAAAGTATAACACCTGATGATGGGCATGTAAGAGCCCGAAAAAGGGCGCGTTCTAAATAAAAAGGACTTGACAACTGAGACGGTATTTTCAACATTTGCTACCGTATATAAGTTTCAATGGGGGAATACCACAGCCAACCGGCTGCAACTAATTTTTAATACATTGACCTGGGTATCGATACCTCTAAGGATGTCTTCATCAGAATGAAATTTTAGCAACCCTATAAAATACAAAGGAAAATAAGTTTGAACAGAAACATTAACAACGATGAAAATGTCGTAACATAAACGTTACTTACATGAAGTTACATTGCGAGCAAGCAGTACTCAAAATTACGAGCTGACTTGCTCAAGTCAAAAATTTAAATTGAAGATGTTCCAGCGTTAGGAACGTATTTCTTGTAGTGAACAGCATTAGACTGATGACCCCAGAGGCTCACATTGCTGTCACGAAAACAGAATACCAGTAGCGCCCCCTATCGTGCACGGACAGCGTTATGTGCCAGTTTGAAACATTACAACAGAAATAATTTAATTGAGCAGTTAATTATAAAAACAAAACTTCAAAGGATGATAACTTTATGAATTTTTGAAAGTACAAAGTAGCCAAGTAAATGCAGTACAACTGAGAGCCATCTATTAGGCTTTACATAAATAGCTATTAAGTAAAGTACAGAATACTGTGGAGTATTTACACAAGCAGCTGCACAGTCCAAAAACATCTGCGTGAAGCGAACTTTAGTAGTACGTATCCAAACTAAATTCGAAGAAAAACATTTTGTGAACCAGAGGCAGGAAAACATAGTAAAAATTAAAGAAATCAAAATTTCGCGAGCAGTGGATTAATGCCACTGAAAAAAAAAATGTTACGTAATTGCAACTGTTCGTTGAGGATGAGGCCATCATTCTTAGAAATATGCTCGAAAACCTCCAGCTCTTCGAATACGTCAAACCTGTGACCTTTCTTTTCTGTATGTAAATTGGAAGTTTCTTCGACACGTTTCGGTCTGTGACCGGAGATTAATATATGATCAACAAAAGTGGAATTATTTACATTAGTATCTCTTTTTCGCAGTTAATGTTATTTGTACCTGATACGGAAAGATCTTCCAGTTTTTCCTACATAACAATAATTATAACGACAGTAAATACAGTTTTAACGTTGAACATAACAGTCATAAGTAATTACCTTGTCATATGACAGAAACAACTACAAATTATATCTCAGTGTTGAAATGTTAACCAGTACACTACGTGTGAGCGGCCAGTTGCAATATATCAAATACGTTATTAGTGACAGCATGTTGATCGTCTGGAAAGCATGGAAGTGTGTAGTATGGTAGAGAACAGAGTAACAGTTTAAAAGCAGAGTACTTCTTTGAATGTGATATAATGCAGACGATTGTACTCTATTTTCTGTGTCAGTATTAAATAACTGATTGTGTTTTGTATAAGACTTACTGTAACTGTTGTATAACGATTCAGAAGCAAGATATATCACGCAGTCTAAAATTACAAAAAAATTTTAAAAGTGCGTCAAGACCCTGAGGAACTGTCGAATTCTTATAGTCCTACGCCAGACCCTACCCAATGAACTAACTGTGCAACATCTGCATGTTCAGTACAAAATGGTGGTACTTGTTGCACCTGTCATTACCGCCGGCCGGTGTGGCCGTGCGGTTCTAGGCGCTACAGTCTGGAACCGTGTGACCGCTACGGTCGCAGATTCGAATCCTGCCTCGGGCATGAATGTGTGTGATGTCCTTAGGTTAGTTAGGTTTAAGTAGTTCTAAGTTCTAGGGGACTGATGACCTCAAATGTTAAGTCCCATAGTGCTCAGAGTCATTTGAACCATTTCTGTCATTACTGTGGTCGTAGATAGATGTTTGTCGACGTTGATTTTCTGTCGAAAACATGCATGGAAGGAAGTTATGGTATAGACATTTTTATACTGTTAGCATACGAGGAATTGCAAAGTGGTGTCCGAGCGCATGAGTTTTGGTTCGCCTTGCGTAGGCGAGGAAAATACTCTCCGTCTGTTGCGATGTTCATATGTAGTTATACTCACAGTGTCTCTAGTTATTCAAGTGCGCATTACGTTTCTAGGGCTATCATGTATTGTGTATCTTACTGGTTAATTTTGAGTCATATTTAGTACACTGATTTTTAATTTGTCGTGTAATGCTACTACGAGTCTCCTAGACAACGTTTCAGCTGCGAGCTATTATTATAGCGTCTTCTGATGAATTCATTGGCAACAACAATATGACAACTAATACTAGCTATATCATAATTAACGTCTATCAAATATGTGTATTTAATGAGTCAAATGATACAATGATTGACAGTGCAAAGTATCGCTTCATCTGGACATAAGGAACAAACACATCCGGTGGCTCACAGTAGGGGAAAATGTAATCAAAGAGCGTCGGAGATAACAGATGGGTTCGTGTTCATAGTTAACAGAAGTAGCTCTCCTCGCCTTCTTAGCTGAGCGACAACGTATTTGGCTACCACACAGTGAGCCCGTGTACGAATTCCGGGCGGGATGGAGATTTTCTCCGCTCGTGGACTGCGTGTTGTGTTGCCGTCATCAGCCTTTCATCATCATCACCGACACGCGAATCGCCCAGTGTGGCGTCGCCTAATATAAGATTTGCAACCAGGTGGCCGAAATTCTCCGGATGGAGAGACCCAGCCAACAATGCCACACGATCATATCATTTCATAAATAAATATAAAGAACATCCGAGTAGTTGAAGAAAAATAAACATTACTTGTATAGAACATTCGAGACTTGGTATATAGGACTCCCTAAATCTTAGGTTTAAGGCGAGGAAGGACGATTAGTGTACGTTGAAATGGAAAAGCGATTTTGGCCAAGTACATTGCATAGCTCTTAAGTCGTGAAGCAACATGAGGGACGCTCAACTAAAATCAGAAAGAACCAGCTCCATAGACCAAAATACCAAATTTAAGAAGATTGTAAAAGTACAGTAAATATCTAGAAAGAATAATAGACCTTATAGAGAAGAACACCAGACAATTCTTGAACTACACTAACGTGAAAGTGTACATCGAACACATACCATAAGGAAAATTTGAGGATAAGAGCGGCTTCGCGAAGGGTAGTCGCTCTGACTAATAAACCGTATAGCAGACAAAGAAAGTCGGAAACCTGCGAATATGAGCAATGCCGTTACTACCAGGACCTATAATCCTAATGTCATTGCAGAACGGCGTTAGTAAGCATGAAGTTCGATATCAGGGTGGATTCACAAAATAAAATATCGTGCGTGGAAAAATTTTGAATCTGAAATCCCTAATCGAGGAAACATAGCAAAGAACCGAGCAATTCCTGCTCATTTTAGTTGACTCAAAGATGGCCTCTTGTGCAATGGACCAACACTGGTCCAAATGTCGGAGGACATGAGTTGGGCAGGTAATGCAGTGGATTTAACAGACAATATTGTGATACTGATCGAATTCATTTATTGAAGACATAATTAATCAAACCACTTGTCGTTAGAGACAGGCTGCTAAAGCATTTTTACAGATCTCTAGCGAGAAAGTGTCGCAAAATAAGCTCTGTCTCATTTGAGAGATACAGAGGCGAGCGGGTGGAAGGTGACTTAACTCAGTTTAATGATACTAACGCTACGTCATGATAACGCCCCCGTGCGTAGCATACAAAGTATAGCGCCATAATCTAAGAGCGAAATTAAAACATGAAATAACGTTTCCAAAATTTGTCTGTATATGCTTCACTATAATAACGTTAAAATTGTGCAATCTCAGAATGATCAGATGAACAAGCAGAAAATAAATGGAACTAAATAACGCATCTAGAAAGCTAAAAATTGTTCAGAATGTGCAAATGTATGTCAGAATCGAAAGTTACATGTCTCAACCTGATCGGTGTAATATTATTGTCAGAATCGGCGTTTCTACGAGAAATCGAAGGCATTAAATACTAGCGAGTCTTTCAACGCAACCTGCTGAGGGAAATTATGGAATTTCAGAATTAAAGGCACTGGCTATCGTGTTTAGTACGTAAAAGTTTGAGCATTATTTGTTAGGGCGCAAGGTGATAATCTATAGTGATCACAAGGCACTTACGTACTTAAAAACTTGGAAACTGAGACACCCAAGACTAACCATGTGGGTTACGCACCTTCAGCAGTTCGATCTTGTGATTAAATACACACAAGGGAAGAACAATCTGCTATCATATAGGCTATTAAGTTATGCAGCGAATCCGTAATTCCGTTACCAGATGGAAATGAAATGAGCATGTTGGCCACAAATGAGCTCAAGGAGAAAATGTAAAGACTTACGAAGGTAGAAAAATGATGATCACTTGTTGATATTAGTCAGAAGCCATTTAGGAATTCCTAATTATCCAAAAGTAGAGCACCACTATTGCTCATATATCGGAATTCTATTTCAAAGAAGAAAGATTCGTAGCATACAAAATATGATTTACATCGCTACATATGGATCTGCTGATAGGTTACGTGCATCAATGATATAGCCATTATGGGGCCAAGAAATGCATTGCTAAATTATGTGCGAAAGTCATTTTCGACAATATGCATCGTAGAGTAGCAAGAAGGCTAGAATCCCGTGTTGTTTGTCAGAAGGCACATGCAATTAATAGTATAGTGCACGGAGATATTCACAATGTAGAACCAAGTGAACTCCCTGAACTGTCAGCAGCTGGTCTTTATGGCCCGCTCCCGACATTTAAAGGAGATGTGCACATGTTTTTGTGGTAATCGACAGTTTAAGCAAGTATACAAGACTATATCCAATAAAAAGGGCTAACGCGAAAATGCTGGTAGACGTGACAGAAAATAACTATTTTGTACAGAACGGCACGCCTAAGAGTCTCTTATTGGATAATGATGTGTCATTTGTATCGGTAGAATTTGAAACATGTCTAGAAAAGGCCGGAATTCGCCTTATAAGGATCTAGGCTTATTTCCTACAGCGAAATATGAGCGAGAGTATTAAACGTGAGCTAAACACATTGTATAGAACTTACTGGGCCAGGAAGCATTCGACTTGGGCCAACCATATCAAAAACTTTGAAGAAATCCTGAGCAGACTTAAACATGAAGCAACAAGCTTTGCTCCTTTTGAACTTACGTTTAATCAGAAACCCCATAACATATTTTCAGAGATGGTTTATTTTCCAGTCTCATCTCAGAGCTCTACATGTGAGAAGATGCTGTACACATGCCTTTAGTTTGTAATGTCTTCCGAGTAAGTAAGAATGATTCCCGAAAGTGACTTTACCTGAATGATGACTTATACGAGAATGCGAGAAGTAGTTTGCAGTAGTAAACTCTAAATGTTAAAATAACAGTGGATAACTTTTAAACACCAATTATAGAAAAATAATTGCTTAAGTAAGTAAATAGTGAATGAGATGTACAAAAAGGATTAGTAACAGTAAAATATAAATACTTCGAGGAAATAGATGTACTTTAAATGCGAACGTTTTTAGGTTAGGCTTTACCGTGACTGTTACTGACATTAAATGAAACAACAAGTTCAGTGTTACCAGATGTAATTGAAACTGAAGCTTCTAAAATCTGAAACAATTAACTATGCCAAAATTAATAATTTTCATGCTGGGGGTAAGGTTTTCTGAAGGTAAGGAGAGTAACTACATGGTAATTTAAAAAAAGAATAAAACAGCCTTGATCGCAAATTTCTTTTAATCGGAGTGACCGGTTTCGATCCATGACTGCAGTTCAGCGTCGTGGATCGGCGCAGCCTCCTCCATGAAAGTCCACCTGCCGTTCTGGAGTCTGAAGATGATCATTAAGGACTGAAACTAGTCATTCCTATTATAAGAAATTTGCAATCAAGACTTTTTCTAATTATCATATTATTATAAGATCGCTGATAATGTATTCAAAAAAATTTTTAATTATATGTTTCCAGGAAAGTTAAACAGAAGCGTTTTGATATTAATTACAGGAGATGTGTGGAAGTGGTGTGAGTATTACACCAGAAATGCATGTAAATACTGAGTTCAAATGGTTCTAATGGGTCTGAGCACTATAGGACTTAACATCTAAGGCTATCAGTCCCCTAGACATAGAACTACTTAAACCTAACTAACTTAAGGTCATCACACACATCCATGCCCGAGGCAGGATTCGAACCTGCGACTGTAGCGGTCGCGCGGTTCCAGACTGAAGCGCCTAGAACCGCCCGGCCACACCGGCCGGCTGTGTAAATAATGGTGTCAGTAGGCTGACGAAGATATAAGGGAGAAAGATGAGTCAAATATATGCATAAATGAAAATAGGGCGAAACAGTAAGCTGATGTATATGGTAAAATGGTGGAAAATTGGTCAGTAATTCTCTCATGTCTCGTAAAACGTTGACAAATGCGTAATCTTGCTTAAGGTAGATTATCAATTAACACGTGAATATTAACACATACAGACAACAATGCAGGTAAACGAATGTGTTAATAAATGCCGAATGAAGAGTATTGGTATGTTTTAATAAAAACAGCTCTCTAATTATGTTTGCGACAAAGCAAAGTAACTACTGTCGATCAAATGACTTCTTTGGCATACTAATCCGTATGATAATTGAGCCATAGGAAGATGGAACTTAACAACGGTCTCTAGATTTTATAATTAAAGCAACGTAAATCGCCCAAATTGTCACTATTTAAAAAACAATATTAAGTTTCAGAGAACAATTGCTATGGTTGTAAAAGAATTGCGAATTTCGTGATTCAAGCTTAGTAATGATGTAAAATGTCCCGGTTTTATGAATTAACATATTGCCAATAATCATTGTGAAAAAGCTAACACTAGTTTTCAAAATAATTAAGTTTATAAAGAAAAAAATCTTTCTGGTAAATTGTAATTATTTGTTTAAATTACAATAGTAAAATAGGATATAGAATGTATTTTGTTCTGCATTGGACGTCAGTAGAGAACAGAAGCTTAGGCTGTTATCTGTTTGCCGGCCGGAGTGGTCGAGTGGTTCTAGGCGCTACAGTCAGGAGATGGGCGACCACTACGGTCGCAGGTTCGAATCCTGCCTCGGGCATGGATGTGTGTGATGTCCTTAGGTTAGTTAGGTTTAAGTGGTTCTAAGTTCTAGGGGACCGATGACCTCAGAAGTTAAGTCCCATAGTGCACAGAGCCATTTGAACCATTTGTTACCTGTTTCTCAGGGACATGGAGGCTTCATGAAAGACAGCCTACAAGCTGTATTGGAGAAGGAAGCGAGATGGACAGGGTGTACAGTGAATCCTCCCCTTTCTCTTTTGTAAAAGAGTATCCTGCAGAAGGCCATAGTGACTTCCCAACCTCTTCCCAACGTCTACCTTAAATGTTCTTGTGAAAGTGGTTCACACGGACGCTTAGATTGGTGCCTACAATTGTAATTACATGAGTGAGTACTGAAAAGCGAAATATTTCACTTTCAGGTAAAAATCTAAAACAATAAAGTAATTTCGTAATAATTGAAAATTTTATTTCCTGTTTCTATGTTATTTTATGTACATGGTTTGTAGAAATCCATTATGTCACGTTTTCGTATATACGATGTCAGCAGGAACCAAAGTTACCAATGTTGTGTAGGTCGACAACGCACCGTTTTTAAACTAATGAAATATTGCGCCACACGCTCCGATTGGCAGTGGGATTGCCCTGTTGCCGTTGGTCAGTTGACGGGCAACGCTATGGTTATCAGTTCACACGCACAAACGTCCCTCGCCCCGTCACTGCCCCAGCGTGATATGCATACTTGTCGAGTAGGTCTGGCTGTTTGTCTCTACCTCAAGTCAGAGGCATTCGCACGTAAGCTTCGCTTCGGAGCACACACACGTCACCTGCGATTTAGTGATACAATAAGCATGGCGTCACAGTATTCGTTTGTAGAACAACGAGATGCGGACAAGTCGACGGTAATGCGCATGAACGGTACCCAGCAAGACATCACCCACAGCCAGAAACGTTTACAGCAATTCATCAGCGACTTGGCGAAACAGACTGGTTAGCGGGATATCATGGTGATGCTGGGGGATGTCGAACACGAGGGGATAATGCATTTGAAGAGACAGTTCTCGAGCGCTTCGAGGAACCACCTATGACAAGTACCCGAGCTGTTGGGCACGACGTTGGGGTCACTCATCGGTTAGTCTGGAAGGTTTCGAGGGATGGTGGCCAGCATTTCTTTAGGTTACACTTTGTCCAAGACCTAAATACTGTGGCGAACTATGAACACAGATGAGTGTTTTGGCGGTGGTTTTTGTGACGTGTTGCACGAGAACCCCACTTCCCTGACGAGTGAACCTTACATCGGAATGGCCTTTACAACACTCGAAACGTTCATTACCGGGCAATGTGAAATCCTCACGTCACGTAAGTCCACAGACACCAGGAACGATATTCGTTCAACATTTGGACAGGCTTTGTGGGTGACCGTCTACCTCCCCGGTTTACTGGTGTAAATTATGTTCCCTTTTTGCGATACACTGTGCCCAGCCTGCTAGAAGATGTTCCCCTGGACATAAGGCTACACATGTGGTTGCAGCATGATGGGGTGCACTCATATAACAGTCGTGCTGTGCGCGGATGTTTACATGAACTCTTCGATAGCCTGGTAATTGGCAGGTGTGCTCATAGGAAATGGGGCCCCATGATCACCTCACCCACTGGACTTTATCCTGTGGGGATTCTTCAACGTTCTAGTTCACCCACCCAGACGCGAACCACCTAGAAACGAAGAGGAATTAATGGATTGCCAACATGCCGCCAATCACATCAGAGCAACGCCAAGAATCTTTTAAAGAGTTCGGAAAACACCGTTCGACGTTATCAAGCTTGTGTCGCGTCGAAAGGTCGCCAGTTCGAGCACCTGCCTTAAGTAAGCAATGTCCTAGTTACAAAAAGGCCCTTTTCAGGGCCGAAACAATTTGTAAAGGACTTTCTGTACGCGAGCTAACAGCTCGGTGATGCTGAGGGAATTAGATTAGGAAATGAGACACTTAAAGTAGTAAAGGAGTTTTGCTATTTGGGGAGCAAAATAACTGATGATGGCTGAAGTAGAGAGGATATAAAATGTAGACTGGAAATGGCAAGGAGAGCGTTTCTGAAGAAATTTGTTAACATCGAGTATAGATTTAAGTGTCAGGAAGTCGTTTCTGAAAGTATTTGTAGGGAGTGTAGCCATGTATGGAAGTGAAACATGGACGATAAATAGTTTGGACAGTAAGAGAATAGAAGCTGTCGAAATGTGGTGCTACAGAAGAATGCTGAAGATTAGGTGGGTAGATCACGTAACTAATATGGATGTACTAAATACACTTGGGGAGGAGTTTGTGGCACAACTTGACAAGAATGAGGGATCTGTTGGTAGCACATGTTGTGAGGCTTCAAGGGATCACCAATTTAGCATTGGAGGGCAGCGTGGAGGTTAAAAATCATAGAGAGAGACCAAGAGATGAATGCACTAAGCAGATTCAGAAAGATGTAGGTTGCAGTAAGTACAGGGAGATGAAGAAGCTTGCACAGGATAGAGTAGCATGGAGAGCTGCATCAAACCAGTCTCAGGACTGAAGACCACAACAACAACATAGTGACTTGCAAACCTTGGAGAACTGGTTTATTGCAAGGGAAGCATTGTGTGCTACAACAAACAAGATTAATGGAGCATATGGTCTCAAAATGGGAAGCATCAACGACAGTATTCCTTCTAAAAAAAAAAAAAACTCAAGACATTAACTGGCAGTGGTCCTAGACACAGCAGAATATCAAACTTTGTGGAAACTGTATTATTTAGGAGGCTAGGACTTACGGTCTCAAGAGGTTATTGGGGCGTTGAAGCAAGGAAGAAGTCCACTACAGAAACGAGCATAGCAACATATTTATACCAAAAAGGTGACGACCTCAGACATAACCACGGGAAAAGGGGAAAGTTCTTCGCGTAACTGTCGGTTAACACAACATGTATAAGGTTTCTTGCGAACAAGAGAACTAATGAAAGCTGGATCTAAGACGCAGAAAGGGACCTTGGAATAAATGGGAATACAAGGCACAGATATTTACAACAGTATGACTTTCAGATCAAAAAGTGTGGCTGTCAAACATTTCCAGGACACTGTTGGAATCAAGCGAAATATAATGGACAGAAGAGGAATGAACTTTGCGAAATGTGAGGAGAAACGTATACGGGATACTGTCAGAGATTTCAGAGGAAAGTGATTGGCCCTTACGTGATCCTCTGATGATCAAAATGTACTGATAAGATGGAACATTTCAAATATTTCTGTCACAGACGTTTTCTCGTGATTGTCTCACATCAATAAGAGCAGAGCAAATACTCAAAAATATCTGTAGTACCAATAAGTTCACTGTAGCCTGACGCTATTGGTGGGGGTTGTGTGAGGCCGAGAGATAGATTGAAGGTGGATGACAATCGGCACTTACTGAATTATTTTCCCATCGCCGACAACATTACACAATAAATAGTACTTCATGCCGCAGCAGTGTAGTAGGCATTGTTCAGTCCTATAGTTTATAGCACGACGGCCAGCTGTGTGATCACGATGACATAGTCTCTCTACACTCCAAGAAGTTGACGATATACATATTCATTTCATTTCTCTTAATGGAAGTGAACAATAACAGGGTGAATTGAGAACAGTTTGTGCTGGCGCATCACAAACTATATGTTTTATACCGAAATCTTTACTTACTTCACTTTTAAATTCGCCAGATTTTAGCAATTTTCTGCATGCCACGATACGGTGTTAATCGTACCACACTGAAAACTTTGACGAATAGAACGCGGCGCGAGTAATTATACTGAACGTAAATCAGGAAGTACGTCCTAAAAATGCTGTCATGCATATCACCTGAATTCCACTGCCCGTCTAGCAATGACTTCACTTATTTCAAGATCTTGTGCTGATTAACAACTACCTTAGTCAGTGGGCAGCGATTACCCTGCAATCCTGGATTGAACTAAACTAGAGATAGTTGCATTAACAAAATTTGACGAAGCAGATGGATGGGTTTTCGACCAAACGTCACAAAGAATGTCAACTATATCGACTTGCGAGTATATTGACCCCTCACACATTCCAAGGCAGCAATAAATAAATTTTGCTTGGAAATTTATGGTGACTTGTAGTTTCAGTGTGAAAGAAAACAATAAAGAAGAAACATAGAACGATCAGGTAGTACCTAGTGTTAAACTACCAGGCCCTAAGGCTATTCTTAATGGCCGCGAAGAGACGAAAATAAGGCTTTATCTCCTAAACATATTTTACTTTAATGAAAAATTTTCTCTTACGGTGTTCAAGAAAATGTCGTGAAGAAAGACAAAACATACAACTATATACTGCAGGTTTACATGACAAAGTACAGTGATAGTTTACGTGAATGCCACTGTTAATGAGCACGCAAATTTTTAGTTGACGTTCTCTGTTTGTTTCTCCCAAAATAAAAAAAAATGAAAAGAAAGTATGGTCTTATTTCCATTCACGGCAGATATGTATTTATTAGCAAATCGGCTATTCACTGACCTCAATTAAAAGTTTTTTACAGATGAAAGTAAATCAGGATATCATACTGTATTTTGTCCATCATATATTAAGCAAACTTCATTATGATTAACAAAACGTACGTCGAATAGTAAAATGTAAACATTTACGGCCGGAAATGTCGCAGTTAATAAAATGTTCCGGGCTTTTGCGAAGTGGTAGAATGGACTTCGCCTTAAAACCCAACGTTTCGTCCCCATCTTCGGAAGATCTATTTCAGGGGGATCGTAGATACTTTGAATGTCCGATTCACGCCCTGACTCGCTGCTCACTATAGCAAAGTTCCGCATCTTTGCAGTGGCGTGAAGCCACGTGTTTTGAATGCGCTAGTCCAATTTGCCTTTGTCGACTGCCGTCGTCCGCTTTTGCTGTCACCCCTTAGTGGAAAACTGGTACACATTTTCGTCACAACCAGCACCCAGATGTCATTCAACTTCATGCAGTTCTCCTTCCTACTGAAATTCCAGGGATTTTACAACATTTATGGCCTCCCTGAATAAGTTTTCACGGTGTTCGACTGTGGCTGCCAGTGCTTGAGTCCTATAAAATGAACTTAATGGCCTACTGGCTGCAAAGCATGTCCCGCAACAGCTGATCATTAATCTCCCCTCTTCTGCAGTTACTCTTGCTCCCCTGCAGTCATTTTTTGACGCGTTTACATCTCCCCAGAACTACAAGAAACTCTATTAATCCCAGCTTTTTTCAGGGTTGCTGAGCACTCTTGCTCGATCGTAGGTGATCTTGTATCTTCCGGTTGGGTTTGTTTATTTCCGTGATAAAAAGAAATTTTCACTCCACAGCTGAGTGTGCGCTGATATGAAACTTCCTGGCAGATCGAGACTCGAACTCGGGAACTTTGCCTTTCGCGGGTAGGTGCTCTACCAACTGAGCTACCAAAGCACGACTCACGCCCCGTCCTCACAGCTTTAATTCCGCCAGTACCCCTTCTCCTTCCTTCCAAACTTCACAGAAACTCTCCTGCGAACCTTGCAGAACTAGCACTCCTGGAAGAAAGGATATTGCGGAGGCATGGCTTAGCCACGGTCTGGGGGATGTTTCTAGAATGAAATTTTCACTCCACACACTCTAGAGCTTCTGTGAAGTTTGGAATTAAAGCTGTGAGGACGGGGCGTCGGTCGTGCTTCGGTAGTTCAGTTGGTAGAGCACTTGCCCACGAAAAGCAAAGGTCCCGAGTTCGAGTCTCGGTCCGGCACACAGTTTTAATCTGCCAGGAAGTTTTATTTCAGTGATGTTCCGGTTTTTTAATATTTTTGTATGGGGTCAGTAATGTCCTTAAAGAAAGGCACGAAAACTTTAGAATTCACCCGCGCTTGAGCATGCAATTATTTGTATACCTTTGTCTTAACGCTCTTTTCACCTCAGCTAACGAATAACCATTCTGGAACAATAAACTGGTAAGATATTTTAATTCTGCGTCAAGCAGCCCTGGTTTGCCCATCTTCCTTTCTCTATGTCTGGCATGTGGTGGATAGAGTCTCGGTGTATGTAACTGTCTGTGTGTGTGGATCTTGGGTAAACCGAGTGGTCCAAGCAGCCTTCTTCTTTCATGATAGCTAGCACATAAAAAAAAAAAATCAAACTTCCACTTGCCTTCTCCTCCATGGTAAACTGAATCTTCGGATTGATCCTATTGAAATGTTAGTGAAAACGAAGCAGTTCCTTCTGCCATGCTGCTACAACAACAACGTATTATCCACGTACCGGAACCAAATATTCGGTTTCATGTTCGCGGTTTCCAATTCCCGCTCCTCAAATTTTACCATAAAGAAGCTCGCTATAACTGGGCTTAAGGGGCACCACATACCGACACATACAACTGTTGATAGATAGTTCGATTTGAAATAGGTGGTTGTGAGACACTATTAAAACAGTTCTGCTTCATCGGGAGGAAATATCCGATTTAGCTGTTGCAACACTTCATTGAGCGGAACGCTCGTGACTAGCGATACGACATGAAAACTAAGTAATATATTCTCCGACTACACCACTATGCCTTTTAATTTACTGGTAAAATGTGCCGAATTTTGGATATACAAATCCTATCGGACCACATGTCCTCGTAATATTGCTGTCAAAAACTTCGCAGGTGGGCGAATCAATAGCACTCACTGTAGGCCTTAGAGGAACATGTTCTTTGTGCACCTTCAGCAATCCATAAAGCCTTGATGGTAGCGCAGCTGAATTGAATAGACTTGTCTGATCGCTCTTTTCGATAGAGCACTTCTGTTTTAATCACGTAACGGTTCTAACAACTTTGTAAGTGGAGTCCTTACTCAGTTTCTCGTAAGACGTTAAATTATCATAGTCGGTCACATTCAAAACAACCGTTGCATATCCCTTGGCAGCGGGGTCAATGATAATACTATCGTCCTCATTCAGGCGTTTTGAGGCATTTCTCTCATCCACAGTGAAATTACGTTTTGGAGGCTTTGCTACGTCCGGATATATTGATAATCGTGCGGGAAGCGTCTAAATAGTGTATCGATTGATTAGGTTGCAAATTATGAGTTTTCTTATTCTATCTATTAGACGTTGTCAACTTACCCTTGCTGCTTGTATCGTGCAATAGTCTGTCAATTATATCCCCGTCACCACTGTACAATTTATTACAGATAATAATATGGAGAGACATTAACTTATAGTCTGTGCTTGCGAAGTCCCGGCGGATCTGTTGCATCCGCTCTCGAACTGAGGCCTCTTGCTTCCGATTGAAAATCCATTGGGATTTGACCAAGCTGCACAATTTACTTGATCCTCAAACACTTCCGAATAACACAAGACCGCTCTGCAACAGCACAAAAATATAAGGGAACACAAAAGCTACACTCTTCCGAATAACACAAGACCGCTCTGCAACGGCACAAAAGTATAAGGGAACACAAAAGCTACACTCTTTTCTTCTGGAGACCTTCCATGCGTCGCCCATTTATTGACGTCTCCTCCCCGTAGAGTCGTCTAATTCTAAAATGTAAACTTTCACTACCCGAAATGTCATAATTAATAAACTGTTCCAGGCTACTAAGCTGTTGCCGAATGGAGAGCGGACCAACTACTCCTATCACAGCGCCCTCGCTGTGGAGCGCAGCGAGCGCCGTTGTACTTTCTTCCCAGTTGATCAAGTGCAGACGACCTAGTAACTTAGCTTCTACTTGTAGGGGGCTAGCCATTACAGACTTTGCCTTTGTAACTTCTAGTAACGGTTAGCTTTGATACATGAATGGCTTCGCACCTACGTGCTCATCTGTACCAAAAGTTAAGTAATGTGTTTGTATATATTTCTACACCAGTAAACGTGCTTTAAATTTACTTGCAGCACCGAAATACTTTCCTCACCTGCTCCTACTCGCTTCCTTCATTCGGCCTATTTTGGATATCTCAGGAGCAGACGCACACGGCGCGGGACACAAAAGAGATGGTAGCATCGGCCACAGCGCTTACCGAAAACCCACGCTCACGGACAGTTACTTACCTCGCAGGTCGAACCACCACCCGAAACAAAAGCGACGCATCATAAGAACATTGGCGAATAGAACAAGGAAATTCTGCAAACCAGGGCTGCTTGACGGAGAATTAAAACATCTCGCCAGTGTATTGCTCAATAATGGTTAATCATTCGCTGAGGTGAAAGGAGTGTTTAAGACCACCGCGTACAAATCGTAGCGGTGGTCAGGTGCAGCTGAAATCGGAAGTTTTAGTGCCTTTCATTAAGGACGTTACTGAACTCACACGCAAAAATCTTGAAAAAGCGGAACATCGCGGAAATGTTCAAACCCACCCGGAAGATACAAGATTATCTAAAATCGGCCTAGGATGCTCGCCAACCACTGAAAAAAGAGGAACTAGTAGAGTTCCGTGAAGTTGTGGGGAGGTGTACGCGCGTGCCACAAAAGGAACAGTCAAAAAACGACTACAGGGTAACAAGGGCAAATGCAGAAGAGGGGGGATTGATAGATCAGCTGTTGAAGGAAATACTTTGCAGACCGTCTTCCACCTTGATGTGATAGTAACAGCGGACGACGGATGTCGACAATGGCCAATTACGCTCGAGCATACTAAACATGTGACGTCACGTCACAGCGCGCAAGCGGAATTTTGCTGTAGTCAGTAGCGAGCCAGGCTGTGAATCGGACATTCGAAGATCCTACGATCCCCCTTGATCATGTCGTCTGAAGACGGGGACTAAACGTTCGGTTTTAAGGTGAAATCTATTCGGCAGAGATTTAGGACCAGGTTTTAAATTGTCAGACATTTACAGGGACAGATGTGGACTCTGACCACAATTTATTCGTTATGAACTTTAGATTAAAACTGAAGAAACTGCAAAAATTTGAGAATTTAAGGAGATGGGACCAGGATAAACTGACTAAACCAGAGGTTGTACAGAGTTTCAGGGAGAGCATAAGGGAACAATTGACAAGAATAGGGGAAGGAAATACAGTAGAAGAAGAATGGGGAGCTTTGAGGGATGAAGTAGTGAAGGCAGCAGAGAATCAAGTAGGTAAAAATATGAGGGCTAGTAGAAATCTTTGGGAAAGAGAAGGATATTGAATTTAATTGATGAAAGGAGTAAATATAGAATTGTAGCAAAGGAAGCATTCAAAAAGGAATACAAACGTCTCAAAAATGAGATCGACAGGAAGTGCAAAATGGCTAAGCAGGGATGGCAAGGGGACAAATGTAAGGATGTAGAGGCTTACCCCACTAAGGGTAAGATAGATGCCTACAGGAAAATTAAAAAGACCTTTGGAGAAAAGAGGACAACTTGTATGAATATTATGAGCTCAGATGGAAACCCAGTTCTAAACATAGAAGGGAAAGCAGAAAGGTGGAAGGAGTATATCGAGAGTCTACAAGGGCCATGTACTTGAGGATAATTTATGGAAATGGAAGACGATGTAGATGAAGATGAAATGGGAGATATGATACTTCGTGAAGAATTTGACAGTTCACTGAAAGACCTAAGTCGAAACAAGGCCCCGGGAGTAGACATCATTCAATTAGAACTACTGACAGCCTTGGGAGAGCCAGTCCTGTCAAAACTCTACCACCTGGTGAGCAAAATATATGAGACAGGTGAAATACCCTCAGGTTTCAAGAACAATATAATAATTCCAATCCCAAAGAAAGCAGTTGTTGACAGATGTGAAAATTACCGAACTCTCAGTTTAATAAGTCACGGCTGCAAAATACTAACGCAGATTCTTTAAAGACAAATGGAAAAACTGTTAGAAGCCGACCTCGGGGAGGATCAGTTTGGATTCCGTAGATATCTTGGAACACGTGAGGCAATACCGACCCTACGCCTTATCGTAGAAGCTAGATTAAGAAAGGGCAAACCTACGTTTCTAGCATTTGTAGACTTAAGAGAAAGCTTTTGACAATGTTGACTGGAATACTTTCTTTGAAATTCTGTAGGTGGCAGCGGTAAAAGACAGGGAGCGAAAGGCTATTTACAATTTGTACAGAAACCAGATGGCAACTATAAGGATCGAGGGGTATGAAAGGGAAGCAGCGGTGAAGGAAGTGAGACAGGGTTGTAGCCTTTCCCCGATGTTATTCAATCTGTATATTGAGCAAGCAGTAAAGGAAACAAAAGAAAAATTCGGAGCAGATATTAAAATCCATGGAGACTAAATAAAAACTTTGAGGTTCGCCGATGACATTGTAATTCTGTCGGAGACAGCAAAGGACTTGTAAGAGCAGTTGAACGGAATGGACAGTGTCGTGAAAGGAGGATATAAGATGAACATCAACAAAAGCAAAACGAGGATAATGGAATGTAGTCGAATTAAGTCGGGTGATGCTGAGGGAATTAGATTAGGAAATGAGACACTTAAAGTAGTAAAGGTGTTTTGCTATTTGGGGAGCAAAATACCAGATGATGATCGAAGTAGAGAGGATATAAAATGTAGACTGGCAATGACAAGGAAAACGTTTCTGAAGAAGAGAAATTTGTTAACATCCAGTATAGATTTAAGTGTCAGGAAGTATTTGTATCGAGTGTAGCCACGTATGTAAGTGAAACATGGACGATAAATAGTTTGGACAAGAAGAGAATAGGAGCTGTTGAAATGTGGTGCTACAGAAAAATGCTGAAGATTAGATGGGTAGATCACGTAACTAATAAGGAGGTACTGAATACAACTGAGGAGAAGAGGAGTTTGTGCCACAACTTGACTAGAAGGAGGGATCCGTTGGTAGGACATGTTCTGAGGCTCCAAGGGATCACCAATTTAGGATTGGAGGGCACCGTGGAGGTTAAAAATCGTAGAGGGTGACCAAGAGATGAATACACTAAGCAGATTCAGAAAGATGTAGGTTGCAGTAAGTACAGGGAGATGAAGAAGCTTGCACAGGACAGAGTAGCATGGAAAGCTGCAATAAACCAGTCCCAGGACTGAAGACCAAAACAACAACAACAACTATTCGACCACGACGTAATAGAGCGGACACTTTGCCAATTTTAAAATATGTATCGAGTAGAATGAATTTTCTGGTTTTTTTCTGTTTACGACCCTGATGGGTTAATTGTCACTTACTTAATTGGTCTGTAATTGGGTTCTTACGTAATGGTGCTCTGTCTGTCTTCTCGATGCCTTTCGCTCTCCCTAACCCTCCCCGCTGGCCTAGTATCTTTTGGTAGGTGAGGAGGGCGCAGGCTGGGCAGTATCGTTCGCGTATGGGTGCTTTTTGTCGAATGAAGCTCCAGAACCCGGTAAATCCACATTGTTTGTCATTCCAGACCAGCGTCAGTCGCCCACCATTTGCACACGGCAACAGCAGTAGCCACATAAATTTTCAATATTTCTGAAAAGGCATTTTCATAATCAGCCGCCAGCCAGCAAGTTTTAGCCCTATACATTAGTGATATTGTTACTTATGCTATTGTTTATAGTGGTTTCTCATAGGTATTGTTACTATTACAATTGCTTAGAACTTTTTATATAAACCCTGTTGTTACCAGCAGCAGCAGCGCGATGCCAGAGCATGGAGCTTAGGCAATATAGTATGAGTTGCATTGCTATGGCATATAAACAAATTATTATTTCGCTTCTCGTCGTAATGAGACCTGATGTGGCAAGGTAGTTAAAAAAATTTATATTGAGTCAATCTGTCTTGAGCAGTAATGTAGCCATTATGGTGCATTTGTATAAGAAACACAGTAAGGTGAACTTGTTCACACTGATTATGAGCTAACTATAAACGGCACGAGAGCTTGGTCTATCGCATGACTACATAGAAAGGCACCCTAGAGAAGACTGCCGACTATAAACAGTCTGTAACATCTACACTACATCACACTCCGCAAGGGTACTTTTTGTACCAATAACTGAGCCCTCCAACCCTGTTCCACTCAGGAATAGCGTGTGGGAAAAATTATTGTCGGTAATCTTCTATATTGGCTCTAATATCTCGAATTTTCTCCTCTTAGTCATTATGTGAGATGATGTGGGGCGAGGTAATATGCTGTCGGATTCTTCCTAAAAAGTGCTCCCTCGAAATTTTATTAGAAAACGTCTCCGTGATGCACAGTGCCTCTCTTATAATGTCTGCCAATGGAGTTCGTTGTGCATTTCCGTAAAGCTCTCGTGCCGACTAAACGATCCGTTGACGGAACGTGCCGATCTTCGTTGTAGCAGTAGGAACACCACTCTGTCTCACCGCCGTACTATAAAATGACCAGCCAGAGCATTATGGCCACCAACCTGCTATCGACGTAAGCCTCTCCAGACGAGTGCAGCGTCACTTAGAGAGGAATAAGGAATGACTGCTAATCAGACACACACACACACACACACACACACACACACGATGCATGTAGTATCAGTGAGCGAGCTGTCCGTGTGTAGAATTTCGAAAGCGCGCGATCTATCCGATTTTGAACGAGGGCAGATAGTGGTGGCCTGGTAGCTCAGTTCGAGCATTTCGGAAACTGCAAGACTTGTCTGGTGTTCGAGGAGTGCTGTCGGTCGGTCGATTTGGGGTAGGGAACCAAACAGTGACGTCATCGGTCGCACTGGATCAGGGAAGGCTGAGGTGAAAGACGGCCGTATCCTTTCAAAGGAACCATCCCGGCTTTTGCCTGAAGGTAATTTAGGGAAATCATGGAAAACCTAAATCAGGATGGCGGGACGCGGGCTGGAATCGTCGTCCTCCCGACTGCAAATTCAGTTTGCTTACTACTGGACCACTTCACTCGGTAGGAGTGCTGTGATGAGTGTCTGCAGCATATGGCGATACAAAAGTAGAACCCTCTCCACACAACGTGGGCTTGGGCGGCCACTCCTCACTAGAGATGTGTGACGTCGTATGCTGGGGAGACTGGTAAAACGGGACAGGCTGCGAACTGTGGCGGAAATAACGTCAGACTGTAAAGCTGAGAAGAGTGCAAGTGTGTCTGAACATGCAGTGCACGGAACTCTCTTAACAATGGGCCTCCTGAGCCGACCAGCCACGTATATATGCCAATGCTAACACCACGGCACCGCCAACTACGACTGAAATGGGCCCGTGACCATCGGCACTGGACCTTGACGCAGTGACAGAGCTCTGCAGGGTCTGACGAATCCTGGTACGTTCTTTATAATGCCGATGAGATGGGAACAGCTCCTTGGCACCTCTACTGCGGCATGGAGACAAGCTGGCGGTGGCTCCATTACGCTCTGGGAAGCATCCACGTGTGCATCCCTGGGTCCAGTGGAGCTCGTACAAGGTACTTGACGTCTAGGGGTGTGCTGAAGTGGTTTGCGGAACATAGTGCCGAGCTCTGATGTTCTGTTCCCCTTCCCCCCCCCCCCTCCCCCACCCGCAAGATCTGAGGCCGATCGAAAACATCTGGTATCTGATTGAACGCGGTATCAGAGCTCGTTGCAGCCTTCCCTGGAATATATAGGAATTGGGTGGCTTGTGTGTGCAAATATGGCGCCCACAGTCTCCAGCGACCTACCAAGGCCTCACTTCATCCATGCCGTGAAGCGTCGCCGCTATCGTCATGCCTGGTCAGTATAAGTTAGGAAACATACTTAATTTTGTATGTTACAGTCCATGGACTTCACTGTCAGCTAGCCGTTAGTAGAGAAAAACTGGTGCCGTAGGCACTGGCTGGAAACAAGAAGCACAGCATTACGAACAATATAAGCCACGCACAAAAGACAAATTTGCTACGTTCTTTCTGCAGTCGCAGAAAGAAACATCAATAGTTTCGAGCAACAGGACCATTGCCTTTCTTCCTGCCTTGCCCTGGCTGTGTGTTCTGCTACTGCTACAACCACTGGCCCACCGCTGTCGCTCTCCCGCCCCCATCACCTCTCCCTCGACGTGCTATAGGATAGGAAATGCATTTTATTTTAAAAAGAAATATGTATGTCGCAGTCTCCTGCGTCCACTGGCGGTCCTGTCGACGAGCTAGCAGAGCAGAGTAAAGACTGCTGCTGCTGCTTCTTCTGCCGCCTCTGGCCTTGGACCCAGAACTTCTCCGCATGCCGACAGTTGTGCGATAAGTGGGCAAATACAGGCGGATCGTCGACCGTCAGAAGCTGCTATCAACGAGACTAACGTAAATTGTATTAATCGCTACTGATTTCTTATCACAAAGAGCCACTATACCTCACACATAATGAAACGGTGACGACATATTACCTCCGCTAGTGTCGTTTTCGGAGCGTACTTGAAAATAGAAAACATCTCCTAAAAACGCGTGTCACAGCATATGCTTCGTTGTCTTGATCTAGAGGGTAATACCGCAAATCGATGTATAAACTCTTGGGAACGCATATCTGTACAGTACTACGATGTGTTGAAACAAGCTCATTCTCATATTGGTCGGGGAAAAAAAGTAATGGTCCCAACTGAAGATACTATGTGTGTGCGTATCACAGCGCTACAAAATACGCACCTAGCTAAAGGTGAACAGCATGTCAATAAACCCTGCACGTAATCAGCCTTCGACCTCTGACGTGTGATGTATAGCCTTAAGGCGGTAGGACGTCAAACGGGCCGACTTGGAGCAGGAGAGGCACCACAGGACATTTTAATTTCCACTGTCTATACAGTTACAAGTAAGTTCATAAAACTTTGTCAGCATGACCAGGAAGGATTCAGAATTCACACTCACAGCAGTGGATGTTCGGAAACGTAACGAAGTAATTTTTTTTTCATGTGAAATTTCATAATTTTTTAGTCTTACTAATGGCAGCATTTGTTGCTATAGGTACACTTTTCTTCATAAGTAAGAGAGATGGTTCGATGAATTTTGCACAGCATACAAACCATACTTAAAGGTGTATGAAACTCTAGAATTTTCCAAATTTACTAAAATCTGTTGTAAAAATTGAGGTAATTAACTACAAAATTTGTGTTTTATCTAAACACGAAGTTTAAAATACAACAGATCATTCGTTTTTTCATAAATTAAATAAATTGTAGAGTTTCATACACCTGTAAGTATGGTATGTATGCTGTGCAAAATTCATCGAAGAATCTCTCCAACTTATGAAGAAAAAATTATTCTTGTTGTGGCTTGGCAAGACAGCCAAGCCACTATGAGGAAGCCGAAAGGCACGCGTTTAAACTCACGCAGGCTGGCGTGAGGTCTGGAACAGGACAAGGAATTGAGACTAGCAAAAAACGTACGTATCTTCTGGAATACTTAACTTTAATCCACAATTGGTGAACATCGCTCTTGACGGTATAGGTTTTACAGCATGAATAGTAACTGGTAATGGCGCCTTGCTAGGTCGTAGCAAATGACGTAGCTGAAGCCTATGCTAACTATCGTCTCGGCAAATGCGAGCGTAATTTGTCAGTGAACCATCGCTAGCAAAGTTGGCTGTCCAACTGGGGCGAGTGCTAGGAAGTGTCTCTAGACCTGCCGTGTGGCGGCGCTCGGTCTGCAATCACTGATAGTGGCGACACGCGGGTCCGACGTATACTAACGGACCGCGGCCGATTTAAAGGCTACAACCTAGCAAGTGTGGTGTCTGGCGGTGACACCACAATTTTGTTATGTTTTCGAACTTCCACTGCAATGAGCGTGAATCCTGCATCCTTACTGGTGATGCTGACAAAGTTTTATGAATTTATTTGTAAAAATATAGACACTGGAAATTAAAATGTCCTCTGACGCCACTACTGCTCCAAGATGGCCCGTCTGACGTCCTACCCCCCTTAACTACTGAGACCAATAGTTGCATAATTATTCGCATCAACCGAAGTACGCTTTTGTTTGTGGTTCTTTCAGGACAATGTTGTTACTGACACTGATAGTATAAAGTACAGCCAAAACGGCACGCTGCTTAGCAGCATTATGGTAGTTAAAATCCGTTTTCAGCTGGGCTCTCAGTAGCAATTCGAGAAAGAACGACGTGTAATGTTAAAAGAAGGATATGAGTAACCCATTTACCTACTGAAACTTCCTGGCAGATTAAAACTGTGTGCCCGACCGAGACTCGAACTCGGGACCTTCGCCTTTCGCTGGCAAGTGCTCTACCAACTGAGCTACCAAAGCACGACTCACGCCCAGTACTCACAGCTTCACTTCTGCCAGTACCTCGTATCCTACCTTCCTAACTTTACAGAAGCTCTCCTGCAAACCTTGCAGGACTAGCTCTCCTGAAAGAGAGGATACTGCGGAGACATGGCTTAGCCACAGCCTAGGGGATGTTTTCAGAATGAGATTTTCACTCTGCAGCGGAGTGTGCGCTGATATGAAACTTCCTGGCAGATTAAAACTTTGTGCCCGACCTAGACTCGAATTCGGGACCTTTGCCTTTCGCGGGCAAGTGCTCTACCAACTGAGCTACCGAAGCACGACTCACGCCCGGTACTCAGAGCTTTACGTCTACCAGTACCTCGTCTCCTACCTTCCAAACTTTACAGAAGCTCTCCTGCAAAACTTGCAGGACT
Source organism: Schistocerca piceifrons (assembly GCF_021461385.2). Lineage (NCBI taxonomy): Eukaryota > Metazoa > Arthropoda > Insecta > Orthoptera > Acrididae > Schistocerca > Schistocerca piceifrons. The sequence goes on along the minus strand of NC_060139.1, from coordinate 158,792,042 downwards.
AGCACTCCTGAAAGAAGGGATATTGCGGAGACATGGCTTAGCCACAGCCTGCGGGATGTTTCCAGAATGAGATTTTCACTCTGCAGCGGAATGTGCGCTGATAAGAAACTTCCTGGCAGATTAAATATGTGTGCCCGACCGAGACTCGAACTCGGGACCTTTGCCTTTCACGGGCACGTGCTCTACCAACTAAGCTACCAAAGCACGACTCACGCCCGGTACTCACAGCTATCCTTCTGCCTGTACCTCGTCTCCGACCTTAAAAATTTTACAGAAGCTCTACTGCAAACCTTGCAGAACTAGCACTCCTGAAAGAAAGGATATTGCGGAGACATGGTTTAGCCACAGCCTGGGGGAGGTTTCCAGAATGAGATTTTCACTCTGCAGAGGAGTGTGCGCTGATATGAAACTTCCTGGCAGATTAAATCTGTGTGCCCGACCGAGAATCGAACTCGGTACCTTTGCCTTTCGAGGGCAAGTGCTCTACCAACTGAGCTACCGAAGCACGACCCACGCGCGGTACTCACAGCTTTACTTCTGCTAGTACCTCGTCTCCTACCTTCCAAACTTTACAGAAGCTTTCCTGCAAACCTTGCAGAACTAGCACACCTGAGAGAAAGGATATTGCGGAGACATGGCTTAGCCACAGCCTGGGTGATGTTTCCAATACGAGATTTTCACTCTGCAGCGGAGTGTGCGCTGATATGAGACTTCCTGGCAGATTAAAACTGTGTGCCCGACCGAGACTCGAACTCGGGATCTATGCCTCTCGTGGGCAAGTGCTCCACCAACTAAGCACGACTCACGCCCGGTACTCACAGCTTTACTTCTGCCAGTACCTCGTCTCCTACCTTCCAAACGTTACAGAAGCTCTCCTGCAAACCTAGCAGAACTAGCACTCCTGAAAGAAAGGATATTGCGGAGACATGGCTTAGCCAGAGCCTGGGAGTTGTTTCTAGAATGAGATTTTCACTCTGCAGCGGAGTGTGCGCTGATATGAATCTTCCTGGCAGATTAAATCTGTGTGCCCGACCGAGACTCGAACTCGGGACCTTTGCCTTTCACGGGCACGTGCTCTACCAACTAAGCTACCAAAGCACGTCTCACGCCCGGTACTCACAGCTATCCTTCTGCCAGTTCCTCGTCTCCTACCTTCCTCATTTTACAGAAGTTCTCCTGCAAACCTTGCAGAACTAGCACTCCTGAAAGAAAGGATATTGCGGAGACATGGCTTAGCCACAGCCTGGGGGATGTTTCGAGAATGAGATTTTCACTCTGCAGCGGAGTGTGCGCTGATATGAAACTTCGTGGCAGATTAAAACTGTGTGCCAGACCGAGTGTCGAACTCGGGACCTTTGCCTTTCGCGGGCAAGTGCTCTACCAACTGAGGACGACTCACGCCCGGTACTCACAGCTTTACTTCTGGCAGTACCTCGTCTCCTACCTTCCAAACTTTACAGAAGCTCTCCTGCAAACCTTGCAGATCTAGCACTCCTGAACGAATGGATATTGCTGAGACATTGCTTAGCCACAGCCTGGGGGATGTTTCCAGAATGAGATTTTCACTCTGCAGCGGAGTGTGCGTTCATATGAAACTTCCTGGTAGATTAAAGCTGTGTGCCCGACCGAGACTCGAACTCGGGACCTTTGCCTTTCGCGGGAATGTGCTCTACCAACTGTGCAACCGAAGCACGACCCACGCCCAATACTCACAGCTTTACTTCTGCCAGGACCTCGTCACCTATCTTCCAAACGTTACAGAAGTTCTCCTGCAAGCCTTGCAGAACTAGCACACCTGAAAGAAAGGAAATTGCTGAGACATGGCTTAGCCACAGCCTGGGGGATGTTTCCAGAATGAGATTTTCACTCTGCAGCGGAGTTTGCGCTGATATGAAACTTCGTGGCAGATTAAAACTGTGTGCCCGACCGAGAGTCGAACTCGGGACCTTGGCCTTTCGCGGGAAAGTGCTCTACCAACTGAGGACGACTCACGCCCGGTACTCACAGCTTTACTTCTGCCAGTACCTCGTCTCCTACCTTCCAAACTTTACAGAAGCTCTCCTGCAAACCTTGCAGAACTAGCACTCCTGAAAGAATGGATATTGCGGAGACATGGCTTAGCCACAGCCTGGGGGTTGTTTCTAGAATGAGATTTTCACTCTGCAGCTGAGTGTGCGCTGATATGAAACTTCCTGGCAGATTAAATCTGTGTGCCCGACCTAGACTCGAACTCGGGACCTTTGCCTTTCGCGGTCAAGTGCTCTACCAACTGAGCTACCGAAGCACGACTCACGCCTGGTACTCACAGCTTTACTTCTGCCAGTACCTCGTCTCCTACCTTCCAAACTTTACAGAAGCTCTCCTGCAAAACTTGCAGAGCTAGCACTACTGAGAGAAACGATATTGCGGAGACATGGCTTAGCCACAGCCTGGGGTATGTTTCCAGAATGAGAATTTTACTCAGCAGCGGAGTGTGCGCTGATATGAAATTTCCTGGCAGATTAAAACTTTCTTTCAGGAGTGCTAGTTTTGCAAATTTTGGAGGAGAGCTTCTGTAAAGTTTGAAGCTAGGAGATGAGGTACTTTCTGATGTAAAACTGTGAGTACCGGGTGTGAGTCGTGCTTCGGTAGCTCAGGTGGTAGAGCACTTGCCCGCGAAAGGCAAAAGTCCCGAGTTCGAGTATCGGTCGGGCACACAGTTTTAATCTGCCAGGAAGTTTCAAATCAGCGCACACTCCGCTGCAGAGTGAAAATCTCGTTCTGGAAATATCCCCCAGCCTGAGGCTAATCCATGTCTCCACAATATCCTTTCTTTCAGGTGTGCTTGTTCTGCAAGGTTTGCAGGAGAGCTTCTGTAATGTTTGGAAGGTAGTAGACGAGGTACTGGCAGAAGTAAAGCTGTGAGTACCGGGCGTGAGTCGTGCTTCGGTAGCTCAGTTGGTCGAGCTCTTGCCCGCGAAAGGCAGAGGTCCCGAGTTCGAGTCTCGGTCGGGCTAACAATCTGCCAGGAAGTTTCATATCAGCGCACTCTCCGCTTCAGAGTGAAAATCTCATTCTGGTGCCATTTACCTATTATTTGTGTATTAATTTCCCCAAGTTCTGCACTGCGAGTCGTGGCGTTAAGGCGAGGCCAGCGCTTCACCTACACAGGTACAACAATGTGACAGCTGGATGAATACTGGATAAAGAAAATCGACTAGGAGATGCTGGAAACTATATAAAGTGGAATTAGCTGACGTTTAAACGGATGTTCAAATGGGGGAGCTGCCCAGAATTTTGCGGCAACTAAGTGTAAGTGACTATCACCTTTAGGATGTAAGACAAGATTTTGGTGGGATTTGTATAAACAAAATGCAAATATGTGACTACCGAATATCAAACCGTGGCTTGTGGATGGAAGGAGACGTCCGAGGAAACAGCAGAAATGTGATTGTTGATAACGTTGAGACATTTTGATTTATCTGAATTTCTTTTTTAAAGCTCCAACTGTAAAGATATCTAACAAATTTATTTGTTTGCTCACAAACCTAGAGGGCGAACACAGTTATTTGTAACCACCCTACATATTTTGTAAAGTGTTCCAGACAAGTAGCTACGAAAGCTTTTACATTTACCTTGACAAAAGAACATGAAAATATGGCTGCTGATTGGATCATATACAGTGCCGTTTAAGGGTATTACGCACCAACAAACCGTGTTTACAATATGCTGAGTGCCAACATAGAGAACAGTTGATGTGTGGTGTTCAACGTTTCACAGGAGTAATAGGAATACCCGAAAAATGACTAGTGTAAATGTAAACCTTCCAAACTGTCTCAAGACCGATGAGAGCTTATAAACTACGGTCTGTCAGCAAGCAGTTTTGATTATCCACATGTATACTACGTGGAGATTCTTAACACCGACTGGAACAATTACGATGTAAGAATCTCATGGAAGTGTTATTTTAAATCAGGGGAAACATATATCTCACAATCCAGGACATTGTTCTCAAAAGTACCATCAAATGTTGAAATTTCCAAATTGGGACTGATTTCCGTTATTAATGTAATGTCACGAGATTTAAGAAACAATGTCTGGAGCAGACGTAAATCATTTCCAACTACAGAATTACAACTTTAAGCACTGTTGATGCCTACGGAAAGGAGAGGCTGAAGCCAAGCCGGAAACTGCAGTCTATGGTGGAAAAAACTACTGCAAAGGAAGAGGAGGAATATAAACTGCTATTGGAAAATAAGAGAAGCCATTGCAGATGTACAGACAAGGCATACGTATTATTTTAAATACGCTGCGTTGAAAAATCTTGATACACAAGGAGAATATAAGAAATCGGCATTTATTGTAATCAGCTGTGGTAGGTGTTCATACGTTGCATCAATGACCGAAAAAATGTTAGAATAGAGAACGTTTACTGCATTAAAGACCACAAGAAGTATCTTTTTTATAAAGGTGCATCATTGATTAATTGTTTATTTTCGATACTATTGACTATATTCGAGAAATAGTGTCAGTAACGACCAATCAGTGTCCATGTATCGAGCGCACATGTCCTTTTGAATGTACATCATTACTCTCAAGTCCAAAATAAGTACTTCAAGTGTATATCTAACTTGATGTGTGCACACTGAAGGGACACTATATTACATCACTGTCTAATCTGTGTGAAGCGTTTCGATCGTTCTAATCCACAATCAGAGATCATTATCTTTTAAGGTGGTGGTAAATGCGTCATCTAGTTTGGAAAAAAGTCGCCATTATCTTTGCATCTGCGATTTTCTTCACAGTGCTCTGTTGGCGTTAATTTGTTTAGAGATCATACATTTAAGACAGGGTTCGCGGTAATTATATTCAACATATGTTAACCAAAGCTGATATGGGTCTCAGACTGACAAGCGAATCTTATACTGCTGGTTTATAAGCCTGCTGGCTGCACTTCATGGTAGTCAGTCTCCTGTTGGTGTGGCACACATCTTTCTATGTAGAAGAAAACGTTCCCAAAAAACAAGTGATGTATTGCTGGGCTTGTGTCATGTTCTCGGGTTTGCGTCATATTCTCTTTTAGCAACAAGCGACCTAGAGTTCCGACTAGTATTTACGATGACTCTGGGTCTAAAACTTTGCGCGGAAATATACGTATGTAAGCACAGTAGTTCTTTAACGGTAATTAAACCCAACAAGCATTGATCCAGCCGGATGAATACCCATCAGATCCCATATCCATTAATCCAACCCGGTAAATGTGGAGCAGATCACATATTTTGTCGTACCACGCCACAAAAATCCTAAGCGTAGTGTCTATGTGATAATTATAGATTCGAGGGCCAGTCACAGTCATGGTAAAGGGACTTTTTTATATTCTTCAGTATAAAAAAACCTCTGGGGAGGTACTGAAAAGCATCGGTTTTGCTTACAACGTGTAGGCAATCATTCAACCTAGAGACAGTCAACAGCAGAACTATCAGCATTGCTGTTCCGTAGCATAGGAAATTGATTTCCAGGTTGAATAGTTAAAACTATCTTCGTACATCCATATTTAAACTGGACGAAGGTGGGACACAGCTGGTATAATTTTTATTAAAAATGAAATTCCTCCAGCTGTACTTAACATTTTATATTTACGTCGCTAGCGGAGTACAGCTGGAGGAATTTAAATTTTAGTAAAAAGTTAAAACTATAGTCATGCATAGTATAGCATTATAACCAACTATCGACCTTGATTATAGAGATATATGCATGAGCCATGGACCTTGCCGTTGGTGGGGAGGCTTGCGTGCCTCAGCGATACAGATAGCCGTACCGTAGGTGCAACCACAACGGAGGGGTATCTGTTGAGAGGCCAGACAAACGTGTGGTTCCTGAAGAGGGGCAGCAGCCTTTTCAGTAGTTGCAAGGGCAACAGTCTGGAAGATTAACTGATCTGGCCTTGTAACAATAACCAAAACGGCCTTGCTGTGCTGGTACTGCGAACGGTTGAAAGCAAGGGGAAACTACAGCCGTAATTTTTCCCGAGGGCATGCAGCTTTACTGTATGATTACATGATGATGGCATCCTCTTGGGTAAAATATTCCGGAGGTAAAATAGTCCCCCATTCGGATCTCCGGGCGGGGACTACTCAAGAGGATGTCGTTATCAGGAGAAAGAATACTGGCGTTCTACGGATCGGAGCGTGGAATGTCAGATCTCTTAATCGGGCAGGTAGGTTAGAAAATTTAAAAAGGGAAATGGATAGGTTGAAGTTAGATATAGTGGGAATTAGTGAAGTTCGGTGGGAGGAGGAACAAGACTTCTGGTCAGGTGACTACAGGGTTATAAACACAAAATCAAATAGGGGTAATGCAGGAGTAGGTTTAATAATGGATAGGAAAATAGGAATGCGGGTAAGCTACAACAAACAGCATAGTGAACGCATTATTGTGGCCAAGATAGATACGAAGCCCATGCCTACTACAGTAGTACAAGTTTATATGCCAACTAGCTCTGCAGATGACGAAGAAATTGAAGAAATGTATGATGAAATAAAAGAAATTATTCAGATTGTGAAGGGAGACGAAAATTTAATAGTCATGGGTGACTGGAATTCGAGTGTAGGAAAAGGGAGAGAAGGAAACATAGTAGGTGAATATGGATTGGGGGACAGAAATGAAAGAGGAAGCCACCTGGTCGAATTTTGCACAGAACACAACATAATCATAACTAACACTTGGTTTAAGAATCATGAAAGAAGGTTGTATACATGGAAGAACCCTGGAGATACTAAAAGGTTTCAGATAGATTATATAATGGTAAGACAGAGATTTAGGAACCAGGTTTTAAATTGTAGGACATTTCCAGGGGAAGATGTGGACTCTGACCACAATCTATTGGTTATGACCTGTAGATTAAAACTGAAGAAACTGCAAAAAGGTGGGAATTTAAGGAGATGGGACCTGGATAAACTAAAAGAACCAGAGGTTGTACAGAGATTCAGGGAGAGCATAAGGGAGCAATTGAGAGGAATAGGGGAAATAAATACAGTAGAAGAAGAATGGGTAGCTTTGAGGGATGAAGTAGTGAAGGCAGCAGAGGATCAAGTAGGTAAAAAGACGAGGGCTAGTAGAAATCCTTGGGTAACAGAAGAAATATTAAATTTAATTGATGAAAGGAGAAAATATAAAAATGCAGTAAATGAAGAAGGCAAAAAGGAATACAAACGTCTCAAAAATGAGATCGACAGGAAGTGCAAAATGGCTTAGCAGGGATGGCTAGAGGACAAATGTAAGGATGTAGAGGCCTATCTCACTAGGGGTAAGATAGATACCGCCTACAGGAAAATTAAAGAGACCTTTGGAGATAAGAGAACAACTTGTATGAATATCAAGAGCTCAGATGGAAACCCAGTTCTAAGCAAAGAAGGGAAAGCAGAAAGGTGGAAGGAGTATATAGAGGGTCTATACAAGGGCGATGTACTTGAGGACAATATTATGAAAATGGAAGAGGATGTAGATGAAGATGAAATGGGAGATATGATACTGCGTGAAGAGTTTGACAGAGCACTGAGAGCCCTGAGTCGAAACAAGGCCCCCGGAATAGACGATAATCGATTGGAACTACTGACGGCCGTGGGAGAGCCAGTCCTGACATAACTCTACCATCTGGTGAGCAAGATGTATGAAACAGGCGAAATACCCTCAGACTTCAAGAAGAATATAATAATTCCAATCCCAAAGAAAGCAGGTGTTGACAGATGTGAAAATTACCGAACTATCAGCTTAATAAGTCACAGCTGCAAAATACTAACACGAATTCTTTACAGACGAATGGTAAAACTAGTAGAAGCCAACCTCGGGGAAGATCAGTTTGGGTTCCGTAGAAACACTGGAACATGTGAGGCAATACTGACCTTACGACTTATCTTAGAAGAAAGATTAAGGAAAGGCAAACCTACGTTTCTAGCATTCGTAGACTTAGAGAAAGCTTTTGACAATGTTGACTGGAATACTCTCCTTCAAATTCTAAAGGTAGCAGGGGTAAAATACAGGGAGCGAAAGGCTATTTACAATTTGTACAGAAACCAGATGGCAGTTATAAGAGTCGAGGGACATGAAAGGGAAGCAGTGGTTGGGAAGGGAGTAAGACAGGGTTGTAGCCTCTCCCCGATGTTGTCCAATCTGTATATTGAGCAAGCAGTAAAGGAAACAAAAGAAAAATTCGGAGTAGGTATTAAAATTCATGGAGAAGTAATAAAAACTTTGAGGTTCGCCGATGACATTGTAATTCTGTCAGAGACAGCAAAGGACTTGCAAGAGCAGTTGAATGGAATGGACAGTGTCTTGAAAGGAGGATATATGATGAACATCAACAAAAGCAAAACAAGGATAATGGAATGTAGTCTAATTAAGTCGGGTGATGCTGAGGGAATTAGATTAGGAAATGAGGCACTTAAAGTAGTAAAGGAGTTTTGCTATTTGGGGAGCAATATAACTGATGATGGTCGAAGTAGAGAAGATATAAAATGTAGGCTGGCAATGGCAAGGAAAGCGTTTCTGAAGAAGAGAAATTTGTTAACATCCAGTATTGATTTAAGTGTCAGGAAGTCATTTCTGAAAGTATTCGTATGGAGTGTAGCCATGTATGGAAGTGAAACATGGACGATAAATAGTTTGGACAAGAAGAGAATAGAAGCTTTCGAAATGTGGTGCTACAGAAGAATGCTGAAGATTAGATGGGTAGATCACATAACTAATGAGGAAGTATTGAACAGGATTGGGGAGAAGAGAAGTTTGTGGCACAACTTGACCAGAAGAAGGGATCGGTTGGTAGGACATGTTCTGAGGCATCAAGGGATCACCAATTTAGTATTGGAGGGCAGCGTGGAGGGTAAAAATCGTAGAGGGAGACCAAGAGATGAATACACTAAGCAGATTCAGAAGGATGTAGGTTGCAGTAGGTACTGGGAGATGAAAAAGCTTGCACAGGATAGAGTAGCATGGAGAGCTGCATCAAACCAGTCTCAGGACTGAAGACCACAACAACAACAACATGCATAGATACGCAAGTAAACAGTATTTTTACTTTAATCCTCCACAAAATTCTTGTGTTGACACCTTCGCAGCCTGCCTCATTGCTCATGAGAGTGTAGAACAAACACAGGAATGCAACTTATCTTGTCCATAAGACCATAATCCCCAAATTCAAAGCCTCAGATAAAGTCTATGATGACACTATCAGTCACGTGATCTTATGGTCAAACGTTATTAGACTTGCAATACAGTTATACACTATTCTGTGAATAGGGAGTGGTGATTTCAAGTAATACCACATAATGGTAAAAAAATGGACACAGGATAGAGACAAGTGGTAACAGGAGGACAGACAGAGCCATCAATGATTGAGCCGGGGCTAGTAGTAAATTCCCCTCAACCCTGTACAAAGGTCGACGAAAAGTATGTACGGCTTTACTCTGCAACCCCCCCCCCCTCCCCACCCTGAGCACGCGCACAAACGGAACCCTCTGCAATGGTGGGAATGGTGTTTTTCGCCAGCCATACTAGCTGCAAATAGTAATACGTTGCAGTACTATTCGAAAAAATGGCGAAATGGAGAGCTTTTATTGACGACCAACGAACAGTATTTATAACTGTACTCATTGTCAGCCACTTCCATATAGAATCAATGAACGAATAGCTTAGCGTCAACGACATATTTCCTCAATGAACAACACGTCTATAAAATAAATATTCATGATCGAAGAATACTGGTGCAAGGAAGAGAAAGAATTGCAAGATTTAAGAGACTGCCGCATTCACATTGACCTGGCATCACCTCTAGTGAGCTTGATATCAGCATTAACACTAGGAACAAATGATCTAGAAGTGGACGAGAATGAAACACGAAAGCAATTCGTATCAATTCAAAAGTATGCATTGTAATGGACAGATCACACATTCCGAATCCCAAAATCTGTATTGAGTAGTTGCAAGAAGATCCTGTCGCATCCAAATCAGCATCATTAGAGCACATTTAAGCAAACACGCAGCTATGGCCATGAGTGTGATCGAGCCTAAATGCAAAAGTTTTGAGGAATTTAAAGATGAGTGTCTGTACGAATTCTAGACAAAAGCGAAATGGGAAAGTGTCAACTTACGGATTTTGATGATGGAAACTGAAGTGGGCTCACAGTTTCGAAGTCTGGCGCAATACTTCAATGAAATGGTTAAGAGAAACGAATATCTGGACACACTGTTTCAGGCGAATGGACTCATACAGATCTGCCAAATGAAACTGTCACTGCGAATATAATCATAAGTTACATTAGCTCCTCATGGTATGGACGATGGAGGAGTATTCTTCTCTTTGCTTGGCCAAAACTAGGTCGAAGAACCAGTGTAACCCACTACTCTTCATCACAACGTGTACCATCGAATGCGAATTGGCAAGAGAAGCACACACCATGCACAAGTAGTTACAAGCAGAATAGAAATCACCACTGAAAATTGTGGGAACCATACCGTACAGACGATAGGCGAGATCACAGTGGATGTGATGTAAACGATGTGAGCGTGTAGAAATTGTTGAAGTGCGCAGCACACATTCATGAATGAATCCTCAAAGAAATGAAAACGAAAAGAACATGAGATGAGTCTGATAACGGTCCGAGGTGCCTACTTCACCACTAGACAGAAATCATCCGCAACCAGGCTTGCTTGTCAATGTTCCAGATTTAATTTAGAAGATTAAAAGAAGAAACTGTCAGAAGGTGTCGTCCAGTTCGGCTCCAGAACGGAAGTTATTGCGTATCCAGTACTTGATGAGACGTTAGCGGATGTAACTGTACCATGCCTGTCACACTGATCAGCTAAAACATTGTGACCTCTGTCCACCGTGGCGTTAGGGGCATGGGAGGTGGTAACAAAAGGATGTAAACGGAGCAGACACGGCCGGGGGGCGATCGCCATAGCGAAGATGCGGGCTGCAAATGGAGAAATCCATTAAGATAAACAACTTTGACAAAAGGCAGATTATTATTAAGCACAGTCTGTGAACAAGTAACTCGAAAACGGCGAGGCTGGTAGAATATTCAGTTACTACTGCCATGAGCATCTACGCAAAGAGGTTGAATAACCGTGAAACTACCACTAGACGCTAAATGGGTGGATGTTGGGTCGGTTTGTGTGGGGGAAGAGACCAAACAGCGAGGTAATCGCTCTCATCTGATTAGGGAAGGACGGGGAAGGAAGCCGGCAGTGCCATTTCAAAGGCGCCATTCCGGCATTTGAATGGAGCGATTTAGGGAAATTACGGAAAACTAAAATCACGATTGCCGGACTTCGGATTGAACTGTCGTCCTCCGGAATGCGAGTTCAGTGTGCTAACCACTGCTCCATCTCTCTCGGTGGGGTGGATGCTTACGACTCTTTACAGAACATGGGGTCCGGAGTTTCGCTGCTCTGTAATGTAAGATACATGATGAGCTGTGGCATTTCTGCCCGAAAGAACGCATTGCTGGTGCACGCACAAGTGTTTCGGAGCACACCATTCATCGTATGTTGTTGAACATGGATCTCCGCAGCAGACTACCCACACGTGTTCACATGTTGACCACATGTTACGATTCCCGTGGGCATGACACCATAGGGATTCGACCAATGATCATTGGAAACGTGTCGGTTCTTCGGAGAGATCACAATTTTTCTACACTTGTTCGATGGACGGCTCCACAAACGTCGTCATCGAGATGTGCTGGAGCACCACCACGTACGCAGGCTGGTGAGAGCAATATTGTGCTATGGGAGACATTCTCTTGCGCTTGTATGGAACCTGTGGTAGTAATCAAAAACATGCTAACAACTGCGAAATACCTGCATCTCTTCGTGCTTGATGTCTTCCCCTACGGAGACGTCATCTTTCAGCAACATAATTGGTGCCAGAGACGTACTGGAGTGGTTTGAGGAGCATTATAGTGAACTAAAGTTGATGTCTCGGCGATCGAATTCGCCTGATGTAAATTCTATGGAAACCACCTGGTTCGCTATCGAGTGCCATCACCGCATACACAAATCAGACGCCCGTTATATACACAAATTATATTACCTGTGCGTAGACATCTAATGCCACATAATTCCACAAACATACCAAAAACCTATCAGATCCTCGAAGTGCAGAATGAGTGATGTATCTTGTTCCAAAAGCGGGTAAACAAAATATTAAACGGGGGCTCCTATTGTTTTGGCCTTTCATTGTAGATTCTGGAATCAAGTCTCGGTTCAATAAGAACAAGAAGTGACCTATGTTCAAAATATAAGGAAAGAGATAGTGCGGTGCAATACAAGAAAAATGTAAGGGAGAAAATCAGAACCGATTCGGTGTGCCAGTTACTCACGCTTAGCGCGAACTTTTTAATCGTATGAAACCTATCTGTAAACGCGATTCTTGCAATCAATTTCCTCAAGTGTTACGACGTATTTTTGTACTTGAAATAGATGTATGCAATAGTGTGGTGTGACAGGAAGGAAATCAAATTAAATTTCAGGTATAATAAGGATGGTTCTTGCGAGGAAAATTTTGAAATGCTAGATATTATCTTGAATTGTGAGGGACTCACATTACTGCGAAAAGAAGGTAGGCGACTAAAATAAATAGGGAATGAATATTTATGAATGGAGGAAGAATAGACTGAACCACCTGTGCTAGGTGGAGTACTGAAAACAGATGCGAGCATCGAAGTTGTCACACATCAGAAGGTATTAGAGGACCAATAGTAAGGCGAGGACGGTGACGAATGGGAAGACGTTTGGTCTAGGGACTCGGGGGTCGACAATATTAATTATAAGTAAGCATCTCGTATGTGTGGGCAACGGCCTTGCAGCAGTGGATGCCCCGGTTCCCGTGAGATCACCGAAGTTAAGCGCTGTCGGGCGTGGCCGGCACTTGGATGGGTGAACATCCAGGCCGCAATGTGCTGTTGCCCTTTTTGCGGTGCACTCATCCACAAAACCATCGTAACGACTGGGAGAGTGGTGTGCTGACCACATGTCCCTCTTATCCGCATCCTCAACTGAGGATGACACGGCGGTCGGATGGTCCGGATGGGCCACTTGTGGCCTGAAGACGGAGTACTTCTCATATGTCTACATGCGTAACTCATGTTTCTCAGTGCTAGTTGGTATCTGAGAAATGTGTAATAATTAGTTTTGATGTCGAAATATGTAAATCTCAGTGCAGGGCAAGAGAACTACGTGAAAATTTAGTTTCGAACGGAAACATGTGGAGTTTGTGCTACACGTTGAAGAAACCACACTATCCGGTAAATGAAACAATTCGTCGGCTAGAAAGTAATTCGTTTTCACTGAAATGTACGTAGGCAATCCAACTGAAAGAAAACTCAGTTTAAAATGTTGGTCCTGAATATTGCTAATCTTCATCTTTAATCTTGGAAACAATCACAGCACCGGGAAGCAAATGAACTAGAAGTTAATGCATCTGACATTCTGATGAAACTGCTTGAAAATTCACAAGGTAGCACTTTACTGAAATCTATTACTGGTATTGAGCTACTAAACTGATGGCTATATTATTTTCAAAAGTACACTCGACCAATCACTGTGCCTTACAGTTGGACATTAACTGCGATGGTAATTAAATTTAGTGGCCTGCATGCGCTCGTGTGTTCTGCCAATTGTTGATTTTAGGAGTAACGATGTGCTGGAAAAAAAATCAAATTTCAGTTGTTTTACTTGCGATGTGCAATGCCAATTTTCATAAATGCTTCTCAGTACAAACACAGTCAAGAAAGCAAATGAGATTGGTGAACCAAACGATTGGTAAATGAGAAGAGGGACTCCAAGATTAACTGTACTTCAGTAAGCCATACCAGTATTACACCTTTTCATAAAGTTCTCAGGCCTAGACGTCAGTAAAATATTACTTAATATCTCTCCAGTGTAGGATTTCCTCCCTTGATACTTGTTTTAGCTATAAGACAAGACCATATGCTTCATTACAAAATATCTGCAGAAAACTTCAACCATACGCAATGTTACAACAATGAGGAGCTACACAGCGACACATATAAAATCCTGGAGTACCTCAAAAGTTGACTTCTATCAGTTTTCTGTTAATATACTCCAATTTGCTGAATCTATTTTTAAATAATTCAGCTCCACTAAACAGCAGGCCAGATTTAATGCATTTTAAACTAAGTGTGTTGCCAGCTTGTCCAACACACGCTGTTACTGCTGCTCTCTGACTTACCCTGACAAAGCAAAGCTAATCTCTCTGACCAACATTTCTGGTCTCAAACTCAGTTTTACAATGTATATGATTATATAACTATTACAGAGGTTGACTGCATTTGTCAAATTCGCAACGTCATTCACGTTTACGGCCAAATCCAGTGAAGTTAAGTATGAATGTGTAAACAGAAAAATTTGAATTTAGACCAACTGAGGTATTCGTCAAATGAGGAGCTCTGTTGCTTCTGTTGGTAGCAACAGAGAAAAAAGTCATATAAGCATTAAACAGCGATGATGACGACTCGTGAGGCACTTTGTTCGGATTTAATGTTGAGAATAGCCCTTAAGCATTGGATGTATGTTAGGTTAAGTTAAATTACGAGCAGTTAATAGGGTAGGTAGGAAATAGTTTGTGAACTGGAGGTGTAACAGAAGAGTCGTGAGCACTGAAAAATTGTCATGTGGACATACAGGGATGGGGAAAACCAGCACTGTATTTGTTTGGGTGATGAGTCGCTATGAAATAACCGCAGAGTGCGACATGATGGCGTCAGCTTTTGAATGATAACGTGTTGCTGAAAACCAGGAGGATATCACAAAAGAGCAGATTTATCAGCAATTTATTTTTCTATCATACTGAAGGCCATACCAAGATAGAAAAACTATCAACGATAGAGTTGGAGAAACTGAACCGGTCAGAAGTCCATACAAGACTATGGTAAGTGTGTGGGCTACTTCCCAGTGGTGTTAGAGCCTTTAATGCAGTATGGATGGAATTACAGTAATGAATGCATCGGACGAGACGTTGGATTCCAGTGTACGATTTGTCTGTGTATTGTTTTGTATATGGTAGTAGCAGGTGATGCGATCATCACTAGGCAGGAGTAGTCACAATAGTAAACTGACAACCTAAAACTGGATAAATGTTGCCCATGGATACCAAAAACTATTGGGGTTGGAATTTCGAAAAATCACGTCTTAAATGGTACCTACGGTATAAGATTAACACATTTTCCAAATTTCAAGTTTCTATCCTAAGCCGTTTGGGTTAGCAATGATGAGTCAGTCAGTCAGGACATTGCGTTTTGTATGTAGAGATTTCTAATGCTTTGAAGTGTACTATTCGATGGCAGAGAGTTTTGGTACCGGTTCGTTTCATGCTTAATTGGGCCACATCTCCTAATATTAGTTTAACTGAGATATTTCGGTTGTGTGTCAGTCTCCTTGTTTGTATTAATCTGCATGATTATTTAAAGTGGTTCCTCACTCTGTTGGTCACCAGAGTTTGTTGCTGTGTGCCACAGGGTTATGCACCCAATCACAACGGACATCCCACGCTGGAATATAATCTGTTGCTATAATTTTTTTTCCATAGTTGTATTGTTTTTAAGTAAAATCATTCCGCTTTTGGTGTTAACACATTATTTATTGCAACTGCTATTTTGAAATTTTGTCATTTTCAGGCATTCTGAAAAAAGTCAGTAGTCAAATATAATACACGCACTTATGAAAATGACAAACATTGAAAGTGAAAATTTTAAAGCTACTTACGTTGGATGTTGTAGCCGAATAAACAATATAAAGCTGTACCATGCTGTGTAAGATCAGTTGCATGAAATGTTCTGAATTTATTAGCTGTTCCATATTCAGTATAGGTGTAATGGATGTGGCGAAAAATTATGTTCACACTGAAGTGGAAATTTCACATAGTAGGTGATGGTAACTGGATCGCAATAACGGTAAAGAAGTAATCATACAAAGAGTCAGTTATGGACGCCGAAGATATTAATGTATGGTTTCGATACCATATAGTTTGTAAAACGTGTGCGTAGAAAAAAGAAAAGTGATGCAAATATGTGTGAAAAAAATGGAATCTACAAATGACTATGAGATTAGAGATTAAAAGTTCGTAAAATTATTAAGTGACTATCAGGTCATAATAAAACAATATCCAAAAATACAAATAGATGGATATATGCAAAAAAGTGGTACACCTAAGTAAAACAAAAGCAGGATGTTCATAAATTCAGGAAAGATGTGAAGTATGAATAAGCGTAGCATGGTCTAGAATACCTGCCGTGATTTGAAACGTTAAGCACTTTATATTGGCGAAAACCAGATAGAAGGAGCAAGTGACTTTTCTTTTTTTTCTTAAGGTACATCATAAAAAATGTAAATCCCTTCTTTTTACAGATTAAACTTATTATTATACAAAACTATATCTAGGTCGTCAGTTCAAAGTGCTGCGAAACCACACACCCACCAATCAGAATTTTTTTTTTTTATTTTATCAGTCTGTTAACTGGTTTGATGCCTCCCGCCACGAATTCCTCTCTCGTGCCAACCTCTTAATCTCAGAGTAGCACTTGCAACTTATGTACTCAATTACTTGCTTGATGAATTCCAACCTCTGTCTTCCTCTACAGATTTAACCGTCTACAGCTCCCTCTAGTACCACGTAAGTTATTCCCTGATGTCTTAACAGATGTCCTATTATTCTGTACCTTCTTCTTGTCAGTGTTTTCCATATCTTTCTTTCCTCACCGATTCTGCGCACAACACCCTTATTCCTTACCTTATCAGTTCAACTAATTTTCCACATTCGTCTGTAGCTCCACATCTGAAATGCTTCGATTCTCTTCTTTTCTGGTTTCCAACAGTGCATGTTTCACATCCATTCAGTTCTGTGTTCCAAATATATGATTTCTTCGTAGTTACCTACTTTGTACCTATGTTTTTTTCCAACTTCTATGATTTTCCTTTTTAGTGATGAACATTCCTCTCCTGCTGTAAACTTACTGAGCTATAACTTATTACTGTATCTGTAGCCTCAGAGAATTTCAAGAGTATCTCATCATTCCTTAGTACTTTCGTATCCCACTCCTTTGTATACTTATCTGCCTGACTAATGTCTTGAACTTCAACCTACTCTTCATCACTACTACATTGTGATCTGAATCTATATCTGCTCCTGGGTACGCCTTACAATTCAGTATGTGATTTCGGTATCTCCGTCTGTCCATGATGTAATCTAACTGAAATCTTCCTATATCACCCGACCACTTCCAAGTATACCTCCTCCTCTTGTGATTCTTGAACAGAGTATTTGCTCTTACTAGCTGAAATTTATTGCAGAACTCAGTCTTTCTCCTCTCTCATTCCTTGCCGCAAGCCCATATTCTCCTGTCCATATACTTTCTCTGTCTTTTCATCATCAGTTTGCGACGTCGACATGGATATCTGAACCATCGTTGTCGGTGCTGGTCTGTTATCGATTTGATAAGAAATACCCTATCACTAAATTGTTCACAGTGCCACCCTCTCTGCCCTACTTTCCTATTCATAACGAATCCTACTCCCGTTATACCTTTTTCTGCTGCTGTTGATGCTACCTTATATTGATCTGACCAGATATCCTTCTCTTCTTTCCATTTCAAGGCACTAACTCCTACTGTGTCTAGATTGAGCCTTTGCATTCCCATTTTCTGATTTTCTCTACCTTCCCTACCACATTCAAGCTTATGACATTCCACGCCCAGACTTTTGTTGGTTATTCAGTCTTTTCCTCATGGTGACCCCTACCTAGGCAGTCCCCTCCCATAGATCAGAATGGTGTGCTAATCCGGAATCTTTTGTTGGTGAAGAGATCATGATGACACTTTTTCGATTAAAGGCCAGGTCTTCTGTGCATATACAGTGTGTGTCTTTAATGCAGTGGTTTCAACTCCCTTCTGCATCCTCATGATGTTGATCATTCCAATGTCTTCCACCTTTAGGGGCAGTTTCCTAACCCAAGGACAATAAAGTGCCCTGATCCTCTGTCCTCTCCTCCACTTTCTTTGACAAGGCGGTTGGTAGAATGAGGGTGACTTCTTATGCTGGGAGCCTTTGCCTCCAATGCTGATAATGAATCAATATTTCGGCGATGGCTCATTTCGAAGCCGTGACCGAGAACGTTTCGATTACTAATCAAGGACGCTACTCCTAGACCATGGTTTCTGGCATACACCAACATAATAGGCGCATATCAAAAGAAAAATCACATTAGACTATTAACAGCCAAATGGGCAGCACATCACGTCCACCAGTTTCCTGATATCAAAATTTCGCTGTAGAAAATACATTTTAGTCCTTAAACGATTGTAACGAACACTAGTCACATCAAAGGAAAGGCTACGCAACTTCGTCCCCTATATTCCCATATATGTGGCTATGCTCCTCATGTTGCAAAATAACCAGAATATAATGCATAGACCCATGGTAGGAAAAAGGTTGAAAACGAGGTAAAATACTTGCCATTGTGCTGTGACATACGGTAACCAACTGTTTACAATCCGTTTACGCTGTCAGCACACACTCCATTGGGGGTGTTGGCATCCTCCGGCTGTCTATACCCTAAAGTCTATTTTCTCGCTGAGCACTTTATCTGGTTCTTTGACTTGCTTCCCATTTAATATTCACATGATGTTGGTTAAATACACTACGCTCAGCTACTACCTGCCCTTCTTCTTTTAGTACAAGGATTTTGTCATCCACACTGTTTTTGTAGAAAATCGCTGTATCCATTAACTATGGACTGCTGCATAAATATCTTCCAGCAGGCCTGCGAGGCAACTGACCATCGCAAGACGTTCTATCTGCTGATACAATCTCCCATCGAATTCAAAAGTAATTTTAATTCAAGGTAAACTGCAAAAGGTCTATAAATTTATCATTTCCCCTTTCGGCATGGCGTTATTATCTTTTATAATTTCAAACGTGTTTTGAATTGCGACGTTCCTATAGAGATTACAGACATCAAGGGAGGCTAATGCCAAATCCTCTGTGAGCTGAATTTCCTTAGCTTCATTAGCAACGACACTCCTATTTGCCACGTTATAGTTTTTATTTAAGTATTCCAAAAAGTTACTTACCTAGTTCTGCCATGGGTGCATGACAGGCATGCTCTTGTTCTCTTTATGCAACTTTCCTTGTACGTTCAAAGGGGGTAATTTAGGGTTCATAGTGATCACACCACACTTCAGCGTGAGTAGCAAGAATTGCGTCCCCTCAACTTTCTTTTTAAGGGCCGCATAATAATATATAGTGGGGGTCTTTACCCCAGATTTGTGTTATTTTCTGCCAAGAACTGCAAGACTTTATGCCTATATTCTGTTTCAAAATAACTGGTGAAGTAGTACCCTGATCTGACTTTATCGTCATTGCCAAATTCTTACGTAATTTCCAATTTATTCCGACTATGAGTCGCATTTTGTCGCTTTCACTAGCCTCCTTTTCTCTTAGTAGCTCTCTAGACAAAAAATCCTGTGCCTTAACGGCTACCCATGTTTCTTCCAAAGCGTTAAGTTTTCCCTGAGCGCATCCAGACTTTACTTGATCTATAACTTTAGCTATAGCTGCGTCTGAAAGAGGAATGTACGGATAAAACTGCAACCACTTACTAAAGACTGCAATCTCTTCCCTATTCAAGGGAATGTCGGTTAAGCTTACAACCTTATAAGCAACGGTATTGACCTTCTCCACTATCGACATCATTGTTATAAACCTGCTTTTCCCACAAACGTTTAATTTACCATTGTGCTTCAAAAGCAGCTCCCTGCATTTGTCTTCCTCTATTTCCTCAACTTAGCCACGGAAAACTTATAACTGTAAATAGTCCATGCTCGCTCCAGCTGTAACAGATAAATATTTTTGCTTTGTCTGGCTTAAAACCATATACTTCCCTAATTTCACTTTTCAACTACTGAATTTCGGCCCTACGTTTTGCTGCCACTGAATTTTTAGTTTTACTGTATATTGGGACCTTCGCACACACAGGTATCACAACGGCACCGCAAACACTTAGGACTGAAGTAAGCCTTAGCACATGCCTTGGTCAACTAAATCTCCTTTTCCAAAAAAGTGTAGTCATACCTTACTGCCCCACTAGGCACATATTTACGAACTTGCAACGTGCTGCAGGTGAAAAATAAGTACGCTCATAATTCAAATAAATGGTTGTGGCTCCATCATAAGTTGCCCAGAGAAGTACCTTTTCTTAATTTCTTGATGGTAACTAGTTTCGGATCCTGTGACCAATTTTCAATTAAGATTTGCTATCGCAGTAGTTGCGTTATGGATTAAATTTCAAATTTCTAAAAAAAATCTATTTTTAACTCATTAGAGCACAGGATGTAAAACTATATAAATCTGTTGTAAATGGTTAGTCTGAGGGTGGTTTACTGCTTGCTGGTTGTCTGAGTTTACTTTTTTTGTCGTGGAGCACAATGCCGCACGTTGGACGACTTAACATAAACTAATGAATTACTGTTGATATGATCTGCTTAGGGGCAGTCATATTGTAAATTGACAGGTTAACTTATTTTTGGAGAGGGGGCTGCCACACATTATTTATTTTGAGATCGGTTAGATACTAATAATTTTATAGGGACTGGACATGAATTACGTTTCATGCACAACAGTATAACCACTGAGTATAGCTCAAACAGTTGTAGCGTCTTCTGCAGCTGGCGTCATGTCAATATGTAACGTATAGGACCTTGGTGCAGTTCGACCCACTGGAGACCAATGAGTGGTTATCACCAAACAAAAAAAAAAAAATGCTGTTGGACTGCTTTAAGTCTATATAAAGTTAAAAATGGAAAAGAACGTGTCCTTTAGTCAGTAAAGAATTAGTTTTCGTCGCACACTGCTGTCAGAGACCTCTGGCGTTTTACCTGGTAACTTCTCTAATGTACGATGTATGTGATGTTTTTACTGTTGTTCAGTCGGCCATAGTGCCACTTTGGTCATCACTGCAGGGGGTTTTTGTGCGTAGGTTGTCTCCTGCATTTGTAACAGTTACTCGTAAGGCTATTCGTAAAACAAAATAACCTTGAAAAAATTTTACATCGTACATGTATGTTAGTGTTTCATAAATGTATTGCAGATATGTGCCTCGTTTGTACAAAATTTTAACATCAACTGTAATTTTCTTTACAAGACGATGTGAAAATGGATACAGGTGTCCTAAACCAGTCAACATCAAAAATTAAAATAGAGACACTTCTAAGTGCAACTTATGACGGAACTACAAGCATTTATTTCGTTGTAAGACAATTAGCGGACCTATTTTTCACCGGTTGACGCTATAAGTTCGTTAACACATGTTAAATAAAGAGTAGAAAATCATATTCTGTCTAATCTCAGGAACACTCATCTTCAATAATTTGCCAGCAAATATAAAAAATTTAGTTACAAATAAAGATCAGTTTAAAAGGAGCCTGAAAGACTTACTAGTGGCCAACTCCTACTCTATTGACGAATTTTTTAATAGAAACAAATGATGTATATTATATACTCATACTATTAGTATTGTTATTTCAGCTTAAAAAATGATGTATTGTATATACTCATACTGTTAGTATTGTTATTTCAGCTTAAAAATATGATGTATTGTATATACTCATACTATTAGTATTGTTATTTCAGCTTTTAAAAAAAATGACATGTTCCACATCCACGAGGATCTTCTCAGCACGGATCTATGGAACGAAAAAATAATCTAATCTAATCTAATCGTTTTCCAGTCGGGAAAAAGCGAGCCCTATCACCTACTTTTACCACAAGCAGGTCCCCCTTCTTCAAGCACTACGGTAAAAGTGATTTTTTTTTTCAAGATCTGGAGGAGAAGTGCCGAGGAATGCTCGCTTGAGCCCCCACTCGAAAAGAGTCCATCTCCACTTAACTTCAGCAATGTTTCGCCACTGTCGACTCTCTATTGGCTGAAGGCCGTCGCCAACAAAACTACATCATACTTAAGTTCTACAGAGATGATCTGACTGAATGTGACCACTTCTCGCAGTAAACTAATATATTACAACAATATTTAAACAAAGAAATATTATAAACATTCATCTACACTCAGACCATTCGCTATAATAAAAATAAATGTTTGTTCCTGCTCACAATATATGACAACAATTTGTCATTAAATATTGCTCATCCACTTATATACATCTGCTTAAAATAATCGACTTTTGGCATTCTTTTTATTGGTGGTGTCTGCTAACACATGCAGTTTACCACTTTGAAATTACCACGATTTTTAGGAGCATAAGTACTCAACATTTAAAAGCAGTTACTGGCCAAATAATAAGATATCCCTCAAATAACTATACATTGTGACAAGATATTAGGGGTTCATGTTGCATTCTTTTTCTGTATAATAGTCGTGAATATAATATTCTAACAGGCATTTGCGTACTGAAAAGATATAAAAAAGAGATAAAACAAGAAATGAGATACATAAAGATTCATAGCTTTCGGGGACGATATTTACAGTGGAACGATATCATCAGGGACACCGTTTGTTGAAATCGCATAAAGAATATAAAAGTTGTAATTCACAGATGTATTGTGAAAATATTTAACACAATACTATATACTTTCGTAGTTTTGAAGATATTGGAAATAGTGTTGGGTCAGTGGGTGCTCTTCATTTTTCTGAGATTGCAGACATGTTGAGATTTGCTTCATTATTTGAATGTGATTTATTGTCGAATTTAAAAGTTCTGTAAAAAATCCATTTATTAGACTGGCTGAAGTCCACCATTTCTGGTACGTTACCTGTCCTTCAGTATGTGAGACTGCTGTCCTAGTTCCCCTTACCAGGATTTATCCATCAAGCCTTGTCACCCGCACGTAGGTTCACGAGCAACAGCCACTGTGGCTGAGCAAACTGTGATGGGCCCTCTAGCATTCAGCTGTACAAACTAATTCACTTCATATCAATTCCAGGCAGCCTATTAGTACTCCTATATGTGTGCAACTTGCACTGCTAAGGTTCAGAGGGAAGAAGTCGTGAATGTAGAAAATGAGGTTTCGCACTCACAGTACACGCTATTCATGAATCTTTGCAATATTTTTTAACCATGGTCTTATAATTTGGATGTCTGTTGTAGGTCAAAACGTTGGACACTACTTGTTTGAACAAAACCAAACCCTTGTTCCCACTAGTTACATTGCAATTTCTGGAAATTTGTATTTCATTAAATTTCTGATCTGTGGCCCCAGAACTTTCTGATACGACATTTACAGACATCGTGTTTCCATGTACAGGATGCATTCATCATATTTTAAATGTACTTCAGTGAACTGTTTCATTATTCCAAGCTTGATGTGAAGATCAGGTAACAGTGTCTTAGTCGGTTGAACAGTTGGTTGTTTTATTGTAATCTGCGAGTCGCTTTAGTACGCTTTCTTTCAGGCTACTTAGTTACTGTCAGTGCTATCCTTGCTCTGCTGTCTCACTGACAAATGGATTTTGTGTGTGTGACTTACTGACCAAACAACATGCCATTTACTTTCAAATTCCCACATATTGTCCAAGAATTACTTCATGGTTCACGTATGTCAACAAAGTTCTGAAGTTTTCATACGTACGGTACTTTTGTGGTGTACTTATGTATGGCGGAGCCTAACTTTCGTCTTCATCATCAAGCCTTGAACCACAGTATGTGTAGTAGATACACTTCTCGAAACTGTCAATGTCCTGCCTTCGCTTAGCAATTACGTAGCTACCATTAACATAAAGGAATATGTTTGGCACTTCAAACACTTGCGGGGGCTCGTTTGTAAGAAACTACATCAACAACACGAATATAACCTGACAACACTACAGCACGTCAACCATTAACAATAAAGTTTTCCACCTAACAGCCAGAAGGGAGTGACAAGCGTGGCCAACTACTCCGTCTTTCTAAAATAAAGTATATCTTACAGTGAAATTTCAGTTGGTGGAATTTCAGTTTAAATGAAAAATTAGTTGACTTCATTTGTGAAGAAACGGTACATTACAGAAACAAACTCATAACAAACCTGAAATCAGCGAAAAAAGTACTTCAGGAAAAGTGGAAAGTATGAAAAGGTCAAAACTCATGTACTACAGAAGATTCCTCTTCTTCCTGTTCCATACAGAATTGTCTCCTAAACCGAGCTCGACAACAACATGAAGGAAAAACTGGCGAGCGTAAAGCACGTTTCACACCACAATTTGTTCCTGTAGTTCTGAAACTGTTTATCAGGCATCGACAATTTACAACAGAAAAGTGGATTATACGTAGATTTTTAAAAGGCTCATTGGACCAAAAAATCGAGCTATTAGTCAAATACTGTATGATTCAACATCTAAGTTAATATGCTGGAGATAAATTTGGATCGTTTTGAGATTGGGAGAAGAGTGAGATATGGCGATGGACTGTCTCCATTATCTTCCAGCTATGTTGAGAAAGAGTAATCCACGAACGGGCAGAAACAAAAATCAGAGTCTAAACTTGACGAATCATTCACATTAAGTGGAGCCAATATACGGATAGACCACTTAGCTCTTGCAAATCACCTACCGATTTTATGTCAGGATATTCAAACAGAAGAAAAACAGAAATGTTTTAAGCAACAGAAGAAAGAGTAAGGCCCTAAATATCGTTTGAAAACACGAAATACTTCTGACAAAGGTAGCAACGATCTGGTACCGAAAAGTGCTAGAAACTAATTATCGAAAAATGGAGAAGTTTCTTAGTCTAAATATTTAGACGAAGCCGTTCAGGAAAGTCGCCTGGAAAAACAAGTAACAAAATTCATTTTCTCGAAAAACGCTTCAAGCTTGATACATCTCTAACAATAGGTGCATCTTGCAAAACATCATACCGATGCACTACACCACGGCCAACAAACCAAATTGTCCGTATTGATCTGAGAAATGGACTCTAAGCAGATAAAGAGACACCAAAGCAATTCAAACCAGAGAACGAACATTAGTCAAGAAACCCTGAGGTCAAAATTTTACCGAAGAATAAATGAAGAAATTGTAAAGTACAGCAACATATATTTGAATATAAAAAAACTCTGGCGAAAATTCTTCGGGACTATTAATAGATTGAAATCGATCAGTTTAAGTATGGAAAAATTGGAATTTTACATAACTCGCAGTAAATCAAAAGTTGAGACAATAAATTGGATCGGTCATTAAAGGAAAAGAAGGAAGAAGCCGGTGTACCAATATTAACTGTTGAATACAGGAGAATGCACGACTGTATATTTGGTTTGGTACAAAAACCGAAGAAGAAAAGTTCCCCATGCCGTCCAATGGATGGTGAGATAGTATCAAAACGTGAAGTTCGCTAATGAAGTTGCCACTGAAAAAATAATTTTAAAAATAAAGCCAATAGTAAGATGCACATAAATAAGAATAAATATGCAGTGTAACAATAGTCTTTATTCCATAAATCTCGAAAATTTTAATAGAAATCGCGAAGATGAGTATAAAAACCAGTTCATACCATACTACCGAACTAGAGACCTAGTACCTCCATTGTTTTGTAAACAAGCTGTTTATAAAAGCGATGAAAATACTAACACTGAGAAAAGCGGTCATGGATTCAGAGGATTTTAGTAAGTCCTGCCCTCTGCCCATTGCTCACTCCCTAAGTGACGCTGCCTGGCGGTTGTTTCCGCCATCTCAGATTTGCAGCTCGTCGGAGACGAGGTGTTCTCTCTGGTGGCGTGAAATAGTCGGGAACTCCCCCAACAGCTTGTGTCTCCTCTTGTGGTTGCGGTAATGGAAGTTTTCCTGCTTGAGTCACCGAGGCGAGAATGGGCAAATGTACTTGGGGTGTTCAATAAGTAACGCAAGAATTTCTTTCCTAGGACAGATTCGGTTGAAATAATGCAGAGTCTGTCTTGGGACGTGGTGAAATATTCGTGCTTTGACCCTGTAGTTCTATGAAGTTCCGAAGATGGCGGCGCTGTACGCAGCCTTCAAAATGGCTTCTGTAACGGTTGTGCGTTCCTAGCAGAGGGCTGTCATTGAGTTTCCTTTGCTGGAAAACTAGAGCACTCTAGGCTCTTGCACAATGTATACGGAGACCTGGCAGTGAATAAAAGCACGGTTAGTGATTGGGCGAGGCATCTGTCATCATCGCAACAAGGTCGCTCGAAGACGTCCGATATCTTACATACCGACCGGCCGCGCTGAACTGTGACTCCTGCATTGTTGGGACATGCGGACACTTGCATTCGAGGTGATCGAAGGATCGCAATCAAAGACCTTGCTGCTCAATTGCATGTCTCTGTTAGAGTGATGACGCACTCGCTCACCAGTGGGGGTACTCAAAGGTCAAAGATCAGCGGCCTGTTGGGTTCCTAGCCGCCTAACAGAAGATCATAAAGAGTAACCAAGGACCATTGTGTAATATTGCTAGCAATTCGCGAGGCTGATCCTCATACTTTTTGTCAAACATTGTCACAAAAAATGAAATAATGGGTTCATCACTTCGAACCGGAAACAGAGCAACAATACATGGAGTCGCGTCACCCACAACATCCGAAGAAAAAGTTCAAAGTCCACACTTAGCTGGTAAAGTCATGGCGACTGTCTTCTGGGACTCTGAAACGATTATTCTGTTTGAACCTTATAGTGCAAGGATCTACTCTGTAGTGCATTCTACTGCCCTCAGGAAATTGAAGAAACAACTCCAGAGTGTTCGTCGCCACAAAAATTGAAACGGACTTCTCCTTCTCTGTCACAACGAGAGGCCTCGCATAAGCCTGAGCGCCATGAGAGGAGCTCAGAAAACTTCATTGGATCGTTCTTCCTCATCCACCTTACAATGCGGATATCGCACCATCCATCTGTTTGGCTCAATGAAGGATGCAATGCGTAGGAAGCACTACGTGGATGATGGTGAGGTAACTGATGAAGTAAGACGTTGGCTACTGCGTCGACCAGCAGAGTGGTACTGTCCGGCTACGCACGTCCGCCCAATATGGTACCGCAAGGTCATCGCACTGAAGGGAGGTTATGCTGAAAAATAGGAATGTGTCGCCAAGAGAGTGAGAAATCATACGTTATATTTGAATCCTGAGTAAAATCAATCTGATTTCAGAAAAAAATGTATTGCCTTACATACTGAGCGCACTCGTATATGTTCATGTAAGGTTCCATCGTGCCGTTGCGTGGAGGAGAGTGGAGTTACGGACTATTTAGTATTCTCCTGGAAGCGAAAGTATTTCGAGCCATTTTGTCAGCT
The DNA here is from genome assembly GCF_021461385.2 of Schistocerca piceifrons. Lineage (NCBI taxonomy): Eukaryota > Metazoa > Arthropoda > Insecta > Orthoptera > Acrididae > Schistocerca > Schistocerca piceifrons. Next base: position 158,764,764 of record NC_060139.1, on the reverse strand, counting down.
GTTCGAAAGAATCAGATAGTCGGTCACATTTGGCCAGCTGTAGTATAGAGTTGTTCCCAGCTGTGTGGAGCTACAATATGACATCCACTTGTAGTGGCGGAGAATCACTGCGCGTGTGAGTTCCCAGGCAGTTAGGTATCACATCGCAGGGGAGGGGGTCTTGGATCACTTGCGAATTTTCCACAACGACGTGTGATTGCTTGTTTTGGACATCTAAGTTTCTTTTTCTCATGCGAACCACATGATCACTTAACAGTAGTTTACCTGTCTGATGTTTTGTACTGTTCCTTGTCTGTTAAGATCTTTGAAGTTGTGGAATCTGATTCAAACATTGTACTGATTCCTTATACCATTGAATACACGATTCGCCCACTGAGTTTATTTACGGGGAATGAATTCTGTGCAACATTTTAAAGGAAATGATCATTCAATCTTTTTTGTACTTTTGTTTAGAATGTTAATCAGCTTTAACTGAATGTGTTTGCCACAGTTGACAACGGCTGCACGATTGTTGTTTAAACTGTCATTCGGTGGGGTGTGTCCCTGTTTGGATTGTCCTAGGTTGTGTGCTATGCAAAAGCCGTGTCCGAGCTGTTATTCAGTTTTGGCTGGCTGTATTTTATTATATTGTTGGATGTGTTTTTTGTATGGGTTTTGATTACACACATGTGCGCATATCTGATTTAAGTTGTTGGTTAGTGCTGCTCAGAGTCTGGATTGAATAATGCCTTCTAGTGTTTTGGCAGTAAGTGTTGATTACCATAACGCACCTAATACTGGTAGTGAGAAAATCATAAGCTAGTTATCGCAATTATTCCACTTGGCCCAGTGGGTATCTTGGGCTGTTAAATGGAATATCTTACAGCTAGATTTGTTCAGATTTTACCAGCGATACATCACCGCTAATATGCTGACGAGTACCGAGACCATCGGCTCAAGCTTGTGTTCTGTTGTCAGTAATGACCGCGCCATAAGCCTGTGTGGTTACAAATTTCCCCGGTGTATACCGAAAAGGTAGACTAGTTACAGCTTGTGGCTGCTTCGGATAAAAGGGTTACCGTACAATAGGTGGAAGTGGTATCGTACGATAACGGCTAATCCCTTAGTTGTAAGTGATGCTATCGTTAGTAATGAAAGTAAACGGCGAATGAGCGGTCAAGGGTAAGAGTGGGCTTGGGTGGAACTTAGTGAGTGGTCGCTAGAGTATCTACTAATTCATAGTAACTATTATTACTAGCAAGTTAGTAGCTGGGTTAAGTTACGTAGCAATGGATACTTTTTGTTAATTATAATCTCTGATGAACCATTTAACCTGCTCGTTAAGCAATACCACTAGGTGGTTTTCTTTGAGTAGGGCGGCATGTATCGATTCTGCGGACATTTATAATTACCAGATGTATGATTACAATATGACCTGCGTTGACTGTTGAGACCTTTAATATTAACTGATGCCAGAAATTTATTTCCATGAAGTGTTTAAACAATTGCGGTTAATGAATGCATTTATAATGCAGTATTTAATTGTTAGTCGACTGCATGTTTTATTTAGAATGCTCTAAATATGAAAGTTGCTATTCAGTTGTGTTTTTGATTAGAGTGAGAAGGTAGTAAAAACGTTAGTTGTTTATATACCTGTTTCATACAAAATTAACTTCTGCCCTCCACTTGTCTTCCACACTCAGAAAATTTGACATTCGCACTTTTGCTGATTATCGATACCGTGACGGAGGGGGGGGGGGGGGGGGGGGCTGGCGGAGCTGTGTCCAGTTCTGGGACAGGTTTCACTCTGAAGACGTCAGACTGTCAAATTTCTCGTCAGATTCCGCAGAAGCAAAGTTTCCTTGCTTTTCAGAGTTGACATTGAAGAAGTGAATAAAAAAGATCGTTTTCAGCTCACAAAACCCTAGCACTCCGCTCCCCAATCATAGTGTGTCCCACAATACTACAAATTCTTATACAGTGTTGCTGAATGAGGAAATAAAAAAGATGTCGCATTCAACGAAATTTAATCAAACATCCAATAAAAATAATTTCAGAAGATAATTTTTTTTTATTATAATGTGAAACAGAGTGCGTTCTCTATGTTGACTGACATTTGAGCAGAACACTGTCAACCGTTTAAACTGATAATATGATGACTGACGTTTATTTTATGATGTTATATAAAAAATTAACATAATACTGCGCACCGAAAATACAAGGGATACCCATTCTATTACACAGTCTGGGAGGTACACTAACTCAATTACGCAGGAAAGAATTCTCGTGAGCCACTCCGTGATGATAAGCCAGGGCTTTGCTGTGACCAATAAATTACCCGTGGTTGTGATAAAACGCCAGACATACGGCACAGGCACCTGTGGATACGCACCATGGGAGACTTTATACGGCTTTACGGTGATAGTGTTTAAAAACCGCACCTGATTAAGCCAGTGATGTATGGCGTTCCTACAGATTTTGCAGTTCTAATGAACGTGGGAATCTTCCCATTTTAAATGCGGATGAGGACATGTGCGAATCCTGTAACTCGAATATAAATCACCATGTGACATGGTAACGCTCCAGACTCGATACATCCTAGTGCAGAAGTGAAATAATTAAAGCAACAGTGCAAAATGCAATCAGATTTCGTATATTATTGCATAGTCACATCCGAAATAACTGTACTTACACCAGACAATTTCGATTGTATAAAATTATTCGTAATTAACTCCTGTTTTAAAACTTGATCTGACCAAATTCGGTTGCTTTTGTGGCGTGATTCTAGGACCAACCTGTTTTGGATTTTGGAATTGATATAATATGGGAACAGGTATAGAGGTAGTTTCGAAACCTTTGCATTGTTCTTACTATGGAGGCGACTTACAAAATCTTTCATGAGATTTCCTGTTGTTTATAGAATTTCATTTCTTCTCATCGGATTTTGGTTGCCTCATATTTGAAAATTTGTGAACTTATTAATAGAAACAACTAACTAAAAGATAATACACAGAAAGCTGTATTTCTAATTTTCTTCCATTGTGTGATTAAACTCCGATTATCATTTTCAGTGACACTGATGTTGTTCGTATTGATTAGTGGTTCACAAGGAGCCGCTAAATACCATGTATTTATGGTTAGTTACTGTTGTCTGTTAGAGATTTATTTACGGAGTATATTTAGGTTAGCGGTTTTTGTATCACTGTAGAAGTCAGTCCACTCGATAAATTGTTCTATTTATAATAATCAGTGACGAAATCAAACAAGAGTAGGCACTCGTTTGAAAAACCATTTGTGTTGCGTTTGGTCGATGGCAAGGACATTAAAGTCACAAAGTGTCTATATTTATATCTCATAAAGTAACAAATTTTTATTAAATTTATTCCAGTTCTCCAGTAACTCAACCGCAATATTATTTGGGATTAATTTTCTTGCTGCATTTATATTCTGTAAAGTTCACTTTTGCATGTCTGCATGGTCTAACGTTTCTAATATCCAATGAGAGGAAACATTATATTATCATAACTTTTACGTACTTCTTTGCTAACATTCCAATACACGTACAGTGCATCTTCTACGTTTGTATCTTATAGCTCATGTTATTTCTTCAGAAAATTTTGTCGCTTCCGCTCATTTAATCTATATTAACCTGCTTCCTTGTCAGATAAAATCTACTTTCCAGTTAGACTGACTCGAAAAAATTCCAAGACGTTTCATACCTGTAATTTCGAGATACAACGCACCTTTATTCTTAGTTTCCCTTACTCTTTGTTCATGTTAAAATGTATCCATCTCGGACTAGCGTGTAACTTTCATCAACACTGCCAACATTTTAATATTACTACAAAGCATTAATTGCATTTTATGCAGCAAATTTTAAACATTGCATAGTAACCGAAGCCTGAAGGTTACCAATGATGCTAGTACATCAGCAAAGAAACGGTCCATATGCTGTAGCAAAATGTCTTTGTACATCCGTTTTGTGTACAACAGGCAACAGGCAACCTTTTATCAACGGATGAAAAGTAAGTTTCCTCGTGAACATGATATATGTTCGTGCCGGGCCAAATATCTCACCAAATAAGCGCCAAACGATAAAAACTACACAGAACGAAACTTGTCTACCTTGAAGGGGGAAACCAGATGGCGCAATGGTTGGTCCGCTAGATGACGCTGCCATAGGTCAAACGGATATCAACTGCGTTTTTTTTAAATAGGAACCCCCATTTTTATTACATATTCGTGTAATACGTAAAGAAATATTAATGTTTTAGTTAGTCCACTTTTTTCGCTTTGTGATAGATGGCGCTGTAATAGACACAAACACGTGGCTCACAATTTTTAGACGAACAGTTGGTAACAGGTTGGATTTTTAAATGAAAATACAGAACGTAGGTACGTTTGAATATTTTACACTCCTGGAAATTGAAATAAGAACACCGTGAATTCATTGCCCCAGGAAGGGGAAACTTTATTGACACATTCCTGGGGTCAGATACATCACATGATCACACTGACAGAACCACAGGCACATAGACACAGGCAACAGAGTATGCACAATGTCGGCACTAGTACAGTGTATATCCACCTTTCGCAGCAATGCAGGCTGCTATTCTACCATGGAGACGATCGTAGAGATGCTGGATGTAGTCCTGTGGAACGGCTTGCCATGCCATTTCCACCTGGCGCCTCAGTTGGACCAGCGTTCGTGCTGGACGTGCAGACCGCGTGAGACGACGCTTCATCCAGTCCCAAACATGCTCAATGGGGGACAGATCCGGAGATCTTGTTGGCCAGGGTAGTTGACTTACACCTTCTAGAGCACGTTGGGTGGCACGGGATACATGCGGACGTGCATTGTCCTGTTGGAACAGCAAGTTCCCTTGCCGGTCTAGGAATGGTAGAACGATGGGTTCGATGACGGTTTGGATGTACCGTGCACTATTCAGTGTCCCCTCGACGATCACCGGTGGTGTACGGCCAGTGTAGGAGATCGCTCCCCACACCATGATGCCGGGTGTTGGCCCTGTGTGCCTCGGTCGTAAGCAGTCCTGATTGTGGCGCTCACCTGCACGGCGCCAAACACGCATACGACCATCATTGGCACCAAGGCAGAAGCGACTCTCATCGCTGAAGACGACACGTCTCCATTTGTCCCTTCATTCACGCCTGTCGCGACACCACTGGAGGCGGGCTGCACGATGTTGGGGCGTGAGCGGAAGACGGCCTAACGGTGTGCGGGACCGTAGCCCAGCTTCATGGAGACGGTTGCGAATGGTCCTCGCCGATACCCCAGGAGCAACAGTGTCCCTAATTTGCCGGGAAGTGGCGGTGCGGTCCCCTACGGCACTGCGTAGGATCCTACGGTCTTGGCGTGCATCCGTGCGTCGCTGCGGTCCGGTCCCAGGTCGACGGGCACGTGCACCTTCCGCCGACCACTGGCGACAACATCGATGTACTATGGAGACCTCACGCCCCACGTGTTGAGCAATTCGGCGGTACGTCCACCCGGCCTCCCGCATGCCCACTATACGCCCTCGCTCAAAGTCCGTCAACTGCACATACGGTTCACGTCCACGCTGTCGCGGCATGCTACCAGTCTTAAAGACTGCGATGGAGCTCCGTATGCCACGGCAAACTGGCTGACACTGACGGCGGCGGTGCACAAATGCTGCGCAGCTAGCGCCATTCGACGGCCAACACCGCGGTTCCTGGTGTGTCCGCTGTGCCGTGCGTGTGATCGTTGCTTGTACAGCCCTCTCGCAGTGTCCGGAGCAAGTATGGTGGGTCTGACACACCGGTGTCAATGTGTTCTTTTTTCCATTTCCAGGAGTGTATTTCGGTTGTGCCAGTGTAATACACGTACCTTTGTGAACTTATCATTTCTGAGAACGCATGCTGTTACAGCGTGTTTATCTGTAAATACCAAATTAATGCAATAAATGCTCACAATGATGTCTGTGAACCTCAATGCATTTGGCAATACGTGTAACGACATTCCTCTCAGCAGCGAGTAGTTCGCCTTCCGTAATGTTCGCACATGCACTGGCAATAGGCTGACGCATGTTGTAAGGTGTTGTCAGTGGATCACGATAGCAATATCCTTCAACTTTCCCCACAGAAAGAAATCCGGGGAATTCAGATCCGGTGAACGTGCGGGCCATGGTATGGTACTTCGACGACCAAGCCACCTGTCATGAAATATGCTATTCAATACAGCTTCAACCGCACGCAAGCTATGTGCCGTACATCCATCATGTTAGAAGTAAATCGCCATTCTGTCATGCAGTGAAACATCTTGTAGTAATATCGGTAGAACGTTACGTAGTAAATCAGCATATATTGCACCATTTCGATTGCCATCGATAAAATGGGAGCCAATTATCCTTCCTCCCATAATGCTGCACTATACATTAACCCGCCAAAGTCGCAGCCATCGTGGAATTTACGTTGCCCAAAATTGCATATTATGCCGGTTTACGTTACCGCTGTTGGTGAACGACGCTTCGTCGCTGAATAGAACGCGTACAAAAAATCTGTCATCGTCCCTTAATTTCTCTTGTGCCCAGTGGCAGAAATGCACACGACGTTCAAAGTGGTCCCCATGCAATTCCTGATGTATAGAAATATGGTACGGGTGCAATCGATGTTAATGTAGCATTCTCAACAACGACGTTTTTGATATTCCCGATTCTCGCGCAATTTGTCTGCTACTGATGTGCGGATTAGCGGCGACAGCAGCTAAAACACCTACTTGGGCATCATCATTTGGATGATGTCCAGAACATCGAGCAGCATACACAGCACACGCCCGTTGGGAATTTTGATCACAATAGCCATACATCAACACGATATCGACCTTTTTCGCAATTGGTAAATGGTCCTTTTAACACGGGTGATGTATCACGATGCAAATACCGTCCGCACTGGCGGAATGTTACGTGATACCACGTACTTATACTTTTGTGACTATTACAGTGCCATCTATCACAAAGTGAAAAAAGTGGTCCAACTAAAACATTCATATTTCTTTACGTACTACACGAATATGTAATAAGAAATGGTGGTTCCTAACTAAAGAAACGCAGTTGATATACGTTTGACCAATGGCAGCGCCATCTAGTAGGCCAACCATAGCGCCATCTGGTTTTCCCCTTCAAGGTAGACGAGTTTCGTTCTATGTAGTTCTTTCGTTTGACGCTTATTGTCTCTTAGGATTGTAGTTGCACTTGTTAGTACAGTCCTGTGTGTCACATCAGTTCTACTAAGTATATATATATATATATATATATATATATATATATATATATATATATATATCCAGTGTGTGGTTGTTGGTACCCCCATCGGGAGCCTCCCCGGGTGGCGGATAGGGGAAAGGTTCCTAGATATAGGTCGTACTGTGGAAATGAAATACCCAGGGCGGACCAAAAAATAATAAACCCAGTGGTGTCTGTTCAGCATCTGGCGGCCAGTGGCCAGCGTCTGTTCCTCTAGTTGAAGCGGCTGCACAAAATCTTCTCGAACTTAAAAATCGAGTCGTATACCTGTGGTCTCAACAGAGATCACCACAAAAACTAAAATTCAACTTGAACGCATGATGGAAAAGACGACCACAGAGTCACTACCCCAGGCACCAGTCGATAGACTGGATTCACCTGATCATCGGATTCTGGGGGATCAGGGACACCATGCGGAGAAGAATCGGAGCTTCTCAAAAACTCCTCACACTCTCAAAACGAAACGTAAAAATTTTATTGGTACAGTTAATGTGAACACCCTCACTAAGACAGGCTAATTAAAGCAACTTATCAACGCAATGGGAAAATTTAACCTGTAAATCACTGCACTGCAAGAGACAAGATTCACAGATGAAGGACACTTTAACACAGAAAATTACAGGATCTACAAGGGCAAACCTGCCATATATGTAAGAGACAAACTACCACTTTTCGGAACAGGATTCGCCGTACACACTTCCGTACTCGACGCAGTTATTGACTTCACGTCTCCCAATGAAAGAGTCTCAATGTTATCAGTAAAATTAGCTAATAAAGCATACACTCTGATCAATGTGCACGCCCCCACAAATCACCACAATAAAATCTACCCTGAAACAGTGGACAATTTCTGGTAAACACTAGAAGAAACATCAAATAAAGTACGTAGGTACCATGTGAAAATCTTAGTAGGCGATTTTAACGCACAATTAGGTAAGAAAAAAAAATTCAGAGATACCACTGGACCCCACACCAAACACAAACGTACCAACAACAATGGTGAAAAACTAATCGACTCCTGCAGAAACTTTGGACTTAAAATAATGAGTACCCAGTTTCAAAAACCTGCACATAAATTAACCACGTGGAGATCACCCAGTCTTAGACAGGGTGAATACCAAATAGACCATGTCGCAATTTCCAAAGAAAACATAAAAGAAATTCAAAACATCAGAACCCGCAAAGGTGTCTTTGAATCAAATCATCATCTTCTCCAAATAAAAACAAAATTCCAACCCAACAGAATGCTAAAAAGGCCACCCAAAAGTACCAAACCAGATCCAGAATATCTGCAACTCAACAAAGCAAAAATAATCATGCAAATTAATCAGGAAAAATCAACAGACTGGAAGAAATTAACAGAGAAAATTTAGGAAGCCCTCAAATTAGGACAACCCCCTCGCAACAGGAAGCATAGCTGGTGGAATGCAACCTGTGATGAGGCAGTCGACAACCGAATAACTGCATGGAAAAAATTTAGCAGTCACAAAACTGAAGAAAACTGGGAGAACTTTCTTAAAACTGAAAAACAGACCTCAAAAATAATTAGAAACGAAAAACGGCGATATGACAACAACACTCTCTGCAATCCAGCAGGATTTCATAAAAAATAATACAAGAATTTTTTATAAGACTTTCAGAGAAAACTTACAGGGATACCAAGCGCCTAGCTTGTGCTTCAAGAAACCCGATGGCTCTTTGGAGACCAACACGAAAAATAACTGCAAAATCTTAGCCCAATGTTTTAGTTCCCTCCTCAACTGCGAACCACCCCAAGAAAAACTTTTCTCCAGTATTCACACACCCAGACTCACATGCCCCGGATCTTGAAGAAATTACGGAGATAGTCAAGCAGTTGAAAAATAACAAAGCACCAGGAGAAGATGCTGAGTTCTGGAAACTAAACGATCCTATACTTATGCAGAAATTACACCATATAATGTCAGACATATGGATAACGGAGCAGATACCAGAGGACTGGGTATGCGCTCTAATTCACCCGCTACACAAAAAGGGCGACAAGACAGACATGAACAGAACCAGAGGAACCACGACCAAAGTGAAATTCATGGGCGAAGTATCAGAACCCTTCGAAATCAAATCTGGAGTCCGACAGGGGGACGGACTATCCCCAATCCTTTTCAATATTGTTCTAGAAAAGATAATCAGGGAATGGGAACCTCACGTAAAGGGTATCCAAATTAGTATCAAGAAAGAGAACCGAATTAAAGTCAAGTGCCTTGCTTTCGCTGACGACATTGCAATTATCACCAATAACAGAACAGAGGCGATTCACGCAGTGGAAAAACTACACGAAATTTCACAAAAAACCGGACTACAGATATCTTATGAAAAAACCCAATATATGGAAAGGCAGCTAGAAAATAAATCCCCTTTAATAACCAAATATGGTAAAATTGCACAAGTCTGCCATGTTAAATACCTCGGTGAAACTATACAGTCCTCAGGATTAAACCGAATTGCCAATGAACAAAGAATCACCAATCTCCAGAAGGCCTACAAGCTAACATGGACGCATTACAACAAGAAGTGCATTTCGACAGACGCAAAATTAAGCCACTGTACAACAGTGATTCTTCCAGAAGCAATCTATGCAGCTGAAACAATGGCGATTGATGGTCATTCAAAAATTAAGGAAATAGAAAAGCAGGAAAGAAAATTTCTCAGGAAGATTTACGGTCCAATCAACAAAAATGGCATTTCGATGAAGAGACCACGAAGCCAACTCTATAGAAAGATCAACATAGTAACAGATGAAATCAGAAAGCGCCGAGCCAAATTTTATACACACATCTACAGGATGGAAGACTCCAGAACAGCAAAAAAATTATTCAATATTATAACAAGGAGTAAATGTGGCACAGAATGGCTAAAAGAAGTCCAGAGGGATTTACAGCAGATCAACATAAAAAATCTCGAAGATCGCACCGAGTGGCGGCATAAAATCACAAGTGTGAAGTTTGGGGAAAGAACATCGCGTCAGCCTGGTAAGAAATGGACAGAGGAACGGAAGAAGGAGCATTCCGAGAGGATGAGAAGGTTTTGGGAAGCAAAGAAGAAAAACATCCGAAGATGAAATTATGAATTCAAGTTCAATCGCTCTCCTAAAGGGGAACAATCGTGTCACATCAGTTCTACTAAGGAGATATATATATATATATATATATATATATATATGTGTGTGTGTGTGTACATATTTTTGGCGTATGATAGTGACTGATATACTAAAATATGGCATCAATGTTTCATGTGTGAGTATCAAGAGTTACTTACATAAAACTATGAATTTGTAGGTTACACACAATCCTAGTTCTTCTTAACGTAATAATAATGAGTGCATGTCAATGGTGGTCGGGAGACCCCTCGCGGGGCGGTTCAGCCGCCGCTCCACAAGTTCTTTACGCCACTACGGCGACTTGCGAGTGAATGAGGATGAAAGACACACAACACCCAGTCGTCTCGAGGCAGAGAGAGTCCCTGACCCCGCTGGGAATCGAACCCGGGACCCCGTGCGCGGGAAACCAGAACGCTACCGTAAGACCACGAGCCTCAGTCTCTTATTGACGTAATGGCTGTTTAGTCTAGCGGCTCGCAGTGGACTTTTTAGGAATGGTCGGACATGTTAGTATCCTAAAAATAAAGTTAAAATATAGCTTATTTTATAGGTTTCCTTCCCAACTGGTGGTAATGCTGGTCCGGGATGTGTATTTTCTTCTAAGGGAGAGTGTTGTACTTAGTCCACCAGGACATACGACATTTTCTCTTTAGTACGTGAGCATATTGACTGACTTAAGATTTACACGAATAAACGTGCGCAGTTTCGGCCAATTTCTTCAGTTTTTGTAATTTTTGTAGACATGGTTAAGTAAATTGACGGTGGTGATGGGGGAGGGGAGAGGGAGAATGGAAAGGAAAGGGAAGGAATTAGTGATGTCAGCTGCATCAGTAATTTATGCAGAATCAGCTGCTACGGTTCCAAGCTCTCAATCTCGTGCTTACTAGGCAGCTATGTTAATCACTGCACATGCGGACGCGATGTTTATCGCACTCTCTCGGTACTCATTCCCGCCGACACACTTTCCCACCTAGCACCACCAACCCGCAGTCTCCGCCCAAGGAACCGTTGCTCGCTGTTTGAAGGAGATCCCGAGTTCAGAACCAGCTCCGGCACACAGTTTCATTCATCGCCGCTGATTCCACATAGAGTCCCCATTCAGCCTTGCACCAGTAGTTCGTTTCCTTTTCTTTCCCGTTTTCCCCTTCCACGTTCAATTTACGTAATATGTGTCACAGCAGCGGATTTAACAGATACCGACGATTGATGTAATGTTAGACAAGGGTCGTCTTGTTGCGCAGATTTTGTAGATATTTCATTTGGTACACATTTAAGTGCTACATAATATGTGAAATGTAATCGGATCATCCTGTTACAGAACTTTGTGCTGCGTAAAATGCTATGCAGATATGTACAGTTAAGCCATATTTCGTCTGTCGTTAACAATCTTGTGTCTTGAAACAGAAAAAGGACTTTGAGCGTGGCATATGTGATAACTACAAATTAACTCAGTTTCTTTAATATATTACAAATTTTTCCTGTCTCGGAAAAGAAAATTTGCATTACTTTCAATCGCTTGTATCTCAAAATGTGTTTAACTTGTAACTGGTCTTTGATAATACTTTCTCTTAATTTTGATTTCACTTGCAGATTATTGGTGTGTGGTAGAGTAATAATATAATAGACGGGATGTCAAATCCTAGATTGACAAGATTTTCTCGGTTGCAACGCTTCTACGTTTCAATAGAATATTTGGTGCTAGGTACATGTACCTTGGAACATGTTTTCTCATTCGAAAAATTTTAAAGGAGTAATTTTTGTAATTACTGAAAAAGACTTCAACACATGAAAAGACAATTCATACACTTAAGAACGAAACAGGAAAATTTATTAAACTTTTACTACAGGGCTGGCTAGAGAAGGATGTCTGACAACTGTTTGAGAAGTAGTTCACAGCATGTGCACTTGATAAATGTCATAGCTGCTGTGTGACACCTGGCCCCCGTTACCCTGTGCTCAAAGAGAAAACTGATAGCAAATAGAAACTCACCTCGGTCACCACACAGAATCTCAAATTTTTCACTTTTCACGCCTTTGTTCTCCCACTTCTGAGGCTCAGTTCATGGTAGAGTCAACACTGCATTTTCAGTTCATTATTGTTACATTACATGAGCGCTAACTGAAACTTTCAGTGACAGTCTTCCTGATTTTGGAAATATCAGTTTTCTTACATTTTCACTAAGAAGTGCGAAGCAGCTGACTCCATTCGGTCATATCTAAAGATCAAGCCAAAGACCGGACTTGTAGTATTCATTTTATAAATTGAAACGCTTTTCCTTGTCTAAATCTGTATTTATTGATAGTGCAGGTCCATTTCACCTTTTACTGTATCTTCAGTGAATATAATCGGGGTTCATACAGATTTCTTTCTATATGCAATCTTCTTCTTCTTTTGCCCTAGTTTCCGATCGGTGCACGGTTGGCATGTTAACAAAACGAGGTGGCATGCTTAATTTAAGGTGCGACCGGATGCCTTTCCTGTCGCCACGTCGTTCGTTACAACCCCCGCCCCCCTCCACCCTCCCCGTGCCCCATCCCGCCAACCAACTGGTCTCTGGTCAGAATATGTGTACCGCAACTGGTATTCACGTAAAAGTGACAAAAAATTTCTTAAATGTTTGTGTGACGTTTAACTGTTGTTATAACATGCACAGGTTTCCGGGCTGTCTTGTTTTTATACGCTATAGAAGGAAGATTCCGCCGTTGTATTTATATCCACAAAAAAATGGCTCTCAGCACTATGGGACTTAACTTCTCAGGTCAGTCCCCTTGAACTTAGAATTACTTAAACCTAACTAACCTAAGGACATCATACACATCCATGCCCGGGGCAGGATTCGAAATTGCGACCGTAGTGGTCGAACGGTTCCAAACTGTAGCGCCTAGAACCGCTCGGTCACCCAGCCCGGCTTATGTCCACAGATCGTTAGCTACAGCTATTCGTTTTTCGAATCAAAATCTGCATTTTCTCTTACCTGGTCACTAATCAAAGGTCGCAGTGTCGCCTCATGAAACATCGAAACATTATCAAGTCACGTACCTTCGTCTTACAGTTTTCGTACTTCGTAAGGAAACCACTACTTATCGTTCAAGAACGATAGAAATTTCTTGTGAGAGCTATGTCCAGCTACTGTTGTAAGGTTGTTTATTATCTAGCTGTCTTATATCTGATCTGTTTATGTAAATGTTGTCACACTAATGACTGGTCCATTTTCTTCTCTCTCACTCTCTCTCTCTCTTTCTGTGCGTTTGTGTGTGTGTGTGTGTCTGTGTGTTTGTGTGTGTGGTCAGGGATTCTAAAATGTGAATCTAATTTTTTAGCCACACACCCGAAAGTGAAGGAAATCGGTAGATGTGATGAAGTCGATAAGGCATTAGTCCAGCTCCTATCTTACGCACGGAACTGTTCGGCTTGGTATTGGTTGGGTGTTGTTGGGTGTTCTCCTGAGCATATCGTGCCAAATTCTGCCCAATTGGCGCGTTAGATGGTCAAAATCTCGAGGTGATTGGAGGGTACTGTCCATAATGCTCCAAAGATTCTCAATTGGGAGAGATTCTGCTATCTAGTTGGCCCAGGTATGGTTTGGCAAACACGAAGACGAAGAGACGAAACTTTTGTCGTTTGCTTGCAAGGCATTATATTACTGAAATATAAGTCCAAGCTGGCTTGCCATGAAGGGCAGCAGAAGGGGTGTAGAACATCGTTGACGTTATAAGGGTACCGAGGATGATGGTCCTGCTATGAAATGAAATGGCACTCCAAATGATCACTCCTCATTGTCGGGCCGTATGTCGGACGGTAGTTAGGTTGCTATCCCACCACTATTCAGTGCGTCTCCGGGCACCTCTTTGTTAGTCATCGCGAGTCAGTTAAAAAAAAATGGCTCTGAGCACTATGGGACTTAACTGCTGTGGTCATCAGTCCCCTAGAACTTAGAACTACTTAAACCTAACTAACCTAAGGACATCACACACATCCATGCCCGAGGCATAATTCGAACCTGCGACCGAGTCAGTTCGAAGCGATATTCAACACTGAGACAATTCTAATCCATTCAATAATTTTTTTTGTTTGTGACTGTATTGCCAATATATATAGGTAAATAAAAACACCCTGAAGAAGGCTGCTTGCAACAGGGAACGAAACGTCGGTAGTGTTATACACACATATTAAAATTGTTTTGCATCACCTCGGTTGCGAGAGTCCAGGAACCTGTACAGAAAATTAGAATAGGGACCAACATAAACATCATTTCCGCCCCTTTTATTGCTCATGAAAACCACACATTGCATATTGTACCACCATACAGTGAAACCTTCAGAGGTGGTGGTCCCAATTTCTGCACACACCGGTACCTCTAATACCCAGTACCACATATTCTTGCACTGATGCATGCCTGTATGCGTCGTTCCATACTATCCACAAGATCACCAAGGCACTGTTGGTCCAGATTGTCTCTCTCCTCACCGGAGATTCGGCGTGGGTCCCTCAGCCTTTATCAGTCTATCCCAGGCATGTTCAATAGGGTTCTTGTCTGGAGATCATGTTGGCCACTCTAGGCAAGCGATGTCTTTTTCTTGAAAAAAGCCATTCACAAGAAGTGCACGATCGGGGAGCGAATTGTCGTCCATGAAGACCAATGCCTCGCCTATATGCTGCCGTTATGGTTGCACTATCGGTCGAAGAATCGCAATCACGTATCGTACAGCCGTTACGGTGTCTTCCATGACCACCAGCGGCGTACGTCGGCCCCACATAATGCCACCACAAAGCAGAAGGAAACCTCTACCCTTCTGCACTCGCTGGGCAGTGTGTCTAAGGCATTCATCCTGGCCAGATTGCCTCCAAACACGTCTCCAACGATTGTCTGGTTGAAGGCATATGCGACACTCATCGGTGAAGAGAACGTGATGTCAATCCTGATCGGTGCATTCGGCATTTTGTTGAGCCCACCTCTGCCGCGCTCCATGGTGTCGTGGTTGCAAAGATGGACCTTACCATGGACGTCGGGAGTGAAGTTGCGCATCATGCAGCCTATTGCGCACAGTTTGAGTCGGAACACTATGTCCTCTGGCTGTACTAAAAGCATTATTCAACATGGTGGCATTGCTGTCAGGGTTCCTCCGAGCCGTAATCCGTAGGTAGCGGTCATCCACTGCAGTAGTAGCCCTTGGGCGGCCTGAACGAGTCATGTCATCGACATTTCCTTTCTCTGTGTACCTCATCCATGCCCGAACAACATCACTTTGGTTCACTCGGAGACGCCGGGACACTACCCTTGTTGAGAGCCCTTCCTGGAACAAAGTATCAACACGGACGTGATCGAACCGCGGTATTTACCGTCTAGTCATGGATGAACTACAGACAACACGAGCCGTGTACCTCCTTCCTGGTGGAATGACTGGAACTGGCCGGCATTCGAACCCCCTCCGTCTAATATACGCTGCTCGTGCATGGTTGTTTACATCTCTGGACGGGTTTAGTGACATCTCTGAACAGTCAAAGGGACTGTGTCTGTGATACAATATCCACAGTCAACGTCTATCTTCAGGAGTTCTGGGAACCGGGGTGATGCAAAACATTTATGTGTGTATTGACAATGCGGTCACAAACCCAGGACAATTTTAATGAATGTAATAATGTCCGCGGAAACCAACGTTTATAATTCTGTTCCAGTTAATGAGATTCCAGCCTGAATGTGTCCTACATCACCGCAAACGGGCCTGTGTACAGAGGTCAATGATAGACGGAGCAAAACGCTCCATGAGCACAGTCCCCTTCCTGTGAGTCACCTATTAATGGTACTTATTGACACTGAAGCACCAGTTGCACGTCGGATCGATGATAGTGACGAATCCTGGGCTCTGAGTGCCTCTCTAACTTTTACTCGGTTCCCACCTGCTGTCGTCTTCGTAATCAACCACGCTGTATCTGGCCATATTTGCCTCCTTTCTGCTAACATTGTCGAGTAGTGCCGTAGCTCTTATTCAAATGTCGAGAGATTCGCCGAGTACACGAACTGGCTGCTTTGAGCCCAACCAGAAATCCTCTCTCAATCGCCGACATCTGTTTATATTGTTCATCCTTGCCAGCTGCGCGGTGAAATCGCGCTTCAGTCTCAGACATTCATCCATCGGGAGCCGAGGTTTACAGTTTTGTATTCTCCGTCGATACAGGTGTGAATATCTATTTGTGATCAATTTCACTGCGCGTAACTCCTTCGTAGTGCGTCGGCTTATTTTTCTCTTTTTTTCTTTTATTTTATGTAGGAGTGTATATCAGAAATGAAAAAATCCTAGCCGCCATCCTGTAATTTTATACTTTCTGTTCTTCGAATTCTCTAAAGTAATTTAAATTATCTCCATATCACGTATGTTGTGATGGCAACAGTCCAAATTTATGTTAGTTACTGTAGGGTGTGGTAAGGCGATGTATAACATTGCAGTTGCTCGAACGATGATCATCTGTTATGAAATACGTGTACATCTCTTCCTTTTCCCTCTGTCGTTTACCCGCTACCTTTCCTCTTTTTTTTATTTATAATTCCTCTGACTGGTTTGATGCAGCTCACCACGAATTCCCATCCTGTGCGAAACTTTTCTCCTCAGAGTAGCATTTGAGTGGCACCCTACGTCTTCAGTTATCTACTGGCTGTATACCAGTCTCCTCTACAGTGTATACCAGTCTTCTTCTACAGTGTTTACCCTCTACGTCTCCCTCTTGTAACATAGTAGTTATTCCCTGATGTTTCAACTAATGTCTTATCGTCGTATAATTTCTACTTGTCATCGTTTCCAGCATGTAAATTCCTCATTGATGTTTATTTTAAGCATATTTTGATGAAAACTTTCGACTAGACCATATGCAACTTGTTTCGCATGAGCTGAGTTACGTTAACCATGGCGTTCATGATTTCCGGTGCTGAACCATGAGCTGATGTTAGCAGTACCTGTAGCTATACAATTCACGCAGAAGCTAACTACCCTGCACACAATTTGACTTCAGTATGCTGCCAATGTTTATTACACGTCAGGGATAGAAAGGGTAATAAACGCAAGCTTTTGGGCTTAGCTGAGGAATGAAGGATCGAGTGGCCGCTGGAAATAGCATATAAATTACTAGTAAATATTTCCACGGTAAAAGCACTTTTGGACTTATGGCAAATTAAGTGTCTGAAACAGATGTATCCGAGCATTAAGTTCCTTACAGTCTTACATCTCTTTATCTACGAAAGTACTCCCTGGAAATTTTGTAAGTTTACGTACGAAAAATTATGTTCGGTAATTTTGCTTTTACTACATTCATGTAAGTGTCTGATCCAAATGCTTTTATTCTTCAGTTATGGGGTTACGAGAAGAACACTCTCTCTCTCACACACGCACACACACACACACACACACACACAATACCATTCATGTGATGAAGATGGTTTAGGTAAATATTTACGTAATTATTTATCATTTTTGTGATAAAGATGGTTTAGGTAAATTCATACGTAATCATTCACATATCTCTGCTGTTAACTACATCTTTGCGGCAAAGAATCACAACTGATTTCAGACAGGAGATATTACTCCATGTGTCTAGAGCTTCCCCCGTAATCACAACTGATTTCAGACAGGAGATATTACGTCATATGTCTAGTGCTTCCCCCGTAATACATCATGCATTATCTTAAGCGGATCTGATGCATTTCAGCAATACTTCCTTGAGGTTTCCGAGTGTACACTTACTGTGTTCCTGCGTTGGGTTTTAAAGTTAATGTGTGTACCGGGTTTACAAACAAGTATGTTGTATTTAGACCTTTGCTGAAGAGGACACACACTTTACGCACAAACCCAAAGCTGAATTAAAAGAAATAGAAACTATTCAAGGACTTGCAGTGAATAATTGTAATTCAGTGGACAAACTACCCAATAAAATACAGGCCAGTTTTAATAACAGACCAACTACAAGAAAATCGCTACACAACTCTTCACAAGCAACCCTCACTTATGCGCCATATCACAAAAAGTTAAATACCATTATAAAAATATCTTTCTCTTCAAACAACAACCTTGGATACCACCACCCTTACACAGTGAATGTGATAGTTTGCGTTTTACACAGGAAAAAATTGGAGAACTTCCCATACATAGTACAAAGAGCACACCAGTGCTTTCAGACTCAACCACTTTGATAAATCCTCGATAGCTACGTGTGTATCTCAATACGCACACCATAAATGTCCTTCATAACAGTCCAACTGCAGTCCCCACAGAATATAATGACAGGAAACCTGATCTACTAGAAGAATTACAAATACTGTTGCACAAAGAAAAACTTTCAGGAACATATTAGATAAACAAACGGAGTCTAACAGCGAAGGTAATAT